>NC_064629.1:343999470-344624054 GCF_023864275.1 Schistocerca cancellata | reverse complement strand
ATACTTATAACTACGGTCGCCAGCTCTGAAGTAGCAAAAGAATAAATCAATTTTTGGCTCGTTTCAAAGTGATATGGCTTGACTTGAATTTAAACTTAATTCTGAATATTACTATTTCTGGTCATTCTAGGTGATTCTACAAAGCAAATACTCTCTCAATTTCTGTGAGTTGGCTTGGTAATTACTACCAAGACAATTTGTGCAACTTAGGTTAACAAAATTCTATCCTTCAACTTATTTAATGATTTTGGATATTACTCTTTGGACAATTGATATAGAATTAGTTAAGTGACTTTACTTGAAAGGTTACTCAGAAAAATTTAAGTAACTATAAATAGGCGACTCATTCTGGTGTGACCATTGCTCTTTTCAACATTCTTATACGCTAAAGTATTCTACAACCAAAAGAATTGTAAATGAAAGAGGCGATGGTGGCCTCAGTCTGATTTCACTATACTATGTTTGAGGTTACTACACTTTACAATGAACAACATGCGTCGTAATTTTACTCAATACTATATGCTGTCCTCTGCACTTGCATAAAAGAAAACTGGTATTCTCCTTTTACATGTATACAAAGTTCGACTTAACAATTGCAAGCAGTCTTGCCTTGGGTAGACGTGTCGGTGCTGGTGGTGAGATGCATGTGGCTAACGCAGCTCTTCACGCCTCATGCCCTTAATGGCGGCTGGAACTATGAGCCGTAGCACTCGTATAAGCTACTGCACGTCCGCCATAAAATCTGGGCGCAGGAACTCTTACAATCAGCCCCAGTGGCATAGAGGCGGCTTCAACAACCATTCGTCGCGTTTTACTCAAAAACCGGCGACGATATTCGCCTCTTCTCTGTTGCACAATCACTTTTGCGTGAGCACAGTTATGCACGTCCGATCACGTCAACACTCCCCAGGCCATTCCATTGATCAGTCCCTGTGTCTCCAGCTACCCCTAGCTACGCTCATATCACCAAGAGTGGGGCGTTCCCCTACCACCTTTTTACCGAAATCATTTAGTATTTAAGAATATTTATATTTATTACCCTGGAGTTCATACCAGTCATAATGATTTACTACTAGCGCTTTACAACATTAAATTAAACAGTAATAACTTATAATTACCAAGAAAAAGAATACATTTGACTCCGAGAGCTTAGTGCGTTGTCTGACAGGTAGCGCTAATTCCCAGTTTCGCCAATAGATGGCATCAGGGTGCAATCCCTGGCAGTCTCACACAAGCGCGCCCGTTTCCGACGCGCGGGCTCCAAATTACTGTCAGCCCACCATCATTTCAGTTCCGTTACACATGCCCCACTTCTTATTTAAGTATCTTACAGTGATAATTCAATAAGAAGTCTCTCCTATAATGAATCTGAAATGTTCGTTAAGCTTTTTACCAAGGGTTTTCCCTTGCTTACTGATACACCTCAATACTTATATTACATATTTAAAATTAAACACCAATTCTTTCTCTCTTTCCTGCTAAACATTACATAAATGATTTACATTTATTGTTTCCAATTTTCTTACTTCTAAACACAGTACACTTTAAACATCCTTTTTACAAAGTTTTAAATACACTTCTTTTATCTCAGGCAAGTAAAACCCACGTTATGCGCCTATTACTTTGTAGCCCATCCTTTTCACTTTACCTCCTCACTTTTCTACCTCTTCCACAACACTTATTTACACATCGATTAAGGCTTTCTTAGAAGCTCAGTCTTTCCCAGTCTGTTTAGTCTCTACTTAAACTAGAAGTTTCATTAGAATACTGCAATATATTTTAGTGAGCATTTACCTTTCACATAGAACAAAAGAAACAAAACTATTTACATATTGGTTTACTTTAATATTTATTTATATATTTATTTTCAATCTGGTAGAATTCGTGGTTCATACCTTTTGAGATCCACTATGTTTCTTACACCCAGGCGTTTGCCTGTTAATGGGTACTCTAAATAATAAGCATTCACATTGGGTATGGACACTATTTTAAATGGTCCATTATATATATATTTAAATTTGCTGATCTCGTTATTAATTTCACTTGACTTTTCATGTGTTTTTACAAGAACGAGAACACCTGTTTTGAATTTAGGATTCCGTACTTTTTCGTCGTGACGACGAACTCTCGCATCTGCTTGGTTTCTCATCTTGTCTTTTACTAAGTTCTAATTCAACTCTATCTGGAAATTCTAGTAGGTCTTCTACTAGACTTTTACTTCTTGTCTTTTTCAGGATTTCTTCTGGAGTAAATCCAGTGCTCTCGTTTGTTAATGAATTCATGATTTCTTCGAATTCACTCACATACATGCCCCACTTCTTGTGGTTACTATGGCAGTACGTCCTAAATAACCGACCTATCTCACGCATATATCTTTCTGCCGGATTGCTTGATGGGTGATAAGCTGAGATATGTACCACTTCTACCTGTTTCTCAGTTATCCCATCCTTCCACATTTTTTAGCAAAACTGAACACCATTATCTGATAGTATTCTCTTTGGCTTCCCTACTTTCACAAAATAATCACACACCATTTTATCATACACAGCTCTGGCAGTAGCTTTTCTCAAGGGATATAGCTTTATATACACTCCTGGAAATTGAAATAAGAACACCGTGAATTCATTGTCCCAGGAAGGGGAAACTTTATTGACACATTCCTGGGGTCCGATACATCACATGATCACACTGACAGAACGACAGGCACATAGACACAGGCAACAGAGCATGCACAATGTCGGCACTAGTACAGTGTATATCCACCTTTCGCAGCAATGCAGGCTGCTATTCTCCCATGGAGACGATCGTAGAGATGCTGGATGTAGTCCTGTGGAACGGCTTGCCATGCCATTTCCACCTGGCGCCTCAGTTGGACCAGCGTTCGTACTGGACGTGCAGACCGCGTGAGACGACGCTTCATCCAGTCCCAAACATGCTCAATGGGGGACAGATCCGGAGATCTTGCTGGCCAGGGTAGTTGACTTACACCTTCTAGAGCACGTTGGGTGGCACGGGATACATGCGGACGTGCATTGTCCTGTTGGAACAGCAAGTTCCCTTGCCGGTCTAGGAATGGTAGAACGATGGGTTCGATGACGGTTTGGATGTACCGTGCACTATTCAGTGTCCCCTCGACGATCACCAGTGGTGTACGGCCAGTGTAGGAGATCGCTCCCCACACCATGATGCCGGGTGTTGGCCCTGTGTGCCTCGGTCGTATGCAGTCCTAATTGTGGCGCTCACCTGCACGGCGCCAAACACGCATACGACCATCAGTGGCACCAAGGCAGAAGCGACTCTCATCGCTGAAGACGACACGTCTCCATTCGTCCCTCCATTCACGCCTGTCGCGACACCACTGGAGGCGGGCTGCACGATGTTGGGGCGTGAGCGGAAGACGGCCTAACGGTGTGCGGGACCGTAGCCCAGCTTCATGGAGACGGTTGCGAATGGTCCTCGCCGATACCCCAGGAGCAACAGTGTCCCTAATTTGCTGGGAAGTGGCGGTGCGGTCCCCTACGGCACTGCGTAGGATCCTACGGTCTTGGCGTGCATCCGTGCGTCGCTGCGGTCCGGTCCCAGGTCGACGGGCACGTGCACCTTCCGCCGACCACTGGCGACAACATCGATGTACTGTGGAGACCTCACGCCCCACGTGTTGAGCAATTCGGTGGTACATCCACCCGGCCTCCCGCATGCCCACTATACGCCCTCGCTCAAAGTCCGTCAACTGCACATACGGTTCACGTCCACGCTGTCGCGGCATGCTACCAGTGTTAAAGACTGCGATGGAGCTCCGTATGCCACGGCAAACTGGCTGACACTGACGGCGGCGGTGCACAAATGCTGCGCAGCTAGCGCCATTCGACGGCCAACACCGCGGTTCCTGGTGTGTCCGCTGTGCCGTGCGTGTGATCATTGCTTGTACAGCCCTCTCGCAGTGTCCGGAGCAAGTATGGTGGGTCTGACACACCGGTGTCAATGTGTTCTTTTTTCCATTTCCAGGATTGTACATTGAGAAAAGTTCAACTGCTACAAATATGTACACAAAACCCCCCATGGTTTTCGGTAATGGTCCAAAGATATCTACTGCTACTATTTCTAATACTTCATCAGGTTTTATTGATTGCATGGGCCCTTGATTAGTTGCATTTGTTACTTTCGCCTTTTGGCATAGATCACAAGATCTTATCCTCTGTGCTACCCTTCGTGCCATGTTGTTAAAGGTAATGCATTCATCTAACTTACTGGTACACTTCCGTGCACCACAATGGCCATATGCCAAGTGTACATAATCTATCAGCACTTCAGTGTGTTGTTCCGGCCAACATACTCTCCACTTCCCTGGATTATTTAATCTTTGAAGATACAGTACACCTTTATGTATTTTATATGAAGCCCTTATGTTAGTTGCGTCCGGATTGTCAAACTTGACCTTTACCGACTTGAGTGCATCATCATCACTTTGATATCTTCGCATATTCCGACATATTTCCCTAATTTTTTCTCTTCCTTCCGCTTTTTTGAAGTAATTCACCTCAAAAACATCTTCCCTATTCTTTACACTTTCTAGTGTCTCACATCCTTCCGGTAATCTTGACAAAGCATCCGGTACTGCATGTTCTTTCCCTTTAACATACTTGATCTCTATATCAAATTGTTGTAAAAACAGCACCCATCTGGTCAACCTGTTATGTAACAATCTGCAGTCCTTCAAAAATATTAAAGCTTTGTGGTCTGTATGGACCACAGTCTTATGTCCCCATAAGAAAAGTTGAAATTTCCTAAAACCCCATATTATAGCTAAAGCCTCCTTCTCTGAAACTGTATAGTTTCTTTCATACTTAGACATGGTTCTACTCGCAAATGCTATTTGTCTATGAGTTTTTTCCCCATCTATCATTACCTCCTGAAATATGGATACTCCCAATCCATAATCTGAACTATCTGTTGCCATGTGGAATGGTTCACACAGGTCAGGGTGCCATAACTTTATGTTTTTAGCCAAATTGTCTTTTAGCCGGTTGAATGCTGTTTCACATTCCTCAGTCCATATATACACACTGTTCTTCTTAATTAGGTTGTTCAGATGTGGGCTATTGAACACCTGATCATCCACATACTTACGATAAAAGGAACAAAGTCCTATAAACGACTTTAGTTGTTTTTTATTCTTGGGAGCCGGACAATTTCTTATCGCTTTGACTTTATTGGGATCCTTTTCAATTCCCTCTGGTGTTACTATGTGACCTAAAAACTTTATTTCTTTCTTCACAAACTCGCATTTTTTCAGGTTCAGGGTCATTCCTCCTTTAATTAAAGCTTTGAACAACCTGTCGCATAACTCCATGTGTTCTTCCCATGTCCTTGTAGCAATTAACAGATCATCTACATAAACCGTGATTAGCGAACTAAGTTCACTCCCTAAAATTTTGTCTAAAGCCCGAATGAACACTGAAACGGAAGTATTTAGGCCAAATGGTACCACTGTGTAATGGTAGCATTTGCCATTGAATAAAAATGCCGTGTACTTCCTAGACTCCTCACTTAATGGGATTTGCCAGTATCCTGCAGTTAGGTCTAAACTAGTCATGTACTTTACACCATTAAACTTCTGCAATAAATTATCTATGTTCTCTGGACGATCCAACTCCCTCTTCACTACTTTATTCAGAGTACGAGCATCTATCACTATTCGTACACTTCCATCCTTCTTACCTACTATCACCAATGGGTTATTATATGGGCTAGAACTCCGTTCAATGTCCCCAAATGAAACCATTTCATCTATTTCTTTTTGAACTGCTTCTTTCTTAGACAAGGGTACATTATATGGTGGTTTAAAGAAAGGTCCATGCTCCTCTACCTCCATGCAGTACTCATAATTTATCACTCGTCCCGGTTTGTCCGAAAATACCTCCTGATTTTCTTTCAGAATTTGCCATAGATCCTCCCTTTGGGCATCAGATAGTCCTTCCGTTTTATCCACTACATTTCGAAGGAGTGTCTCCTTATTTCCATCTTCAACTATCTGCCTCACCAGAAACCAATCGAATTTTTGACCTATTCCTGAATCATGATCATCTCTAAATTCTACCCATCTCAGCTGGTTCTCTTCCATTACTCTAGATGATTCAAATGGTATTTCTAATACCGCACTATCAACTTTACACACTATTATCCCTTTGTCACAATCTATAATTACTTTCTGTTTTATTAACCAGTCAATGCCTAAAATTATCTCGGCACTGAGCTCTGGAACTACTAAAAATGCATTCGAAAATAGCTTGTTTTTTATCTTAAATTCCATCATCACTTGATGTTTAATAGGTTTACTACATTTCCCTGTCGCCCCTATCACTTTAACACCTGTTACTGGCATCATGACTACTCCTCGTTGCTCTTTGATCATCTCAAAAAATGCCTGCGAAATAGCACTTATTTGAGCACCCGTATCCAACAATACATATAAATCGTACCCACATACGTTAATGGGTAGGATTGTTTGCATCCTATTGTCCTCTTTCATACTTTCTTTATCTTCCCATAATAAATCCTTTTCCACCGCCAAATGCCATATTATTTTTCCGGTTTTTATACTGACCATTCCATTTGGAGGTTTCTTTCTCCTTTTCATCCGAAATTCTTTCACCACTTTTTCCAATAGTCCTTCGTCTAGGCTCTTTAATGCCATCTCGTTCTCATTCGAATCTGTCATGCCTGAACTCTCGGTTGCGGAATCGGAAACTTCCTCTACTTCTTTTTCTCCCTGGATGCTTTCTGATGATTCTGACGATGATTCCTCCTCCTTAGAAATATGACCTTCTTCGGGTTCAAATAATTCTCGCAAATTATAATCCATTTCTCTACTTTCCCTTTGTTGGGTAGTGCATTCGCCACTCTTACTTTCATCATTTTCCCCTACTAATGGAATTCCAGTCTCACTCAACTCATTTGCTTCAGTACTACAGGGATCACAACACTCTTTCTCTTGGTTAGATACACTTTCCCTAATTTCTTTAAAAGAATCTTCATCACAGTCATGTACTCTTGCTATCACTAGGTACACATCATAATCGGTATGGCTCTCTAACACTGTTATATTCGGGTCCAAATTAATCACTTGAGTGGAAGATCTTTCTAATTGTGCTGGCTGGCTTTTGAGCTGATGTACATATTCTGCATACGAGGTAATTTCTGAATCGGCATGCGTCTCTGCACTATGCCCCTTTTTCTTATCCACCCTTTCCTCTTTAATTACTTCTCGATGCGATTCGTCGACTATTCGTACGAACCTTGAACCATAAGTCACATCACTCCTCCCTTGCCCCTGCCTCTCTGCACAGTTGCCATCCCTACCGACAAACAACGCCTTCTCTGACGCTTCCTTCATCAATTCGTCACTCTGACCTCGAATTGTACTTATTTCATTCACGTGAGCCTTCACATCCGACCGATATTCTTTTCCTACTTCATTTCCCTGAATAATTCCTCCCTGCTCTCTCTCCTCTGTTTGTATCCCTGCATTATACTTCGCAAAGTTTCGTTTATGTAACTGCTCTTCAGGCGAACGACGCACTATCCTACTATAGTACTGACTACTCCGATCTTCCCTATATTTGGGCCATTTCTTTCTTTCCGCGCGCGTTAGGCCCTTGACCTGCGCGGTATTTAGTTTTCCTGATTTTGATAATGCATCCTGTTTCCCTGATAGTGTCCTCTCCCTCGCTGAGAGTTACCTCCTTGACCTCTTCCTCTCATCATGTTAATTTGCGGTTCATTCCTACCACCTTTTACTATTCCATTCTGATTTCTGAAACCTCGAAACTCTCTAGTTTCACGCCACCTATCTTCATTCTCGATTTTTTCTAAAAATTCATCGAATGTTTGATGAGTGCCTCCTACATAACGCTTTGAATCGTCAGGTAGCTTTTCCCACAACTCCCACACTATCTCCGATTCTGCTCAGTCCTAATGGTAAGAGGTAGTAGTGAATCCACGTTGTTAATATTTGAATACAGCACAGCTGCAACAAGCTCAGCTCACTTTTACTCCACTCCTACCCTCGCCATTGCACCACATTAACTAGGTGCTTTCAAACTAGCATTCCCTTCTCGAATTTGCGCCATCATCCTATTTAACAAACTTGTTAATTCCATATTCACTTCACGCCTTTGCGCTTACTGCTACGTATTTTAACTGTAAATAGCTCAGTCCTAATGGTAAGAGGTAGTAGTGAATTCACGTTGTTAATATTTGAATACAGCACAGCTGCCACAAGCTCAGCTCACTTTTACTCCAGTCCTACCCTCGCCATTGCACCACATTAACTAGGTGCTACGTGGACCTTGCTAAAGCGTCTATTACTAAATTAATTTTTTCTTTATCCGACATGTCTGTTGGTAAGACACGTTCACAATTTTTTATAAAATCCATTGGATGCCATCCACCTTGTTTCTTTTGAGGATCGTATTTTTCCTCCCTACTCAGTATTTCCTATTTTTGCATTACCAATGGGATACCACTACAGTTAAGAAACGTCTGATTCTGAACTTGCTGACTTAACAATTTTATCTCATTATGCAGTGTATTTTCCTGCTCCTGCACACATGCATCAAAACTCAACATGGTATTGCGCAGTGTTTCAATATCAGCTGCCATTTCTTTAACAATCTCTTTCTTTACAACTGGCACTATCACCTGTAATTTACTTTCAATTATCGGTTCTAATTTTTCACTAACCAAAGGTTCCACTGATTTCTCTATTCTCTGAATTTCGGTATCAAATCTTTTCTCTATTTCTGTGACTTTTCTCTGAAAATTTGTTATTTCAGCCCTAATGCTATTTACTGATTTGTTTACCTCTGTGATACGTTGGCTTTGCGTATTCAAAATATCTAAATTGGCTTTTATTTTACCAGATAGGTTTTCATCCAATTGGGATATATGACTAGCCATTTCTGCTTTCAAACTAGCATTCCCTTCTCGAATTTGCGCCATCATCCTATTTAACAAACTTGTTAATTCCATATCCACTCCATTGTGACTTGCATCCACAGATACATTGGGTTCACTTTTCACTACCTTTGGTTTCACTTCCCGTTCCTCCTGTCTTATGGGTGTGGATTCATCTATAAGATTTTCCAACCCTATAACAGTATCTATGGTCCCTAATTCTTGGTCTGACCTTGTAATGTTTTCGTCTTGCTTGTTACTATTCGACTCCATTTTATGCTGCTGTATTTCGTGCCTAATAGAAATGTTTATTAAACCAAGTATTACTTTTTTAACTCCTACTATTGTACTTTCTTTTGCTGCTTTGCAGGTTGTCGTCTTGAACTTACCAATTGTGGTATATTTGTCTACAATAGAATTTTAAATTAAAAATTTTCTTGAAACTACAAGTTTATATAAAACACTTTTATTGCAGCCATTATTCTACAAACTTGGTAAGTCCTGTCACGGTCGCCACATGCGACCGAATCGCCGAATCTTTCCATCAGTAAATGGGGTATGTTCTCAACTGACTCGGTTGTTTTAACCCCCTCCACTGACGGAATGATCCGCTTCCTAATTCCGTATGTATAAAACCAATACGGACTTGTAGCTGTCACGCCTTTGCGCTTACTGCTACGTATTTTAACTGTAAATAGCTCAGTCCTAATGGTAAGAGGTAGTAGTGAATTCACGTTGTTAATATTAGAATACAGCACAGCTGCCACAAGCTCAGCTCACTTTTACTCCACTCCTACCCTCGCCATTGCACCACATTAACTAGGTGCTACGTGGACCTTGCTAAATTCACTTGCGTATACATTTTTGACCGTTACTCGCCAGTATTTACCTAATGATTAGTACACTCCTAACCGGACTATTTCCCTAAGAGCTGTGATGATTGAACAGGTTCGATCCACGGCCTACAGTGGCCTACAGTTCACACGGTAACACTGCCTACCTGACCCACTTAACTTGGTAGTGAGCTTATGTATCCAATCACCACTGCTAGCAGCAGTGGATAATCCTATCAGCACGACGAGAGCAGCAGACTTACCGTCGAATCCTCCTGAAAATACTTATAACTACGGTCGCCAGCTCTGAAGTAGCAAAAGAATAAATCAATTTTTGGCTCGTTTCAAAGTGATATGGCTTGACTTGAATTTAAACTTAATTCTGAATATTACTATTTCTGGTCATTCTAGGTGATTCTACAAAGCAAATACTCTCTCAATTTCTGTGAGTTGGCTTGGTAATTACTACCAAGACAATTTGTGCAACTTAGGTTAACAAAATTCTATCCTTCAACTTATTTAATGATTTTGGATATTACTCTTTGGACAATTGATATAGAATTAGTTAAGTGACTTTACTTGAAAGGTTACTCAGAAAAATTTAAGTAACTATAAATAGGCGACTCATTCTGGTGTGACCATTGCTCTTTTCAACATTCTTATACGCTAAAGTATTCTACAACCAAAAGAATTGTAAATGAAAGAGGCGATGGTGGCCTCAGTCTGATTTCACTATACTATGTTTGAGGTTACTACACTTTACAATGAACAACATGCGTCGTAATTTTACTCAATACTATATGCTGTCCTCTGCACTTGCATAAAAGAAAACTGGTATTCTCCTTTTACATGTATACAAAGTTCGACTTAACAATTGCAAGCAGTCTTGCCTTGGGTAGACGTGTCGGTGCTGGTGGTGAGATGCATGTGGCTAACGCAGCTCTTCACGCCTCATGCCCTTAATGGCGGCTGGAACTATGAGCCGTAGCACTCGTATAAGCTACTGCACGTCCGCCATAAAATCTGGGCGCAGGAACTCTTACAATCAGCCCCAGTGGCATAGAGGCGGCTTCAACAACCATTCGTCGCGTTTTACTCCAAAAACGGCGACGATAGTCGCCTCTTCTCTGTTGCACAATCACTTTTGCGTGAGCATAGTTACGCACGTCCGATCACGTCAACACTCCCCAGGCCATTCCATTGTTCAGTTCCTGTGTCTCCAGCTACTCCTAGCTACGCTCGTATCACCAAGGGTGGGGGCGTTCCCCTACCACCTTTTTACCGAAATCATTTAGTATTTAAGAATATTTATATTTATTACCCTGGAGTTTATACCAGTCATAATGATTTACTACTAGCGCTTTACAACATTGAATTAAACAGTAATTACTTATAATTACCAAGAAAAAGAATACATTTGACTCCGAGAGCTTAGTGCGTTGTCTGACAGGTAGCGCTAATTCCCAGTTTCGCCAATAGATGGCATCAGGGTGCACTCCCTGGCAGTCTCACACAAGCGCGCTCATTTCCGATGCGCGGGCTCCAAATTACTGTCAGTCCACCATCATTTCAGTTCCGTTACAAGTAGTTGTGGAGAGCACATGGATTTTTTTAGGCTAAGTACTCTGGTGAACACTCGCCAGACCACACGCAGACAACGAAATCAGAGTAATGTCACTTCGCCAATCAAAATCTTATCAGTAAATTGTCGAAGTATTTATAGCAAAGTTCCCGAATTTACTGCCCAACTGGAACTTTCTAGCGCTCAAATTATTCTCGGGAACGAAAACTGGCTTAAACCCGAAGCAGAAAGCTCTGAGATATTTCGCGATTCATGGAACGTATATGAAAAAGATAGATTAGACGCCATTAGAGGGGAAGAGTTCATTGTAGCTGAAAAAAGTTTTGTGTCTACTGAGTGTGACAGTGATGTTATCTGGTCGCGTATAACAGGTCGACGTAAAATCGCTGCCCACCCGGTTCGGCTGTGACAATTCTGGAGTCATTCAAAGAAAGTCTACGGTCACTAACGTGGAAATAACCAGATCATGCAATATTAGTTAGAGGCGACTTTAACCTCCCGCATATAGACTGGGAGGTCTATGGATTCATTGCAGAGGGTACTGACAGACACTCTCGCGAAGTACTTCAGAACACGTTTCCCGAAAACTGTCTTGAGCAGATAGACAGCCCACAGGCGATGGTAATATTTTGGACCTTGTGGCTAAAGACAGGCCGGACCTTATCGACGGTGTCAGTACAGAGACAGGGATTAGTGACCATGGCGTCATAATAGCGACTATCGTTAACAAAGTTAATAAATCATTCAAGAAGGTTAGATAATCAGCTGTTAACATTCCACTTGGACAATGAATTGATAGCATTTGGTTCCGGTATGATGGACGCAGACGGTTTACGGGCACAGTTTATGCGGACTGTAAATTGTGCTCTGGAGATATATATGCTGAGTAAGATGATTAAGGGCGGGAAAGACTCACGGTGGCTTAACAAAGAAATTCGTAAAATACTGAGGAAGCAAAGGCTGTTGCACTCCCGGTTCAAAAGAGAACGCGCAAATGACGACAGACAAAAGTTTGTATAAATCCGAGCGCCTTAAAAAAGATCGAATTGCAAAGCATACAGCTAAGACCGTCACACATTAGCAAAAGATCTTGCCGAGAACTGGAAAAAAATCTGACCCTACGTAAAATCGATAAGCGGGTCTAAGTCATCTATCCAATCACTCTTTGTACAGTCTCGTATGGCAGTAAAAGACAGCAAAAGAAAAGCCGAAGTTTTAAATTTCGCATTTAGGAAATTGTTCGCGCAGGAGAATGTACAAACATACTGGCGTTTGACCATCGCGCAGACTTCCGTATGGAGAACGTAGTAATAAGCATCCCCGGCGTAGAGAAACAGCTGAAAGAGTTGAAAACACATGAGTCACTAGGTTCTGATGAAATCATAACTCGATTTTACGAAGTTTGCGCTACGGGACTGGTACCTCATTTAGCTTTCATTTTTCGTGAATCTCTCGCCAAGCGTGAAGTCTCAAGCGACTGGAAAAAAGCGCGGGGGACTCCTTTATATAAGAAGGATAAAAGAACGTACCCACAAAATTACAGACCAATATCCGTAACATAGATTTGCTGCATATTTTTTGAACATATTATCATTTCGAATATAATAAATTTCTCTGATTCTGTCCACCAATCAGCACGGTTTTAGAAAGCATCGTTTGTGCGAAACTCAGTTTGCCATTTTCTCATATGGTATCCTGCGAACCATGGATGAAGGGCAACAGGCAGATCACACATTCCTAGGCTTCCGAAAAGCATTCCCAGATATCTGCGTGGCTTGAAGAATTCTAAGTAACAGAACCCAGTACGTTGTCCTTGACGGCGAGTGCTTATCAGAGACAAGGGTATCGTGAGGTGTGCTCCAGAGAATTGCTATAGGACCACTGTTATTTTTTATATACATAAATGATCTGGTGGGGAGGATGAACAGCAATCTCCAGCAGTTTGCTGATGATGCTGTGGTGTACGGGAAGTTGTCATCGTTGAGTGACTGTAAGAAGATACAATGTAACTTAGATAAAATTTCTGCTTGATGTGATGAATGGTAAGTAGCTCTAATCGTAGAAAAAAATATAAGTTTATGCAGATGAATAGGAGAAACAAGCCAGTAATGTTCGAATAGAGCATTAGCAGAGTGCCGCTTGGCACAGTCAAGTCCTTAAATATCTAGACGTAACGTTGCAAAGCGATATGAAATTGAGGGGGCATGTATGGATAGTAGTATGGCAGACAACTGCTCGACTCTGTTTGATTGGGAGAATTTTAGGGAAGTGTGGTTCATCTGTAAAGGAGACCGTATATAGCACACTAGTGCGACCCACTCTTGAGTTCTGCTCGAGTGTTTGGGATCCGCACCAGACCGGATTAAAGGAAGACATCGACGTGATTCGGCGGGTAGATTCGAACATCATGCAAGACAAACTAGGGATCTTACGGAGGCATGTAGACAATTGTTTTTCACTCGCTCTGTTAGCGAGTGGAACAGGAAAGGAAACGATTAGTAGTGATACAGGGTACTGTCTGCCACTCCCCGTACGGTGGCTTGCAGTGTATGTATGTAAATGTAGATTTAGACGTAGGTGTAGCTTAGATATCTGTAGTATAGTCGATATAAAGGACAAGAGAGAGGATAGAGCTTTGGGTAACACCCGCAGCAGGATGGAAGATGCGGAAATTATTAACGTTTGTAGCGACAAATAATATGAGATTACATACACATGATGCTGTAATGCAGATACAGGTAATTGGAAGTTCTACCCAAATTACTCTTTTACTGAGACAAAAATCACGATACAGTGAAATTATTTTTTAAAACAAACCCCAAAAGCACCTTCCGCGAATCTGTTTGCAGCATATTTGATCAAGCCTTAACATATAAGAAAACTGGTAAAAATATCAATGTATTTTTTAGAACTGACGTTATGAATAACGTATTTCTGTACTTAATTTACGTTCGTTGGTCATTTAATCCTTATGTGATTGTTGGCATAGTTCCAATTTAATGGAATGTTGTTCCTATTAACAAAATAATTTCCGGTTATAGGACTGTTTACGTACATCATTTAAACCAAACGCTACAGGCTTTGTTCTTTAATTTCTCTCATTTTAAATGCTTTATTCAGTCCTACAATATTTCTCATTGATCAACCAATTGTCACGAGGTCAGGCTTACGACATTTACAAGCAGATATCTGACGTACTAACACTTTTTCACGCCAACTATATGACCTCAAAGATGTTACATTTAAAGTTACTCCAGTGGTTTCAACGTCAACATTTCAATGGAAAATAATCTCACTTACAATACATGTTTAATTTATTATTTCCCAATTATTTCCAAACTTTTCAATAATCAGTTTTAATACTACCACTAATAATAACTATAGTAATATTCGCCAATGCAACTAGTTTTATAAATAAACATTAAATATGCATGGAAAGTTTTGAACGAATTTCTCTTGTGTGTAAACATCATTTAAGTGCTCATTTTACATTGATACATGTGAGAATATCAAGTTAATAATATCCACATTCTTAACACAGATGCAAAATAGTCACAATATGAGTAATTGTATGGGATCGTGTTATTTATGAGGGCAGTGTATAGTGGTCGTCAATGGAGAATGATAATCTATCATCGAACAAGTTCATTGTTATTGTCGTTGTTGTTGTTGTTGTTGTTGTGGTCTTCAGTCATAAGACTGGTTTGATGCAGCTCTCCATGCTACTCTCCTCTGTGCAAGCCTTTTCATCTCTGAATAACTATTGCAACCAGCATCCATTTGAACCTGGTAACTGCATTCATCTCTTCGTCCCCCTCTACAGTGTTATCCTCCACACTTCCATCCAGTACTTAACTGGTGATTCCTTAATGTCTCAGAATGTGTCCTACCAACAAATCCCTTCTTCTAGTCAGATTGTGCCACAAATTTCTTTGCTCTTCAATCGTATTCATTGCCTCCTTATTAGTTACATGATCTTCCCATCTAATCTTCGGCATTTTCGGTAGCACCACATCTCGAAAGTTTCTGTTCTCTTCTTGTCTAAACTGTTTATCGACTTTGTTTCATTTCCATTCATGGCTACACTCCATACAAATGCTTTCAAAAAAGACTTCCTAGCACTTAAATCTATACTCGACGTTAACAGATATCTCTTCTTTAGAAACGCGTTTCTTTCCATTGCCAGCCTACATTTTATATAGTCTCTACTTCGGCCAGTCCGCAGCTCGTGGTCGTGCGGTAGCGTTCTCGCTTCCCACGCGCGGGTTCCCGGGTTCGATTCCCGGCGGGGTCAGGGATTTTCTCTGCCTCGTGATGACTGGGTGTTGTGTGATGTCCTTAGGTTAGTTAGGTTTAAGTAGTTCTAAGTTCTAGGGGACTGATGACCATTGCTGTTAAGTCCCATAGTGCTCAGAGCCATTTTTACTTCGGCCATCATCAGTTATTTTGCTGCCAAAATAGCAAAACTCATCAACTACTTTAAGTGTCTAGTTTCCTAATCTAATTGCATCAGCACCACTTGATTTCATTCGGCTACATTCCATTATCCTCGTTTTACTTTTTTGATGATCATCTTCTATCCTCCTTTCAAGACACTGTCCATTCCGTTCAGCTGCTCTTCCAAGTTCTTTCTTTGCTGTCTCTGACAGAATTGCAATATCATCGCAAACCTCAAAGTTTCTTTTTCTTTCCCTGAACTTTAATTCCTACTCTAAATTTTTCGTTTGTTACCTTCTCTGCTTGCTCAGTGTCCTGATTGAATAACATAGGTGGTAGGCTACTACCCGGTCTCACTCCCTTCTCAGCCACTGCATCCATTTCATGCCCTTCGACTCATAACTGCCGTCTTGTTTCTGTACAAGTTGTAAGTAGCCTTTTGCTCCCTGTACTTTATCCCTGGTACCCTCAGAATTTTAAGAAGAGTATTCCAGTCGGCGTTGTCAAACCTTTCTCTAAGTCTACAAATGCTATAAACCTAGGTTTGTCTTTCCTTAAACTATCTTTTAAGAGAAGTTGTAGGGTCAGTATTTCCTCGCGTGTTCCTACGTTTCTCCGGAACCCAAACTGGTCTTCCCCGAAGTCTACTCCTACCACTTTCTCCACTCTTCTGTACAGAATTCATGTTAACATTTTGCAACCTTGAGTTATTAAACTGATAGTTCGATAATATTCGTACCTGTCGGCACCTGCTTTCTTTGGAATAGGAGTTATTATATTCTTCTTGAAGTCGGAGGATATTTCGCTTGTCTCATACATCTCTTACTCACCAGACGGAAGAGTTTTGTCATGGCCATCTCTCCCTAGGCTATCAGTAGTTTTAACGAAGTGTTGTCTACTCTGCGACTTAGGTTTTTAAGCGCTCCGTCAAATTCTTCTTACGGTATCGTGTCTCCAACCTCATCTTCATCTACGTCCTCAGACATTTCTGTAATATTTCACTCAAGTACATCTCCCTTTTATAGACCTTGTAAATACTCCTCCCATTTTTCAACTTTCCCTTCTTTGCTTAAGACTGGTTTTCCATCTGAGCTCTTGATATTTATAAAGCTGCTTCTCTTTTCTGCGAAGGCCTGTTTAATTTTCCTGTAGGCAGTATCTATACTTTCCCTAGTGAAATATGCTTCTAAATCCTTACATTTGTCCTCTGGCCATTCCTATTTAGATATTTTGCACTTTCTGCCAGTCTCACCTTTAGCGCTTGTATTCACTTTCGCCTGCTTCATTTGCTGTATATTTTTTTTAAATATTTTCTCCTCTCGTCAGTTAAATTCAGTATCTCTTGTATTACCCAAGGATTTCTGCTAGACCTCCTCATTTTTACTTATTTGATCCTCTGTTGCCTTTACTATTTCATCTCTCAAAACTACTCATTCTTCTTCTAAGGTATTTCTTTGGTCTGTTCTTGTCAATAGTTCCCTAACGCTCTATTTGAAACTCTCAACAACCTCTGTTTCTTTGAGTTTATCCAGGTCCCGTCTCCTTAATTTCCTACCTTTTTGCAATTTCTTAAGTTTTTTACCTACAGTTCATAACCAATAAATTGTGGTTAGAAATGTCTTACAATTTAAAATCTAGTTCCTGAAAGTGCGTATGTCTGGTTCTTGGAGTGGAGATCGGATTACCATACATGGTCATGGTCTTTCTGGAGTTCAAGGGGACAAAAAGTTTGTATTTTCTGTTATAAGTTGATGAGATAGGAGATGGGTAAGGTGCAGGAACTTTTCAGCACATAAGTTAGAACGAAACCCATATCAGTTAACGAGAAGGGATAGGTGCTCATCCAGTTGTTTCAGGATATCTTAGGCAAATATGGCTTCTAAAACGTTCCTAAACACTGAGGTGAGGCTAAGGGGCTAATGGAAGAGGTGTCACTATGGAATTTATTTGGTTTGAGGAAAAACTGGATGTTAGAGCTTATCCACAGCTCATAACTGTAACATGTTGAGAGGACCACGTTTTAAAGAGTTTAAAGTGCTACTAGAAAAGAATGTGTTATTTTAAGTTTTCGAAAGTACTGCAACCAGCTGCCTTTGGTATGGTAAACATTTTTTTTATTTTTATTTTACCGCTGCCGGTTTCAAGTCGCCTAGGAATTCAACATCAGATAGTGTACATTTCTTATTGTCTCTTTGTAGCATTGTAGGGGTTGTTGTGTGAAGTTATATCCATCAATTGGATTAATACTGGTGCACAAATACTTTCGGAAAACATCTCTATATACATTTAAACTAAGTAGCCTGCTCTCTTCTGCCTGTTTACGCAGACTAATTTTAGGAACTGCTGTAGGGAGTTTGATCTGCTTTTTGACTAATAGATACAATGATTCACGAGGAAGTTTGTGTATGTAGTTTACAAATATTTCGAAGAAATTGCCTGAATTATGATGAATTAATGTCCGTCGCCACTGTGAAAACGGTACCAACGGTACCAATATCGGTCGTAACTCGAGAATAGAACTGACTTGAGAGAGCAGTAAGGGTGAACAAATTCCTATCCGAGGGTAGTGGTATAGCAGCAGCCGGCACGGTAGGTTAGCGTGTTCACTCAGGTGGCTGTCTGCTCTCTGTAATGAAAATAACTGAGTGAGTTATTCAACCATGAACCCAGAGGGGTGTCATGTAACGACCGCCGACACCGAATGACGAGAACAATCTTGGATGGGTCACGAATTTTCATTCTGACTTTGAACCTGACAGTCACCTCTCAATGATGTGGAGAATCATCAGAAACGAAACATGGTTCGGATTCTATGTAACACCGTTGCTGCCCCTTAGCCAGTGGATAACTAGGTACGGACATGCAAGTCGGCAAAGTGACATCCAGTTGATTCAGAACAACTCTATAGCGAAAAACATGACAATCCAAACCCTGTGGTTTTCAGTTTCTCATGTATAAAATAAAAGTTATTCATAAAATCTACTTCAGTATGGGTTGCAGCTTTGGTTCGTTTATATGACAAAAGTTTTGCAGCAATGCAACAGTTGACTCAGCTTTCAGCTTTCTGCTTTCTGCTTTCCTTGAGTCAAACGTAGATGTGAACACGATTTATTGCGTAGTGGGGCGAAAAATTCTGCACACAAGGTCTGCGACACAAAATTGCGGCAATGAGTCTTTTCAATGAAGCTGTTCGTACTACGCTTTAGAACAGGAATGCTATCATGGGTGACACGTCATCAAGCGTGTTTTTTCTTTACTTTTTCTTTTTATTTTCTTTGAGGCCTTCGGACATCATCCACTGAGCCAGCATCTGATACATGATATGCTACAAATATTTTCTATATATATATACACTGAAGCTTTCTACTAACTTCTTTCTGTACATTCCGGCTAATCTCAGGAACAGCTGTAGAGATTTGATACGGTTTTTATTAAACTTACGAGGAAGAAGTGGTAGTATCGTCACGGTGGCAGCACCGTCGTGTTTATGCCTGAGAAAGAGGGAGAGGAAGTAGAGCAGACTGGTGTACACGCCATAATTCCTATAAGTGGAGCTGTGTCACAACAATTTGTAATACGAAAATCTAAATGCGGTGTTCGCTGTCGCTTTTACTTGTCAGGACTGAATCTATTTCGCTAACGCGATCAAATACTGCTTTCCGAGTGTCACTTCTCTAACACGAAATGATTGTGTAAATCTGCTGTTCCGATTTAGTCAACTCTGTGAAGTGGGATAGTCAGCGTCTCCGTAGAACATATCACACGCTGTTTGGAAATTAATTGCGAAATGATCACTGGTTGACCACTATTATAATCAGACATTTCGCACACTTATAAGGCTAGAAATACACTATGTGATCAAAAGTATCCGGACATCCCCAAAAACATACTTTTTTCATATTATTTGCATTTTTTTGCCACCTACTGCCCCGTACTCCATATCAGCGACCTCAGCAGTCATTAGACATCGTGAGAGGGCAGCACGGGACACGCCGCGAAACTCACGGACTTCGAACGTGGTCATGTGATTGGGTGTCACTTGTATTCACTTGTATCATACGTCTGTACGCGAGATTTCCACACTCCTAAACACCCCTAGGTCCACTGTTTCCGATGTGATAGTGAAGTGAAAACGTGAAGAGACACGTACAGCACAAAAGCGTACACGCCGACTTCGTCTGTTGACTGACAGGGACCGCCGACAGTTGAAGAAGGTCGTAATGTGTAATAGGCAGACATCTATACAGACCACCACACAGGGATTCCAAACGGCATCAGGATCCACTGTAAGTACTATGACAGTTAGGCGAGAGGTGAGAAAACTTGGATTTCATGGTCGAGTTGCTGCTCATTAGCCACTCATCATGCCGGTAAATGCCAAACGACTCCTCGCTTAGTGTAAGGAGCGTAAACATAGGACGATTGAACAGTCGAAAAACGTTGTGTGGGGTTGACGAATCACGGTACACAATGTGGCGATCCAATGGCAGGATGTGGGTATGGCGAATGCCCGGTGAACATCATCTGCCAGCGTGTGTAATGCCGACAGTAATATTCGGAGATGGTGGTGTCATGGTGTGATCGTGCTTTTCATTGAGGGGGCTTGCATCCCTTGTTGTTTTGCGTGGCACTATCACAGCACAGGTTTACCTTGATATTTTAACCAGCTTCTTGCTTCCCGCTGTCGAAGAGCAATTCGGGAATGGCGACTACATCTTTTAACACGATCGAGCACCCGTTCATAATGCACGGCCTGTGGCGGAGTGGTTACACGACAATAACATCACTGTAATGGACTGGCCTGCACAGAGCCCTGACCTGAATCCTATACAACACGTTTGGGATGTATTGAAACTGCGACTTGGTGCCAGGCCTCACCGATCGACATCGATACCTCTCCTCAGTGCAGCACTCCGTGAAGAATGGTCTGCCATTCCCCAAGAAACCTTTCAGCATCTGATTGAACGTATGCCTGCGAGAGTGGAAGCTGACATCAAGGCTAAGGGTAGACAAACACCATATCGAAGTTCAGCATTACCAATGGAGGGCGCCACGAATTGTAAGTTATTTTACAGTCAGATGTCCGGATACTTTTGATCATATAGTGTATTATAATTGGGTAGCGAGTAATTGACAAGAAGTATCCCGGGTGATGCTCTAGAGACTATTTATGTACGTACCTGGAACAGAGGGTTAGCATACGGGTTAAAATATGTACGGGACAAGTAGAAGGTTATGGGTTTGAATCACTCTGGGTGATCTGAAACTTTTACTTTTAAATCTTTATAAAACTGACTTCGTTCATTATCGTTATTAAATTAATTACGTTTGTTGTATTTCTAATCTTTTGCTGTGTCGTTTTAAACATGGTATTAAATTTTATTTGCCGTACCACCTTATATATGGTTTCAAAAAATCGATCCCTCCCCCCCATCCCCTTGTGACTTTCCGAATGTTTTGTCACAATCAAATGGTTGCGGACGGGTGCGGTTTGCCAGTAAGAAAAGTGGAAGTATTAAATTACAAGCTAGCCTGCTACGATACGATAAGACGGTCGTCGTTAATTCATTTTGTTTTTGTTAATTCAGAAAATATTTCAGCATTTGTGTACCTTGCTTCGTCAAAGGAAGATAATACGTGGGTCTCCTCAAATAAACAGAGACTTCGTAGTCAGCAGAATACAGTTCTTTTCCTTTACTCCACACAAAACCACTTCGTTCAAGTAATCAACAGTTTAAAATCAAAGTAGAAGCCCCGTAAATGTCTGCTATACATTTGCGAACAGTCGGCGGGCACCTGCGCCCAAGTGAATTTGCGTACCAGGGGATGGCAGCCGCTCGTCTTGCAGGTGATTGTAAGCACATTTGTCTACTCCACACTGCCTATCACCATCTATTTTTTTAGCAGTAAAATTTGTACTCCCAGTAGCCTGAGCCAAGGTATAAATACTACATATCGCACAGTCAACATCGCAATAGGCCAGCACAATGTATGACCCTGCTGCACGCGCTGTTCAAGTGCATGTTAAGAACAGAAGGTGAACGAAAAATATCTTCATCTTATCTTAGCGGCTCACGGAACTTCGCTGGCAGTATCAGTAGAACTACCTTCCACGCTGCTCTCGTCGTCTTCCTAGTCTCTGTCCATTCGTCGTCTGCCGATACGGTAGCTAACGATAATAATTCTTCACTTGAATCAATGCCAATTGATATAATTATATTTTTTGTTTCTTCGTCCATCAAAGCATATTTATCACTCACTTTTTTACGTGACATCCGCCTTTCTCCACTGTTCTAATGTCACAGCGGCAAAAGCACCAACTTTTATTTACTTTCTTTTTCAACTCCTAGAGCAAGACACTTGAGATATTGCGACTGCGCATTTCATTTTTTGCAATATTCAAAATCAGTGCGATGAAATTTAGGTCTGGATGGTATGGTGGGAGCGGAGGAAACAAATCTATTTTCTTCTAAAAGTTTGGTTATGGAACAAACCGGAGAAGGTCGGTGCTTCTTAACTAATGACAACAGCTCAGTTTTCCATAGAGCTAGCTTATAATATACGTATGTTATTATTGGCCAGCCAGAAATGTATTTCACTATTAAGAGAACTTGTGGACGGTGGTTTATTCTCCTGGTAATTGTAATCTGGTAGGGCTTTGTCATAAACGACAATACTTCTTGGAGGTAAGCCTGGTATAGGCTGGGACTGTACGTAATTTTGAAAATTTTTGCTGTCCATTTCTGAGTGAAAGTCCAGTGTTTTGGTTTTTGAGTCGTATAGGAGAAGTACAACCGGAATGAAAGTCATGTCACGGCCAGCATGCACAAAAATTAATACCTGACCGACATTGTCACTTTGTCAACATCCATTCACGATGTAATGTGTGTGAATCCATGTTTCATCCAAATAAACCACTAGCTGCTTTGATTCTGATGCCTCACTCTTGCGTATAAACCTAGCGTAGTGTATCGTTTTTGCAACTATGTCCTCTTGTTCAAACACGACAACACGTTTATTTTGGCACCTGTTAAGACTGAATCCCACAGGAAGAATAATTTTTCTAAGTTTCATTGCTAGCCTTGTGCGACAAAAGCTGTGCAGTTTGCGCATCGTTGGATTTCTTTCTGATGTTTGTAATAGCCTAGAAATTGCTACCTGATGATACATTTCTCTATATCGTCAGTAGAATACTTACTGTGAGCGCCTCGCTTTTCCTTCTTTGGATTATTAACTTGAATATTCATCTCTGCTCAGCTTCGTGTTCTTCCTACCGCAATTTGCAAACTATCCTGTTGCACAATTTTGACATTTCTGCTGCACGTTCCGCCGCCTTCTCTGCCAGTACGATAAGTCTCCTCTCTTTCTCATCGTCAACAAATTTAATTACGTTAACCGCTAGCCGTCGCGCCTGCCTGCGAAGGCTTTTTCCATGCTTGCACTGCGACGTAACAAAGCGACTACTTTAATCGGAACCTGACATCCTTGTACATGACTAAATTAGTTACTGCTACGGCCGCATTACCACTTCGCCTTGCCGGGTAATAGTTAACCGCCGCTGTGAAAATGATGCCACTGCCATCTAGCAGTGACTGGCGCAACTCCTTGGAGCCACAGCTCTGCGGGGTACGACTCTTCATTTAGCTCAGGCGCGCAGAATACGCGAGCATTAACGTATTCTGATAGTATTTGTTTGTACTCTTCCAAATTATACATAACCAAGGGCGTACCCAGGATCTGAACTGGGGGGGGGGGGGGGGGGCAGGTCATACTAGTCTCAGGAAACAAGGACTTGAGACAACATACAGCACTTCTCATTAAATAAAACAGTAAACCAGTGAAAAACTGCTTTTAATAAACATTTTAAATACAAGAATGCACTTGTACAATCCGAGAAAACATGCAGCATTTCCTATTAAATAAAACAGTAAGCTAGTGAAAAACTGCGAATATCTTCTAGGGGGGGCAGCTACCCCCCCCCCCTGCCCGTCGCTGGGTACGCCCATGTACATAACACTGATAAACGAATCCCCACTGGCGAGAAAGAGATCTAGGCATTTTGAAGATCATAAAGACATGGGCACGATCTTCTTTAATGGGATTCAGAAACTTCTTGTGGTTAAATACAAAATATTTAGAAATCTACAGATGGTTAAGTGACGCATTTCGAAATATTATGACAACTTCAGACCGTTAGTTTCTGATTCCTTCAGATTAGCAATCGAAATTCACACTCATAATTCGTTGCAAGTACTTCAAACAACTGACAGTGAGTCAGAAATTTTAACCAGTAGTTTCCTTGCAGTCGTTTGAGAGCAACTGCATAGCGAAAAAACATGATCTAAAATACGAGTATGTGGTGTTTTATTTTTTATGTTACATATAAAACGTTTTCCGAAAAACGACTTCAGCAACTTTTTTTTCGGTTGCATACAGTACGTTCTTTCAGCGGCGCAACTGACAACTTCACTTTTAGTTTTCTTCTTTTCTTGAATCATACCTAGATGTGGACACGCTTATTTGTGTGTTACGACAAAAAAGTCCGCCACAAAGCATGCACGACAAAAAATTACAGCAACACGAACTAAACATGTAGATCATGCGTGTTTTTTCTTATTTTTCTTTTATTTGTGTCACCTCAGCTAGCCTCCGATGCAGGGGCGTTTCTATCATTAGGTAAGACTAGGCGGCTGCCTAAGGCGGCAAAATTTTTGAAGCGGCAAATGGCGGAAAAAATTAATTTGAGGAAATTGGGAGAAAAAATAAAAAAGAGGAAAAATTAAAACACCGAATTATTTTCAAAAGAAACGGAACAGTTTCTTAGTAAGTCTTTACTTTCTTTGACGAAAGAGAACACATTGCCCCACCTACCACAAAACCAAAGAAAGCGCTACTGAGACTTTTGACTTAGGATTTAACTACCACCGTGAGCAACTCAAGGGGCTATGAGCTGTCGCCCGTCGTTAATTTCGGGCCACTGACTCTAGGGAAGCGAAAGAGCCAGTGCATTTAGACAAACACAGCATCACGCCTCACCGGGATTCGAGCCTGGACCCGCCTCGAATGGAAGATCAGAAGCCATGGCTATAAAAGTCTGTCAATAGAAAATGCAAACAAAGCGTCGTTTATTTATTTAACCGCAAGAAGTTCGATGCTGTAAAAGATGAGATTTATTCCTCATTCTAACAATATTTCAATTACAACAGAAACGAAATAGCACCACGATTATCCAGATGACCTAGCTTGATGCTTCGGTATGTTTCCCATCAACATAGCCTAATTTCTAAATCCTTTTAGAAGTAGGGAGATGGGGTTTGTAGGATACTTTTGATATCAAGTTGATATACAAGTTAATTAAATTGATCAATTAATCACTCCAGGCCACCCCCGCTCACCCCAGCCCAACCCCGCCCCCGGCCACGCCCATCGCCACCCCGGATGTCGTCAGTTGTTTTCTTAGCTGCACGTGTGCCCCAGCCCCCTTCTCCCTCTCTCACTCCCCTCCCCCACCCCCTCCCTACACCAAACTGTCCTATTGGCAGAAGTTTCCAATTTTGGCGGAAATTTCGAATTTTGGCGGGAATTTCGATATTCGTGGAAAATTCTTTGTCGCATGACTGTGCTGACGTCCCATCCCCCCCCCACCCATGAATTGGCGGGAAATTAAAAATGGCTGTACCATTTCTGGGACTCGAACCCTGGTCCTCTAGGGCAGAAAGCCCAATTGCATCCCGCTAACACAATTAAACCAAAGAGGCACTTGGAATTGACAGGAAATTAAAATTGGTAGTACCATTTCCGCGACTGGAACCCTGGTACTCCTGGATGGAAAGCCCAAGTGTACCCCCGAACATAGTTAAACCAGCAGAGGCGCTTGGAAATGACGGGGAATTAAAAATGGCAGTGCCATTTCCAGGACCCGAGCAATGATTCTACTGGATGGAAAGCCAAAGTGCCCACTCTTACACACAGAAACTGTCCAGATGCGGGAAAGGAAGGTTATGTTAGTGTACTTTATTTATTTTGGTCAGGAAACTGATGCAAAGATCGATCCTAATTACGCAATTAATTACAAGGATTGTGCCTTATTAGATAACTATAAGCATAGTGCAACAGAAGGGCAGCATAAAAGCGCAACACAACTCAAAAATTGGCGACACCATACAACAGGTGTTATTCTGCTGGGAAAAAAATTCGCAGAACCACTCGAAACTAGTGACAGACACACTCAAACTCGACCCTTCACCTACAAGCTGGTGGGAAAAAGGCTGGGGTGTAAGGTACTAACTGTATTCTTTTTGGCGGCAAATAAGTTCAACTGACGAGATGCTGGTGTGATACAGAGAGGAGTTTAAAAAGTGTATTACCTGAAAGCATTCACTATCTATCATTATTTGACGTTCGAGTTCTCTACAGAAGCCTGCTCAAAAAAATTCCTGCAGCCCAGGTAATCGAAGCCAATACACACTACCACAACTGATGGCAAAAAAATTCGTCACAGTTATAATTACACTTCGAAATTGTAGCGAAAACACCAGCACTCCTAGTGAACGGGTCATAATGCAGCACTTCTACTGGGGAAAATCAACGTCGTAAAAGACTGCATAGTGGGTGGTAGTTGAACATGCGTTCACGTCGACAGGTGTGCACAAACCGGCGAAAATTGAGGCCCTCTTCCTCCCTCCCTCCCTCCAACCATCCTCCCTCCACACAACTGTAGAGGGGACATAGCTCAGCCAAGCGGGTACAGTGTGTAAGGCCAGCGCCAAACGAAGCTTTCCTCTGCAACACGAGCTAGCAGAAGAGCAGTTACGGTGGTGTTTCTTGTTGGGAAAATTAGGAAGACTATACAGCATACATGGCATGGAGGAAGGATGAAGATTTGGCTACTGCATTGCGACACATCTCCTAACTACATACAGGTGGGAGATCTGTGTCTCTCAGGGTCCATTCACATTCATCACCCAAATATTTTATCATCGTTATTCTGTGGCATCCAACATAGAGAAACTAAGAACTATAAAAGCTCCGCTAACATCGTCTGATAGATTTTTACCACATCTCTCTCTTCCGATTTATCGAAAGCAAAGAGTGTTTTTCTAAAGCTAGTAGCTGCATCCAATTTTTCCATCCACTTGCCAGCAAACACAGGATGTTTTCGGGAAGGGACCTGTACATGTTTCAGAGAGTTTTTTTTGTCTCCCACAGCAACTGCCTGCACCAACAAGAAAAAGAACGCAAAGGTAGCGTCCTCCTCCGCAGCTCTGTCCTAAGGAAAACAGCAACATATATTTCGAGGGATGCAGCTGGCATTGGGCATGTCAGACTACCCATCTGTCTCAGAATGAACAAAGCTTTGCCGCCCGACCAGAAAAATAGTGCATTTTCGCTAGGTGTTGGCAGCTGTACTACATTTACAAGCAATTTTGGAACACGCATTGAGCATAAAGGGGGAATACAATCTTTCATTTTTCAGCGAGGCAACATTCTACTGTATGTCTATTGAGGTAGTAGTGACAGGGGCGAGTTGACTGCTGTCTTTGATGCTTTGATGGAAAAAAGAAAATCATCTGCCACTAAACTTCCTTGCATATGCGTTAAAGGATGACAGAGAGTGGTTGGAGTGATAGGGTGAGATGGAGTTGTAACGAGGTAGGATTTAATGGTAGACTAATGATGCATCCCAAGAGAGAGGGGCATGTCGCTGTAGGTCATTTGACCATTTTTCCCGTTGTTCTGTAAGTATACATCAGTTGTGTGTCATAACCTGCATTCGACTCGCATTCAACTGCGTGTTCTGTGTGTGATTTAGAGCGCTGTCTACTTGCGAACGTTAATAGCAAACCTCTCGGTCATTAGAGGACTTCCATCGTGTTTCGACACATTCCTCTAGACGAACGAAGATGTATGCGACGCCCTCCATCTTGGGCATAAAATCGAGTCTTCAGTTTTATAACTACGGTGATTCTAAATTAGCGACAGGTGTTTGTGAGGTACTACAATCCCCGCATATACATCTGCTTGACTGATGTCCTGTTTATGGAGTTAGTGGTGGCACGACGTGTAATTTCACATGTCAAACACCGCTGCTATGGTTTGTCTCTTTCCCTGTAAGAGGCATTCTCCTTTAATAAAGATCATTTTACGTAGGAATGATGCGAGCATAGTATAATTTCTGAACTGTCATCGAATGTGAATAGTGGGGAGCTATACACCTCTGGAAAGCTATTTGTACGTGTATCACAAGAAATCGATGTTTTAAGGAAGTAGTTTTTCATATTTCAGTTCATCACCATAGTTTACCGTAGACAAAGCTGCCAGTAGAAAGTATGTCATGCGCTGGAAATATATTTCATACATTGGGATAGTAAAAGTGTTGCATTCCATACGACTAATAGGTCGGAAAACGCAACGTTCTAATATTATAGCGTGTTTTAAGTGCAGAACATTGTAGCCTTAGAAGTGCACGTGTTTATGTTCTCTCTTACCAGTGCCTTCTTGATAATGACCTCAGACACTAGAACAATACTTTAGAATTGATAGTGCAGTTGATTTAGGTAAAATTCAACAAACTCCGTCCGCCTGGAGATCCATATTGCATAAAAAACCCGTTTCTTGTTCTTAACCGTCTGTTATATCATCATAACAGTATCATTTCTACCGTACGCCGATAAGCGGTGCTAACCTCCTCGACATTCGCGCATCTGGAGAAAGCTTGAGGTCTTGGATGGGTGCGGGACACCAGTTACAGCCTCGGTTCGCACTGTTCCTACACAAGACGTGGAATGTAGCGGTCTGCTTCTGCAGTGAGCGTTGGTCAAAGACAATTCGAAGAGATATTTTGGTCTCTAACTTTATCCTAAGAATGCGAGAATGCCCTGTGAATCCCATCCCCATAGAGACAGATCGTAAGTTACGCACTATGATCTAAGTGCTAGATATATGTATGTCACTGTCTGGTACACTTTGTGTGTATGTTCGAGAATTAACAATGAATGAACGTACTGCACAGTCATCTGCTTACATTCGTGATAGTACTCGCAAAGTAGGGGAGGGGCTATTTAGCGATGATACAGAAATTGGTAAGCATGCTGCTGCGTCATTGGTCAGTGTTGAAATATACGATAAAATTGCTAAAATTGATCGCACTATCAACTATTATTCTTATTATTACAGTACATCGACGGTGTCTTTTCCATCGCAACAGTCTACTGGTATGCTATTGATTACCACATAATATGCCGGCCGGAGTGGCCGAGCGGTTCTAGGCGCTACAGTCTGGAACCGCGCGACCGCTACGGTCGCAGGTTCGAATCCTGCCTCTGGCATGGATGTGTGTGATGTCCTTAGGTTAGTTAGGTTTAAGTAGTTCTATGTTCTAGGGGACTGATGACCTCAGAAGTTAAGTCCCATAGTGCTCAGAGCCATTTGAACCATTTTTGAACCACATAATGTGATTTACACCGAGTTTCCTGGTCGAGTCAATGGACCAAACGTATCAAAGTCAGTTTAGAATCTGACACAGACGTCGAAATCGAGGAGGAAAAAAACAAAATGTGTGACAGTGTAAAAAGCATGTTACAACAGAAAAGGCCGTGTATCAAACAATGAAAGAGGGACCCTGTCCTCCAACTGATAACCTGTGGGAGAAGGTATTCGTATAGTACAGGCGATGAAACTTTACACCAGTCTGTGTAAGCAACATCGATCACTGGCCACCTGCTCCAATGGACAAATACATGTATATTTAATAGGATAGCTGCATATGCTCGAAGCCGGCACGTAGACAGTATTCGTTTTCGATCTATCAGAAGAGAGAGCTGTGGTAAAAATATATTGGATGAAGTTAGCGGAGCTTTTATTGTTCGTAATTTTTCTCTGTTGTGTCGTACAGAATAACGATGATAGAATGTTTGAGTGAAAGACGTGAATGCACCCTGAGAGACACAGATCTCCTTCACATTACCTGTGTGAGGTTTTGAGATGTGTCGCAATGTAGTAGCAAAATCTTCGTGCTTCCTCCATGTCATGTATGATGTGTACTCTTCCTAATCTTCACAACAGGAAACACCGCCGTAACTGTTCAGACTGTCGTTTATACTACGTCGTGTTGCAGGAGCAGGCTTCATTTGGCACTGACCTTACACATCGTTCGCGGGTGGAGGAGCAATGACAGTATGTTCCCATTTCCACCAAGTGGTCAAAACATGTTCTTATAGCATTAACTTAGCTCACTCTATCTCTACACAGGTTGCAGAATGTGGTAGATATCGCTCTCTCTGACTTCTGGATAAAATTGATCTCGCTATCAACTGTGGTCTGTATTACATCGCTCCATATCATTCCATATCAATGGTGTCTTTCCCGTCCTGACTGTCCACTGGATACACAGTTGATTACCACATAATGATTAACTGACACCACTCCGGGAGATGGAGGCAGCCTTGTCGGAACACTGGATACATGCTACTTCTCGCTGTTTAACATGGGGTCCGCAGCTCGTGGTCGTGCGGTAGCGTTCTCGCTTCCCGCTCCCGGGTTCGATTCCCGGTGGGGTCAGGGATTTTCTCTGCCTCGTGATGACTGGGTGTTGTGTGATGTCCTTAGGTTACTTAGGTTTAAGTAGTTCTAAGTTCTAGGGAACTGATGACCATAGATGTTAAGTCCCATAGTGCTCAGAGCCATTTGAACCATTTTTGTAACATGGGATTAAATGTAGAGGTCATCACCTTAATACAGTTGTTTGGAAGTGTTCCTCATTGCTCCAGACGCGTCATATCTTCATATGCTGCGATGCCTACACATGTTTTTATTTTTATTTTTATATTCTTTTTTCGCCAAAAAGATAACAATACCTCTTTTTATTTGTGCTACCTCACATGTATTGTGAACAGCACCTTCCGGTGATGGTCCACACTGGAACAGTAATCATGTACATGACTGTAAAATGAAGGCACAATGATTTTCGAAACAGAGCAAAAGTACATCCGCTGCCCATTCGATGGGAGGATGAGATTAACTGTACAGGTAATCACCTTCGAATAGCTGTTGGAAACGCTCTACAATATCGCAAACTCTTCCAGTTTTGTTGCGATGTCTTCCACATTTTTGTCTATGAGAAACATGGCGTATTTGTTTTATTTCTACCAGCCTGTGCTGCGGTAGCTGTATAGCTTATGCCATGTGATGTTCAGTTTTCTGTGGGAGCCAGAGGATCGAAACGTGTAAATGTCGGTTTAGCAGCAGCTCACACAGATCTCTAAGTCATGGTAGAAAAAACAAAGTGTATGGCGGTGTACACTGATTGGGTGTGTTACAACCGAAAAAAATGTATTAAACTGCTTATGAATGAGCAATACAGGAACCCTCGGTGTGATTGATAGTCTGTTGGATATGGTCAACCTACAGTACATGTGATGAAACTTTACACTGGTCTGTGCAAGCTACTTCGATCACGAACCACCTGCTGCAATGAACCAAAACCTGTATATTTAATAGGATTGCCACATATGTTTCAGTGATAAACATGAATGTTGGCTGAGCTATGACACCATGTTCCCATTTCCACCGAGTGGTCAAAACGCGCTGCTATCGCATTAACTCAGCTCATCCTGTTTCCCCACAGGATGCAGAAGGTCTTAGATATAGTGCTCTCTGACTTCCGAACAGGTCAGACTTGAAGTGGAACCATCACATGGACTAAGCTGCAGGGAGAGCGGGGCACAGACTTAGGAGCAGTTACAAGATGAGAGGGACTGTCTAGAAAACAGCCCTGGAGTTCTTGGTGTACGGGATTCTTAGCAGAGAGGTTCGAGAAAAAAAGGTGACTCGTTTCAAGATACGAGAGTGGCACGAATATGATTCACCAGTGGCTGTAATCATTAAAAGACGTCTCTACAGTCTTCAAGGCAAATATGTGGTCGAGTGGATAGACTTGATTCCAAATTGCGGACAGCAGTTCTGCCTGAAAGCGTAACACTACCAGCGTCCCATGTGTGCCTCTATAGACTCTAGACCCATTTTTATGCTGGGTGATGGTAACATATTTTAATAGCGCAGTTCTTACGCGAAATGTGTGTTGTGGGCTGTAGAATGCCTCTGTGGTCAGCTTCAGATGTCATTTCTTAATAGTGTTCCTCGAAAAGAACATTGTGTTCACTCCATGGATTCCCAGTTGTCCTACTTGCCGAGTGTAATCCGACTTCTGAAAAAAAAATTATTTGCCATGCAAAGTGACTCTCACGACCAATTTAATTAATTAGCCTCTCAAATTGACATCAATGACATGCCGCCTGGCGGGTGGAAGACGTGGCAAGGGCACCATGGAATGACTCTTGGCAAGCGTTTCTTTTTTCTTTTTCGTTGTGGCAATATCTTTTAACGAAATTTATATCTCCCACCTACCCAGGGCGAGACAGGCTCTCACGATTTGTTTCGTAAACGCTAGTATGATATAGCATCACATTGGTAAAAGGGGACCGTCACAGTGTACAAAACGGCTACGTTCTCTTGAATTATAGCTTTTTGTTGTCGAATGTAAAATGATATTGTTTCTTCCGACACGTGAGCCAATGGCATGAAAGATTGTATTCACTAAGGTTACTTCATGTGCATGCCTCAGGTCGTATAATTTGTTCAACAAGCTAGAAGAAATTGCCTAATACGGATGATTTTTCTTTACAGTTTGTATTCTCCCTTTTTCTATACTCCGATGACGTTTTCGAGATAACGAAATCATTCTGCTGTGACCGGTAATTTTCGCAGCAAAATAGTCGAAGTTAAAGTGTTTTGCATCGCAGAACGAGAGGCCTATTGGAGCCTTTGGGGGCCTGCCTATTCTGTGTCAGGTCGCCACCACAGGTGCGCTCCATAACCATTAGGGGCGGCTGTGTCACTATAGTCGAACAGGCTGCACTTGAGGCGGTCGTCCTTTTTATCTCTTATACAGGGTTATTACAAATGACTGAAGCGATTTCACAGCTCTACAATAACATTATTATTTGAGATATTTTCACAATGCTTTGCACACACATACAAAAACTCAAAAAGTTTTTTTAGGCATTCACAAATGTTCGATATGTGCCCCTTTAGTGATTCGGCAGACATCAAGCCGATAATCAAGTTCCTCCCACGGCGCAGCATGTCCCCATCAATGAGTTCGAAAGGATCGTTGGTGCGAGCTCACAGTTCTGGCACGTTTCTTGGTAGAGGAGGTTTAAACACTGAATCTTTCACATAACCCCACAGAAAGAAATCGCATGGGGTTAAGTCGGGAGAGCGTGGAGGCCATGACATGAATTGCTGATCATGATCTCCACCACGACCGATCCATCGGTTTTCCAATCTCCTGTTTAAGAAATGCCGAACATCATGATGGAAGTGTGGTGGAGCACCATTCTGTTGAAAGATGAAGTCGGCGCTGTCGGTCTCCAGTTGTGGCATGAGCCAATTTTCCAGCATGTCCGGATACACGTGTCCTGTAACGTTTTTTTCGCAGAAGAAAAAGGGGCCGTAAACTTTAAACCGTGAGATTGCACAAAACACGTTAACTTTTGGTGAATTGTGAATTTGCTGCACGAATGCGTGAGGATTCTCAACCGCCCAGATTCGCACATTGTGTCTGTTCACTTCACCATTAAGAAAAAATGTTGCTTCATCACTGAAAACAAGTTTCGCACTGAACGCATCCTCTTCCATGAGCTGTTGCAACCGCGCCGAAAATTCAAAGCGTTTGACTTTGTCATCGGGTGTCAGGGCTTGTAGCAATTGTAAACGGTAAGGCTTCTGCTTTAGCCTTTTCCGTAAGATTTTCCAAACCGTCGGCTGTGGTACGTTTAGCTCCCTGCTTGCTTTATTCGTCGACTTCCGCGGGCTACGTGTGAAACTTGCCCGCACGCGTTCAACCGTTTCTTCGCTCATTGCAGGCCGACCCGTTGATTTCCCCTTACAGAGGCATCCAGAAGCTTTAAACTGCGCATACCATCGCCGAATGGAGTTAGCAGTTGGTGGATCTTTGTTGAACTTCGTCCTGAAGTGTCGTTGCACTGTTATGACTGACTGATGTGAGTGCATTTCAAGCACGACATACGCTTTCTCGGCTCCTGTCGCCATTTTGTCTCACTGCGCTCTCGAGCGCTCTGGCGGCAGGAACCTGAAGTGCGGCTTCAGCCGAACAAAACTTTGTGAGTTTTTCTACGTATCTGTAGTGTGTCGTGACCATATATCAATGAATGGAGCTACAGTGAATTTATGAAATCGCTTCAATCATTTGTAATAGCCCTGTAGTTTAGTTGACTATACACGCTATTGTGGTGGCATAGTATTGTCGCCCAAAGGTGGCTGCCAGATGTTGGAAGGCCAAGTGTGGGCAGCCTTAGAGGGTGGTAGTGAGGGCGCGAGACGCTCGGCGGAGGATCTGGCCATTTCAAGAAGCCTGTCCGCCCATACAGGTGTGTGGGGGAGGATGGTTGGAGGGAGAGAGGGAGGAAGAGGCCACTTTGTGGACGCCCCCTCTGCAGTTTTTTAGGACGACGATATTCCCCAGTAGAAATGCTGCATTATGACCCATTCATTATGAGTGCTGGTTTTTCCATGACAAATTCGAAGTGTAATTAGAACTGTGACAATTTTTTTTTCCATCAGTTGTGGTAGCATGTATTGGCTTCGATTACCTGGACTACAGGATGGTTTTTCAGCAGGCATTTGTAGCAAACTCTGACGTCAAACAATGATAGATACTGTATGCTTTCAGGTAATACACTTTTTAAACTCCTCGCTGTCCAACACCAGCATCTCGTCAGTTGAAAATAGAGTAAAGACAGTACCTTACACGCCTGCCTTTTCCCTGCCACCTTATAGGTGAACGGTCGAGTCTGAGTGTGTCTGTCACTAGTTTCGAGTGGTATTGTGAAATTTTTCCCAGCAGGATAACACCAATTGTATGGTGTCGCCAATTTTTGAGTGGTATTGTGCTTTTGTGCCGTTCTCGTGTAGCGCTATGTATATAGTTGTGTAATTAGGCCCAATCTCGGTGATTAATTATGTTATTAGGATCGATCTTTGTGTCACTCTCCCGACCAAACTAAATAAAGTACACTAGCGTAACCTTCCTCTCCCGCATATGGACAGTTTCCATGTGTTAGAGGGAGCGCTTAGGCTTTCCATCCAGTGGAATCAGGTTTCGAGTATCAGAAAGGGCACCACCATTTTTAATTTCCCGTCTTTTCCATGTGCCTCTGGTGGTTTAATTGTGTTAGGGGGGTACACTTGGGCTTTCCGTCAAGGCGCACCAAGGTTCGACTCCAGGAAATGGTACTACAAATTTTAATTTCCTGTCAATTCCAAGTGATTGTGGTGGTTTAATTGTGTTGGGGGGGGGGGGGGGTGCAATTGGGCTTTCTGCGCTGGAAGACTAGGGTACGAGTCCCAGAAAGAGTACTGCTAGTTTCAATTTCCCGCCGATTCCTGATTGGTGGTGGTGGAGTGGGAGTCAGCACAGCCACGGGACAAAGAAATTCCCACGAAAGTTCGAAATTCCCGCCAAAATACGAAATTTCCGCCAAAATTCGAAACTTCCGCCAATAGGGTAGGTTGGGTGAGGGGGAGGAGGGTGCAGGGGCACACGTGCAGTTGAGAAAACACGTGATATCATCTGGGGGCGGGATAGGACGTGGTCGTGGGTGAGGGTGAAGAATTGATCAATTTAACTAATTTGCATATCAATTTGATATCAAAAGTGTCATACAAACCCCATCACCCTACTACTACTTCTGATTTCGAAATTCAAGGAAAAATTCATTCACACCTGAAAATAATCCCACACGTTTATTAGTCCATTTTCTTACAATTAAAGGAAATGAGTAATTGATGCCAGATCTGGTTGCGCTGGTATATTCAATAGAGCTGTAGTTAAAAACGTTCAGCACGTTCTTCTTACTTCAATTACTTTGGGGAATTTCAAAAATTGAGGACAAAACACAAGAAACTGAGGAAATTTGTTGTCCTCAATCAGTTTTAACGGAATTGAGGAAAGACAATGAAACATGAGTACTGTCCCCAGAAAATGAGGACGTCTGGTCGCCTTAGTCTAAAGATAATAAGCATAATAGGAGACTTGCATGGTCGTGTCGTTGGATGTTGGCAGTTGTGGAGGGGGGAGGGAGGGAACCGATGGTAGTAAAAAAGAGGGGGCGTTGTTTTTCGTTTCTCGCCTAGGGCGTAAAACACCAAGCAACGATCCTACACCTATTCATATTGAATTACTCACACTCACATACACCCATGATTCGCATACAATATTTACGTTGATTGTAAACAAAGTAATTACATAATGATGTGCTCCCTTCAATGCCACGATATGTGACTCCAAACGCCAATCCAATATGGAATAAAATCATGCCTCCAGACAATTTTACTAGCGTGCAGTGCTTACATCGCGTATGTTATACGAAGGTGATTGTACTCATTTAGTTAATTTTGGACGTAGATTCTTGTTGCTACCCTTCCGAAGCCGGAGCGGGTTGCTAGCAGTTTATGTTTTCCATTTATGCTAATTACGGAACTAGACAAACGTTGCCGCAGGTAACGGATAGCTTGTGCTTTAGAGGATGTAAACAAAGTTAATGTTTGTAAATTCCCTTTGCCGGATCGCCAGAGAGCGTGCTTAGAGTCCCCACCACTAATACCTAGCGTGAACGAGATCTGAAGGCGCCGATACTACTACAGCTAAAGTCTTCACCTACGTGTCGCTAATGGTATTACAGCATACTGAACCTAAAATAGGCAAATAGCATAGGTAACAATCTGGCTTTTGACTTTGTCGACAGGGCGGAGGGCTGCTGGAAGTTGCGGCTGACTTCTTTTCGGGAGGCAGCGCCGTCTTTCGGTCTGACATGGCCGAAAAAAGTAGATACTGCGACGTTTCTAGAGTTGGTGTCTTTTAATATGCTGCGTGCCAAGCCACGGGAAATGAAGGGGACCGAAGGTGTTGTGGAGGTGGTTTCTGTGGCGCCGAGAGCATGTGGCCCTGTTGTTGTGGCCTAGGGCTGAGATCGTATGTGGTTACATCGACTTGGTCTACCTCGAAGCATGTTGTGGCGACTGCCGTTACATATACCGATAGGCCAGGAACTTCTGCGATTGCAGCCCGTGGCGGAGATTATATGTGGGTGCATCCACTTGCTGTTGAGAGATACAAAGATTGTTATGATATCCGTTGAGAAACAGGAACTATCAGATACCACTTTGTAAAGGTGACGCCTCTAGGGATCTGCTGATAGTTGCAGACGGCCAGTGTAAGTGTCTGCTGAAGAGATACGCCCATGCCACTGCTCTCAGAGGGTAATATTGTTGGAAGGAAGCCTTCAGGTGTGGCCAAGGGGTCAGAAGGTGAAGCAGGGTCTATGGCTATCGTCCATGGAGCATTTCAGCTGGGTTCTTTCTGACAATGGAGGCTGACCAAAAACTGTTCAGAAAAACTGTGAGACCTTCCCGCGTTGAGGTGGTCTGCACTGTTTTCTTATTCTGTGTTTAAAATGTATGTGCCATTAATTCCACCTCCCATTTCGACTGAGGGTGTAACTGTTACGTGAATAGCCGGCCGCAGTGGCCATACGGTTCTAGGCGCTTCAGTCTGGAACCACGCGACCGCTACGGTCGCATGTTCGAATCCTGCCTCGGGCATGGATGTGTGTGATGTCCTTAGGTTAGTTAGGTTTAATTAGTTCTAAGTTCTATGGGACTGATGACCTCAGATGTTAAGTCCCATAGTGCTCAGAGCCATTTGAACCATTTTTGTTACGTGAATAGTTTCTGAATGCCTTTGTGTGCACACAACAGTGGTGACTACTGATTGCCATTGATCATCGTGGAGGCTCTAAGAAAATAGTGCAGACCTCAATGACAAAAATACTGGAAAATTCGAGAATGCCAGAGTTCATTGATTCGAACTAGAATCTGGTAACGTATGGAATATTCGAAAATCAGTCAACCACGACTTAACATTTTGACTTAAATAATGGCACTGCATGATGTACATGCAGCTGTTCAATACCTCTAAGACTTGTGATCGAACAGAATAAATGTTTGATGAAGCCGACTGCTTGAAACATATTCTGGACATGATTTCACAACGACTTCAATTTCTTAATCAATGGCCATCCAATAGATGTGGTAGTGTGCTAAGGCTCTCATTTGTGTAATGGGTAAGTGACCTGTATGGTGATGAGGCCAAAGCATTTGTTGCGATTAGGTGGATCATCCGCTGGGAATGGAGTTCTGTAGCTAGCAGTGGAACGTCCTGGACCACTGACAATCAATGCCGTTCTGAAAAATAACTTCGATAAATATTCACTGTGTAGGAAGGGAAATAGTATGACCAGCCTCTCTGTATTCAACCATTTACCTTCCTTAAAACTGTATCTTTAGAAGGCTTTACGGTCGCATGTGGTGATATTATGAGGAGTCTGTCCATCGCATGCCAGACTGCCTCAGAGAGTTGGAAACAGACCACTTCCTGTACTCTGAATTCTGATTCAGGATGAGCCAGTAAATATGACAATAACACAACATTTAGATCGTGAGGTGATGGCTTATACCGCATTACCACATCCTGTTTGACGCCCATCGTGGTGTAGTGGTTATAGTTACTGGCTGGTGATGTACAGGTCAGTGTTTCAACTCACATCTCTTGCAATTATTGTGTTCCAAGTCGCTACTCCTACTGGTAGTCCACCATTTCATCACCGCTGGATGTCAGCACGCCTCCATCTAGAAGAGGCCAAAAGCATATAGCACTATGGCGATTACCCATAGAGGTTGCCAGCGGCAGCCGCTCAATTTTGGCACGCCTCATCACGTGCACCAATCGGGCAAGACGACGATACCACCCTGCTTGGGCAGACATAGAACAGGACGCGCGCTATTGATAACTCGTTGCCCAACGAGTCAGAGGCAGAATTCAACATCCAGCGGAGCCAAGAGCTCCTCCTGAGCAGTTCTTCAGTTCTTCGCTTGGCAGTAACAGAGTTCAATGAGAGTATATCCGCCAAAAAGTCTGAAAACTTAGCAGCAGTCTGAAGACAGTAGACGCCAGTCTTGAATCAGCCGCCTACAGTAAACAGCCAATGAGGAAAGGAACCACTGCCTCGGACAGCCTCTGATTATCATTTGGTAACGGATTTAGACTCTTAACGGGTGTTTACTTCTGAAATTTACTATTTTGTATTGGGACTGAGTTCTCAGTCTGGACAAAAAAATGGCTCTGAGCACTATGGGACTCAACTTCCCAGGTCATTAGTCCCCTAGAACTTAGAACTAGTTAAACCTAACTAACCTAAGGACATCACACACATCCATGCCCGAGGCAGGATTCGATCCTGCGACCGTAGCGGTCTCGCGGTTCCAGACTGCAGCGCCTAGAACCGCACGGCCACTTCGGACTGCCTCAGCCTGGACAGCTTCATATGTGTCTAATCTGTTTAAATGTGTGTTGCAGTGAATAAGTATTCAACTACGTTGTACTAATTTTTTAGTGTTGCGGGGATCCAGCACCCGATCGCGACTGATGTGACTACCCACGTGCAGTGGCGCAGTCTGCTGGATATCAAACCAAGAAAAATCTCAGGGAATCCCCTTTTTTTGAAAAATCTTGCATCCTAGAGTATTCTGTATATGCATAAATAGGAGCACTCTCTGCTGCAGTAGGCAGTTCAACTAAATGTATACGTACGCGTCTACTTATGTAACGAGCTTTCAGTGTAATGTGTTAATACTTGTTGATGACCCCGCCATCGTAAATAGTACAAGATTATTCACTTAAAAATAAAGCCCATCTCTATAGGCTACACGTGGTGCGGTACGGCAACGACAGCCTAGGACCAAACAGTACCAAAAGAAGTTTGTATTCGGGTACTAAATGTAATTTTGCTATGTGAAGTTGAGTATGAAATTTGCAAAGTGCATATATGATAGCGAGTGCCATCTTCTCAGTTTGCTAGCAATGGACTTGAACAAAATTCAAAATTGTAGAAACGCAATCATTCAGGTTTTGATCCTGATGGGATGTCACTGTACCAGTACCACAGTCTGATCTATCTGTACCAAGAACTAACAGTTTTCTGTGTGAGCATTTTACAAGATATGGAGCTCTTCGTAGTTTCTATTTAGGAAATTGAAATGTTTCTTCACATTCAGGCCTCTATTTGAAAGGCACGTCATCTTTTTTATGCAGTAAAAAAAGTATAGGAGATTGGAGACTAGCAACGCACTGAATAGAAAACAACCATAGCAATTTTTTTCGCCTATAACTGCTTGTGGCTCTTTCAAGTTGTGTAGTCGTGGAATGTCATTGATAGACCGCAAATGAAGTTTTTTTAAATTTATTGGCTTTCGGTAGGTGTCTATACAGCCACCTCAACAGTGGAATGTCAGTTATGACGATACGAACATAAGGACAACACAACATGCAGTCCCCAAGCGGAGAAAACCTCCGACACGGCCGGGAATCAAACCCACGACCCTGTTGTTAGCAATCTGCCGTGCTAACCACGTAGCTACCGAAGCGGACGGCAAATGAAGCTCAGTATGTAGTATGTCACTTTTTATGCCATTTACCAATCACTGAAAAAGTTATCATGACATTAAATTGCACATAAGTCCTGTAGATTTCAAGCTTTCAAGCCAATTTTATGATTTTTCTGTTAACTCTTCGATGTTAGCACCAGTAACAATAATATCATCTATATACACTGCCTGCCAAAAAGCTGAAGCACCCAGAAGACTTCGTATGATATCAATGTAATTTTGTATGTAAACACCACCGGCGAGTATGTAAATGATTAGGGTCGCAGTTCTTTGTGGCAGGTAGGATGGTCACCAGAGTGCCTTAGTGTTGTTCATGTTTGGCGTTGTTACTAGCTCTGGTGTGGTATATAAGGGGCGTGAACAGCGGAAGATGCAACTGATAATTGTGAAGGACACGGAAATGGTGTGTAATCGTGTGAGACAGCGTTATCAGCGACTACAGTGTTTGAAAGTGACTGTTTTATTGGTCTCTTTTTGGCTTGGTGTCTGAATCAAGCAATATCCAGATTTGTGGAGCATTCAGATGTGACAGCGGCCCGATGTTGGACAGAATGGGAACATGAGGGTAAGCATACTCGTCGTCGAGGTCCCGACCTGTCACGTCTGACCACAACAAGGGATGGTCGTCGTCTTCAAATCGGCACCAGCCATCATGTAGAAGTAAAGGAACCCTGCCATATCTTTGTCATTCCGCGCTATTGGACGGAGACTAGCAGCAGCCAGAATAGGAACAACGGTGCCATACGTAGGCTACTGTAAACACTACAACACAAATGGATGCGTCTGGAGTGGTGCCATGACCGGAAGGAACGGGTTGCTGATGAAAGGCGTCTTATTGTGTTCAGCGATGAATCGCGGCGAATACGTCGAGAGGTATCATTTTCCGTGTGTTCTAGAGATCACAACGGTGTTAGTCCTGGAGTCATGGTGTTGGGAACCATCACGTATGGCTTCAGATCACGTCTAATTGTGTTTGAAGAAACGCTGACGACGCATAGGTACGTCAGGGACGTCTTGCATCTCCAGTTTTACCTCTCATGTAACAGTATTATGATGCCAGTTTTCAGCAGAACAATGCTCTTCCACTCATGGCAAGTATCTCTCTGAACTGTCTGTGTGCTTTTGAGGTATTCCCGTCGTCAGTAGTATCTTCAGATCTATCCCCGATACAACATATGTGGGACTAGCTCGGACGTCAACGCCGACCCACTGTCAGTACCCAGGATATAACGGAGAAGTCACAACAGTTGTGGGCTAGCATGCCTCAGGAGAGAATACAACGGCTTTATGAAACCATTACCAACCGAATCAGTACATGCATCCAGGCTAGAGGGGGTGCAACTTATGCTGATGAGTAGGCTCATACTGCCAAGTTCTATGTAACTTTGGCTCGATTGATTAAGCACTGAAATAACGTAATATATTCTCTGACGATTCATTTAGATTCCGTTCCCCCCTTTTGGGTACTTGGTTCAAATGGCTCTGAGCACTATGGGACTTAACTTCTCAGATCATCAGTCCCCTAGAACTTAGAACTACTTAAACCTAACTAACCTAAGGACATCACACACATCCATGCTTAAGGCAGGATTCGAACCTGCGACCGTAACGGTCGCGCGGTTCCAGACTGTAGCGCCTAGAACCGCTCGGCCACTCCGCCCGGCCTTTTGGGTACTTCCTCGTTTAATTCACAGTGTAGTTTTAACAAGCGGAGATTCTGGAAATTCGTTGCTCTACGTGCATTTGAAGTATGGAAGAGTTACTAGAACTACCAAAAGGAAAATCAAGGAATTGGTATAGTCCGAATGGGGTCTTCCAAATGAAATATTCTTGTGATAGGGCATCTAAAGAGAGCGGTATATATGAGTCTGATAAATCAACCCTGTGAAAACACTTACCACCATTGAAACACTAGAACTACACTGACTGGGAATGAATAGAAGTTTACAAGTGTATAGATACATTATGGACATAATTATGGAGCGTTACAGAGGCAGGTAAAATACGCTTTTGCGAAAACGCACGTTTATTCCCTTGAGGACGGCAGGTAAAATACGCTTTTGCTAAAACGCACGTTTATTCCCTTGAGGACTGTCATCAGTCTCCATCAGGTGGCCTGCCAGGCAGCCAACCAGTCTCATGGAGGGCAGCAGTGAAGGAATGTAGCTCCGGCAGTGTAGTACCTAGGATCAAACAGGAGTCAGGAAGGAAAGTCATCCTATCCAGCTGGGCGTCAGGTACAAGAAAATTCGCGACTTGGGCTTTCACTCTTCGGTGGTGACCAGTAGATATAAAACGATACCTGCCGCGCGGGGTATCCGTGCGGTCTACTGCGTCTTGCCACGGTTCGCGCGGTTACCCCCTTCGGAGGTTCGAGTCCTCCCTCGGGCATGGGTGTGTGTGTTGTCCTTAGCGTAAATTAGTATAAGTTATATTAAGTAGTGTGTAAGCCTAGGGATCGATGACATCAGGAGTTTGGTCCCATAGAACTTACCACAAATTTCAAATTTCTAAAATGATTCCTCTCATAAATTCCCTATTGGCTGTACACAGGAACTGCTTAGGGGATATTTATTTCCAGCAATTTAGGGCAACAAACAACCTCTGCTGCCATAAAACATAGGCGACAATCGATTTACTGTGATCATATAAATATAACAGTATACTTCGACTGGCTAGGGACTTGTACATCCATAGCCCTTCAATAAAGTTTACGCATTGAGTAGGAGTAGACTGTAGGCTTATTGCTACGGGTAAAATCTTCCAGAATGTGTCTTAATTGTGACTTTCAAATATTGATTTACTTTTCAGTCTCCTTAACATTGGCTGTAGATGGTGGAAATGAGATGTGACGGTAATGAAGCTAATTATCCACAGCAGTACTATGAGTAGCTGCAGTCTTGCAAAGGGTTTAAGCGTGGTCTTTCGACAACATGGATATAATTATTATGAGATCCTAGAATTTTTTATAATAAAATTTGAACATGAATTTGGAAACCAAATGATTATCAATTAAACAAATAAATTTGTTACAAGCAAAACCTAGCTTACGTGATAAAATCGTGAAACATGTAACTTCTTCCTCATTCTTCATGAAATCAATGCTGCAAAATATGCCTAACAGAATTCGGCAAATCCTAAGACACTGTGATACAATGTGCTCTTTGGTCGCTTAATGGTAAAACGCAAAACCCATAGACAGCATAAACAGTAACCGTGAAACAGCAAAACGTTTATACAAGAACAGGAGCACTCCATTGGTAATGTCATTATGACGCTTTTGTTCTGAATACATGCACTCAGAGTATTGTGACTCATCCTTGACCGATGGCAGTTAATTATTCTTTGCAGTCGGAATTGTTACAAGATAGAAACCATTTCGTTAAATTAAAGTAAATATAATTAATGAAAGTTGAAAGTAACACAAAGCATAAAGCTAAATACGTAAAAACAACTGAATGATGATGAGCAGCACAAAGGGGTGAACTCTCTTTACTATTACAGAAAAAAGCGGTACCTATGAAACAGTAGTAAGAAACGTAATGCAAAACGTATAATGTAGGTCAGCAGTTATAAGAACATTCGAAAACATAAAACTGAACAAGTGTGACTAACAATCACCTTTAATTATCTTCAACACTAAAGAATAAGGAATGAAGTCTGCATGGGCGAAATACTTGTAATAGGATAACTATGAAAATGTGTTCTTTAATTCAAAGACATTTATCAGTTACACATCATATCGACTTGCAGTGGAAGTGCAGCTAGTATTGCAAAGATGGTAACCGGAACTGAGATATTGACCGTGGTTCCCTGTTGCTGATATGCAGCGCGGCAGGGTGCAAGAATAGCACACAGCTAAGGCTGTCAGACACACGGCATACATGTAAACAAAAGGTCACATCACGGAGGAGGTAGAGGTTGTGGCTGGAGCTCGTGATAGGTCACTAATTCATAATGCTGCCCTGTGCAGTGCAGAACGGCGATGGGGGAGGGGGGGGGGGTGCAGGCTTTCGTCGTTGGAGGGAGAAGGTTGGTGAGGGGATTTCCTCGATAGAAAGGGAAGCACTATGCAAGCTACGAGGAGATATTCACACGGTCGTCCTTCCAGCAGATGCCACTATGTTGTTGCCACATCAGCTCTACTGGCAGAATACTTATAGACTAATAGGTGAACCCAAGTAGTGTATGAATGATAAATACCCCGCAGGCAGAGTTAAACAAAAACATCTGAATTATTAAATTCTTCTTCCCGACGCTGTGTAAAGATTAAGCCAACACAGCTCTATTCCATCCAGGTTATATGGTCTTCCAAAAACCCAACTGGGAGCTTTATCACACTGCCAATTGTGAACAAAACTGGCCCACTGACACAAGACTTAGCTAACATTTTCCTTTGTTACTGAGACCTTCTCGAGGAAATGCTCTCATCATATATTAGTATGAAGGTAATGGTGATTCTGGGACAAATTTGAGCTTTGACATATGGGCTGATGGGCTGCCTACATTCAGTGGCAGCGGTCAATGAATTTCGATCTTAATCTTGACCTTGGTCTTGAACGCTCCATGTAATCAAGCCTCTGCCATCTCCTTTCCCTCCCCTCCTTATCTCCAACGGCTCACAGTGAAGTATTAAAAGTAAAACAGCCAATCAAAAATCCAAGATAGCGGATCTAACCCTATATTGGTTGTGGGAAATTAAAAAGCCCCTCCCCTCCTTTCCCTTCCCCTACTGCTATCTCCACCTAATCAGAAAATCCTAGATAAGTGGACCAGATCAGTTGTGCTTTAAACCCTGCCTCCTCCTTCTCTTTCCAAGAAATTACAGCAAAGTATTAAAAATGAGACACCCAATCAAAAATTCAAGATGGGGGAACTAGTTCAATTGTATTTTATTCCTCCCTGCTCTCCCTGACTTCAATTAAACAGGGTGAAGTATTAGAAATGAAACAGCTAATCGGAAATCGAAGATGGGGACCTAGTTCAATTGTGCTTTATAACAACACACGTCCTTCCTCTTCTCTGCAGGTAATCAGAGTGCAGTATTAAAATGGTGCACAAAAATGTCACCAGGCTGCATTAGTTCCATGATATGTAATTTATGTAAAATTGTGTAAATACATACTACATAATGTACCACCTTCCTCCCCCTCTCCTCCAATCAGAGATTAATATTTTAGGTGCCATTAAAATAAAAGAGCCACTTGCGGTGCAGCCCCGTCTTGCCTATGCTCAAAAGTATCCGCAAGGCCGAAATTATTTGCCTAAAAGAAAAATATGTCACATTCTTAAGAATGTGCCTGTGTTGTGTAAGATGACGAAAATGTTGAGAATGTTTTCATTACTTCATTCATAAAGCTATTTTCCAGTCCCATAAGTACATTTCATCAGAAGCTATACATCATTTGCTATGAAATACTGGAACCAGTATATAACATACACTTTATAAAAATTTAAAAACCAAAGTCTGCTTATACAACGCAATTAACTAATTAGTAATACATATTTTCTGAAGAAGGGTTTTAATTTATATATTATTCCACAAGCCCTAAAAAACGCGAAATAAACCCAACTGCTGACTTATGCCCCAGCTGCTTACTGTCACCAACAGAGGTCTGCAATGTGCAACATACCAGCAATTCACTTTATTTTCTGCAACTTCTAACACTAATTCACACTTCTCGAAGTTCTTCCTCAGTAGATGATACTTCATTATCATAAGAATTACTGACTATTGCTTTAATAGCCAGCTAGGAAACTAATTGCTCTACCAATTTATTGTGGTCGATTTCCGCTGGCGATTTATTAGAGAACGTCTTCCATCGTCAACGTCATCATAACAATCCTGTTTTTCATCCTCATAATATTCATCAACTTCCGGGGACCATTTTTCCAATTTCTTAATGCCATCTTGCACGAGCTCTATTCTTTTTGATGGATGGACTCTATCATCGACATGCAGCTACATTATCACGTCTTATGCTTGTATCCTTTAGATCATGCCGTGTGTAAGTAATCTGAATATAGTAGGACCTACAGGGTCTCCCTGTAGTACTGCATTCGTTTGCAGGATTCCTTCGGACTGTGTTAAACCATCGTGAATTCTTATTGTGGTTTTTCGGACGGTTCTTGCTGTGAACTTGAGGATCTGACATTCTGCTCCTAGTATTGGGTATGGTTTTTTCCATATTCTACTCCTATTTACCCCGTCGAAAGCTTGTTTATTGTCAACAAAGACTGGAAAACGACCACATCATAAATAAGGATAAAATAAAAGCAATCAAATCCAGGAAAGGAGAACACTGGCAAACAATGAGAGATTTCTCTTGTGGGGAACAAGAACTGTAAAAAACTACAATTGTCTTGACATTACACCTTTTCAAGCACTTTGAAGACAAGTTAGTAAGCGTGATGAGGTAAAGAAACATTCTACTGTCTGTAAGAACAGCTCTGAAGCTATTCAACATAAAGGTTGTGCCTCACATATTCAGTTCTCAAAAGACTACAGAGAATGAAGTCAGCATATGTGAAAAGAATTATGTGGATCTCAAAATACATTCAAAATATAGTCTACATATTGACGGACACAACCTACTTCATTCAAGACTTGATGGCAATTCATAACCTGATATCAACTCTACAAAGCACCAGACTCCTGGAAGACAGTCAACAAAAAGTAAGATATATGCACTGTCCAATCAAATATTAATGTGACCACCTGTCAAAAGCCTGAAAAACCATGTTTTGTAGCGCTATACCTGCAAGAAGAGAGTCAGTGAGGTTCAGGAAGATACTAACAGGGATATGGAGCCATGACGACTCCATTACTGTGGCCAGCTGCGCTAGCTTTCTCGCTTGAGGATCAAATGGTTCAAATGGCTCTGAGCACTATGGGACTCAACATCTTAGGTCATAAGTCCCCTAGAACTTAGAACTACTTAAACCTAACTAACCTAAGGATATCACACACACCCATGCCCGAGGCAGGATTCGAACCTGCGACCGTAGCAGCCCCGCGGTTCCGGACTGCAGCGCCAGAACCGCTAGACCACCGCGGCCGGCTGCTTGAGGATCCATGGTGCCAACAGCCCGATGGAGGTGGTCTCACAGATTCTCGATTGGGTTTAAACTCGGAGATTTTTGTGGAAAGGGGAGTACATAAAGCTCATCCTTGTGCTCTTCGAACAACGCACGTACACTGCGAGCTGTGAGACATGTTGCGTTGTCCTGTTGGTAGATGCCATCGTGCTGAGGAAAAATAAACTGCATGCAGGAGTGGACAGGGTCACCAAGTATGGATGCATATATGTGTCGATCCATTCTGCCTCTCATAGTGAGGAAACCACCCAGGGAATGCCACGAAAACATTTCCCAGACCATGATGCAGGATGTTTGCTTTCAGACGTTTCGCGCCGTATACGCCAACTGTCATCTATGCGATGGAGCATATATTCATCGCCACCTGTCGCCACTCAGTGGACGTCCAGTTGCGGTACTGGCATGTAAATTCCAGCCTTTGTCTCCGGTTAGCAGCAGTCAGCATGGGTGCATGAACCAGACGCCTGCTGCAGAGGTCCATTGCTGGAACATTCGTTGAAAGGCCTTTGAGGAGACACTGTTGATAGCCCCTTGGTTTCTCAGGGCGGTCATCTGCCCAACTGTTGCACGTTCATTCGCCCACACACATCTCCTCAGCCATTATTCATCCCTGTCGTTGATGGCCTGTGGTGCACCACAACTGCCTCGGCGCCAGTTTCGGATTGCTCCATTTTGCAATGCACGGTATACTTTAACCGTGGCAGCACTCGAACAGTTTACAATCTTAGCCATTTCGAAAATACTTCCACTCTTGGCCCAAAAGCCAATGATCATGACCTTTCGGATGTTAGACAAATAGTTCCGTTTCCGCATTACGATAACGACTGCACTGTTCTTCCACGTCTCCCCGACACGCTTTGTATGCCCTCCACTGCTATTGCTGCCACCTACCGTCTGTAAAGGATTAATGCACGTTGACATCGAATATAGGCGGCGGTCACATTAAGTGACTGGACCGTGTAGATCACGGACACTTCATCTCCCCAGTGATGACAAGCAATGAATGGAAGGAAGTCAACTTCCATCTGTGCCACCTGCACACGAGGGTGGCAACGCGCGGACTACATCACCGAATGTGCTCAACCAACGGATGTAACAACTCCACAGACAGCTGCCAGTGCGACGTATGTGGATGACCTTGTCATACATATCATATCACTGAGTGTAAAGAAAGAACTTTGTCACTCTCTCACTAGGTTGGTTCAAATGGCTCTGAGCACTATGGGACGTAACTTCTGAGGTCATCAGTCCCTAGAACTTAGAACTACTTAACCCTAACTAACCTAAGGACATCACACACATCCACGCCCGAGGCAGGATTCGAAACTGAGACCGTAGCGGTCGCGCGGTTCCAGACTGTAGCGGCTAGAACCGCTCAGCCACCTCGGCCTCCTCTCTCTCACTAGGTAAATGTCGGTAACTTTAATACGATACTGCAGAGCCTGCGTTGTTAAAAAGAATGATACAATGTTCCTTCGGATAAGCAAGCATACATGTCACAAGGAAAACTGCATCATACTTTTTAACAACGCAGCCGGCCGTTGTGACCGAGCGGTTCTAGGCGCTTCAGTCCGGCACAACGCTGCTGCTACAGTCGCAGGTTCGAATCCTGCCTCGGGCATGGATGGGTCTGGTGTCCTTAGATTAGTTAGGTTTAAGTACTTCTAAGTCTAGGGGGCTGATGACCTCAGATGTTAAGTCCCATAGTGCTCAGAGCCATTTGAACCATTTTTAACAACGTAGGCATTGCAATATCGTATTTAATCTCCGATACCAGGAAGTGACTTTCAATTAAAACTGTCATTCCTTATATGGCAAATACTTAATGTGTGTACGAGTACAGGTTGTCACACAGGAACGACGATATATGGAAGATTGGATCTGACTGTGAATCATGTATGGATAGCCAAAAGCTGCCGGTTCATAGCCGTGCCACGAGGCGTTAACTTACCACCGTGCGGCTATGGAGATCACTTTTCAGCGGAACATGCACGACCTCGAGCGCATGAAGTGGACGCCGCGCGGTCTCTGGCACCTTGCCACGGATCGCGCGGCTTGCCCCATCGAAGGTTCAAGTCCTCTCTCGGGCATGGACGTGTGTGTTGTCCTTAGCGTAAGTTAGTTTAAGTTAGATTAAGTAGTGTGTGAGCCTAGGGAGCGATGACCTCAGCAGTTTTGTCCCATAGCAACTTACCACAAATTTCCAAATTTTCATACATGACGAACTTCATCTTGCACTTCAAGATGTTGCAGGTATTCACTTCCCCTTCACGAGCAACGTCGTGTACCTCATACTGCCGACTGAAGAAATTTGTGTTGATGTTGTGCGACGCTTCACCCAGGGACTGAAATTCAAATACACTCCTGGAAATTGAAATAAGAACACCGTGAATTCATTGTCCCAGGAAGGGGAAACTTTATTGACACATTCCTGGGGTCAGATACATCACATGATCACACTGACAGAACCACAGGCACATAGACAAAGGCAACAGAGCATGCACAATGTCGGCACTATTACAGTGTATATCCACCTTTCGCAGCAATGCAGGCTGCTATTCTCCCATGGAGACTATCGTAGAGATGCTGGATGTAGTCCTGTGGAACGGCTTGCCATGCCATTTCCACCTGGCGCCTCAGTTGGACCAGCGTTCGTGCTGGACGTGCAGACCGCGTGAGACGACGCTTCATCCAGTCCCAAACATGCTCAATGGGGGACAGATCCGGAGATCTTGCTGGCCAGGGTAGTTGACTTACACCTTCTAGAGCACGTTGGGTGGCACGGGATACATGCGGACGTGCATTGTCCTGTTGGAACAGCAAGTTCCCTTGCCGGTCTAGGAATGGTAGAACGATGGGTTCGATGACGGTTTGGATGTACCGTGCACTATTCAGTGTCCCCTCGACGATCACCAGTGGTGTACGGCCAGTGTAGGAGATCGCTCCCCACACCATGATGCCGGGTGTTGGCCCTGTGTGCCTCGGTCGTATGCAGTCCTGATTGTGGCGCTCACCTGCACGGCGCCAAACACGCATACGACCATCATTGGCACCAAGGCAGAAGCGACTCTCATCGCTGAAGACGACACGTCTCCATTCGACCCTCCATTCACGCCTGTCGCGACACCACTGGAGGCGGGCTGCACTATGTTGGGGCGTGAGCGGAAGACGGCCTAACGGTGTGCGGGACCGTAGCCCAGCTTCATGGAGACGGTTGCGAATGGTCCTCGCCGATACCCCAGGAGCAACAATGTCCTTAATTTGCTGGGAAGTGGCGGTGCGGTCCCCTACGGCACTGCGTAGGATCCTACGGTCTTGGCGTGCATCCGTGCGTCGCTGCGGTCCGGTCCCAGGTCGACGGGCACGTGCACCTTCCGCCGACCACTGGCGACAACATCGATGTACTGTGGAGACCTCACGCCCCACGTGTTGAGCAATTCGGCGGTACGTCCACCCGGCCTCCCGCATGCCCACTATACGCCCTCGCTCAAAGTCCGTCAACTGCACATACGGTTCACGTCCACGCTGTCGCGGCTTGCTACCAGTGTTAAAGACTGCGATGGAGCTCCGTATGCCACGGCAAACTGGCTGACACTGACGGCGGCGGTGCACAAATGCTGCGCAGCTAGCGCCATTCGACGGCCAACACCGCGGTTCCTGGTGTGTCCGCTGTGCCGTGCGTGTGATCATTGCTTGTACAGCCCTCTCGCAGTGTCCGGAGCAAGTATGGTGGGTCTGACACACCGGTGTCAATGTGTTCTTTTTTCCATTTCCAGGAGTGTACCCTGGTGCCCACGTTGGAGCTGTTTCGGTGGATCATGAAGATGTTTGCCAACACGCCCTGTGTGTTTTCAAATTTTTTTTAAAGTACCGCAAGACGTGGTCGTATCTCCCTTTAGACCTTACGGAAACTTCATCAGCCGTATAGCAGAAAAATGGCAGACCTTTGAGATCTATCACGCCCTAAATGGCGTGTGTCGGATCCAATTTTAACTGATGAACATGTGCCCTCTTATTTGATTATTGGTGACCATGATGTATGATGGTCAGCCGCGAACTTGTGCAGGCTGTGGTTAGGAGGCTGTGGCACCGAGAAGCCAAATTCAGATGCTGGTAGGAGATGTCGCACCATGCATGATACCTATAGTGCTCTCTGTCACCAACACAGCTGTTGCGAAGGTGCACTGGCCACGATTCCCACTGATCTGTCATCGCTGTTGAACACTGATGGCGAGCCTTCAGAGTCCCTCTCTGTCATCTCCGATGGAACCGACGCCCTCGGAAGCCCGTCGGAACCTGAAAAGCGACGTTACAATAGCGACATATGATGACTCGGGCTCTGTATCAGCCTCCACTTTCCTTTCAGTTGCGGCAGTGTTGGATGGCGGTCGACCCCAATCCGATACGGAACAACACGTTCGGAAGCACAGGTCACTGAGGAAGTGCAAGACACGTAGTCATACGCCATCTAGCGATTGTTTCGCCAGGCTGGCCCCACCAGAAGGCGAACCGACGTCGGACGACGCATCGGTCTCGGAAGGCCTGCTGTTGAACGTCACTCCTTCCTCACCTACCTCAGCGGTTTTTCCTCCACAGCCTGTGACGCCTTCCATTCTGTCGCCTTCGCCCACTGTTGGCAAGCCGTCTCTGGAGGTCGCTGACATTCGGTAGCGGTCTGATGATTTCACACTTAGACAATTCACTGGTGCTCTTTCTGTTTCTTGTGCGGACGACATAGATGATCAATCAGAGTGGCCTGTTAATACTGTGGGCGGGCACGTTCCACCAGTTATGCCCCTGATACCTCATCATAGTCAACACCACAGCTTCGACTGTCTTGTGCGATCTGCCTCAGCCGGATGCCAGTGGTAGATCCCATGTCTCGACAGCAGGAGTGCGGGAACAGACATATTGCCTAACTAATAACAATGTTAACGCTATCCGTGCCCCACATAAACTGACGATGCTTCATGATACACTTCGTGTGGCGTACTTAGACGTGGCCCTCATACAGGAAATGCCTGACCTGATTTGGTATATTTCTTTCGTCTCCCACGTGTCAGACACCGGTAGTGGTTTGGCGATCCTCATCAGTGAAGGGTTACCCGTCAACGACGTCCAATATCTTCCAAATGCGATAGGCATGGCTCTCACTTTCTTCAGTGTCTGAATTATTAACATCTAAGTCCTTCAGGACTGGAGAGGCGAAGGGAACACTCTGCCTTCTTTACAGAGGTGGCCTTTCCTCTATTCGTGGGACAGCAGGATGCACGGATACTGGGAGGTGATTTTAATTCCACCCTCCATCCCAAAGATCGCCTATCACATCATTCACCGTGCATAGAGCTTGCGACAATTGTTCACCATCTCCATCTTGTGGACGCATGGGAACACATTCATGGTGACTCCCCTGGTTTCATGCATTACATCACACAATCTTCCAGTCACCTTGATTGTTTTTATAAATCGTGCTCGCTGGTGGAAGGAACCTGACTGGCTAAGATTTGACCTGTCGCTTTTTCTTACCATGCGGCATATATCTGCACCGTCATCCTCAACCGCCAGAGCGTGTGGCACTAAAAAAGTGTTTGGAAGCTGAAAGTCGTCTTAGCAGCGTCTTCCGACTGTCAGCAGCGTACTGGGATGACTTGGGATTTATGTCGCCGCCACCATGGTGCTTCCACATCTGCATTGTCGTGGTGGCTGTCCTACACAAAACCTGTCGTCGTCATAGCATATGACAGAGACACAGGAGTCTGGAGGAGGCAATCCCTGGACTTTTATTACCAAATATTGAGGAACTGCTCTATGATGCTGTTTTTGCCTGAACAATGTACAATAGTGAAATGATCACAGCCCTCACGCACCACTACCTTCAAGAGATGGTGCTGCGACCACGAACTTGTGACCATATGGCTTTGGAAGCTCTATCAATGTACCACCTTCTAGCAGACAGGTGACAATGTCGTCGGGCCCTGATTCGCACTATCAGTGATGACAAACGTGGGCAACATGACACCCAATGCAATTTTTGATGCGTCCTTCACTCCCATTATGCTAGGTTGTGTACTGACCACCTTTATTCACTGGCTGTCATTGAAGAAGTCTCTTAGTTCACGTTCGGCATGATACAAGAGGATGCTTCATTGGAATTGGAGCCACCAGTAACAAAACATGACTTAAGAGGATGGCCCATCATATTGTGTCCTATGATCAGGCATCGCTAGGTAGAGAGTACAACATCCAGACAGCGCTCTGCCGCTATAGGAATATGATTGCCCTCGCTCAAGCTCAACATTTGCCTGCAGCTTAGTCGTTCTTAGCCTTCAGCCAGGCGTTTCATTAGGTTGAGCATTATTTTCTTATTACTGTGCTCCACGATATGGGATACCCAGGAACTTTTGTCGAAATGCTCATATTTCTCTTGTATGATCTGATAACCCAGGTGCTGTATAATGGTAGTAGGCTCACATAACAGATCCAATCAGGCGCTTCGTCCAACAGAAGTGCGCTAGAGTACACCTTCACCCAGTAACCATTGTCGTATGGTCTACGATAAAAACTGATGAGTATCTCACAAGGTGGACACCGATTTTGTTGCACCACCGATGTGGACGATTTGGTCCTTTGCCTTCAAAGTGCTAATGATACCCGGGCAGCTCGATTAATGTACATAAATCATGAGCTATGTAGGCCCATCTTAGGCGAGAGTTGACCCGCTCAGTGCGAGTGATACCTTAAGCTGCCTTGGCTTCAATTTTATGGCGGACCTCTGTGGCCCTCAACTGCAGACGACTGCTGCAGCACATCAGGTTTGCACTCGTTTAACGTCGCCATTGTTCCTTTTACATCCTGCCACGTACACCATCTGTCGACACCCACGTAGCGTTCATGGATCCCTCACATGGTGCAAACTCTTCTGGTCCCGCATACCCTGGGTCAATGCTTGTTAGCTTCGATGTGTTCCTTTGTTAGACAGGGGATGATCTTCAAAGTCCACTATGAGTCTCTTACCCTTCTCCAGGCTCGAGGGGTGTTGGTCTTTACCATGTTCTGGATAGAACTCGGGCTCCTTTGCCATCTCACAGTCGATGATGTGGCAGTGTTGCTCGACGTGCCTTACCAGCTTACTGCTTGATGCATATGTCCCGGTCTTGTTGGCCACTCTGGTGACGTTGTCGGACATCCCAGCGCCCTTTACCACATTGGACTCTTTTTTTCTGAAGCACAGCTATCCTTCTGCCTTTTTGCCACTTGTGCGCTTGTTGTCGCCAAAGGTAATCTACACTTAGATATAACTGGTCCATGCCCCCATGTGACAGAACAGAAGTACATGCACTACAGGTGACGCAATATATGGCGGGCGGTGAGCACCCCTTTTCTTCGCACTGCTGCATGCTCCGCGTGGTATGTCGCTGTAAACATGAAACTGTTAAATCATTCTGATCTCCACCAAGTTTATCTCACCGACTCTCCACTTCGCGTCGCGTGTGAGGTGCCAGATACGGACGATCATAGTTTCGTTTGTAGCGCGGCAGTATACGTCTGGTGCTTGGTCCAGCGAATTCTGGCCTTCCCTGTGCCACTCCTGACCGCATAACAATGCGCATGATGTTACTCCCAGATGACGTGTACAACCCGCAGACGAAGACTCACTATTTTAATTGGTTCTGTGGCCTCGCAATTCAATTTTTTTTGCCTCGTGCGAGAAGAGTATTCTCGATTTTTGGACTTACGCGAACGAACGACTTTGTGCCATTGTCTGTAATCCGAAATACAGATAATATTTTTCCAAATTATTTTGCATGTCATGCATTCCATAGTGGTAACCTTCTTTAACTAATCAATGTCTTGTACAAATTGTATTTAATAAAATCTTAATAATAAATATCATCTTATTTATCATAATCACCCACTCCTTCTCCTTCTCCTTCTCCTTCTCCTTCTTCTTCTTCTTCTTCTTCTTCTTCATCTTCTCCGTCCTTTGCTTTCATAAACACGTTGTTTTTAACGTCTTTGTCATTCCACTCACAGGAACAGGTCAGATGGAAAGTTGAAGTGCATGCTTGCTGAATAGCATCTTCTTCTTCTCCTCTGACAAAACCTGGTGACATATTCATATTCAGCATTAGGCACAGCTGGATTAGGGTACGAAACTGAGATAGTTCCGGTAGCAGCAGTTGGTCCAGTCATTTGTAATACTTAACATTACTGTTATTTTTCTAGTGTTGCAATGTCTTCATTCCCCCCCTAAAGTTTTGATAAAAGCATTAGGTTCTGACAGTACAAATCATTAGACCGAACACATTTTGTGTATTTAGATACTGTTGAAATGTCTACGCTATACTTCTCTGCATCGCTGACACATTTTTGTGGACACTTTGTAATGTGGCATTTGCAGAGCCTCCCCTGGCACATACATACTTCAGGAATCACAATGAGATTTTATAAACACGTGTTTGACATGTATGTGTGGAAAATAACATTAGGATACTTTACAGGAACATTGTGATACATCACATAGAAATTGCACTTTTTGCATTACTGATGTATTTTCCAGACATTTTAAACTCTTGTGACATTCGAGAAGCATCATTGGTACGAAAACCAGTTAATTTAAGCCGGTTGGGGTGGCCGAGCGGTTCTAGGCGCTGCAGTCTGGAGCCGCGCGACCGGTGCGGTCGCAGGTTGGAATGCTGCCTCGGGTATGGATGTGTGTGATGTCCTTAGGTTAGTTAGGTTTAAGTAGTTCTAAGTTCTAGGGGACTGATGACCTTAGAAGTTAAGTCCCATAGTGCTCAGAGCCATTTGAACCAATTAATTTAATGATCTGTTGTCTTACATCAAGTGCAGTCCACAAATCAAACTCTGAATGCTTTTACCAGTTCAGACATCTGTTGGTGAGAGTAGCAACTGCGCATAAATAAGCAGATGATTTTATTTCGCGTTTTTGGTGTTCGCGGAATAATATTTAAAGTAAAACTCATCTTCAGCAACTATGTCTTGCTAATTTAGTTGAACTGTATAAACTAATGTTGGTTTTTAATTATTCACAGAGAGAGTGTTATATACTGGCGTCAATATTCCACACCGAATGATATAAATTTTCTGACGAAATTTACCTGTGTGACTGGAGGGCCAGTCCATAAATGGCTTTTAGGAGTGAGTAACGAAAACATGGTTCAAAACATTTTCGTCCTCTTACGCAATCTAGGTACTTTTTTAAAGAATGTGACGTATTTTTGTTTTAGACGAATAATTCAGGTCGTTCGGATAGTTTTGATAACAGCCAAGATTGGGCTACACTGAATTGGCTCTTTTATTTTAATTACAGCCACCATACTAGGTTTCAATTGGTCGAGAGAGGAGGGAGGTGGTACATTATGCAGTTTGTGTTGATGCACTTTTAGGCAAATATCCTGGATATAATGCAACTTAGTGCCATTTTTGTGTACCATTTTAATACTGCACTGTGTGTGTGTGGTTATAAAGCACATTTTAGCTAGCTCACCCTGTCTTCTATTTCTTACTGGCTGCTTCATTTTTAATACTTCGATGTGATTCATTGGAGATAGGGAGTGGGGCGAGGTATAAAGAACTACAGAACTAGTTCGCTCATTTTTAATACCTTGCGGTGATTGGTTGGGAAAAGGTGGAGAAAGGTGGAGCATAAAGCACAAATGACCTAGTTCACCCATCCTCGATTTTTTAGATAGTTCTGGGGAGGGAAGGGGCGAGGGTTTTTAATTTCACATTAACACAATTGAGTTAGGTCCGCTGTCTTGTAGTAGTTTTGGATCGGCGGTTTCATTTTCAATACTTCACCATGGTTGGTTGGAGATAAGGCGGAGGGAATGGGAAGTGGAGGGGAGGGATTGGGGTCAGGAAAATTTACATAATGTCTTAAAGTTCAAGATCAAGGTCAATATCAAAGTTAAAGGTCACTGACTCCTGTACCTGAATGTAGGCAATCAAAACGTCAAATGTCAAATTTATCCCAGAATCCTCATTACCTTCCTACACTTACATAATTCTGCTGACTTCATTAAATTTTAAAACTGAATCAGTCAGACGTATTAGTAAGTTTTGTTGTCGTCTAACTCTTCAAAAGGATTCTTCTGATGGATTAGTTCTCACTCATCGATAGTAATATTAAAACCGGTAATACAGAGCTTGTCCGCCATGCCCTACCCTCAACTTATTTTCTGTTCAATAGTGAACACTTTGAACGCATCGTCATTGTTGTCATGGATAATCTCATGTCCCTTCTCGTAGTAAATTTTTTGTACAGAAGATTTTCTGGAGAGTGTATTCGAGCTATAGGAACTTAAACTAAAAATCTTCTGGCGATTTGTAAGTGATACTTTTGCGGTGGAGCCCCCTGCTGGAAAAGAGCTGTCACGAGTTTTAGAATATTTAAAGTCAAGGTACAAGAATATCTGCTTCGAGTTGTTACCTCTGTTCACAAACTATGGGCGTCGTTCGAATGATGGTGCAACGGGCACGTGTTGTGCCTGACAGCCACAGCCATGTCAAAGAGGTTGAAGATTTACAATCTGTGCTCAAGCAAAATGGATATTCCTTACATCAGATCAGCACAGTTTTACCGAGGAACTTGACTAGTCGCAATGTAAAGAAGATAAGGACTTCTTCAAGGCCAGGGCGTTCCTTCCATACGTAACCAACGTGTGGCCTAAGTTAGACGGAATCCTTCAGAAAAAAACGTTAGTAGAGACCGTGGTTAGTTGGCATAAGGGGCTGGCTAGTAGACACACAGCATCATTTCGTACCACTGTGGGGCTAGAGAACTGCCGTCGTGCTAGAGGCGAGTCTAGGTGAATGAGCACCATCCACCCAAACTTCAGTATGCTTGGCAACGTCACGAAGTAACGACACCTGTTTCATCGTTTATCTGATTGATGAGTGTATCTTTTGGTCGTTATTTTTTTTCTTCTCGTGAACCTGTAGATCGAATTGGGGCGCTGCTGATGGCGATTTTCGAAATAGTGGTTAACTGTGAATGCATACATGTATTATGTTTTTTTATTTCTGATGTATGGGATTTTCTTTTGTACATTTAATTTTCTTATATCACTTTGGAGCCAACAGGCATAGTTATATATGGGGTCAACTGGCGTAGCTATACCATCAGGTAACATCGAACAAGACCAGCAAGGGATGACCCTACAGATCACACTGAATATACTTAAATGACTTTTTTTGGTAAAGTATCATGCCCGTCATTACCCTGGGAAGATTACTGAAACCGATGGCAACAAGGTTCTCGTGTCCACCACGGTCAAAAAAGGGAAACTTTGGAGATGGCCAAACGATGATGATTCAATCTGGTTCGACCAAGGCAGAACTGACCTTACCTGTCCAAATAAACGAGCACCAATCCCCTACATTCGTGGTTGATTTAAAACGTAGAATTAATTATATTTTAATAACTTCAGGTAGCTATAAGAATAAGCTGAGCTTGTTTCTTCTTTAAGAATTCATTGTTTGTTCATACATTTAATTTCTTACTGCTGTTTATACATTGAAGCAAATTTTATTTGCTTCAATTACTATTTCGTCACAAGGAGTTTATTTTTTGAAGAATTTATTCATTGAAAAGGAAATCAGCTTAAGTTTTAAAAAGATAAAATGTTTTCCTCGAAAACTGCTGTCTTCTGCCTACACATATCCGTAAATATTATCTCATGCAAACTCACTCCTAGGATTATGCCAATTAACCCCACTCCTGCGGTCAGTTGGTTAGTTGCAAGCTTTTAGGAAAAGTGTTTTTGCGGTTGGCTAAATGCATATTTAATTAATGGGTTGTACATTACTTTGTAATCAAAAAGTTAAGGTATCCGCCACAGTCTCCAGAACCTCTCCAAGTCTAACACAAAAAATAGAAAAATAAAATAATCTCTGCCATTAGCATTACTATGGGCAATCTGGGCAGAAGTAGACCTTTCACCTTTGGGTTGCCTACATTTAGGGGCAGATGTTAGTGACCTTTGACCTTTGGTCTTGACGTTAACTGACATCACACGACTGTTCAAATGGCTCTGAGCACTATGGGACTTAACTGCTACGGTCATCAGTCCCCTAGAACTTAGAACTACTTAAACCTAACTAACCTAACGACAGCACACAACACCCAGCCATCACGAGGCAGAGAAAATCCCTGACCCCGCCGGGAATCGAACCCGGGAACCCGGGCGTGGGAAGCGAGAACGCTACCGCACGACCACGAGATGCGAGCTCACATGACTGTCACGTGACCATGGAGGTCATGTATGGTGTCATCAATGACTTTGAACTCATCATATAATCATCCTTATCTGTGATGTCATCATCCTTGTCACTGGGAAACTGTGCTCCCTCCTTATCTCCAGCCAGTGATAGCACAGTATTAAAAATCCAACGTTGCGGAAACAACCCAATTCTAAAAGTTGAAAATTTAAGTCCCTCTGCCCCTCCAGTCCTTCCTCATCTCCAGTCAAACATAGTTCAGTATTTAAAGTCCAAGTCTTACTGCACTTCCCCTCCTCTCTGTTTCCAACCAATTAGAACGTAGTGTAAAAATAGTGTCAAGTTACATTACTTATGTAAAGGCTTAATGAGTGCTTTATAGGCCCCTCCTCTTTTTTCCAACCAATCACATAGCACAATATTAAAAATTAAATATGGTGGAGGTAGACCAATTGTGTGTGCTATACCCCGTGTCCCTCCATTCTACCGCCAACCGATCAGATTGAAGTGTAAGAATGGTTTTAGGTTACATTATTTACGTTCAGACTAATTGTGTGCTTTATAATCCTACTTTCTCCTCTTTCCAGCGCTGTATTAAAAGTACAAGGTGATGTAAATAGACCAATTGTGCATTGTACACCCCGCACTGCCTCTAGTAAAAGTTAAACGGTAAACACTAAGTGGTAAACACTAAATGCTAAACAGCAAATGCTAAATCCTGAATGGTAAATGCTATACAGTAAATGCTAAATGATAAATGCTAAATGGTAAAGGCTAAACAATAAACACTAAATGCGTAACGGTAAATTCTAAATGGTAAACACCAAACGCATAACGATAAACGCTAAACGGTAAACGTTAAATGCGGAACAGTAAATGTTAAATGGGAAATGGTAAACAGAAATACTAAACCCTAAATGGTAAACGGCAAACGCTTAATGCTATTGCAATATACAAATATAATTACAGATACGTACGAAAATTGATTATTTCGTGAAAGTCAAAGATGATTGTGTATATAATCATATCGCTGGCATAATATTAAAAAATGACTCAACGATCAAAGTTATGCATCATATACGCGCAGATGTATCTCCCTTACTTCTTATACTAAAAAATACTGTGCAGACTGTGGTACCTAGTAATCATTCCTTGTCTCACACACAGAGCTGAATAAAAATTACGTTATTGGATTTATATATTCTTGACGAATAAAAGAAAAAACAAATAATATATTTACTATCATAACTTAACTACATAAAAATTTTCACAAGCAACTATTACAGTATATAGTGTGGAAATATGTGTACGAATTTAATGCACATTCTACATCAACTCCACAATTTTTTTACGGTGTTGTCTCTTGGAAACAATAGTTTCTTGTAATAATATGAAACAACTACATCACACAGCCAAGATTTCAGTGCTGTATCTGCATTAATGAAATTGAAACAGCACTGAATAGCATTGAGCGGGCGAAATGAATCATATATCTTTAACGTTGTGATCAACCTGCTTCTTATATGGGAACAGAAACAGTTTTATGTAGTAAATACACTTGCACCTATCATACACTTCAAAAGAACATAGTGTTCAAGATTGGTAAAGCACTCTCTACTATTACTCTCAATTCCAGGCCTAATCCAGCTGTGCTTCCTGTCCAATACAAAAAATCTCATCAGGTTTTGTCAGAGAAGAAGAAGATGCTAGTATTTAAACTTCCCAAGAGGATCCGTGAGTAAAATTCTAAAAGAAAAATATTTATATAATCTCTAACCATTACTTAACAGCGATACAAATGAGACATCATTTTCAATTTCACACCATAATCCAACTGTGCCTAAAAATTCTCGTCAGATTTTGGCAGAGGAGAGGAATATGTGATGCAGGAAGCATGCACTTCAACTTGTCATCAGACCTGCTTCTCAGAGACTGGCGCAACTATTCCGAAAAAGTTCTTCAGTTAGTATCATGCTTTTTTTTATAGAATATGTTGTTTCATATGTACAATTTTTTATCAGTATGTTATTCAGTTTGTGTGACATACGGATAAAAAATTATTCAAATGACACGACACCATTATACTAACGGTAGAAATGAAAGGCAAAAAACTCCCCACAAGATGATCAGTTCTTATCACTTGACATTAACAACCTTTGCTCAAATATGCCCATACATGAAGCTATAAAAGTAATACAAAAGAACCTTACGAAACATTAGGAACTTGCATACACAGTGATTATTGAATTTGTGGAACTATTTCAGCTAATTTTATGTTACAACTACTTTACCTTTAATGGTAACATTTATAAGCAACCAGATGGCCTAGCAATGGAATCATGAGTATTAGGTAAATAGCTGACATATACATAAATCACTTGGAACAAAAGTTATTTAGCAGCCAAGAACTCTGCCTAAAGGAAATAAATGTTATAGGGCATACGTATATGACACATGCTGTTAGTGAAAGAGGCTGCCAAAGACATAAAATACATTCTAAACTGCTTCAGTAATCTACATGAGAAAATTACATACACAGTGGAACATGAACAAGACAAAAGTATCAATTACCTGAACCTAAATTGTGGTGTCACCGCCAGACACCACACTTGCTAGGTAGTAGCCTTTAAATCGGCCGCGGTCCGCTAGTATACGTCGGACCCGCGTGTCGCCACAGTCACTGATTGCAGACCGAGCGCCGCCACACGGCAGGTCTAGAGAGACGTCCTAGCACTCGCCCCAGTTGTACAGACGACTTTGCTAGCGAAGCCACACTGACAAATACGCTCTCATTTGCCGAGACGATAGTTAGCATAGCCTTCAGCTACGTCATTTGCTACGTCCTAGCAAGGCGCCATGACCAGTTTATATTGAGATTATATAATGTATCAACAAGAGCGATGTTCTCCAATTATGGATTAAAGTTAAGTATTACATCAACTCCGTACTTTATTTATTAGACTCAACTCCTTTAACCTGTTCCAGACCTCACGCCAGTCTGCGTGAGCTTAAACGCGTGTTATTCGGCTACAAGTCATAGTGGATTGGCTGTCGGGTCGGTCCACTACAGTTGGCGACGAGTGTACAAACGGTCTTCTTCTTTATACTTGCTTAAATTACTTGTGTCATGGCTTCGCCACAATCTCCAGATGTACTGTCCGAATTTTATCGCTTGCAGAATCAGCAGACGCAGGCCTTATTGGATGCCCTTGGACAGCTCGTCCAGGGTCAACGTGCGATGCAAAACGATGCGGCCGCCGCCGCTTCACCGCTACCGCAGCCACAACACGCAGTTGCACCACCTTTTCGTCCTTTTGATGCTGCACTGGAAAGCTGGACGGAGTTGTCACGCCAATTTGGATTCCATCTCGCCGCCTACAGAATTCAAGGTATTGAGCGGCAGCCTTTTTTGCTTTCTTGTGTAGGGGTGCAGACGTACCGTGTGATAGTGAAATTATTTCCCCGACGCGACGTAGCAACTCTGTCCTACGAAGAAATTTTGTCTGCATTAGATGCATATTTCAAAGAATCAGTCAATGTGTTTGCAAAAAGGTATACATTCTTTCGTACAAAACGTACAGCCGGTCAGACTAATAGGGAGTAGGTTGCAACTTTGCAAGGCCTTACTAGGGATTGTGCTTTTGAGTGTGAATGTGGACTCCCTGCAACTTTGCAAGGATTTACTAGGGATTGTGCTTTTGAGTGTGAATGTGGACTCCCTTATTCAAATGGTTCTGAGCACTATGCGACTTAACTTCTGAGGTCATCAGTCGCCTAGAACTTAGAACTAATTAAACCTAACTAACCTAAGGACTTCACACACATCCATCCCCGAGGCAGGATTCGAACCTGTGACTGTAGCGGTCGCTCGGTTCCAGACTGTAGCGCCCAGAACCACACGGCCACTCCGGCCGGCTCACTCCCTTATTCAGATACTATGGTATGTGATGCAATTGCACAGAACGTTTCTGATATTCGTATAAGGGAACAGATTTTGAAACTAGTCAATCCCTCCCTTCAACAAGTGCTGGACATATTGGATCGGCAGGACACACTTGACTTTGCTCAGGAATCATTTGAAACTTTGCCGGCCATGTGTCACATTAACCGGCCCGCAGGGCGAACTGCACGGAACAGTAAACAGCCCTCGCGCTCGTCCACGCAGCTGCCGCCTAGCTCTCATCCACGTGTCCCGCGCCAGCATGCAAATGCAGTGAAATCATGCCCGCGGTGTGCTACTAAACATTCGCGTGAGAATTGCCCGTCACGCCAGGCTATTTGCTTTTTCTGTAATAAAAAAGGCCATGTTCAAAGTGTTTACCCGAAACAGTTCAGAACGGACACTCACAACCATTCCAGGCCCTTTGCTCCACGCCGGAATCGGAATCGAACCAAGAATACTCAGGCTCGTGAACCTTCGCCTATGGAAATTCATGTAGTAAATTCCACTCCGCCCAGTGCCCCTCTCTCTAACAGTGACTGTGTTCGTCCCACAAATAGTGTGCGTCGACGTCGACGGAAATCCCGTCAAGTCGCAAGTGATTCTGTACCGGTGTCTGTTCACGTTGCACGAGACGGTCGCTCTTGTCGTCAGCAGGACAATAAACTTTTTGTTGATTTGGACATTCACGGCAAAGTGATCCCATTCCAGCTTGATACCGGAGCTGCAGTTTCATTGATCAATAAAGACACATACAAACGACTGGGCACACCTCCGTTGCGTGCCGCAAATGTTAAGGTAAATAGTTATTCAGACCAAGCTATCCTTGTGTTAGGACAGTGCAGCCTTCTTGCAATATACAAGGGACAAACACAAGTTGTGTCATTTTACGTCCTTCGTTCTTCTTCTGCAGTGAACTTGTTTGGTTTGGATTTATTTCAGTTGTTTCACTTGTCTATAGTAAACCAGGTCCTATCAGTGAACCAGACTGTGCCTTCAGCCAGTGTTTCTCGTCTATGTGAAGAGTTTGCAGACATTTTTGCACCGGGCCTTGGTTGCGCTAAGAACTATAAAGCACATTTGGAACTGAAAGTCAACGCGCAACCGAAATTTTTCAAAGCATGCAATGTTCCCCACGCATTGCGTGATGAGGTCGCAAGAACAATACACGATTTTGAATCACAAGGTGTAATTGAACGTGTGCAGGCTTCTCTCTGGGCATCACCCTTAGTAATTTTGCAAAAACCTTCCGGAAAATTGAGACTTTGTATGGACTTCAAAGCTACGGTGAATCCACAACTAGTGATTGCAACTTTTCCTTTACCCCGCCCGGAAGATCTTTTTGACAAACTGTGCCCGGGTAAATATTTTTCGAAGTTGGACCTAGCAGATGCGTACTTGCAAATACCGGTGGACGAAGAATCCCAGCGCGTCTTGGTGGTTCACACGCATCTTGGTTTGTACCGATTCAAACGACTGCCATTCGGGTGTGCATCTGCCCCTGCATTGTTTCAGCAATATCTACAAACTGTTTGTGCTTCGGTCCCTACTGCAGCAAACTATCTGGACGATATTGTGATATCCGGAAAGACGGAAGAAGAACATTTAGCCAATCTCAGAACATTATTTCAGGTCTTGCGACAAAATGGTCTTCGCTTGCGGAAGGACAAATGTGTGTTTTTTGCTCGTGAATTGCCATATCTGGGACATGTACTCAATGCCCAAGGCATACATCCCAGTCCCGAGCACCTCCGTGCCATACAAGACTTGCCTTCGCCGCAGAATTTGAAGCAGCTACAGAGTGTGCTGGGAAAAATTAACTATTATCACTGATATGTTCCACATGCCTCTTCCATTTCAGCTCCGCTTCATCGCTTACGCCGTAAAGGTGTTCCATTCATCTGAACGACGGAATGCGAACGCGCCTTTCGCCAGTTGAAATCGGCATTGCTTTCCAATACTTGCCTTACGCCATTCGATCCCCAGAAACACCTTTTGTTGATGGTGGATGCATCAGATTTCGGGATCGGTGCTGTGCTTGCGCACAAAGATGGTTCGCACGATCGCCCTATTGCCTTTGCGTCCAAATTGCTCTCGTCTGCGCAAAGAAATTATTCACAGATCGAGAAAGAAGCTTTGGCTCTCGTATTTGGTGTTACAAAGTTTCATGATTTCTTGTATGGTCGTCACTTTACCATCATCACAGACCACAAACCTTTGACATCGCTTTTTCATCCAAACAATCCTGTACCTCCACGTACAGCGCAGAAATTCATTCGCTGGTCTATTTTCCTCTCGCAGTACCGCTACGATATCTTGTATCGGTCCACTGCTAAGCACGGAAACGCCGATGCGTTGTCCCGTTTGCCTGTTGCTGAGGATAGAGCATTTAATTCCTCCGAACTTGCTTGCATGTTCATTGATTCGGAAACCGATGAAGTGGTCGAATCGTTTCCGATTGCTTTTCGTCGTGTAGCTACAGCCACAGCTGCTGACCCTGTCCTTGCTAACGTTTTGCGCTTTGTTGCTACGCAATGGCCCTTGTCAAAGTCACGGATCGAGGATCCGTTGGTTCGCCGATTTTTTGCTCACAAGGAGAGACTTTTTGTACGACGTGGTGTTTTGCTGTTGCGTTCTGATAATGATCAGTCCAGGGTCGTGGTCCCACGTTCGTTACAGTCATCTGTCTTACAGCTTCTCCACCAAGGACATTGGGGTATAGTGAGAACGAAAGAACTTGCTCGTCAGCACTGTACTTGTTCCGGAATCGATGCTGCGATTACGAATATGTGCTCTTCTTGCATGGTGTGTGCCGAACAACAATCCGCACCACCGCGGAAATTCTTTGCATGGCCAAAAGCCACTTCCCCTTGGCAACGCTTACACATCGATTTTGCTGGTCCATTCTGGAATGCTCGATACTGGTCGATTCCTTCAGTAATTTTCCTTTTGTTGTCAGGAAGTCTTCCACGACGTCTTCTGCCACCATCCAAGCGTTATCTGCTATCTTTTGCATTGAAGGTCTACCACAGACTTTTGTTTCCGACAATGGCCCACAATTCATGTCTGCAGAATTTCAGTCATTCTGCACGGCCAATGGTATTCAACATCTGACCGCGCCGTTTTCGCCTCAGTCAAACGGTGCCGCTGAACGTATGGTCCGGACTTTCAAGTCACAGATGTTGAAGTTGAAAGAGTCGCATTCTCGGGAAGACGCGTTATTGCTCTTTTTGTCCTCGTATCGCTCTCATCCCCGAGATGGTCGCTCGCCGGCTGAGTTGCTTCATGGTCGCCCACAATGCACCTTGATGTCTTTGCTACATCCGCCGCATCAGGTTCCTGTGCAGCGGCAGATACCTGCTTTTGTCCCAGGTGACGTTGTATACTATCGCAACTATCGACGTTCACGGCGTTGGCTCGAAGGGCGCATTCTTCGCTGCCTCGGCCTCGCTATGTATCTGGTTTTGGGGGCCTCTGGTGAGGTGCGTCGGCATCTCAATCAGCTGCGCCTCTGTCGTCGCACGGGTTCTGCCGCTCCCCGTCTGCTTTCAGCGGGGTGCCGTCCGGTCAGCGCCCTGGGGACCCATCTACTGGCTCGCCTCAGCCCCAGGTGTTACCGACGCTGCATTCCATTTTGCCCCATGGCGACGCGCCACCGCCGCCGCCGCCTGTTCTCCCGCCGGCGACGCCCGAAGTGGACGCGTCGCTGCAACCGCCGGGCGCCTCCCTGGGTCACGCGCCGTCGATCGCTTCCCGTGACCAGTTGTCCTCCGCCATGGAACTCTTGCCCGCTCCGGACCATCTGTTGTCCTCGCCCGTCGGGTGCTCCGACTCGATGGAGGTCGACCCTTAGCCCCCTCCTGACTATCTACGGGCGCATACACCGCATGTTGGCGTGCACCCTGGACTAGGTTTTCAGGCGTTTCCTAGCTCCCCTCGGACCGAATGGCCGGGTGCGGGTGGCACAGCCTCGCCTGTTGTTAGGCTCCCCACCTCGTCGCATACGTCAACATGGGGTCCTTCCCACGGCGGGCGGAAGCCTTATAACACAACCGTTCGCCGATTTGCGGGGGAGGAATGTGGTGTCACCGCCAGACACCACACTTGCTAGGTGGTAGCCTTTAAATCGGCCGCGGTCCGCTAGTATACGTCCGACCCGCGTGTCGCCAATGTCACTGATTGCAGACCGAGCGCCGCCACACGGCAGGTCAAGAGAGACGTCCTAGCACTCGCCCCAGTTGTACAGACGACTTTGCTAGCGAAGCTACACTGACAAATACGCTCTCATTTGCCGAGACGATAGTTAGCATAGCCTTCAGCTACGTCATTTGCTACGACCTAGCAAGGCGCCATGACCAGTTTATATTGAGATTATATAATGTATCAACAAGAGCGATGTTCTCCAATTATGGATTAAAGTTAAGTATTACATCAACTCCGTACTTTATTTATTAGACTCAACTCCTTTAATCTGTTCCAGACCTCACGCCAGTCTGCGTGAGCTTAAACGCGTGCTATTCGGCTACAAGTCATAGTGGATTGGCTGTCGGGTCAGTCCACTACATAAATATTAAACGAAACAACAACACATGCACATTCAAATTTTTTGTAAAAATACAATGACTGACATCACAGTATCTGCAACCTAATGCCACTTCGACATCCAGAAGCAGGCAGCATACAGGTCAATGCTATAAAGGGGTAAAATACCTTTGAACCATGAACACATGCAACAAGAAATAAATATAGCGGAACAGATTACAATTGCCAATTATTATACTGCTTCCATGGTTGACACAGTCCTAGACTAAGTGAAGAAAGACCCAAACACAAAGTCCACTGTGGTGTCACCGCCAGACACCACACTTGCTAGGTGGTAGCTTTAAATCGGCCGCGGTCCATTAGTACATGTCGGACCCGCGTGTCGCCACTGTCAGTAATTGCAGAACGAGCGCCACCACACGGCAGGTCTAGAGAGACGGACTAGCACTCGCCCCAGTTGTACGACGACTTTGCTAGCGACTACACAGACGAAGCCTTTCTCTCATTTGCCGAGAGATAGATAGAATAGCCTTCAGCTAAGTCCATGGCTACGACCTAGCAAGGCGCCATTAACCATATCTAGAGAGAGTCTCAGTTGTATCATCAAGAATGCTGTATACAAATGATGGATTAAAGTTAAGTATTCCAGAAGCTACGTACTTTTCTTTATAGCATTCATTACGTATTCTGTTTCAGACCTCACGCCGACCTGCGTGAGTTGACGCGTGCATATCGGCCTCCTCTTGCCCCACAGTGTTGGCTCTTCTGCCAACACTACATCCACCACTGAAGAAAAAGAGAAAAACTAACGTATACCTAGCATCCCATACATTGGCAATATATCACAGAAGACTGCAAATAGTCGTATTTTCAAAAACACAAAGTAAAAGTTGAGTTTTCAACGTCAAAGAAAGTACAAAAAAACTAATACATAATGTAAAGTTTAATCACGGCCCATGAACAGACTCTGGAATGTACAAAGTAAAATGCCAGGAAAGTTCAATGTTCTGCTTAGTGAAAACAGGCCGAAATATCAACACCAGGTACAAAGAGCACATTAAAGTCTACACACACATCAGCAATAGCCACATACATATATAATACAGGACACCCATTTGGAACAATAGAGCAAACTGTCAAAGTACTCCATCATCTAAATAAAGGTCATAAAACGGATTTGTTAGAAGAACTGGAAATATATTCATTTTACGAAAATATGAAGAAAAAATGTTAATGAAAGTGAATCAGCAAATTTCTTCAGATGTTTCGGCAATATATTTAAACAAAAATATTAACACACAGAAATAAGCAGCATTGTACAATAGATATAACCAAATTATGATCCTTATTGTTAAGATAAATACCCTCTGTATAAAAGCATCTCAAAGGCTGTGCAAGACATTAACACTGTTTCCGTCAATTACATCTAAAAACAACTTTGGAACTGTTTGTTTATGTAAGCTATTCTCAACAAATACTGTGCACTGAAAGTTATATGTGATCTTTAACATTTGTGAGACTGTGAACAACTGGACCATAAGGTAGCTGTAAGTACAAGTTCTTCCTAATTTCGTCACTAACTACGATAATTAAAAATTTCACGTTTTATATACATGTTGCAGTACAGCCAACAAAACAAAGCACAACTTCACTCTTGAAAACCTTCTGTAAAAATGACATAGTGCAAAGATAAAACACCCTTCAAAATGGGCATCATTTCCCGAAACGCGTCATGCACAACACGAATACAAGAAAATCGTGACTGGTAGTAGAAAAGTTATTTACAAACAAACCCATTGATTATTATTCTTGCTGACTTCTGAGAGCGCTAGGTAATAATTGCAATAATTTGCGTGATAATGAAATACTATGTATTGAAGAAGTACATCGAGAACTATTAATTATCGTCTGAAATTAGAGGAAAAAATAAAGTGAATTTGCATATGAGGACTTAGACCCGATAGGATGTTGAGGGACAAAGTGTGTAACTGCTACCGTAAAATGTAGAGGGCTGCTGACAATGCTCGCCTGTATAAAACGTATTTCCAAGAAGACATGGGAGTGCTCTTCTTTCTCCGCAGACACATTGCTGGTTGTGTTAAATGTGCTCTTTCAATTTTCTCTTAAAAAACAACGAAGTGTTCACAGCTCTGAAGCGACTGTATTATTCGCTCTCTGACTTTTGTAAAAGCCTTTAGATCACCAACTACTTTACATGCGGAAGGTAAACACCCCCACGAATGAAACAACAGCCTTCTTTTACAGATCCCATATTAACATCTACCGCAGTGTGATACTTTGTGAATAGAAACTGACATTTTCTATATACGCAAATAACAATGTATCATTATTAAAATTGACTGTGACTTTGTTATTCTTTCTTCAAAAATGGTTCAAATGGCTCTGAGCACTATGGGACTCAACATCTTAGGTCATAAGTCCCCGAGAACTTAGAACTACTTAAACCTAACTAACCTAAGGACATCACACACATCCATGCCCGAGGCAGGATTCGAACCTGCGACCGTAGCAGTCCCGCGGTTCCGGACTGCAGCGCCAGAACCGCTAGACCACCGCGGCCGGCATTCTTTCTTCCACGATATATTATGCACACATTATCTCTGTTGAGGAGGTCCAGTTCGGGACTGATGGTCAGAATCTTGATGGCAGACATACCTTGCAGTCCGTCAGAGGAACCAGCACTGTTGTTCCATATTTGGTGGTGAAGCGTTTTGCGCTCAATATCGAATGGCGCTGCCCCTTTGGTAATACTGACAGTCTTACGTTATGTACTGTGCTCCTCAGACGCTTCCAGGGCTGTAACATGGAAACCCTTTTATGTATTAAAGCAAGAAATTGATAAGCAAAATACACTGAAGTTACGAAAGTCATAAGATACCTCATAGTATCGTTTAGGAACTCCTTCCACCTAGCGTAGTGCAGCAACTCGACTTGGCATGGATTCAACAATCGTTGGAAGGCACCTGCAGAAAAATTGAGCCATACTGCCTCTATAACCGCCCGTATTGTGAATGTGTTGCTGATGCAGGATTTTGTGCACGAATTGACCTCTCGATTATGTCCCATAAATATTCGATGGGAGTCATGTTGGGCGATCTGTGTGGCCAAACCATTAGCTCGAATTGTCCAGAATGTACTTCAAACCAATCGCGAACAGTTGTGGTACGGTGAAATGGTGCATTGTCATCGACAAAAATTCCATCGTTTTTTGGGAACATGAAGTCCATGAATGGCTGAAAATGGTCTTCAATTAGCCGAACATAACCATTTCCAGTCAGTGATCAGTTGAGGGGGACAAGAGCACACAGTCCATTCCATGTAAACACAGCCCACATCGCCGGCCGGTGTGGCCGACCGGTTCTAAGTGCTTCAGTCTGGAACCGTGCAAGCTCTACGGTCGCAGGTTCGAATCCTGCCTCGGGCATGGATGTGTGTGATGTCCTTAGGTTAGTTAGGTTTAAGTAGGTCTAAGTTCTAGGGGCTGATGACCTCAGATGTTAAGTCACATAGTGCTCAGAGCCATTTCAGCCGTAAATAGAACTATTAAAAAAGGTAGGAAGATTTTTCTGTTTAGCAAAAGTGACAAAAAGCAGATTACAGAGTACCTGACGGCTCAACACAAAAGTTTTGTCTCAAGTACAGATAGTGCTGAGGATCAGTGGACAAAGTTCAAAACCATCGTACAATATGCGTTAGATGAGTATGTGCCAAGCAAGATCGTAAGAGACGGAAAAGAGCCACCTTGGTACAACAACCGAGTTAGAAAACTGCTGCGGAAGCAAAGGGAACTTCACAGCAAACATAAACATAGCCAGCCTTGCAGACAAACAAAAATTACGCGGAGCAAAATGTAGTGTGAGGAGGGCTATGCGAGAGGCGTTCAATGAATTCGAAAGTAAAGTTCTGTGTACTGACTTGGCAGAAAATCCTAAGAAATTTTGGTCTTATGTCAAAGCGGCAGGTGGATCAAAACAAAATGTCCAGACACTCTGTGACCAAAATGGTACTGAAACAGAGGATGACAGACTAAACGCCGAAATACTAAATGTCTTTTTCCAAAGCTGTTTCACAGAGGAAGACTGCACTGTAGTTCCTTCTCTAGATTGACGCGCAGATGACAAAATGGTAGATATCGAAATAGACGACAGAGGGATAGAGAAACAATTAAAATCGCTCAAATAGGAAAGGCCGCTGGACCTGATGGGATATCAGTTCGATTTTACACAGAGTACGCGAAGGAACCCCCCCCCCCCCCCCCCTTCTTGCAGCGGTGTACCGTAGGTCTCTAGAAGAGCGTAGCGTTCCAAAGGATTGGAAAAGGGCACAGGTCATCCCCATTTTCAAGAAGGGACGTCGAACAGATGTGCAGAACTATAGACCTATATCCCTAATGTCGATCAGTTGTAGAATTTTGGAACACGTATTATGTTTGAGTATAATGACTTTTCTGGAGACTAGAAATCTACTCTGTAGGAATCAGCATGGGTTTCGAAAAAGACGGTCGTGTGAAACCCAGCTCGCGCTATTCGTCCACGAGACTCAGAGGGTCATAGACACGGGTTCACACGTAGATGCCGTGTTTCTTGACTTCCGCAAGGCGTTCGATACAGTTCCCCACAGTCGTTTAATGAACAAAGAAAGAGTATATGGACTATCTGACCAATTGTGTGATTGGATTGTGGAGTTCCTACATAACAGGACGCAACATGTCATTCTCAATGGAGAGAACTCTTCCGAAGTAAGAGTGATTTCAGGTGTGCCGCAGGGGAGTGTCATAGGACCGTTGCTATTCACAATATACATAAATGACCTTGTGGATGACATCGGAAGTTCACTGAGGCTTTTTGCAGACGATGCTGTAGTGTATCGAGAGGTTGTAACAATGGAAAATTGTACTGAAATGCAGGAGGATCTGCAGCGAATTGACGCATGGTGCAGGGAATGGCAATTGAATCTCAATGTAGACAAGTGTAATGTGCTGCGAATACACAGAAAGATGGATCCTTTATCATTTAGCTACAAAATAGCAGGTCAGCAACTGGAAGCAGTTAATACCATAAATTATCTGGGAGTACGTATTAGGAGTGATTTAAAATGGAATGATCATATAATGTTGATCGTCGGTAAAGCAGATGCCAGACTGAGATTCATTGTAAGAATCCTAAGGAAATGTAATCCGAAAACAAAGGAAGTAGGTTACAGTACGCTTGTTCGCCCACTGCTTGAATACGGCTCAGCAGTGTGGGATCCGTACCAGATAGGGTTGATACAAGACATAGAGAAGATCCAACGGAGAGCATCGCGCTTCGTCACAGGATCATTTAGTAATCGCGAAAGCGTTACGGAGATGATAGATAAACTCCAGTGGAAGACTCTGCAGGAGAGACGCTCAGTAGCTCGGTACGGGCTTTTGTCAAAGTTTCGAGAACATACCCTCACCGAAGAGTCAAGCAGTATATTGTTCCCTCCTACGTATATCTCGCGAAGAGACCATGAGGATAAAATCAGAGAGATTAGAGCCCACACAGAGGCATACCGACAATCCTTCTTTCCACGAACAATACGAGACTGGAATAGAAGGGAGAACCGATAGAGGTACTGAAGGTACCCTCCGCCACACACCGTCAGGTGGCTTGCGGAGTATGGATGTAGATGTAGATGTAGATGATGCTGTGGTATATCGAGAGGTTGTGACAGTGGAAAATTGTACTGAAATGCAGGAGGATCTGCAGCGAATTGACGCATGGTGCAGGGAATGGCAATTGAATCTCAATGTAGACAAGTGTAATGTGCTGCGAATACATAGAAAGAAAGATCCCTTGTCATTTAGCTACAACATAGCAGGTGAGCAACTGGAAGCAGTTAATTCCATCCATTATCTGGGAGTACGCATTAGGAGTGATTTAAAATGGAATGATCATATAAAGTTGATCGTCGGTAAAGCAGATGCCAGAGTGAGATTCATTGGAAGAATCCTAAGGAAATGCAATCCGAAAACAAAGGAAGTAGGCTACAGTACGCTTGTTCGCTCACTGCTTGAATACTGCTCAGCAGTGTGGGATCCGTACCAACGGAGAGCAGCGCGCTTCGTTACAGGATCATTTAGTAATCACGAAAGCGTTACGGAGATGATAGATAAGCTCCAGTGGAAAACTTTGCAGGAGAGTCGCTCAGTAGCTCGGTACGGGCTTTTCTTGAAGTTTCGAGAACATACCTTCACCGAAGAGTCAACCAGTATGTTGCTCCCTCCTACGTATATCTCGCGAAGAGACCATGAGGATAAAATCAGAGAGATTAGAACCCACACAGAAGCATACAGACAATCCTTCTTTCCACGAACAATAGGAGACTGGAATAGAGGGGGGAACCGATAGAGGTACTCAAGGTACTCTCCGCCACACACCGTCAGGTGGCTTGTGGAGTATGGATGTAGATGTAGATGTAGGTTTTGGACAGCCGACATCATTATGGATCATTATGGAGCTACCACCAGCTTGTACAATGCCTTGCTGACAACTTGGATCCATGGCTTCCTGAGGTCTGCGACACACTCGAACCCTACCATCAGCTCCCGCTGACTGAAATCGGAATTCGTCTGACCAGGCCACGGTTTTCCAGTTGTCTATGGTCCAACCGATAATGTCACAAGCCAGGAGAGGCACTGCAGGAGATGTCGTGCTGTTAACAAAGGCACTCACATCGGCCATCTGCTGCCATAGCCCATTAAAGCCAAATTTCGCCGCACTGTCCTAGCGGATACGATCGTCGTACGTTCCACATTGATTTCTGCGGTTATTTTATTCAGTGCTGGTTGTCCATTATTACTGATGAATCTAGCATACGCCGCTGCTCTCGGTCGTTAAGCGAAGGCCATCGGCCATTGTGTTGTCAGTGGTGAGAGATAATTCCTGAAAGTGGTGTTCTCAGCACGATCTTCACACTGTGGATCTCTGAGTATCGAATTCCCTAACGATTGCATAAAAGGAGTTTCTTATGTGTCTAGCTCCAACTACCATTCTGCGTTCAAAGTCTGTTAATTCCCGTCGTACGGCCATAATCACGTCGGAAATCTTTTCACATGAGTCACCCGACAAATAGTAGCTCTGCCAATGCATTGCCCTTTCATGCCTTGCGTACGCGATACTACGGCCATATGTATATGTGCATATCGCTATCCCATGACTTTCGTCACTTCAATGTATCTGTGTATAGATTCTTACTTTATTCATGCTTTTTTTTTAAGTCGGAGACAGCAACTGCTGTGTTGATTCTCGAACGGATCAGCATCAATTGCAAGCTTCCTAGCAAGTTTTATTTCAGCTTTTGTAGTACACTTACCTGCTGAAGCAGCGGGGAAAAAAGTGATTTTAGGCATTATTCAACAAGTTCTTTTATATCTTATTTACAACACATATTTCTCAAAGATAGAGGACCCCTCCTCGAAATATTTCTGGAAACACAATCTTTCTCTCTTTGTGGATGTGTGTGAGTAGGTGAGGAAAACAGATTAAGCTGACAGACATCGCTTCTCCACAACGCAACTTTGCATTAAAATAGAAATTCTGAGTCCTCCATGATAATTAAAGTGGCAGTGCACTTGCTTTAGGTGCAATGGTAATAGAAACCCTCCTCAGCTTCGCTGTGGCCTTGTGACAGATAAGGTTGTGATGTTATCTCCTGCGTACAGCTGTTAGCTGTGTTCATCCACTTAACCTCCACTGCGTGATACTTTGTGAATAGAAACTGACACTTTTATTTATTTATTTATTTATTGTTCAACTAATTCAATCTTAAAGTTATTAAATACATTTTAAGAGGTGTTTCCATGCATCTCTGTCCGCTGCTGTCTTCTGCCAGTTGAAGCCCACGACTTTCCTGAGTTTCTTATCCCAGCTATCAGGTGGTCTCCCTGGTGGTCTTTGTTTTTCTCTTGGACTCCACTCTAAAACTGAATTTGTCCATCTTCCATCCTTCGTTCGTGCAATATATCCTGGTCATAGCTACCAGTAAGATGGAAATGCAGTCCTCTATAAAAGGCTTAACAGATCGTTGTCAGGAAGTCGGACGTAAAATAAATCACTCTAAAACTGAGGTTATGCATAATAAGTGGGTAGCTGCAGGACAAGTAACACTGAACGGCAACATCCTAAACAATGTTACAGAATACGTTTAACTGGGGCAATTAATTGACACAAAAGGGGATTTGAAACCTGAAATTTTTCGTCGAATTAAACTGGGTTGGAGTTTTTGATTAGTGTGTCCTACCGATTTTAACGTACGGATGTGAAACTTGGACTTTAAATCAATTTTTCAGAAGGAAACTTAGAACTGCTCAGAGAGCTATGGAAAGGTCAATGTTAGGTCTCACTAAGAAAGATCGACAGAAAGGTGAAAACATATGATTAATAACAGGAGTAAAAGATATTATAGAACGAATTAAGACTCTAAAATGGCAGTGGGCAGGACATTTTTATACACACAAATAATGATGTATCAATGTTTTCAGAATTGGCTATGTCTGTCTTACTTCCACGACATATTGTGGACACTTTACCGCTGTTGAGGAAGTCCAGTTTGGCCGAACTGATGGTCGAGAATCTTGATGGTAAATATACCTTGCAGTCCGTCAGATTAACCAACACTGTTGGTCCAGATTTGGTGGTGACGCATTTTGCGCTTAGTATAGGATGGCGCCACCCTTCCTCCAATGGTGACAGTTTTTGGGACGCTACACAATGTAGTTGTAAAACTGTCTCAGTATTTGACTAATATTTTCAGTTCATCTCTGGAAGCGAATACAATCTGCCGCCCAAAATATCCAATATGAGCTTTCAAGCCAAATTAATAAATAGATGAGTATCACATTCAGACTTTTTTTTGAGTAAGCCTCGCTCTTCTCCCTGTAATACACATTAGGTTTTTAAAAATTGTTTAGACCCAAATATCTTTTTAATTTAACGCAGAACACCTCTGCTTCTAGACAGAGGCTGGAGGTTTTTTGTACTCGAGTGATCAGCTCTAGCGAAATCCTAATGGAACAAGACTCAACTTGATTGTTTCTTGTCTCAGCTTGCTTAGGTGTTTGGTGCTTGTGGGAAACAGGCGTTTCCGGGAATGTGATTGTCCAGTCCCTGATTCGGACCACGAGATAAGAATCTCTGACTCAGCATGGAGATTTGGGTATAAATGCAGGAAGACTTGCTGAGAAGCTTCCAATTGATGCTGAACCGTTGGACAGTCAAAATCTTTGTATTAGTTGCGGTGTTGAGGGAGCAGAGCAGGAAATTCGAGGTAAAAACAAAGTCTTTTCTGCTTTCCAGTCTCATTCAAATATTCTTGTCGTATCTATGAACACAGGTTTTTTCCTCAATTAATGTTACAGAATTTACAGTCTTCCTGATCGAGCACATGAGATGAGAAGAACGCTGGCTCAGCGTTTGAAAGTATTCAGAGGGTACAAAAAGCAGAGCTTCATTTTGCATAAGTCATTTCTACTTTATCTTCAGAGATGTGAACATCTTCTTTTTGAGCTCCACTGGGGCACATGTAAAAAAACAAAGATTTGGAGTTTGTGTAGCCGGAGTTGGGAGCCGGACATTCAAGGAAAAATATTAGTATTGTTGTTCTTATGCACACTATTATTCAAACATTTCATTTGTCATACCGATGAATGCATTTCTTTCTCATTTAATGTTACAGAATCTGCTGTTCTCATGATGGAGCAAGCAGTAGTAGGAGAAGGAGGAGAAGAAGAAGAAGAAGAAAAAGAAGAAAAAGACATCCTGAACTTTGTGGACATCCTCGTCGTCGTCATTGTGGACAACGTCAGATTGAGAACAAGCAAAGTAGTAGAAAATATGGGTGAGCCGTTCACAAACCGTGTTAAAATCAGTAACAGCCAAGAATGGGTTTGTGAGAATTCGGCTTCAAAAATCGAATATGTACTAGCATAATACTTAATGTCGATGTTTTTAAAGGTCCCTGACTATTTATTGCTGCATGAATTCTGGTTCTCTTGAACAAAGTGCTGGAGCTGAATCGGTTAGTTAAGATAAATGTCTCATTGCTCAGTAAGTTCCTTTTGCCCATCTCAGCTGAGATTAGGGAAATGTCTGTGAATACCAAGACCGGATCTCTATCGCCCTCTGATGGCATCACTGGATGGTACTCAACCAGTGCTACAGAGCGACTTTTCTGAAAAACTGGAAACTTCTAAAGTGACCGTTAAAAGAAATCGTGTAACTTTGTGTTAACATAAATGGAAATAAAGCGTTTTGTGCGTGAACGTATAGAAAAGTATCAAAACTAATCGCAGACAAAAAATTGTCTTAAATTTTGTTTCAAAGAATGATGACTATTGCTTCAGATCGTCATTTATAGCCGGTGTGCATCCAGCAAATGTCCATGTGAGCCACATTTCTAAATTCTTCCTTATTCATATGCATTAAATTTTGCAAATATTTAATTTCCTACTGAATAGAATCACATTGGAATATTTCAGGAAAATAATATAAGTATATCTATTAATGTGTACAGCATACTGTACTCTGAGCAGGAGTGGATGGTTATAGGAGATGCAAAAGAGGAACACGAAGGAAAAAATCTCAAGTGGTTCCACTGCTTGTGTCAAAATAACATAAACACGAGAAGCATGTGAATCTCTTAATGCTGCTGCCGCAAAAACACAGAAATTTACCATTACTGCGACATTAAAGATCTTTCGAGGGAAGCGCATAGTACTATCGCTGCTTATCATCATTTAGATGAAATATGTGAACTAATGAGGAGGTATTGAATAAGATTGGGGAGAAGAGAAGCTTGTGGCACAACTTGACTAGAAGAAGGGATCGGTTGGTAGGACATGTTCTGAGGCATCAAGGAATCACAAATTTAGCATTAGAAGGCAGCGTGGAGGGTAAAAATCGTAGAGGGAGACCAAGAGATAAATACACTAAGCAGATTCAGAAGGATGTAGGTTGCAGTAGGTACTGGGAGATGAAGGAGCTTGCACAGGATAGAGTAGCATGGAGAGCTGCATCAAACCAGTCCCAGGACTGAAGACCACAACAAAACAACATGTGAACGATGCTTATATAGCTACCTTCATTCTAAAGAGAAGTTGGCATTGCTGTTCACAGCTCAAACCAGTGAGTAGTATAATGTCCCAAGCAGAGAAACAGTTCATTACGTTAGACTCGTATAATAAATGGCTCTGAGCACTATGGGACTTAACAGCTGAGGTCATCAGTCCCGTAGAACTTAGAACTACTTAAACCTAACTAACCTAAGGACATCACACACATCCATGCCCGAGGCAGGATTCGAACCTGCGACCATAGCGGTCGAGCGGTTCCAGACTGTAGCACCTAGAACCGCTCGGCCACTTCGGCCGGCGAATCGCATAATAAACGAGTAAATTTACCACTTCTCATTTATGCAGACATCGAATTCTTGTCCCAACCAGATGTTGATAAGAAAATTCATGCACATAAAGCGTGTAGTGTAACTTTCTACTTGTACTGCAGTTGTAGTGACGAATATTCAGAATTTCAGCTGCACGAGTTGTACATTACATGGAATGTTTTACCAGTCAGCTGTATCACTTTGGTAAGTGAATAAAAAATTATCTTTTTCCAAACAAGCAGGTGTTTATTAGCGCCAAAGAGGAAGAAGCGCTTCAGTCAGCAGAGATTTGTCACAACTGAAAACAACTCTTCACAAGTATAAATGTGAAATACAGGGATCACTGCCATTTTACAGGCAGATTCCGTGGTGCTGTGCATGCTAGCTGTAATGTAAATAACCTAATTTTAACGGCACCTGTTGTGGTTCACAATATAACAAATTACGACTCACATTTCATAATCATGAACATCTATGAGCGAATGGACGAAAGCTAAAGTGAATCCAGACCATGTTTCTGTTGTTGCAGAGAATATGGAAAAATATATAAAACATTCACTAAATCTTTAGCTGTCGAATATCACAGCGACATTAAATTTCGCTTCATTGATTCATCCGACTCTCTGGCGTGCTCGTTGGAAAAATGGCTCATATTTAAAGCTCAGAGAGCTGATGATAACAAGGGAACATTTCGCGACAGCGAGCAGTTTAATTTAGTCAACAAGAAAGGCGTCTTTCAATACGAGCAAATAACTGACGAATTCGTTTTGATGGTGAAACAATTACCACAGATTGAGGCCTTCAGAATCTCGATCAAAAAACAGGATTTCCAAAGAGCAAGCAAAGTATGGGGCTTGTTTGAATGTAAGACCATGTGAGATTACTCAATCTCATAATTAAAAAGCAACGTCTTGCTTCCCGCCGATATGTTTGAAAACTTCCGCACACTCTGTCTTAGAACATGCGAACTAGATCGCACCAATTATGTGACCTCACCTGACTTGGCATGGGACGATATGCTGGAAACCACTAAAGAAAATTACAATTTATTACCGATAATGAGCAAACGCACTTTTTTGAGCGCTGTATCAGAGGTAGTATTGTACACTGCTCCCATAGACCTGCAGTTGCAAACAACAGGTACATGGCTGTCTATCATGAAAGTAAGAATGAATCGTATATTATATATCCCGATGTTAACAATCTGTACAGCTGGGCTATGATGCAGCACCTACCGCACTCCGAGTTTTCATGGATGCTTTTGAGGGTTATGATGGGATGAATGTACACAGTGATTCAAACGTGAGCCATATTCTAAAAGTAGATCTAGAGTATACTGAATATTTATGACCTCCACTTTGATCTACCTTTCTGTGTAGGGAATGTTGTGCCACCACCTAGCATCAACAAGCCGGGCATTCCACATTTACAATAACCAAAATTATGTAGTTCATTATAAAAATTTAAAGCAGTGTCTTAAAAATAATCATATTCTCCGCAAAATTCACTGCATATTGTCATTCTGTCAATTAGCCTGGATAAAAAAGTACGTAAATATAAATGATGAGAAACGCATGAATGCAAAGAACGAATTCGAAAAATTTCTTCAGGTGGATGAACTATAGCGTTTTTGACACAACTGTTCAAATTGTGCGGAAAATGAGCGACGTGAAACTAGAAACGTATTGGGAAGGGAGACACAGAGCTGTTGCTCTGACTGCAAGACCTAACTTCAAGCGCAGCATCATATTTAATGAAAATTTAGTTGCGATCTTAATGAGCAGACTCAACATTGGTGCCGACAAGTCTATAGCCATAAGATTGGCCATTCTAGATATCTCCAGGACACTGCTCGCAGATGTTCATTATAACTATACGATAGAAAAAATGTGACCCAAAAAACGTTAAAATGTGTGACATCGGTACTTTGATATCATTAAAAACGATGTACACTGGTGGTATGATACTTCAGCTTACCCTGACATCAACATTTATAACATTCCATGTGTAAACAAAAAGAAAGTGTGTCTAAAGAAAGATGAATTGTCACGCGAGAATTCTTTATTCTGAGAGCAAATAAGTACTCGTTGAAAACTGAGGCATAGCACGTAGTACATAGAATAAATGGCTCGTCAATAAAAGAACTTACCATTGATGTTTACTGGAAATGTTTGTTAAATAATACTGAAAAATCAACTGTGAGGTAAGTAATTAAGTCCAAGCATCATCTTCTTTCTACTATTACACAACACAAACTTGATTTACCTGCACGAGATGATAAACATTTGATACTTCCTGATAATGTCAGTACAGTGGCTTGGGGTCACTACCGTATGAAAAATGACTGTAATTAATGTAAAAATGTGTAAAAATGCAAATAGATGTAAATTGCAACTTTAGTTGAATACTACCTTTTCCTTGTGGAAAAATTTAGTGATCCATTGTCAGTTGGTTTTGTTGTCAATATTGTAAATTTTAAATTGTAACCTGAAGTGAATATTACCTTTCATGATGAAAAAATTGTGATATCCCGTAATTTGATTTTATTGTAAAGAATGTTAATTGTAGGTTGGTAAGTACCACCTTTTTTCTGGTGGGAAAACTTATTGCTCCATCATAACTTGGATTTTATTGTATTAATATAAATACTTAGTAAATGTAACATGAATATTATAAAAATATAAATAACAATATATGACTAATTGATTGATGGGTTGAAGATGTCATAAGTTTAGGTCATCGATTACGCAATGTATGGCCTTCGTGGTCAAATGACAGTCACATGGTGTTGGTCAAGGTAAAGTTCAAAGGTCAAAGTCATTTAACCCTGTCCCTGAATGTAGGCAACCCGAATTTCAAATGACTATATGCTACTTATGCCAAATAGCTTTATTCTCTCTTACGTTAAAGTAAACTCACTTTTGGCCAGCATCAAAGACCTGTGCTCTCCAGCAAAGCTGTTCTTTTCTCAGCTCAGCAAAGGATGATCTGGATTAGCGGAAGACTGGACTTTACAGAATACTATATCAATGTGGCGAGGGTATTATTCGTCAGAGCACACACACTCATCACATGAAGGCTGCATAAAACAAGATCGCCATACTTGCCTTTCGCAGACCAGTAAGTCAACCATTGCTGAACTTTATTTCTCCACGGGCAGGCCCGGTTCGTGAACATTTTTTCGGATAAGCGACCTGTCATTTGATGCCCCTCCTCCCCCTCCCCCTTTTCTGTAGAACACTTACACACGTGTCAGTTTCCGCTACTAATTGCGATACGCACTGTATACGAATCTTGCACTTGGGCGTTCCTTTCAGCTTGACGCCCAAAGCGGCCGCTACTTCCTGTACAGAAATCTTAACAGTTGTGACGCTTCTGGAGCTTCTCTCAGCTTGGCGCCCTAAGCGGCTGTTTGTCCCGCTAGGGCTTTAAACTGTCCCATACATTCTGTGTATCATTCTGACACGAAAATCTTATCCGCGACAAGATTTTTCTTTTTTTTTTTTTTCTTTATTGTGATTTTAAACACCTTATACAAAGGCGGGCTGTCAGCAGCACAGTACGCCGCTCGTCAGCCTTGAGTTGACAATAAGTAGTACATATAGGTGGCACAGAGAATACAAGCAAAACGGCGGGCAAAAAATGTAGACATTAAAAAACAAAAAAACATGGAGCCGTTCACGCTGGACGAGAAACATCACTAACACTAGTTGACACGGCGCACATAACATGGATGATGGCGACGGCACACGTGAGCAGTGGTGGCGTGACGGCGAACAAACACTAAACACAAACGAAGGCACCTACACGAGACACTGATGGCGAAGATCTCCGGCGCGCGAATGTTCACTGAGCGTGTGCGAGTCCAGGGACCTGCCAAGAGAGGAGGAGGAGGAAGGGGAGTGGGAGAGGGAGAGGGGAGAGCAGAGATGCCAGGGGCATGGGAGATAGGGGGAGGGAGGAAGGGGGAGGGGAAGCCCAGGGGAAGAGGGGTGGAGGGAGGGGACGGGGGAAAAGGAAAGAGAAGGGAGGGAGGGTGCCTAAAGGAAAGGACACAGGAAGTGGGGGGGGGAGGATCAAAGTTGATAGGAGGGGTAGATGGAGGGGAGGAGGACATCATCAGGGAGGGGGAGCTGGCGGAAGCCACCTTGGGAGAGGGTAAGGAGGGTGGAGAGATGGAGACCGGGTGGGACGTGGGAATATAGGCGCGGCAGCGGGCGGGGGTGGGAGAGGATGGGTGAGACAAGCGGATGAGGAGGATCGAGTTTGCGGGTGATGTACAGGATCTGTATCCTTTCAAGGAAAAGGAGGAGGTGGGGGAAGGGGATGAGATCGTACAGGATCCGCGTGGGGGAGGGGAGACGGATGCGATAGGCGAGAGCATGGCGTTCAAGGATTTGGAGGGATTTATGAAAGGTACGGGGGGTGGAGATCCAGGCCGGATGGGCGTAACAAAGGATAGGGCGGATGATTGATTTATAGGTGTGGAGGATGGTGGAGGGGTTCAGACCCCATGTACGGCCTGAGAGGAGCTTGAGGAGATGGAGTTGGGAGCGTGCCTTGACTTGGATTGTCCGGAGATGGGGAGTCCAGGAGAGGCGACGGTCGAGGGTGACGCCAAGGTACTTAAGGGAGGGAGTGAGGGCGATAGGACGGCCATAGATGGTGAGATAGAAATCAAGGAGGCGGAAGGAAGGGGTGGTTTTGCCTACAATGATCGCCTGGGTTTTGGAGGGATTGACCTTGAGCAACCACTGGTTGCACCAAGCGGTGAACCGGTCCAGATGGGATTGGAGAAGGTGTTGGGAGCGCTGCAGGGTGGGGGCAAGGGCAAGGAAGGCGGTGTCATCGGCAAACTGGAGAAGGTGGACGGGGGGTGACGGCGGTGGCATGTCCGCCGTGTACAAAAGGTACAGAAGGGGGGAGAGGACGGAGCCTTGGGGCACACCAGCGGAGGGGGAAAAAGGTGTAGGAATCTGTGTTATGGATGGTGACGTAGGAAGGACGGCGGGAGAGAAAGGAGCCGATCAGTCGGACGTAGTTAATGGGAAGGGTGAAGGTTTGGAGCTTGAAGAGGAGACCGGAATGCCATACGCGGTCATAAGCTCGTTCGAGGTCCAGGGAGGGGAAGATTGCGGAGCGACGGGAATTAAGCTGGTCGGAAAGGAGATGAGTGAGGTGAGGGAGAAGGTCGTCGGAAGAGAAGGACGGCCGAAAGCCACACTGGGTAACGGGAAGGAGGCGGTGCTGGCGGAGATGCTGGTGGATGCGTCGGGTGAGGATAGATTCCAGGACCTTGCTGAAGACCGAGGTAAGGCTGATGGGACGGTAGGAGGAGACGGCGGACGGCGGTTTGCCAGGTTTAAGGAACATTAGGATACGGGAGGTTTTCCACAGGTCGGGGTAGTAACACTAGTTGACACGGCGCACATAACATGGATGATGGCGACGGCACACGTGAGCAGTGGTGGCGTGACGGCGAACACATTGTAGAGCCTGGCCAGGGTGGAGAGGAAAGCGACAGGAGCTTCACGAAGGTGACGGTAGGTGACACGATCGCGACCAGGAGCGGTGTTGCGTTTTGTGCGGAGTGTAGCAATGAGATCCTGTGTAGTCATATGGGCATTGAGTTCCGTGTGTGCAATGTTGTCCAAGTACTGGAAACCAGAAGCGAGGGGAGGGACAGAGGTGTCAGTTCGATCGCGGACATCCGGGAAGAGGGAGTAATCGAACTGGGGATCATCGGGGATGGAAAATACATCGGAGAGGTAGGAGGCAAAGTGATTGGCCTTACTAAGGGCGTCAGGGAAGGGGTGATCATCATGGAGAAGAGGATAGTAGGGGGAGGGTTTAGTTCCGGTAAGGCGACGGAAGGCTGACCAGAACTTGGACGAGTTGATAGGTAGGGTAGCATTTAAACGGGTGCATGTCTGTCGCCAGTCCCGGCGTTTCTTAGCCGCGAGCAAATTACGAATGTGTCGCTGGATTTGCCGGTGGCGTCGTAGTGTGTCCGGGTCACGCGTGCGGAGGAAGGCACGGTAGAGACGGCGAGATTTTTCTGGGATTCAACTATTAAGTACATTTGCCGGAAGACATTAATCGTGCTGGGGGCTTTCATTCTAGGCCTGGATAAGGCATCGGGCTATGTGATTCCTGTAATTTCGTCAAAAGGCCAAAAATTTAGATCTAAAGTCACGCCTTGAGGTAGTTCATTTCATTAGTTTTGTTACTGAATTTTATCTCCTCTGGCCCACATTTCAGCAGTGACCACGCATGCAGAAACACTGTCACGCAAGCGCCTCTGGGCCTCAGATGGAGCAGTATTTGACAGAGGGCGCTGAACTCAACTGAATGCGCTCATGCTGCTGAGACCTATGTGAATACACCACCGAGACAGTTTCTGGTACAAAATTTGCGTCGTTACACCAGTAATCTCCAGTGTAAAACTCGCCTGAAAATGGCAGCCTGATTGTCGGCAAATCCGTAGTGTATTAATCAATTCTGCCAGTTTACATGTCTCCGCTATCAATATTTTGCCTCTCACCTCTGGAAGTTCCTTCGTGAGACAGCTTTTATTTGCAATATGATTGCTGTTACTGAATAATTCTAAGCAGTTCCACAAATTTTTAATATATTTATCTCTTTACTGTATAACTCGTCTTGAAATAATTCCTGGCGTATTTATTTAGTGTTTAATATAGGCAGACTGTTTCAGATAAGGTTGTTTTCTGTATAACTTACAAAACAGTAAATGGAAGAAATATTTATTTAGATAGACAAACAAACAAAACGCCAGTATTTCGATGGGTTTATGAACACAGTTTATTTAGCTAATTTCCACAGACTTAAAGCACCCAGTTGTTTTAAAGGAGCATTAGTTTTTTTCTATCACGTATCTGACGTACTTCAAACGAACTGCGTGCGAATCAGTTTACATCTATTTTTTATCAATTTTAGTTAGGGAGCTGGAAACGATCGAAGTGTCAGAGATTGATTCAACTTGCTGCAGGTAACTAGCTGTCTTTAGATGAATGTTCTGGTGGCGGAATGTTGACTTAAGTGAGCTGTTAGAACGAGTGGCCATATTGCCGAATGCACTAATTAATGTGCCTCCTAAGTGACCTGCAGACGAGATATAAAGCTTCTGGTGTCACGGAGGAACAATCTTCCTCGATGCGCTGTTTGAGGGCCATCTGATGTTATGGGTTCGGTGACACAAACACGATTCCTTAGATGCTTCCAGAAAACGAAATCTAGTGGTGTTAAATCCGGCGACCATGCGTGCCGTTTCTGAGGACCAGGGCGCCCTAACCATCTTCCAGGAAACCTTTTCTTCACTTCTGCACAACATTACGCGCAGAATGGTCTGGGTGACCACCAGGCTGCATCCACAAACGGCCTCTAATGTCTAGATCGATATTTTCAAGAATAGCTCCTAAACAGTCAACGGTAGAAGCTCGATACATCTTACCAGTCAGAGTACCTGCGAAGTTGTATGAAGAGACAATTTCGCCTCCAATGATTCCAAACTACCTACACATGGATCGACATGTCATCCTTTGATGATTGACATGACATACCCACCAAGGATTCTGTGGCCCATCCTATCTTCAGCTTTCACATGTAGCATATTTCAAAAGTTTCTTTTCTCTTCTTGTCTGAACTACTTGTCGTCAACGTTTCACTTCCGTACAAGGCTACACTATAGATAAATACCGTCAATAAACACTTCTTAACAATTAAATTTACGCTGGATCTTAACGAATTCCTATTTTTCGCGAATGCTTTTCTTGCTGTTTTCAGACTGCATATTATATCCTCTCTACATCCGCCATCATCAGTTATTTTGCTGCCCGAATAACAAAACTTTTTTTCTAATTTTGATGTTTCAGTTCCTAATTTAACTTCCTTAGCATCGCCTGATTTCATTTGACTACATTTCATTACCATCGTTTTACTTTTTTATATTCATCTTATAACCTTTTTCACAACAAAATCAATTTCGTTCAACTGTTCTTCCAAGTTCTTTACCGTCTCTGACAGAATTACAACGTCATCGGAAAACCTCAAGATTTTTATTTCTTCTCTCTGAAGTTTAATGTTTCCTTGGTTTACTTTGCTGCTTGCTCAGTGCATAGACTGAATAACTTTGTGGACAGACTACAATCTTGTCTCACTTTGCTTCTGACTTGTTTCTGTAAAAGATATAAATAGCCTTTCGATCCCTGTACTTTATTCACGCTACTTTCAGAATTACCAGGAGATTAGTCCAGCTGGAATCATCAAAAACTTTCTTTAATTCTATAAACGCTATAAAGTTTGTCTTTCTTCATCCTATCTTGTAAGATAAGTCGTAGTGTCAGAACTGCCTTGCGATTTCATACTTTTCTCCTAAACTCAAACTGACCTTCCCCAAGGTCGGTCTTTTCAGCTCTTTTCAGTCTTCTGTATATAACGCGTTTCAGTATTTTGCAATCTTTACTTATTAAAATGAAAGTTCGGCAGCATTCATACTTACATGCCTTCTTTTGTACTGTAACTACTACTTTTTTCTTGGAGTCTGAGTGTATTAGGCTCGCCTCATATACATTGCTCACCACGTGACATACTTTTGACGTGGCTGGCACTTCCAAGGATCTCAATAATTCTTAGAGAAGTTCGTCAGCTCCTTGGATTTTTTTTCCACATAGGTGTTTCAGTCTTTCAAATTCTTCTCGCTGGGTCATATTCCCCATCTTCTTGTTGTTGTGATCTTCAGTCCGAAAACTGGTTTGATATAGCTCTACATGCTGAGCTATCCTGTGCAAGCCTCTTCATCTACGAGTAACTGCTGCAACATACAACCATTTGAATCTGCTTACTGTATTCATTTCTTGGTGGCCCACTACGATTTTTACCCCATACACGTCCTTCCAGTACTAAATTGGCGATTCCTTGATGTCTCAGAATGTGTCCTACCAACTGATCCCTTCTTTTAGTCAGGTTGTGCCACAAATTTCTTTTATCCAAAACTCTATACGGTACCCAATCTTCAGTCCTCTTCTGTAACACGACGTTTTAAAAGCTTCTATTCTCTACTTGTCTAAATTGTTTAGGCCGGCAGTGGTGGCCGAGCGGTTCTAGGCGCTCAGTCCGGAACTGCGCGACTGCTACGGTCGAAGGTTCGAATCCTGCCTCGGGCATGGATGTGTGTGATGTCCTTAGGTTGGTTAGGTTTAAGTAGTTCTGAGTTCTAGGGGACTGATGAACACAGATGTTAAGTCCCATAGTGCTCAGAGCCATTTGAACCATAAATTGTTTAACGTACATGTTTTCACTTCCATAGATGACTACACTCCAGACAAACACCTCCAGGAAAGACTTCCTGACACTGAAATCTATAATTGACGTTAACATCTTCCTCTTCTGCAGAAATGCGTTTCTTTCCACTGCCAGTCTACATTTTATATGCTCTCTACTTCGGCCATCATCAGTTACTTTGCTGCCCAGATAGCAAAACTCATCTTCTATTTTAAGTGTCTCGTTTACTAATCAAATTCCCTCAGCATCACCTGATTTAATTCGACTACATTTCATTATCATCGTTTTGCTTTTGTTGATGATCGACCATCTTATATCCTCCTTTCAATATGCTGTCCATTCCGTTCAGCTGCTCTTCCAAGTCCTTTGCTGTCTCTGACAGAATTGCAATATCATCGGCAAACCTCAAAGTTTTTATTACTCCTCCCTGAACTTTAATTCCTACTCCAAATTTTCCTTTTGTTTCCTTCATTGCTTGCTCAGTATATAGATTGAATGACATATGGGCCAGGCTACAACCCTGTCTCACTCCCTTCTCTGTCACTGCATCCCTTTCATGCCCTTCGACTCTTGTAACTGTCGTCCTGTTTCTATACAAGTTGTAAGCAGTCTTTTGCTCCCTGTACTTTATCTCTGGTACACTCAGAATTTCAAAGAGAGTATTCCAATCAACATTGTCAAAAGCTTTATCTAAGTCTACAAATGCTATAAACCTAGGTTTGTCTTTGCTTAACCTATCTTCTAAGAGAAGTTTTAGAGTCAGTGTTACCTCGCGTATTTCTACATTCCTCCGGAATCCAAATTGATTTTCCCCCAGGTCTACTTCAAATCTCTCATCTTATCTTCATTTATCCCGCACCCCCCCCCCCCCATTTTTCTGCAACATTGTCAAAGAAGAAACAGATAATAAATTCAAATTTCTCCTTTCTCCCTGTTTAAAAATAAGTGGAGTCAGAACAAAACATCCGAACCTATGGCAGAAAAGACTAAATCTCTCTTATTAGCCTCCTAAAAAAACTTCAAGTTCATTTAGTTTGTATAGCCTTCTACGTATTCCTTCCAGCTTCCAATTTTCTCTTCATTGCTTAGTATTGCCTTTCCATGTGAGCCCTTGATATTAACACAGGTGCTTCTCTTTTCTCTAGAGGTCTCTTTAATTTTCCTATAGACATCACATACCTTCCCCTATTTATACATGATTAGCTATTTGGAAGTTATGTCAACCACATTTTTGGACGTTTGTATTCCCTTTTGTCTGCTTCGTTGACACGGAAAATGCTGGCAGCAATCATCAGTTACAACGCTTAAAAAGTGTATGGACGAGAGCAACAGCTGATATTACACGTATTTCGAGCGAAGTACGCAACTTTGAAGACACAAATACCATTGAAGGCTATGAATATTCCAAAGATCGATTGCAGAAACTATTGTGTACACTAACAGGTCTTGATAACAAAATACGCGCTCTTCTCGATGACACTAATTATGCTGATGATGTATTCAAATGTGATGAATACATGCACTATGTGATCAAAAGTATCCGCACACCCCCAAAAACATACGTTTTCCATACTAGGTGCATTGCGCTGCCACCTACTGCCAGGTACTCCGTATCAGCGACATCAGTAGTCTGTCATACGTCTATACGCGAGATTTCCACACTCATAAACACCCCTAGCTCCATTGTTTCCGATGTGATACTGAAGTGGAAACTTGAAGGGGCACGTAAAGCATAAAAGTGTACAGCCCGACCTCGTCTGTTGACTGACAGAGACCGCCGACAGTTGATTAGGGTCGTAATGTGTAATAGACAGACATCTATCCAGACCATCAGACAGGAAATCCAAACTGCGTCAGTATCCACTGCAAGTACTATGACAGTTAGGCGGGAGGTGAGATAACTTGGATTTCATGGTCGAGTGGCTGCTCATAAGCCACACATCACGCTGGTAAATGCCAAACGACGCCTCGCTTAGTGTAAGAAGCGTAAACATTGGACGACTGAACAGTGGAAAAACGTTGTGTGGAGTGACAAATCACGGTACATAATGTGGCGATCCGATTGCACGGTGTTGGTATGGCGAATGCCCGGTGAACGTCATCTGCCAGCGCGTGTAGTGCCAACAGTAAAATTCGATGGCACTGGTGTTATGGTGTGGTCGTGTTTTTCATAGAGGAGGCTTGCACCCCTTGTTGGTTTGCGTAGCACTATCACAGCACAGGCCTACATTGATGTTTTAAGTGCCTTCTTGCTTCCCACTGTTGAAGAGCAATTCGGGGATGGCTATTGCATCTTTCAACACGATCGAGCACCTGTTCACAATGCACGGCCAGTGACGGACTGGTTACACGACAATAACATCCCTGTAATGTACTAGCCTGCACCGAGTCCTGAACTGAATCTTATAGAACACCTTTGGGATGTTTTGGAACGCCGACTTCGTGCCAGGCCTCACCGACCGACATCGATACCTCTCCTGAGTGCAGAATTCCGTGAAGAATGGCTGCCATCCCCCAAGAAACCTTCCAGCACCTGATTGAACGTATGCCTGCGAGAGTGGAAGCTGTCATTAAAGCTAAGGGTGGGCGAACACCATATTGAATTCCAGCATTACCGATGGAGGGCGCCACGAACTTGTAAGTCATTTTCTTCCAGGAGTCCGGATAGTTTTGATAACACATAGTGTATATACAAGTTAAATACAAATTGAAATAAAAGATATTGAAAAATAGCTCAAATTTCCCCGTTGAAGAAATTAAAGGAACTCAGTTCATTTCCGAATGTCACATGTTCCCTGGCAGATCTTCTACGGTTTGAAGGCACAAGGTGATGCACGACTGGTGAAGTATACCTTAACAAACCGCATATTACATACACAACAGTCTGCCAACACAATAGAATACGTGGATGTCCAATTTACCTCCATGGTCTTGCATTAGTGTCCCATGATGGATCGCGACGTTCAGAATCACGTACTTTGTGATGTTTCAGAACGAGCGTATGCATCACCTCCGTACATCCGCAGTGTTTTACACGGCAACACATTGATTCGCTTGGCCTATAGCAAGAACAGAATTGCTCCAGTCAAAAGGATGACACTATCAGGTCTCGAACTTATAGGTGCACTTATGGGAGCACTATTTCTGCACAGCTACAGGGATTACTCATGCAATATTGTGGACGGACGCCGCAGCGACCTTAGGCTAGATATGCAATGATGCGAATCGATGGAAGACTTTCATCTGTAAAAGAGTGACAGAAGTTCATACATATATGTCCTCTAGTTAGTGGAGACATTGCCCTGGAAATGATAACCCAACGGATCACCTAACACGGGGATTTCTCGGCAATCAAATCTAATCTGCACTTGTTTGGTGGGAAGGATCGCCATGACTTGCACACCCAGAAGAATATTGACCGTTTGGTATTCCAAATATGCATCGTGACCTCCTGAAAGAAAGAAGGAAAGTAAAACACGTGACAGCAACTGCTATACCTCCCAGCATCATAGACATTTCCAAATTCAGTTCCTACTGGAGACCAATTCGTTCAATCGGCTATGTCCTTCACTTCATACGTAAGATTCGTCACAAAGATAAACTTGCTGGATAGTTGACAGAAATCGAGCTCGCAAGTGCACGCATTTATTAGATCAAAATAGTCCAACGTCAGTGGTTCACTCGGGAATTCCACGCACTCCAGAACGGTAAACCGATCCCGCAAGACACCAAAATTGGACGCATTCATCCATTCACTGAAGACGGACTCGTTCGCCTGGGAGGTAGACTACAGTTTTCAGACCTCACCGGTAAGGAACGACATCCATTGCTTGTAGATGGTTCACATCGCTTCACGAGACTCCTCATATTCAAACATATTGAGCTAAATCGTCTTGGTGTCCGAATTGCGTCATCCAAACTTCTAGAAGAATTTTGGACACTAATGGTCGTCAGACCATTAAGAGAGTCCTGAATACATGTTTACAATGAAAGATCATGAAGACTTCAAGAAGAAAACAAATTGAAGTTCTCTCACTGCACAGACCGAATGAGACCATCTAAGCCTTTTACTGTCACCAGCATAGACTTTGCTGGACCTCTTTACATCAAGACAGGGATGACTATGGATAAGGCCTGTATCACACTCTTCACTTGCGCAACAAGACTTGCAGTACATTTAGAGCTCTGTTCTAATATGAATAACAGCACATTTTTGATGGCTTTACAGAGAATCGCTAGTAGACGTAGACTGCAGCACACCATCTACACCGACAATGCAAAGACCTTTCACGCCGTGAACAAATCAGAAATATGGAACTCGCTAACCACCCGCCCGCATCTCGTGGTCGTGCGGTAGCGTTCTCGCTTCCCACGCTCGGGTTCCCGGGTTCGATTCCCGGCGGGGTCAGGGATTTTCTCTGCCTCGTGATAGCTGGGTGTTGTGTGCTATCCTTAGGTTAGTTAGGTTTAAGTAGTTCTAAGTTCTAGGGGACTGATGACCATAGATGTTAAGTCCCATAGTGCTCAGAGCCATTTGAACCATTTGCTAACCACCTCAGAGATCCAGAGCTTCCTCGCCGAAAATGGAATCACTTGGAAGTACATTGCACACGAGCTTCCTGGTGGGGAGAATGGTGGGAGAGGATTGTGGACACAGTCAAGCAATGCTTACGGAAGGTGTTGGCACGATCAAGCCTAATTGCAGAGGAACTCTATACCGTCTCGATCAGCATCGCAGCTGCAGTAAACTCAGGGCCAATCTCTCCACGAGATGATGCAGAACCTATGACACCAGCACACTTTCCGGTTGTTGAAGGCCTGTTAAATGTGCCCACTGGACCAGAACCTACCGTCACAAACAAACTGACCAAAGAATTTAAACTACAGAAAAAATTAGCAGACAACTTTTGGAAAAGATGTACCAAGGAGTATCTCATGGAATTTAGAAGTTTCCTTGAAGTTAGAGGCATATCTGCAAGATGTATTGACTTCCGACCTGGTGATCTGGCTTTGATTCAAGAGGATGGACGACCAAGGCACACGTGAAAGAAAGGAGAAATAGAAAGATGTGTACAGGGAATAGACAATAAAATAAGGACGATAATACTGCGCACGCCAGCAGCACAGCAGATAGCACGTCCGGTTCAGCTGGTCACCCCTCTGGAGTTTGACCAGAGTAGGGAGGATGTTGGGAACTGAAGTCGTCCGGATATTTATATCTCTGATTAATAATACCCTTTGTAAGACATAACATGTTGAAAGCTCTTTTGTTGTATGTATGTTCTGTGTCTGTTAAATAAAGTGTTGTGTAAGAATGCAAAACGGTGCTTACTACTGTGATTCACGACAAATGAAGTAGCAGCACTAGTTGTCGCAGTTTTCCCGGACGTTTCGCGTTAATTACGTACATATTCTTCATTCTCCGATGGATGCTTACCGGTGTTTGTTCTTCTACAGTCGAGGAAAGGATAACAGCACTTCGGTACTGTCTGAACACATTTGGTAATAACGTTGCCATAGTTTACGTTTCAGAATTTACATCACACACGTCGCAAACACACGGCTGCCACACTGAACCTGTGCCTACATGTCGAGGCTTATATTCCCGAATAGGAGTGGTGTTATGTTGCATATACGCTGCAGCAGAGTCCTCAAACGAACACTTTTTAATCGTCCCTTGTATTATCTCCAATCCCTTTATCATAAGCGCAGTATGGCACATGCAAGATACGCTTGCATTACCACTCTCCTCATCCCACAAGCTGTGCCACTCGCTTAAACTACATGTTTTAACTGATCATTAACAAATATTGTTTCTTTACAAGGCAAGGGCCTTGCTCAACAACGACGCCTGGAGCCCATGTAAAGTATTTCGAATTGGTTACAGAGACACAGTCGTCATGTGACTTTACCTGCGGTTACTTGAACCGTAGGTAATTGGGTTATGCATGGCTGTGTTCAAAAAGAATGGCTCCAGGGTCGAGCCGTACACGTCTGCTTTCATGCCCACAGCTACCTCCCTGCAAATAGTAGCCTGTAGCTATCATCCTGCTGTCAAATAGTCTATGCATTGGCTAGAATTGCAAACTAATAGAAAGATGCATTAAGTTAAAAATGAGTAATTAATAGAAAGGGCTCTATTATAACGTCTGAAACTGATGTAGACGACACCAGAGAATCCTTTTGAATAACGTTTATTCAAGAAAGTAATACCAGATCAACGGAAAGTGGTCCTGTGATAATCAGTTACAATATAGACAGAAAATACCCTTATTAAAATGTAATGAAGTTGTGTTAAGTGCGTTACAAGAACAGAAACAGAATTCCCAAGCTAAATAGTCATCCAAGACACGCGAAAAACTAAGTCAATTTCATGAACATCATACACGAAATATTCGCTAACTCAAAATAATTTAAGTTCAGCATGACGATTCACCAACAGATGAGAGATAACGAGTAGGAACTCATACTCTCAGTTCCGCAATCCAAGCGGAAAAGTTAAAGTTCTACACTGGAGCCCATTCACACCCCAGAAAAGTTGAAGTCCCTTCAAAAGATAAAGTTTTCTAGTGTCCGTTCACCTCTCAGAATCTATCACCCGCACAGTCCAATATCACACGTTACCTTCAGCAGGTCTGCCTTCTTCCAGATATAAGGTAAAAGTGTCCTGAATCCGCTAAAGGACCACTCGAAATGTCTCCATTTGACTCCAGTAATGTTCCGCGACTGGCCATTATTTGAGCCCATCCCCACAAAAAATACATCGTTCTGATTTTCTATACACAAGACACGTCTCAACTTGACCACTTTCCACACTGCACTAATATATTACAACAATATTTAAGTAAAGAAAAGTTATAAACATTCTGTCACACTCAGATCATTTACAAAAAATATAAATTATGGTTAGTTTATAAAAAAATTAGCCAGCATCCTTGCGCATGTGTGCTCAATTTAAATGGCAACAAAATGTTGTTAAATATTGTTTGAACAATTACTTACGTCTGCTTGATAGTAACGTGTTTTGGCACCCTTATTAATGGTCGTGTCAGCTAGCACATGCGAGTGACCACTTTTAAACTACCATGGATTCTAATATCGATTGTAATCATATTTCAATAAAGTTAATGGCAGAACTAGTAACATATTCCTTAAATAAGCTACACAGGTATGTCAAAATGTGAAGTATTCATGCCTCACTTAGTTACTGTGTTATTGTGAAGAATACGGTGTTCTGACAGACTTTTTCATATAAACATGTAACAAGTCAATAAATAAAACAGAAGCAGATATTTAGTTTGCAGCACCAATGCCATCATCTAAGGTCTTGTTTGTCGAAATCGCACAAAGCATTTGGAGTTTATTAAGTCTAGCATTCGCAATGAAAATATTCAGTCACTGTAAAATATTAACCTTTGTAGTTTTTAATATACTGAAAATATTGTTTCTACATCTACATTTATACTCCGCAAGCCACCCAACGGTGTGTGGCGGAGGGCACTTTACGTGCCACTGTCATTACCTCCCTTTCCTGTTCCAGTCGCGTATGGTTCGCGGGAAGAACGACTGCCGGAAAGCCTCCGTGCGCACTCGAATCTATCTAATTTTACATTCGTGATCTCCTCAGGAGGTGTAAGTAGGGGGAAGCAATATATTCGATACCTCATCCAGAAACGTATCCTCTCGAAACCTGGACAGCAAGCTACACCGCGATGCAGAGTGCCTCTCTTACAGAGTCTGCCACTTGAGTTTGCTCAACATCTCCGTAACGCTATCACGCTTACCAAATAACCCTGCGACGAAACGCGCCGCTCTTCTTTGGATCTTCTCTATCTCCTTCATCAAGCCGATCTGGTGCGGATCCCACACTGATAAGCAATACTCAAGTATAGGTCGAACGAGTGTTTTGTAAGCCACCTCCTTTGTTGGTGGACTACATTTTCTGAGGACTCTCCCAATGAATCTCAACCTGGTACCCACCTTACCAACAATTAATTTTATATGATCATTCCACTTCAAATCATTCCGCACGCATACTCCCAGATATTTTACAGAAGTAACTGCTACCAGTGTTTGTTCCGCTATCATATAATCATACAATAAAGGAACCTTCTTTCTATGTATTCGCAATACATTACATTTGTCTATGTTAAGGGTCAGTTGCCACTCCCTGCACCAAGTGCCTATCCGCTGCAGATCTTCCTGCATTTCACTACAATTTTCTAATGCTGCCACTTCTCTGTATACTACAGCATCATCCGCGAAAAGCCGCATGGAACTTCCGACACTACCTACTAGGTCATTTATATATATTGTGAAAAGCAATGGTCCCATAACACTCCCCTGCGGCACGCCAGAGGTTACTTTAACGTCTGTAGACGTCTCTCCATTGAGAAAAACATGCTGTAATGTGTTTGCTAAAAACTCTTCAATCCAGCCACACAGCTGGTCTGATATTCCGTAGGCTCTTACTTTGTTTATCAGGCGACAGTGCGGAACTGTATCGAACGTCTTCCGGAAGTCAAGGAAAATAGCATCTACCTGGGAGCCTGTATCTAATATTTTCTGGGTCTCATGAACAAATAAAGCGAGTTGGGTCTCACACGATCGCTTTTTCCGGAATCCATGTTGATTCCTACAGAGTATATTCTGGATTTCCAGAATCGACATGATACGCAAGCAAAAAACATGTTCTAAATTTCTACAACAGATCGACGTCAGTTTTGCGCATCTGCTCGACGGCCCTTCTTGAAGACTGGGACTACCTGCGCTCTTTTCCAATCATTTGGAACCTTCCGTTCCTCTAGAGACTTGCGGTACACGGCTGTTAGAAGGGGGGCAAGTTCTTTCGCGTACTCTGTGTAGAATCGAATTGGTATCCCGTCAGGTCCACTGGACTTTCCTCTGTTGAGTGATTACAGTTGCTTTTCTATTCCTTGGACACCTATTTCGATGTCAGCCATTTTCCCGTTTGTGCGAGGATTTATAGAAGGAACTGCCTTGCGGTCTTCCTCTGTGAAACAGCTTTGGAAAAAGGTGTTTAGTATTTCAGCTTTACACGTGTCATCCTCTGTTTCAATGCCATCATCATCCCGGAGTGTCTGGATATGCTGTTTCGAGCCACTTACTGATTTAACGTAAGACCAGAACTTCCTAGGATTTTCTGTCAAGTCGGTACATAGAATTTTACTTTCGAATTCACTGAACGTTTCACGCATAGCCCTCAACGCGCTAACTTTGACATCGTTTAGCTTCTGTTTGTCTGAGAGGTTTTGGCTGCGTTTAAACTTGCAGTGAAGCTCTCTTTGCTTTCGCAGTAGTTTCCTAACTTTGTTGTTGAACCACGGTGGGTTTTTCCCGTCCCTCATAGTTTTACTCGGCACGTACCTGTCTAAAACGCATTTTACGAATGCCTTGAAATTTTTCCATAAACACTCAACATTGTCAGTGTCGAAACAGAAATTTTCGTTTTGATCTGTTAGGTAGTCTGAAATCTGCCTTCTATTACTCTTGCTAAACAGATAAGCCTTCCTTCCTTCTTTTATATTCCTATTTACTTCCATATTCAGGAATGCTGCAACGGCCTTATGATCACTGATTCCTTGCTCTGCGCTTACAGAGTCAAAAAGTTCGGGTCTGTTTATTATCAGTAGGTCCAAGATGTTATCTCCACGAGTCGGTTCTCTGTTTAATTGCTCGACGTAATTTTCGGATAATGCACTCAGTATAATGTCACTCGATGCTCTGTGCCTACCACCGGTCCTAAACATATGAGTGTCCCAGTCTATATCTGGTAAATTGAAATCTCCACCTAAGACTATAACATGCTGAGAAAATTTATGTGAAATGTATTCCAGATTTTCTCTCAGTTGTTCTGCCACTAATGCTGCTGACTCGGGAGGTCGGTAAAAGGAGCCAATTATTAACCTAGCTCGGTTGTTGAGTATAACCTCCACCCATAATAATTCACAGGAACTATCCACTTCTACATCACTACAGGATAATCTACTACTAACAACGACAAACACGCCACCACCGGTTGCATGCAATCTGTCTTTTCTAAATACTGTCTGTGCCTTTGTGAAAATTTCGGCAGAATTTATCTCTGGCTTCAGCCAGCTTTCCGTACCTATAACGATTTCAGCTTCGGTGCTTTCTATCAGCGCTTGAAGTTCCGGTACTTTATCAATGCAGCTTCGACAGTTTGCAATTACAATACCGATTGCTGCTTGGTCCCCGCATGTCCTGACTTTGCCCCGCACCCTTTGAGGCTGTTGCCCTTTCTGTACTTGCCCGAGGCCATCTAACCTAAAAAACCGCCCAATCCACGCCACACAACCCCTGCTACCCGTGTAGCCGCCTGCTGCGTGCAGTGGACTCCTGACCTATCCAGCGGAACACGAAACCCCACCACCCTATGGCGCAAGTCGAGGAATCTGCAGCCCACACGGTCGCAGAACCGTCTCAGCCTCTGATTCATACCCTCTACTCGGCTCTGTACCAAAGGTCCGCAGTCAGTCCTGTCGACGATGCTGCAGATGGTGAGCTCTGCTTTCATCCCGCTAGCGAGACTGGCACTCTTCACCAAATCAGCCGCCAGAAGCCAGAGAGGATTTCCTCCGATCTATAGCGACACACATCACTGGTGTCGACATGAGCGACCACCTGCAGATGGGTGCACCCTGTACCCTTCATGGCATCCGGAAGGACCCTTTCCACATCTGGAATGACTCCTCCCGGTATGCACACAGGGTGCACATTGGTTTTCTTCCCCTCTCTTGCTGCCATATCCCTATGGGGCCCCATTACGCGCCTGACGTTGGAGCTCCCAACTACCAGTAAGCCCACCCTCTGCGACCGCCCGGATCTTGCAGATTGAGGGGCAACCTCTGGAACAGGACAAGCAGCCAAGTCCGGCCGAAGATCAGTATCAGCCGGAGACAGAGCCCGAAACCGGTTCGTCAGACAAACTGGAGAGGCCTTCCGTTGAGCCCTCCGGAATGTCTTTGGCCCCTTGCCACACCTCGAGACGACCTCACACTCTACCACGGGTGAGGGGTAAGCCTCAATGTGGGCAGTATCGTGGGCAGCCACACCCGTAGTCCGATCGGGGGATGCGTGGGACGAGCTGGCCGTCCCCGACAAACCCCCACCCGGACCCCCACAGTGGAGCCCATTGGCAACAGTCTCAAGCTGTGTGACCGAAGCCAACACTGCCTGAAGCTGGGAGCGAAGGGATGCCAACTCAGCCCGCATCCGAACACAGCAGTTGCAGTCTCTATCCATGCTAAAAACTGTTGTGCAAAGAACGTCTGAACTAATCTACACACCGAGCGAGGTGGCGCAGTGGTTAGACACTGGACTCGCATTCGGGAGGACGACGGTTCAATCCCGCGTCCGGCCATCCTGATTTAGGTTTTCCGTGATTTCCCTAAATCACTCCAGGCAAATGCCGGGATGGTTCCTCTGAAAGGGCGCGGCCGACTTCCTTCCCCATCCTTCCCTAATTCGATGAGACCGATTACCACGCTGTCTGGTCTCCTTCCCCAAAACAACCAACCAACCAACTAATCTACAGAGAGCACAAACAATTCGACACAAAATTTAAACGGTTATTAAAATACAAGATTGCCTAGTAAATGCAGTAATGCTGCTACTTGCGCACTGCTGACACACTGCTCGGCGGCGGAAGGAGACTACGCGATTTTACACTATTCAGGTACTAAAACGCGATGCTACAACTCTTAAATACTATAATACGCCCAAAATTTATGAATTAAACAATTCAAGTACCAAAAACCATGCAAAGAAATTAAGAATTAAACTATGTAACAAATAAGTCAGCTTAGAGTATACGACTTGCTGCTGGCAGCTGCTCATCCAACGGCGGTTGGGAGCACACTGGCTGTGACCAACCGACACTGGCCGTTCAAAACAAAAACAAGAGACAGACGACTACGCGAATTTACACTATTCAGGTACTAAAACGCCACGCTACAACTCTCAAATACTATAATACGCCCGAAATTTATGAATTAAACAATGCAAGTACCCAAAAACAGGCAAAGAAATTAAGAATTAAACTATGTAACAAATAAGTCAGCTTAGAGTATACGACTTGCTGCTGGCAGCTGCTTATCCAACGGCGGTTGGGAGCACACTGGCTGTGACCAACCGACACTGGCCGTTCAAAACAAAAACAAGAGACAGACGACTACGCGAATTTACACTATTCAGGTACTAAAACGCCACGCTACAACTCTCAAATACTATAATACGCCCGAAATTTATGAATTAAACAATGCAAGTACCCAAAAACACGCAAAGAAATTAAGAATTAAACTATGTAGCAAATAAGTGATCTAGGAGTATACGACTTGCTGCTGGCAGCTGCTTATCCAACGGTGGCAGGGATATGCCTCAGTTTTCTAAAACTGAAGATATATTCAGATTTACGTTATTATGGAACTGTGATTTACTGTTGAATTTCTAAGAGTTGTCACTAGCCATACTTCCGAATGTTTTAAACTCTTCCACTTCTGGTGCCTCTACTGCACGCAGGCCATACAAACAATTGCCGTCCCAGTTCCCTGCTCCGGTATTTAGCCATATCGAGCTACACGCTGACCGCCTTTGTACCTGGGCTAATTGGCTTAGGCAACTCGCTTTCGGCCAGCCATGCCGCACCCTGGGCCTGCCAGCTACTGCTCAGCCACACAAATTAATTTTACCTCCTATGAATTCTAGGCAGGTGAATAGCTCACCCAAACATGTGTAAAGTTAAATAGACAAGATGTCGTCGCATAGCTCTATTCCACTGTTTTGCATGTGTCGTACAGCTCTAGCAGCACACATCAGAATACTTTGTTGCTTGCAGATGACCAGTGCGAGGCAAATCTCCAATACTCACTGTCAGCCAGTAGCGTGAACAAAAAAATGGTTCAAATGGCTCTGAGCACTATAAGACTTAACTTCTGAAGTCATCAGTCCCCTAGAACTTAGAACTACTTAAACCTAACTAACCTAAGGACATCACACACATCCATGCCCAAGGCAGGATTCGAACCTGCGACCGTAGCGGTCGCGCGGTTCCAGACTGCAGCGCCTAGAACCGCTCGGCCACCTTGGCCGGCCGTAGCGTGAACAGCCACAGGTACAGTTTTATGGTGGATGCCTGAACAATGGCCAAAATATTGGTCTGATAGCAAAGTGACAATGCACCTGATGTCCAACAGTGTAGCAATTAATATGTTAAAGCAGTTGGACCATCTGCACTGCACAATTTTGCCACCTGTAGCGTGGTGTACCATAGACAGGTGTCATTCATAACCCTTCTCATGCAACCACAGTTGTGCAAAAGTCCTTGAGTCCTCACAGATGCTTCTACAATGCTGACCATTAAAACAACAACACAGGGAAGGATATCAACTAAAGGTATTTTACATTTTGTGCATAAACAGTGCAGCAGGAAGAACATATGACTGAATTTGTAGGTGACTTGGGGTAAAGGGGTACGAAATTTAGTATGCAAAGTTGCCACATCTGGCAACAACAATACTCTAACCTGACTGGGCATAGAGTGTAGTTGAGCTTGGATGGCAAATACGGGTAAGTCATTCTATTTTGCTTGAATTCTATGCCAGATGTCATTGAGTATAGTGACCACAGTGTGATGGCATATCAGTCCCTTGGCAAACAATACTAAACGTTACCAGTGGGTGAGAGATTCAAAGAATGTTCACACCAGATCAGAACTGTAACTTATTCTGTACGTGGGTAAGACAGGACAGCATGGGAAACATGGGGTCTTTCGTTTATTTTTCTGGATGATTACGTCACAAGATAAGGCGCATCAGCTGGCCTCAACATGTCGGAAGTATAACAGTAGCAGGGACTTTGAGGGAGTTCTGGAATAAAGGAATTCAACACCAAGGTCATTGACTGCAGTCACTGGCTCATCCACATGCCTCCAAGGACACATACTAAGGTCACAGGGGAACTCCATACGTAGGAAGTTCCACGTGCTCACGTCACATGTGTAGGAATAGGGGATAGCGGTAATAACCAGGGAAAGAGGATTTGTATAAGAGACCTGGCAGTGAGTTCATCAAGTTAAACCGTGTCAGAATGGCGTCATTTCTATTGTTTGTAAGCACCTGTAAGGTAAACCCTATGGGGGAGGGTGGGAGGGGGGGAACATGTAGTGGTGTGTTTAACACCATACAGGAATTGTGAAGTGGTGCAGGAAATCGATAACACTAGCAGAAATGCAAAGATGGTTTTAATCACAGACAGTCAGAGCACCTGGCCGGCAAGCTGGAGTACATTGAAGGGTTGATGACAATAGGCGGTGACCCATTCCCAGCACCTATTGACACCATGAACAATACGACATCAGTCTACAAGATATATGACGATAGTGTGCCCAAGATAGTGGCAAAAGTAGGTAGCTCTGTACAGTGTGTATACCGTCCACACCCGGGTTATGTGAACATGCATGGACTGTAAGTGCATCTTGGGTAGCCGTAGACAGACTGAATCAATGGCAACCAGAAGTGAAAGGACTCCTCAGTGATGTTGTTAACTACATGAGGGAGCCCAATGTGTGGGATGAAGGGTGCATAAATAAGTACATAAGTGCGCATGTACTGTCTATGCCTGAAACTGTTGGAACTTCTTTAAAAAGGAATATGATAATGGCAGATTGTGAGATACCAGGTCATATATCAGCTTGTAGTTCCTTGGTGGCAGTCATCACGATGAAAAATTGGCCATAAATGTAGGTGGGAACAGCACTGTCTACATGCAATAACGTGGTCGACACAAAAAATTTGGTTTCACAGGTTTTACTTCCATAAACGTCAGACCTACCGACCTTCATAGAATCAATTACGGCCAGTTCGTGTCTTAATTACGTAATTAAGTCAATTACCAGGTACGCATATTCTGCACCTTCTAATTATATGACCCAACCAACAACAGTCTCACTCAGATGAACTATATGTGTGGCACTTTTATAATAAAGTTTACCTGGGATTATTGTTAACTGTCCTTCTTCACTGTCTATGTTGTTTTCATGACAACACATCATTGCGCCATTACCTTATTACTGTGGTGACTGATATGGGTTCCACACTTGGAATCTAGACACTGACTACTTTTCATATTAAACATAATTCACATATGTAATTAACAGTCTAATTCACTGTCCAGTTTCATATTAAGCTAAACACATTATTGGACAAGTACGTTATGGCTGTTTTGACTGACACAGGTTCCACACTCGAAATCTCAGGACAGACTGACTTAAAATGGTTTCAGGCCCAGTGCTTGATAGCTTTTCCAAAACGGCTACTAAAGTTTCACAATGTTAAATACGTAATTTCGATAGTTTACTATTAGAATTTTACATCTCAAATTAATTGAGTAGTGCAGAAAATTTTTTTGGTCTGAAATTTATGTTACAGTAAAATTTTCGACTGAAATAAGCCATCTTTATGACGAAAACTGCAAAAATAGCTAAATAATTAATACAACAGATAAAAATGTTTATTACTGTAAACTAATTATGTGCTGAAGTTCGTACCATGTTTTGGAAATTAGCTACAGGAATACTTCAAGAAATTTATATGCGTTATTTTCCTAACTTTATCGATACTGTTTACATGTCAACAATGTGGCTAGAATAGGAAATAATTACTGTTAATTAATTGAACTGAGCTTTAGCAAAACTAGTTATTTGGAAATGGCTCAAATTAATTAGGAAATTATTCTGACTAATGTAATTTAGCAAAGTTGGGTCTGCTATTATACTTAGAATTACAGAATAACACCTTATCTTATAGTATAGCTCTCACTAACACTAATGATAATTAAGAAAGCAAAAAAATATATATATCATTTAGAGAGGCAAAGCCGTGTGGAGTGGCCGCGCGTTTTGAGTCGCCATGTCACGGATTGCGCGGCCCCTCCCGCCGGACGTGCCAGTCCTCCCTCGGGCATCGGTGTGTGTGTTGTTCTTAGGATAGGTTAGCTTAAGAGTTTAAGTAGAGTGTAAGTCTAGGGACCGATGTCCTCAGTAAGTTGGTCCCTTAGGAATTCACACATATCTGATATTTGAACATTTGAAAAAAGCAAATAACAAAACGAAATAGGAATGGATCCCAGCTTCCTTTGCTAAAAGATTCATGGTTACATAAAACAAACGTTTACAGAATGTATAGATGTGAAAAGTACGTGAGTGAAATATATATATGCGTAATCTTTATGTACAACAATGATTGCAATAAACACGGAGGTTCTTTTATAGCTTTTTTGATATTTTACTTATTTAAAAAACAACTATCTGTACAATGAACAGGGAAAAAATGTATAAACAAAAGCTTTTTTTCCTTTCCTTATCCATGTGTCTGGATATTTATTCCACTTTCGTTTTATACATTGTAAAGATTACATAATGTGATAAAAACCTGTGTATTCATGAGGAAAAAAAATTGTTCATATCTTTATTTCTTCTCTGTTCACTGTACATATTATTGTTTTTAAATAAGAAACATAACAACAATGTTATAAAAAGATCTCTGTGTTTATTTCAGGCATTTATGTAAATATATATTATGCATAAATACATATATTTTACACATTTGTTTTGTCAGTGTTCTTATTTCTATACATCCTACTCATGTACTTCTTACATCTATACATTCTTTAAACATATGTTTTCTATATGCCATGAACCCCGCTTTGATCATCTTTCGTTCTAAAAGAACTCTTATGGATCTCTGGTTAGACAGTAAACATGCACTTACTCCCTTGTATTGCACCCCTCATCGCATACATTGTGCTCCCTGATGTAGTTCACGTCACTGAGGGGTACCTTCACTTAAGGGTGCCATCAGTTCAGTCTGTCTGTGGCTACCCACAATACACTATACACTGCATGCATATTCGCTACAATCAGGTATTGTAGGTATACACATCGTGACGAGCCACTTACTTTTGCTGCTGTCTTTGGCACACTGTCTCAGTACATGTAATAGACTGATGCTAGGTATACGGTTTCTAGATGTTAGCGAAGATTTTCTGATGTGTCATCACATGTGTACCATAAACAGACAAAGTGGTCACCAATGAAATCCTGCATTATTCTGACAAACACTTTCTTTTTAACTAGAGTTTTGGTCAGTTTTTTGAACAGGAGGAAAATGCTGTTTATCCATTAGCGTTCACTATTTTATAAAAATAATTTTGTGGAAATAATGTATCGTCTCATCGTGGTCGAAATATTCAAGCAGATTTTGCAATAAGGGGGATACTGGTTCTTCAGTAACAAGCCAGTTCATCAAACGTATCACCAAAAGAAGGTACTCGGGATGTTTTTCCACAGAATCTGATATATTACTTCTAGCGGTAACTATCAATCACCGGCCGATGTGGCCGAGCGGTTCTAGGCGCTTCAGTCTGGAACCGCGCGACCGCCTCGGGCATGGTTGTGTGTGATGTCCTTGGGTTAGTTAGGTTTTAGTAGTTCTAAGTTCTAGGGGACTGATGACCTCAGATGTTAAGTCCCACAGTGCTCAGAGCCATTTGAACCATTTGAACTATCAATCCACTTCAACGGAATTTAGTCCGTTTATCGTACCCTTCTTCATCTCACACACATTTACAGTGTGTATGTAATAATACTATGCTCGATAGGTTTCCTTTCCACCATGCTGTATAGCAAACCCATCGTTGGTCATTGGGGTGCACTAATTTCTTTGAGACGGAAGTCACCCTATGTTTGTGCCTTGTTGGGAAATCATATACATTTTTCATCCTGGCTCAATCAAAGTCAGTTGTGTATGTAACCCCACATGTCAGGACATGCATTTCTGTGGCTGCCCTAAATATCAAACAAAGAAAGAGAATACTAATAATAAAACAATCAACCAATCTGATTTAATTAAAGATTCTTTGATAATGGAAAACCTACCGATGTACTTAATTTTTTGATATCTGTTTTTTTAGAGTTCTTTTAATTTTCAATTGCAGTTTAAGACGTTTGTAAAATTTCTTAGAGAAAGGAAAACATTATTATAATTATTCCTAAAGTACCGAGGAAATGATATCTCGACAAATGATTTTGGCTTTGATCATTTTGTGAGAAGTTATCAGTTTATTCTAAAAGCTGGCAGCTTTTAAAAACTTTCCAAGATTTAAACAGTTCTTATTTCTTACATGTCGAGACACAGTAACACAGTAAGGATCGTATTTCCTATGGCTGGGACTGTACCAGAACATGAAACTTCTGTCGGCAAAGGACATGGTCAGTTCCCTATGTTGCAGCAAGTAGGCTTTAACCCCTGCCCCTCCACGTAAGTTGGCAATGGCTCTATTTTTTTAGGTCAGAATCTCACTAGAGAGTGGTGTCTGCAAAGTCATTATAGGCTGGGCTTCCACCAACTCAGCTCCCATTCAGTAGCAGCTATGGTGTGGACTAACACCATGCAGCTTCGCCCCATCACCAGCTCTGTGGTACATACTGATTGGCTGTTTCGCTTTAATATCCGATAAATTACTGGGTTGTGATTGGAAGAGAAATGTATACAGGATGAACAGTAATAAAACTGCAAACTGCAGGGATGGATTTCTAACTGGAAATGAAGGGTAAAGGGTGCTATGAACATGCATCAGGAAATGGGTGGTGTGCGTGCAGCGACAACAAATAGTCCTAGAACACAGTATAGAGCTGGATCGTATCCACGTCACAGCAGACGTTCAAAGTGGGCTCCATGGGATTGCAGGGGATAGGGATAGTAGAGATTGTCACGCGGGATACACGTAATCGTACTTTGGTTTACACCATGCTGGTGGGCCACTTACCTGGAGCTTGTACTAGTGTTCATCTCAATATAACCCAGTCCTCCAAATCTGGTGTACCCGCAGTCTGTCACCTGCCTGCACGTTCGTCTGTCTGAAAGGACCCATGATCACACAAACACCCAAAAAACACTCGAAATGTTGTGTGATGTAGTTAGTGTCTGTGAGGGTACTTGTTTTGGTGTATTCATACGGCCTTTCGACTGTTTCCAACTGTTTAACCACACACAAACATCATATCGGCTTGTGCCCGACATGAATACCGGACCGTTCTGCTGCTTACTGTACGCTGCATCAATCACACAGTATGCAGCACACAAGGAACGCATGGCATGAAGTCAGAGGAACTGTCATTTATCAGCACTATTTTAATGTTCACACTGTATATATACCCCTACTGGCTATTAAAACTGCTACACCACGAAGATGACGTGCTACAGACACGAAATTTAATCGACAGGAAGAAGATGCTGTGATATGCAAATGATTAGCTTTCCAGAGCATTCACACAAAGTTGGCGCCGGTGACGACACCTACAACGTGCTGACATGAGGAAAGTTTCCAACCGATTTCTCATACACAAACAGCAGTTGACCGGCGTTGCCTGGTGAAACGTTGCTGTGATGCCTCCTGTAAGGAGGAGAAATGCGTACCAGCACGTTTCCGACTTTGATAAATGTCGGATTGTAGCCTATCGCGATTGCGGTTTATCGTATCGCGACACTGCTGCTCGCGTTGGTCGACATCCAATGACTGTTAGCAGAATATGAAATCGGTGGGTTCAGGAGGGTAATACGGAACGCCGTGCTGGATCCCAACGGCCTCGTATCACTAGCAGTCGAGATGACAGGCATCTTATCCGCATGGCTGTAACGGATCGTGCAGCCACGTCTCGATCCCTGAGTGAACAGATGGGGACGTTTGCAAGACAACAACCATTTGCACGAACAGGTCGACGACGTTTGCAGCAGCATGGACTATCAGCTCGGAGACCATGGCTGCGGTTGCCCTTGACGCTGCATCACAGGCAGGAGCGCCTGCGATGGTGTACTCAACGACGAACCTGGGTGCACGAATGGCAAAACGTCATTTTTTCGGATGAATCCAGGTTATGTTTACAGCATCATTCTTGTCGCATCCGTGTTTGGCGACATCGCGGTGAGCGCACATTGGAAGCGTGTATTCGTCATCGCCAAACAGGCGTATCATCCGGCGTGATGGTATGGGGTGCCATTGGTTACACGTCTCGGTCATCTCTTGTACGCATTGACGGCACTTTGAATAGTGGACATTTCAGATGTGTTAGCACTTTGAATAGTGGACATTTCAGATGTGTTACGACCCGTGGCTCTACCCTTCATTCGATGCCTGTGAAATCCTACATTTCAGCAGGATAATGCACGACCGCGTGTTGCAGGTCCTGTGTGGGCCTTTCTGGATACAGAAAATGTTCGACTGCTGCCCTGGCTAGCACATTCTCCAGATCTCTCACCAATTGAAAACGTCTGGTCAATGGTGGCCGAGCAACTGGCTTGTCACAATACGCCAGTCACTACTCTTGATGAACTGTGGTATCGTGTTGAAGCTGCATGGGCAGCTGTACCTGTACACGCCATCCAAGCTCTGTTTGACTCAATGCCCAGGTGTATCAAGGCCGTTATTACGGCCAGAGGTGGTTGTTCTGGGTACTGATTTCTCAGGATCTATGCACCCAAATTGCGTGAAAATGTAATCACATGTCATTTCTAGTATAATATATTTGTCCAATGAATACCCGTTTATCATCTGCATTTTTTCTTGGTGTAGCAATTTTAATGGCCAGTAGTATATACATACATATACATATATATATATATATATATATATATATATACAGGGTGTTACAAAAAGGTACGGCCAAACTTTCAGGAAATATTCCTCATGCACAAATAAAGAAAAGATGTTATGTGGACACGTGTCCGGAAACGCTTAATTTCCATGTTAGAACTCATTTTAGTTTCGTCAGTATGTACTGTACTTCCTCGATTCACCGCCAGTTGGCCCAATTGAAGGAAGGTAATGTTGACTTCGGTGCTTGTGTTGACATGCGACTCATTGCTCTACAGTACTAGCATCAAGCATATCAGTACGTAGCATCAACAGGTTAGTGTTCTTCACGAACGTGGTTTTGCAGTCAGTGCAATGTTTACAAATGCGGAGTTGGCAGACGCCCATTTGATGTATGGATTAGCACGGGGCAATAGCCGTGGCGCGGTACGTTTGTATCGAGACAGATTTCCAGAACGAAGGTGGCCCGACAGGAAGACGTTCGAAGCAATTGATCGGCATCTTATGGAGCACGGAACATTCCAGCCTATGACTCGCGACTGGGGAAGACCTAGAACGACGAGGACACCTGCAATGGACGAGGCAATTCTTCGTGCAGTTGACTATAACCCTAATCTCAGCGTCAGAGAAGTTGCTGCTGTACAAGGTAACGTTGACCACGTCACTGTATGGAGAGTGCTACGGGAGACCCAGTTGTTCCGTACCATGTACAACGTGTGCAGCTGATTGGCCTCCACGGGTACACTTCTGCGAATGGTTCATCCAACAATGTGTCAATCCTCATTTCAGTGCAAATGTTCTCCTTGCGGATGAGATTTCATTTCAACGTGATCAAATTGTAAATTTTCACAATCAACATGTGTGGGCTGACGAGAATCCGCACGCAATTGTGCAATCACGCCATCGACACAGGTTTTCTGTGAACGTTTGGGCAGGCATTGTTGGTGATGTCTTGATTGGGCCCCATGTTCTTCCACCTACGCTCAATGGAGCACGTTATCATGATTTCATACGGGATACTCTACCTGTGCTGCTAGAACATGTGCATTTACAAGTACGACACAACATGTGGTTCATGCACGATGGAGCTCCTGCACATTTCAGTCGCAGTGTTCGTACGCTTCTCAACAACAAATTGGTAGAGGCGGAACAATTCCATGGCCTCCACGCTCTCCTGACCTCAACCCTCTTGACTTTCATTTATGGGGGCATTTGAAAGCTCTTGTCTACGCAACCCCGGTACCAAATGTAGAGACTCTTCGTGCTCGTATTGTGGTCGGCTGTGATACAATACGCCATTCTCCAGGGCTGCATCAGCGCATCAGGGATTCCATGCGACGGACGGTGGATGCATGTATCCTCGCTAACGGAGGACATTTTGAAGATTTCCTGTAACAAAGTGTTTGAAGTCACGCTGGTACGTTCTGTTGCTGTGTGTTTCCATTCCATGATTAATGTGATTTGAAGAGAAGTAATAAAATGAGCTCTAACATGGAAAGTAAGCGTTTCCGGACACATGTCCACATAACATATTTTCTTTCCTTGTGTGTGAGGAATGTTTCCTGAAAGTTTGGCCGTACCTTTTTGTAACACCCTGTATATATTGGACACAGGGCTGCACCTGTCGCCGCCAGCACTAACTTCTGCACCGGACTTAGTATCACAGCACTGCCAACTTGCCATCTGCGGCTGCTAATGTCAGAACTTAGTTCCCCTCAGGACATAGTGCCTCAAGGCGAGCCACCGACCGATTCCTGCAAGAGGCCACTGGGTCGAATCCCGCACACCGAAATCTCCACACGCTGCAGTGGTGAACGAGTGCAAGGCTGAAGCGCCGACGCCGAAGCAAAAGCAGTGCGCCGCTGACGTCACTGCCGTCGCCTACAGAGGCCACCGGCAGTCCACGGGCCTGCCGTCAGTAGCCCAGGCTACCTACGTCAGCACCAGTCAGGGTGATGCGTGTCTTGCCTCGTTGAGCCATGACAAAGCATGTACCGAAGTTGAATAAAGCATTTCTTACTGTCAGCAGTGTTTCAACTGGGCCCGATGGCACGTCACCACCAACATTCACCCCACAAAGTGCTACTGCACTATTCACTTCTTTTGAGCAAGTGCTTATAGATCTTAAGGCACGCATTTTAGAGCCCACGTTTAGTATTTTCTTTTTTTGTTTTGGTGTAAGGAACCTGTTCTCAAAGCCTGTAAAGCGAATTTAGTTACACCCTGTGCAAAAAGAATTTCGAAAAACAAAATTTACTGCCAGTGTTATAATCAGAAACTGTATCAAATAGCAACTTAGGAAAAATCACCTTTATTGAGACCAAAATGAACTTTTCCTATTGGACACCACTTCACAAAATATGTATGAATAAACGTGGGATATTGTGACCATAGGTCAAAATATAACTGTAATTTCTTTATTTGTTTGTGAAAACCACAAAGACGTGAATGTTCAGTTTCTATAAATCTTTATCGACACTTGAAAGAATGAGAATAACTGAATAAATTATACTATAATTAAATTCGTATAATGAGACGTCCACGTGACTACCCCTCCTTGTTTTCCCAGAAATGTAGCCTTTTCGTTGTCGCATAGAGCATTCATGCATGGTCAGAAATGCACAATACAAGATAATCCCCGCCATCTGCATGTCATACAAACACTGATCAAGTTGTGGAACACATGTTTTTGATCTAGTTCTTGAAACGTTGTGAAAGAATGATTACTGAGAAGTTCAGCAGATATTAACTGACCTACGTTGGTCAATTGAATTGGAGCTATATATCTCTCCTTACTGCACTCTACGAAGTGTCAAATATACCGTTCGCTTCTTTTAATTTCTGTCTCTTCTGAGCTTTTCATTTGTGTATTGTAGCAAATATTACAACTTGCCAGCCTGATGAGCACGGTCTCATCTGTAAATACGAGTGACCATAGTTAATTTTAGGTACTTTCCACGTCATTAGAAACTAAGCGGCATACTAAAAACCATCGACATAACCCAGACAACGGCGGCGACGAAAGTAATATTTTGTTTACTTTTCTTCGTAAAATATACTCCAAAGTTGTTCACTCTGCATTAATGAGCAGTCATAGAGATCGGGGTTGCTTGTGGAAATTAGCTTCCTGCCATGAGTTGCACTGTCCAGAAAAAACAAAATAAAATGAACTGAATGTCACTAGAGGGAACATTTTCTTCTCGTAGACAAAGTAAGAGCAATCACGAGTAAATAGAAAAAAATTAACAAGTGGCTGGTACGAATGAATTTACCTGGAAGCTGTTTGGCTAAAATGGTTCAAATGGCTCTGAGCACTATGGGACTTAATTTCTGAGGTCATCAGTCCCCTAGAACTTAGAACTACTTAAACCTAAATAACCTAAGGACATCACACACATCCATGTCCGAGGCAGGATTCGAACCTGCGACCGTAGCAGTCCCGCGGTTCCGGACTGAGCGCCTAGAACCGCTAGCTCACCGCGGCCGGCGGGAAGCTATTTCCTAGATAAAAATAGCCCGAAATTATTTATTCTTGTCTTTTCAAGATCTGCAAAAATTTTCGTTATAATTTCTGTCATGAACGAAAGCTTGGTACTTTTTCCCTACAGTTGCCTCCACAGCGGCAATAATTCAGTTTGTACTTGAAATAAATGGATCGCTGACAGATTAGTGTTCCAACCACGAAGGTGGCAGAAAGTTCAAAACTAATATGATATAAATCACAATCAATATACCGCTGATTACTAACAGCATTATGATCTGTAAGCCAATTTCTGAACGTAAACATACATTTGTAAAAGTTTCATTTGATGAAATCGGGCACAGTAAAAAAAAAAATTAACATCTATATATACGGCGCATATCGGATTTCACTGAAAGGAACTATTGGCACTCGACGGTTAAAACTACAGCGCTTCTCTGAGATACCACGCAAGAGCGCGGCTGCAATGCTGACAAACCATAGATGAATGGCTGCGGCATAGGCGCTTGGAAGCGCGCCATAAGCTTCCGAAAGGCTTTGCCAAGCTCGAGAGTCCGTGCAGTATATACACATGATTTATGGCAAAGAATTTTCCGAGGCTTACAGACAGCTCACCCGCCAAGTAAAGAAGTTGTTTCAGTTCTACAGCACTTACTCATTCCTGAATGTACCATCGTCTTAAATTCCATATAGAGAGATATAGACTGAATAATTTCTATACTAAGTACATTTGCAGCATTTTTTTCTTAACATTCGAAAGGCAAACTGTAAACTGTCTGGAGTACTTCTTCATAACTTTGTCATTTTATTGGGGTACAAAAGATATTTAGTAAACAGGTTCTTCTATACTCATGACGGCATTGCTAACCACACACAGGGAAATTGCTAACGATACTGGAGACACACATAACGTCGCTACAGTGTTTTTGAGGGCGGTACTGATGGAGATACAGGGCCTAAAGGTGCAGACGGTGATCATCCCGAAGATGGTTTTCAAGAAACTTAGCCGGCAAGTCCTTCTCTGTGTAATGGCTCTTCAAGTTGCCACTGACGAATACCAACCCTCCGCAACTCACCTCCAAAAAATATTTTAAAGTCAAAAAGACGCAGTTGACAGCTATAGGATGTTCTCAGGGCGTTACAATTAGCAAACAGAGTCGCCTCTGTCCATGAACAAGTAGGATCAACTCTTCGTTGAAAATGCGGAAGTATAAGAACCAATTGTCGGCGGAAGTATTAACCCTTTAAGTGGACAAGACGGATATATTCGTCCCCGCTCTGCTAATTCACAGCGGGTTCGACGGATATATCCGTCCACTGCGTTCTGTGGCAAATAGCTAGTGGGAATGACGAGTTATCAGCCTGCCGTTGACGCTGTGGTATTAGTTGGTCCACTAGATGACAGCTCTCGTCAGCCAGCACAGCGTGTTCTAGGCTAGTTATAACATTGTCCACTCGAGCGCGGGTCGACAGTATGTGTCCAGTGAAGCAGCCGCAAAAGCGCGCCTCTTTCATCTGTGTTTACCGCCGCGTTAGTGAGTGATCTTTTGCCATGGCGAAAAGTAGTCGTTTATCAGATTCGGAGATTGAGCAGCTGCTTTTAGAAATTGAAGATAATTTCAGTGACAGTTCTGAAAGTTTTCAAGATTCGGATGTTGAGGCTAGTGAAAGTGACTTCGATTCAGAAACATCTGACGATGAGACACTACCGGTACTGCAGTAGACAGTACCTAGTGCATTTGTGCGTGCTAGTTCAGTTTGTAATCAATATTTGTTCAGTGGTAGTAGTGCTACAGTTTTGTCTCTAAAACAATATGATGTGATGAGTTGTTTTATGTGGTTTGTGGATGATGCACAGTGCACAATAATAGCTGAACAGACGAACATATATGCAGAACAGTTCCTAGCTTCTCATCCAAATTTAGCAGCATGCTCCAGGGTTCACAGTTGGCAAGATACTACACGTGTACACGTGACAACGTAAAAACACTTATTGGAACGCTTATGCTTCAAGGAATTCTCCACAAACCAGACCACAAGATATACTTTTCAAAGAGGTGATCAGTTGACACACCTTTCTTTAGCAACACATATGATCCACTAGGCACTATCAGCAGAAAACTGTTCAAAATTCACCCCATCATGGAGCATCTGCGGCGTAAATTCAGATCAGTATACGTGCCAGAAAGAAACATCACCGTTGACGAATCGTTGTTGCTCTGGAAAGGACGGCTTGGATGGAGGCAATATATTCCATCAAAGCGTAGCAGATTTGGTATCAAATTGCACAAACTCTGTGAAAGCAGCTCCCGGTATGTATGGAACTTTATTGTTTACACTGGAAATGACACTAATTATGGTAGCCACTATCCAGACAAAAAACCCGCTGTGTTTTGGAGCTTGCACACGATCTACTCGGGAAAGGCCACTGCATTTATCTTGACAACTGGTACACCAGCCCAGATTTTGTGGACAAACTAACCCTCAATAACACCGACCTTGTTGGCACAATGCGGCAAGACAGGAAAGGGTTCCCTGACTTTGTAAAAAAGCAAAAAGTGAAGAAAGGAGAGTACATAACAGGGTACAGAGGCAAGCAAATGGTAATGAAATCGAAGGACAAAAGAGACGTTGTTATTGTCAGCACCTTCAATGACGATACATTTTTAAATGTAAACTCAAAGAAGGGAATCATTCAAAAGTCACATGTTGTCATTGACTACAACAAGAATATGGGGGGGGGGGGGGGGGGGGGGCTTGGATAGGTGCGATTCTCAGTTACAAAACTACCAGATGGCCAGTAGCAGGCTGAAAAAATATAATCAGAAGCTTTTCCGCCACTTGTTGGAAATTGCATGCTTCAATGCTTACGTTCTTTACAAGTAGCATGGTGACGAACAAAGTAGAATGAGCTTCATGATTAGCCTTCGCGAACAGTTGGCCATTTCTTCACCACAACAAGGGACATCAGTAGGATGCCCACCTTGTACACTGAAAGCAACACACCTTACAGCTAGGCATTTTCCGGACCTTCTGCCGGCCACAGCGAAGAAAAGACCAACAAGGAGGTATGTGGTGTGCACGAGAAAAGGCCTTCGCAAAGAGACTTCATAGTGATGTGCAGAATGCGAAGTTTCCTTGTGTGCAGCACCTTGTTTTAAAACGTTTCACACTGAAAACTTTTTGTAATATAGTGAAAATACAGTTTTGTCAACTTCTGAAATACATTTTATTCATTTCCACACAATATCAGTTTAAATTCAACAGCGGAAACATGAAGGAAAACTTTTATGCGTGAGAACAGTACACAGCACTACCGCGCATGGGCGTGCTGTTGCATATTACCCACTGCGGAAGAGCCTCACGTATGAAAAGTACCCACTTAACGGGTTAATATGCTCACCAAGTAATTTCCGTCGTCCGAACCTCAAAGACATTGCTCCCTCAGTGACCCTTACAACCCAGATGAATTATCGCGCCAGTCTCTTCGGCCTCTTTCCCTGAACTCAGACACATTCCTCCCTAAAATAACTATATAGCATCTTTAAAGTTGTAAAAACTGTTCACAGACAAGCTAAAGGAGTTTTCAGAAGTCTAGGTGACTATTGCTAGCACGAGGAATATAACCACAATACTTGAAGGAGGATGAGTAAGACAAGATTTATAAAATCAATCCATTTTGGCGAGAATACAGATTATCCAAATATCCACGTCTATACTCTGTCACGTCTATTAAATATCTAGGCATAATGTTGCAAGCGACATGAAATGGAACGAGCACGTAAGGACGTTTGAAGTGAAGGCCATTGACCGACTTCGATTTATTGGGAGAATTCTAGTGCAGGATATTTCATCTACAAATGAGACTGCGTAACAGAACACAGGGGCGACCCATCCTTGAGCACTGCTCGAGTGTTTGGGATCCCCGCGAGGTTGGATTCAAGGAAGACATCGAATTAATTCAGAAGCATGCAGCTAGATACGTTATCGGTAAGATCGATCGATAAGCGAGTATGCACAGACCTCATTGTGGGTCTCGATTTCGTTGGCTGGTCAAAGATGCAAATTTGTAGGGCATATGGATGCCACAGTGCCACGATGTTGGACTGCATGAAAATATGATGGCAGGCGTACTTATACTCAAGGTTCCAGTCACTACATCTCACAACTACAAGGGAGAATCGCTGCATTGTGCACCAAGCACATCGTAAACGCTTTACATCTGTGCCTGCCATCCGATAACAGGTAATGGACCCCCTATAATATTTTGTTTCATCCTAAACGACTGGTCGGAGTATAAAAGCAGCTGGACTAGGGAATTACGGTCCCATACTCGTACGTAGGCTGCCGTTAACGCCACAACACAAAGCACTGCGTTTGGAGTGGTGACATGACTGGGAAGCGTGGACTGGTGATGAATGGTGTCGCATTGTATTCAGGGATGAATCACAATTCTGGGCTATGGCAGAGGGCCACCATCGGTTGAAAACGGCTGTGACCTGGGGCCCAATTCTGTATCGTTCATACCGATCGGTGTAGTAGGTTAGTCTCGGTACTGACGTCATTTTCGGTTCTTTATTGAAATATCCTATTCAGTAAGCTTCTGAAACCTGTTACCGAACGGTCTTCCCATCGATTTTACGACCATTGTACCAAGAGGTTTTGGATTTCGGTCTGGCTATGTCGATCGGTGAGCTGCGGTTTATGTACACCTATAATTTATTTTAAACATATTTAGCGGTTTTAGCTTTGGATTTAGTAATTGTGTTACTGAAGAATATTCTCTCAAAATATGTGTTATTTTTTATGCAAATAAGAGTTTAAAGATCATTAAATATCAAGACATCGGCTCTGCTTACTTATATTACATAAGTGTGAACTGACGTTACTAGTGACTTTGTGTACTTTTTCCCACTAATTCTTAGGTAGTAATTATCGAAACGTGTTTACAACTTTCAAGTAACAACGGAAAGCAATTATGTGAAGCCTGATATTGGAAACCTTCCAAACCATCACGCATTTATAACTTACGCAGCACCGTTTGGCAACGAAGTCAGCCTACGTTCCTCTCCGCAATGGTATAAGAATTGAGCTATGCATTAGCGTTGTTTGACGTGGCCAAGTGGTAAGCGCGCTGGAATGCGCTAAGAAAAGATACGGGTTTAAGCACGGATGGGTATAATTTTTTTTTCCTCTTCATATATGCAACACGTTCTAAGATAATGTTATTCGTGTAAGTGAAGATTTTTCTGCAATATTTGTTATTGAAACTTCCTGGCAGATTAAAACTGTGTGCCAGACCGAGACTCGAACTCGGGACCTATGCCTTTCACGGGAAAGTGCTCTACCAACTGAGCTACCCAAGCACGACTCACGCCCCGTCCTCACAGCTTTACTTCTGTCAGTACCTCGTCTCCTACCTTCCAAACTTTACAGAAGCTCTCCTGCGAAACTTGCAGAACTAGACGAGGTACTGGCAGAAGTAAAGCTGTGAGGACGGGGCGTGAGTCGTGCTTGGGTAGCTCAGTTTCTAGAGCACTTGCCCGCGAAAGGCATAGGTCCAGAGTTCGAGTCTCGGTCCGGCACACGGTTTTAATCTGCCAGGAAGTTTCATATCAGCGCACACTCCACTGTTGAGTAAAAATTTCATTCTAATATTTGTTACTACTTACATGTAAGCACGCACTTCTTCAGTAATGATTTCGTGATTTCTGTGTGTTTAAAAATCGAAATATGAAATTGCTGTGAGTGAAATAACCGACAGTGACCATTATATTTGTTGTGGATTGGCAAGACAGCGAACCCACTATGAGGAAGCCGAAAGGCATGCGTTTAAGCTCACGCAGGCTGGCGTGAAGTCTGGAACAGGACAAGGAATTGAGACTACGTACGTAGCTTCTGGAATACTTAACTTTAATCCATAATTGGTGAACATCGCTCTTGACGGTACATGGTTTACAGCATCAATAGTGAATGGTAATGGCGCCTTGCTAGGTCGCAGCAAATGACGTAGCTGAAGGCTATGCTAACTATCGTCTCGGCAAATGAAAGCGTAATTTGTCAGTGAACCATCGCTAGCAAAGTCGGCTGTACAACTGGGGCGAATGCTAGGAAGTGTCTCTAGACCTGCCGTGTGGCGGCGCTCGGTCTGCAATCACTGATAGTGGCGACACGCGGGTCCGACGTATACTAACGGACCGCGGCCGATTTAAAGGCTACCACCTACAGGGTGTTTCAAAAATGACCGGTATATTTGAAACGGCAATAAAAACTAGACGAGCAGCGATAGAAATACACCGTTTGTTGCAATATGCTTGGGACAACAGTACATTTTCAGGCGGACAAACTTTCGAAATTACAGTAGTTACAATTTTCAACAACAGATGGCGCTGCAAGTGATGTGAAAGATATAGAAGACAACGCAGTCTGTGGGTGCGCCATTCTGTACGTCGTCTTTCTGCTGTAAGCGTGTGCTTTTCACAACGTGCAAGTGTGCTGTAGACAACATGGTTTATTCCTTAGAACAGAGGATTTTTCTGGTGTTGGAATTCCACCGCCTAGAACACAGTGTTGTTGCAACAAGACGAAGTTTTCAATGGAGGTTTAATGTAACCAAAGGACCGAAAAGCGATACAATAAAGGATCTGTTTGAAAAATTTCAACGGACTGGGAACGTGACGGATGAACATGCTGGAAAGGTAGGGCGACCGCGTACGGCAACCACAGAGGGCAATGCGCAGCTAGTGCAGCAGGTGATCCAACAGCGGCCTCGGGTTTCCGTTCGCCGTGTTGCAGCTGCGGTCCAAATGACGCCAACGTCCACGTATCGTCTCATGCGCCAGAGTTTACACCTCTATCCATACAAAATTCAAACGCGGCAACCCCTCAGCGCCGCTACCATTGTTGCACGAGAGACATTCGCTAACGATATAGTGCACAGGATTGATGACGGCGATATGCATGTGGGCAGCATTTGGTTTACTGACGAAGCTTATTTTTACCTGGACGGCTTCGTCAATAAACATAACTGGCGCATATGGGGAACCGAAAAGCCCCATGTTGCAGTCCCATCGTCCCTGCATCCTCAAAAAGTACTGGTCTGGGCCGCCATTTCTTCCAAAGGAATCATTGGCCCATTTTTCAGATCCGAAACGATTACTGCATCACGCTATCTGGACATTCTTCGTGAATTTGTGGCGGTACAAACTGCCTTAGACGACACTGCGAACACCTCGTGGTTTATGCAAGATGGTGCCCGGCCACATCGCACGGCCTACGTCTTTAATTTCCTGAATGAATATTTCGATGATCGTGTGATTGCTTTGGGCTATCCAAAACATACAGGAGGCGGCGTGGATTGGCCTCCCTATTCGCCAGACATGAACCCCTGTGACTTCTTTCTGTGGGGACACTTGAAAGACCAGGTGTACCGCCAGAATCCAGAAACAATTGAACAGCTGAAGCAGTACATCTCATCTGCATGTGAAGCCATTCCGCCAGACACGTTGTCAAAGGTTTCGGGTAATTTCATTCAGAGACTACGCCATATTATTGCTACGCATGGTGGATATGTGGAAAATATCGTACTATAGAGTTTCCCAGACCGCAGCGCCATCTGTTGTTGAAAATTGTAACTACTGTAATTTCGAAAGTTTGTCTGCCTGAAAATGTACTGTTGTCCCAAGCATATTGCAACAAACGGTGTATTTCTATCGCTGCTCGTTTAGTTTTTATTTCCGTTTCAAATATACCGGTCATTTTTGAAACACCCTGTAGCAAGTGTGGTGTCTGGCGGTGACACCACAATATTTTTTCTCGTCGGAAATAATTCAACATTTTTTTCCGAATATGTAGCGATTTCCGAGTATGCGGTTAGACAGCAATCTAAGAGGACAACTTAAAATACTAGGAATGTAACTAGCAGCAATCATCATCAAATCTTACTTGTCACAAGTCTTTATCTGCGATCGAATCCTCAACAACAGTAGATAGAGATGAAAGGTCTCCACCGTAATATTTTTAGACTGTAGCACCATATATGAAACATTTTCATTTATGAGATGCATGTTATAAACTTCTACGAACTGCAGGAGCTCTCGAAAATGCGTTTTTTCAATTTTGTTTTTAATACCCAAATCGTTGACGTACCATATAGGGAAGTGGGCCACTTGATCATTTGGATCTCTTGGAGCGAGTTATAACCACATACTGTTTATCTTCATATTCGGTGAAACTCTCAGAATCAATTTTTAGGTGTTTTTATAGATGTATTAGTACAACGTGGTACTTCACACTATTCCTAACGCATTTTCCGCAACGTACAATCCAAAACACGATGTCAGTGTGAATGAGAATAAGATGACATAATACAGCATTTACGACACTCTGCTGAACACAGTCAAATGCGCTATCTTTTCCGTACTTGGAAGAATAGCGCGTCTGTGTCGTCTGCTAGCCGTTTTATGTTCGTGACGCTGTGCACGCTGCAGTGCGCATGCGCGGATCTGGGCCACTTGCTTTTGATTAGCTTGCACGACGCGAACCGACAACAGCGCTTCGGCTCTCTAGACCCGAACGGTTTCGCTTCTGAAATGCCTGAGAGCATCCTCACATGATTGTTCGTCCCCCCTTCTTCCCCTTCCCTGCCCTGTCCTCTTCTTTCTCCTACCATGGGGGTGACCTTTGAAATGACTTGCAGAGTTGTAATAGCTGTAATATGACACCAAAGGTCAGTTGAATGCCAGATAGAACCTGCAATGATACCTTTATGATCATAATATATTTTATTGTATATATTACGCTTCCTATACAAAAAAGTATATAAGAAAAGGGGACATATAAAGTATAAAATTATTAGGAGTTGTGCAGCACTGTAACAATACCACACACTGCCACTATTAATATCATGTCTGTCTGTTCACTATATGTAAATGCAACAGTTATGCACTTGAAAGCAAATAGTAGGCTACTCTGCAGTTAAACACACTCATACACGATTACAATACGAGATTTAGGAATTGTTATTATCTATATAGCAAACGGCTCAAAGTAAAAAAGAAAAAAACGAAAGAAAACCATATAGGGGCTAGGTGCGTTGGTGCGTTTTATACAGTAACTTACCATTCAAAATGCATTGAAAAGAATTCTGTTTTCAGAAATTAATTAAATTATTTAGTTTTTTCGTCACTGAATACGCTAAAAGAATACCTAGATCCTAAAGAGCAGAGAAGAGCTCCTCCAAACAATAAATTATTAAGACATCTGCTTATCCATAAATCAGAAAGCATGAATACAGAGTGTAAGTACTCTACCGTTTTATAGGAATAATTTTCCTCCTGCTTGTTCTTGTTTTATTTGTTCCAGCAGCCTTGGACAGACATGGTACTACAAAGTGAGGCTGCCAGAGTGTAAGATAATGAATGAGTGTTAGTGAGTTCACAGTGTACCTTGGAAAAGTTAACTGTTAAGGGGTAGGACTGTGCAAATGTGAAGATGAGCGTGTGAATTTCTGTGAATATCAAAGTGCGATTATTTATATTTTTAGTCCCTCCAGCTTATGTTAAGGAAATCTTGATGGGTGTTAGGCATTCATCGAAGGATTAATTAAATCATTTTTGACAACATTAAGATGCGTCTGTGTTATGTTATATGTATAAATTTAATCGAAACTGTGTGTGTCCTTACTACATCTAAACAATAGAAATGGAAATGAGCGTTTGGCGTCATTAGCTGGGGGCCCCTTACGGGACAGGTCTGGCCGCCTTGGTGCAGGTCTTACTACATTCGACGCTACATTGGGCAACATGCACGCCGGATGGAGATGAAATGATGATGAAGGTAACACAACACCCAGTCCCTGAGTGGAGAAAAACCCCGACCCAGCCGGAAATCGAACCCGGGCCCCTGAGGAAGGCAGTCCGCCACGCTGACCATTCAGCTATCGCGGCGGACACAATGGATAATTAATGCCCTAAATAAACAAGTAAATAAAAATGACCCCAGAGGGAAACTCCAGAAGAATGAGGTCAGGTGACCTTAGTGGTCAAGGTACAGGCTGTGCTCAACCCACCCAAACTGGACCATATTGGCGTGTTAGATTTCACCTTATGTCAGCAGAAAAAATATGCCTGTTCTCTAAGAATCAAGTATACCGCATTTCATAACGGTGTGGATGGCAAGGTAGACCATAGGTCAAATTTTAGCACAACTAGATGGTGACTTAATCGAAAACTTTAAATTTCGGGTACATTGCTTTTGTATTGATCAGTGCAATGTTTCATAGTGAACTGAGTAGCGGCTCATAACCACACATTTGCAGTTACCTCACGTATGACTTGTTCGCATGCTCGTGTTTACTAGAATGTTTTTGCTTCTGTTGTCGTGTACTTCCACACATGTCAGTTTATGTGGTAATTGCGATACACATTATGTACATAATATCAAATTTGTATTGCAATGTTTATACACTGTATGAAAAAAATGTGATGCACCCAGAAGGCAAGGAGGAAACGCAATAAAACTTCATCGGTTGAGGGGATGTGTGGTGCTGTTCCACTGATTACAAAATCGAGTCAGATTTACAAAGAACTTGGCAGTATGAGCCCACTAACAAGTGTAACATTTCACCCCTCTGGTCTGGTTGCATGCACTGATTGGGCTGGGAAGGGTGTTATAAAACTGCTGAATCATCCCCTGAAGTGTGCTGGTACACAACTGCTGCAACTGATCCTGGATACTGGCACTGAGACGGAGTTCATATCTGAGCTGGTCCACATGTGTTCTATCGGGGACAGATCTGAAGGTCTTACGCGCAGTATCACATGGATAGTTCACAGAGACACGTGCAGTTGCTGTGTGGACGAGCATTGTCCTGTTGAAAAATGACACCATGGTAATGTCTCATGAGAGGTAAGACATGAGGGAGTAGGATGTCTGTGTCATACCATTATGCCATCAGAGTTTCCTGAATCACTAACAGCCGTGATTAGAACAATACCCAAGAGCTCTCCACACCATGACACCAGGAAAAATTTCACTGTGCCTCTCCGAAGGTAGAATGCAATCTCTCTCCAGGGGCCCTATTCTGTACCGTTCATACCGATCGGTGTAGTAGGTTAGTCTTGGTACTGACGTCATTTTCGGTTCTTTATCGAAATATCCTATTCAGTAAGCTTCTGAGACCGGTTACCGAATGGTCCTCCCACCGATTTTACGAAAATTGTACAGAGAGGCTTTGGATTTTGATGTGGCCCTGTCGATTGGTGAGCTGTTGTTTATGTACAGCTATAATTTATTTTAAACATATTTAGCGGTTTTAGCTTTGGATTTAGTGATTGTGTTACTAAAGAATCACCAGAGGACTCATCCAGTTGGAAAGTGAGTTCATAATAGACTATCTTCCTTTCTTAGAAATATGGTTAGGTCAGGTTGTTACTGTGAATAAAAAAAACGTTTTCGGTCAATATTCTCTCAAAGTACGTGGTTTTTATGCAAATAAGCGTTTAAAGATCATTAAATACATCGGCTCTGCTTACCTATATTACATGAGTGTGAACTGACGTTACTGGTGACTTCGTGTACTTTTTCCCACAAATGATTTAGTTAGTAATTATCGAAACGTGTTTACAACTTTCAAGTAACGATGGAAAGCAATTATGTGAAGCCTGATATTGGAAACCTTTCAAACTATCACGTATTTATGACTTACGCAGCACTGTTTGGCAACGAAGTTAGCCTACGTTCCTCTGCACAATAGTAGAAGATTTGAGCACTCTGTTTCTCCTCTTTGGCGTGCGCAAGTGGTTACCGATCGGGAATGCCGTACAAAAGGACACGGGTTCGCGCACGAATGTAAAAAAAAATTCTTCCACTTTTACTCTGTCTATCATGCTGATGTTTTACCTCAGACTGTCCCACCTAACAGTGCAAACTAGAGGAAGAGATCAAACCAGAATACACAATGTGAACGTGGCATCACAAGTGCATGACACACAGAAATTTGAACTCAAAATCAATGTGTCGATGCTACGTATAAATTACTATGCCTGTCCTGCAATGCTTTACGAAAACAAAAAAGACGACAAATGGTCATGTAAAAGGGTTCAAGGACAACAATAAGAGAAAAACGAAAAGAATATACAAATGAAAACCTATAAAATGACAGTAATGTTAACTAACTATAGAAATAGGATAATAGAATGAAATGTTTCTTTATTTAAATGTATCGTTTGTTAATATATTTGAATAAATATTTATGGTTATAGAAAAAGATGGGTGAAAAAAATTTTCTTTCCTCTTCATATATGCAAAACGTTCTGAGACATTGTTATTCGTGTAAGTTAAGATTTCTCTGCAATATTCATTATTACTTACATGTAAGAGTGTACTTCCTTAGTAATGATTTCGTGATTTCTGTGTGTTTAAAAAACGAAATATGAAAGAGCTGGAGATGAAATTGCTGTGAGTGAAACAACCGACAGTGACCTTCACATTTTTTTCTTGTCAGAAATAATTCACCATTTTTCCCGAATATGTAGCGATTTCCGAGTTGCGGTTAGACTGCAATTTAAGAGGACAACTTAAATTACTGGGAATGTAACTATCAGCAGTCATCTTCATAGTCTCGCTTGTCACAACTGTTTATCAGCGATCGAATCCTCAACAACAGTAGACAGAGATGAAAGATCTCTGCCGTCATATTTTTAGACTGTAGCACCATATACGAAACATTTTCATTCATGAGATGCATGTTATAAACTTCGACGAACTGTAGGAGCTCTCGAAAATGCGTTTTTTCAATTTTGTTTTCAATACCCAAATCGTTGACGTATCATATAGGAAAGTGGGCTACTTAATCATTTTTTGATGTAATGATTCACAGTACAACCTAACCTAACCATATTTCTACGAAAGGAAGATAGTCTATTATGAACTCACTTTCCAACTGGATGAGTCCTCTGGTGATTCTTTAGTAACACAATCACTAAATCCAAAGCTAAAACCGCTAAATATGTTTAAAATAAATTATAGCTGTACATAAACCACAGCTCGCCAATCGACTGGGCCACATCAAAATCCAAATCCTCTCTGTACAATTTTCGTAAAATCGGTGGGAGGACCATTCGGTAACCGGTCTCAGAAGCTTACTGAATAGGATATTTCGATAAAGAACCGAAAATGACGTCAGTACCGAGACTAACCTACTACACCGATCGGTATGAACGATACAGAATAGGGCCCCTGGAGAGAGATTGCATTCTACCTTCGGAGAGGCACAGTGAAATTTTTCCTGGTTTCATGGTGTGGAAAGCTCTTGGGTATTGTTCTAGTCACGGCTGTTAATGATTCAGGAAACTCTGATGGCATAATGGTATGCCACAGACATCCTACTCCCTCATGTCTTACCTCTCATGAGACATTACCATGGTGCCATTTTTCAACAGGACAATGCTCGTCCACACAGCCACTGCACGTGTCTCTGTGAACTATCCATGTGATACTGCGAGTAAGACCTTCAGATCCGTCCCCGATAGAGCACGTGTGGACCAGCTCAGATATGAACTCCGTCTCATTGCCAGTATCCAGGATCAGTTGCAGCAGTTGTGTACCAGCAAACTTCAGGGGATGATTCAGCGGTTTTATAACACCCTTGCCAGCCCAATCAGTGCATGCAACCAGACCAGAGAGGTGAAATGTTACACTTGTTAGTGGGCTCATACTGCCAAGTTCTTTGTAAATCTGACTCGATTTTGTAATCAGTGGAACAGCACCACATATCCCCTCAACCGATGAAGTTTTATTTCGTTTCCTCCTTGCCTTCTGGGTGCTTCACGTTTTATTCATAGAGTGTATAAACACTGCAATACAAGTTTGTTATTATATACATAAGGTGTATCGCAATTACCACATAAACTGACATGTGTGGAAGTACACGACAACAGAAGCAAAAACATTCTAGTAAACACAAGCCTGCGAACAAGTCATATGTGAGGTAACTGAAAATTTGTGGTTATGAGCCGCTACTCAGTTCAGTATGAAACATTGCACTGATCAATACAAAAGTAATGTACCCGAAATTTAAAGTTTTCGATTAAGTCACCATCTAGTTGTGCTAAAATTTGACCTATGGTCTACCTTACCATCCACACCGTTATGAAATGCGGTATACTTGATTCTTAGAGAACAGGCATATTTTTTCTGCTGACATAAGGTAAAATCTAACACGCCAATATGGTCCAGTTTGGGTGGTTTGAGCACAACCTGTACCTTGACCACTAAGATCATCTGCCCTCATTCTTCTGGAGTTTCTCTCTGGGGTCATTTTTATTTACTTTTTAATTTAGGGTATTAATTATCCATTGTGTCCGCCGCGATAGCTGAATGGTCAGCGTGACGGACTGCCTTCCTCAGGGGCCCGGGTTCGATTTCCGGCTGTGTCGGGGTTTTTCTCCACTCAGGGTCTGGGAGTTGTGTTACCTTCATCATCATTTCATCTCCATCCAGCGCGCAGGTCGACCAATATGGCGTCGAATGTAATAAGACCTGCACTAAGGCGGCCAGACCTGCCCCGTAAGGGGCCTCCCAGCTAATGACGCCAAACGCTCATTTCCATTTCTACTGTTTAGATGTAGTAAGGACACACACAGTTTCGATTAAATTTATACATATAACATAACACAGACGCATCTTAATGTAGTCAAAAATGATTTAATTAATCCTTAGATGACTGCCTAACACCCATCAAGATTTCCTTAACATAAGCTGGAGGGACTAGAAATATAAATAATCGCACTTTGATATTCACAGAAATTCACACGCTCATCTTCACATTTGCACAGTCCTACCCCTTAACAGTTAACTTTTCCAAGGTACACTGTGAACTCACTAACACTCATTCATTATCTTACACTCTGGCAGCCTCAGTTTGTAGTACCATGTCTGTCCAAGGCTGCTAGAACAAATAAAACAAGAACAAGCAGCAGGAAAATTATTCCTATAAAACGGTAGAGTACTTACACTCTGTATTCATGCTTTCTGATTTATGGATAAGCAGATGTCTTAATAATTTATTGTTTGGAGGAGCTCTTCTCTGCTCTTTAGGATCTAGGAATTCTTTTAGGGTATTCAGTTACGAAAAACTAAATAATTTAATTAATCTCTGGAAACAGATTTCTTTTCAATGTATTTTGGGTGGTAAGTTATTGTATAAAACGCACCCATGCACCTAGCACCTATGTGGTTTTCTTTCTTTTTTTACTTTGAGTTGTTTGCTATATAGATAATAACTATTACTAAATCTCATATTGTAATCGTGTATGAGTGTGTTTAACTGCAGAGTAGCCTACTGTTTGCTTTCATGTGCATAACTGTTGCATTTACATATAGTGAACAGACAGACATGATATTAATAGTGGCAGTGTGTGGTATTGTTACAGTGCTGCACAACTCCTAATAATTGTACTTTACTTTTTAGTTTAGGAAGCGTAATATATACAATAAAATATATTATGATCATAAAGGTATCACTGCAGGTTCTATCTGGCATTCAACTGACCTTTGGTGTCATATTACAGCTATTACAATTCTGCATGTAATTTCGAAGGTCACCCCCATGGTAGGAGAAAGAAGGGGACAGGGCAGGGAAGGGGAAGAAGGGGGGACGAACAATCATGTGAGGATGCTCTCAGGCAAGAGCCAATCACAGTACAGCCTGTTCTGTTGCTCTAGGGCAATCGAAATCAAGAGAGCCTCCTCCGTTTCTTTTATATCCACAATTATAGAGGTCCACTCGCCCCTAATTCGAGGTCTGCAGATTCTAGTGAAACGTCAGATGTCATGTCCTCAACTGATGAGGCATTTGTGTTGAAGACATCTACATCTATATATACATCTATACTCCGCAAGCCATCTGACGGTGTGTGGCGGAGGTTACTTTGTATACCTCTATCGCTTCTCCCTTCTATTCCAGTCTCGTATTGTTTGTGGAAAGAAAGTTTGTCAAAAAAAAAAATGGTTCAAATGGCTCTGAGTACTATGGGACTTAACATCTTTGGTCATCAGTCCCCTAGAACTTAGAACTACTTAAACCTAACTAACCTAAGGACGTCACACACATCCATGCCCGAGGCAGGATTCGAACCTGCGAGCGTAACAGCCCCGCGGTTCCGGACGGCAGCTCTGGAACCGCACGGCCACCGCGGCCGGCGAAAGGTTGTCGGTATGCCTCTGTGTGGGCTCTAATCTCTCTGATTTTATCCTCATGGTCTCTTCGCGAGATATACATAGGAGGGACCAATATACTACTTGACTCCTCGGTGAAGGTATGTTCTCGAAACTTCAACAAAAGCCCGTACCGAGCTACTGAGCGTCTCTCATGCAATGTTTTCCACTGGAGCTTATCTATCATCTCTGTGGTGTCACCGCCAGACATCACACTTGCTAGGTGGTAGCCTTTAAATCGGCCGCGGTCCGTTAGTATACGTCGGACCCGCGTGTCGCCACTATCAGTGATTGCATACCGAGCGCCGCCACACGGCAGGTCTAGAGAGTCTTCCTAGCACTCGCCCCAGTTGTACAGGCGACTTTGCTAGCGATGGTTCACTGACAAATTACGCTCTCATTTGCCGAGACGATAGTTAGCATAGCCTTTAGCTACGTCATTTGCTACGACCTAGCAAGGCGCCATTACCAGTTACTATTGATGCTGTAAACCATGTACCGTCAAGAGCGATGTTCACCAATTATGGATTAAAGTTAAGTATTCCAGAAGATACGTACGTTTTTTGCTAGTATAATTACCTTGTCCTGTTCCAGACCTCACGCCAGCCTACGTGAGTTTAAACGCGTGCCTTTCGGCTTCCTCATAGTGGATTGGCTGTCTTGCCAAGCCACAACAATCTCCGTAACGCTTTCGTGATTACTAAATGATCCTGTAACGAAGCGCGCTGCTCTCTGTTGGATCTTCTTTATCTCTTCTATCAACCCTATATGGTACGGATCCCACACTGGTGAGCAATACTCAAGCAGCGAGCGAACAAGTGTACTGTAACCTACTTCCTTTGTTTTTGGATTGCATTTCCTTAGGATTCTTACAATGAATCTCAGTCTGGCATCTGCTTTACCGACGATCAACTTTATATGATCAATCCATTTTAAATCACTCCTAATGCCTACTCCCAGGTAATTTATGGAATTAACTGCTTCCAGTTGCTGACCTGCTATATTGTAGCTAAATGATAAAAGATCTTTCTTTCTGTGTATTCGCAGCACATTACACTTGTCTACATTGAGTTTCAATTGCCATTCTCTGCACCATGTGTCAATTCGTTGTAGATCCTCCTGCATTTCAGTACAATTTTCCTTTGTTACAACCTCTCGATATACTACAGCGTCATCCGTAAAAAGCCTCAGTGAACTTCCGATGTTATCCACAAGGTCATTCATATATATTGTGAACAGCCACGGTCCCACGAGACTCCCTTGTGGTACACCCGAAATCACTCTTACTTCAGAAGACTTCTCTCGATTGAGAATGACATGCTGCGTTCTGTTATCCAGGAACTCTTCAATCCAATCACACAATTCATCTGGTAGTCCATATGCTCTTACTTTGTTCATTAACCCTTTCAGGGGCAAAATAAAAAATAATAATTTTTAATTTTTCCTTGTTTTTATTGTATTAATTTTCATACAGTGAGACAGAAAAATGTAAAAATTAAATGAAATATACATAAACTGAACACATACAGTGTGGTTTCAAATGGAGCCACTGACCACTAAATGTCATCACTTTTGATGATACAGTAAATAGCAATTCCTTTCTGCAGATAAGCATAAGGCTACCTGGCAGTGACTATATGTTCATCTGCTTCTGCGGGGTTCTTTCATTGTGCTGCAGTGCACACAGCGCCTTGAGGTTCCATGTTTTGGCAGATGTTTTGCTGCCGATATACGTTTCTCATGGGAAACAACAGTTTTGAGTTTTTTTGCAGATGGTTCTAACGGTGTACTGGGATGGCCAGGACTATCTTTGAAGACATTACTGCCTACCAGGCCTGTGGCAACACGTCTTCGAAAATCCTTTAGCACTTGCTTTGCTGTTGGATTACATAATCGAAACAGAATAAATGCATTTCCAATAGAAATATCAACTATGTACCAAAATAATCTTAGCTACCACATTCGTGATTTCCTGTCTATTGCATAAAAACTGTTCATTATATCTGCCTTATCGACACATCCCATATTTGCATTATAAGATTTCACAATTTTTGGGCAAGGTATCTTTGTGATTTTTCCATCCTTTTCTTTACGGCTGACTTCTTCAACACATACAGGCGAATCAATTGTAGACAGCAACATGACTACACGTAAGTCTTTCCATTTGATACAGGCAATGCCATCAGAACGAACTGACCAGTCAAACTCTCCTCTTTGCAACTCTTTGTCTGTTTTTAGCGTAGGAAGTCCTTTTCTGTGTGATCTAATTGTTCCACAGGTAAAAAGTCCCTTGTCTTTTAGCTTCTGTAAAAGTGAGACACTGGTAAAAAAATTGTCAAAGTATATGTGGTATCCCTTTCCTTCCAAGCCTTTACACATATCTCTCATTATTCTCTCTCTGCTAAGGATTTTTCCACTATGCCTTCAACTTTTTCAGTATATATCTGAAAATCACAAATATATCCAAGCTTATCAGCTCTGACCCAGATTTTGTATCCCCTCTTGATTGGCTTTTGGGGCATATATTGTTTGAATGCGATTCGTTCTTTGAACTTCACCATGCATTCATCTATAGCTTGCTCCTTAGGAGGTGCATAGAATTCTTTGAAGTTTATCAGTATCTGTTTGATTAGTGAACGGATTTTTATGTAATTTGTCATAATTTCTGCTCTCCCTTGAAGGCATAACAGCGTTGTCATTGATGTGAATATGCGTCAAAATCCAGCTGAACCTTTTTACCGACATTAGTGAGGAAATGTACTCATCTCGAAGTTCCTTATGGGATGACCAGCAATCACGATAATAACAAGGTTTCTTGATTCCCATTAGAATGTTTATAGCCAAAATACTTTTAGTTCTGCTTTAGAAAGAGGCCTGAAATTACCACCTTTCTGTGTTCCGTACAGGTTAAACTGGAAAACTGTGTGTTCTAACATAGTGTCACAAAACAGACACAAAAAAATCTGCTGGTTGCATACCTTCACTGTCATTTTTAAGTTTTCCTCGTACACTAGCTTCCTCTGATTGGCGGCAAAGTTCATTGCACTGACGTCCTTTCTCCATGAAAAATTCGCAATGGAACACAGTGGCAAATCGTCATTAATGCTGAAACTATCATCACTGTCATTGTCAAAATAGTCCTCACTATCACTTTCCGAAATAATTTGAGATAAAACAGGTGTTTTCATTCTCAAATCCAGATCACTGTCTTCAGCTAGACCATCACTTTCACTGTAACTGCTAGTGTCAATCTGTGAGTCGGGATCTGAAGGAATATCTGCAAAAAGGCACTCCAGAATTTCCTCATCCCTTAGTCTGTGAGAATACATCACGTGAAACTGGAAAAAAAAATCGTCACACCTACTAATGCTGCCGTTACAGGAGCAGTGCTTTCAAATGGAACCACCACAACATTCACGGAAATAAATGCATTATTTTGGTTATTATTGTAGTACATATAGTATTAATGTAAACAGAACAGTATTCTGCGTTTAATACATGCATAAAAGTTACCTAATACAGAAGAATACAGTCACAATTTGAGAACAAAAACGTTCGCGCACAGCGCACAAAAACGGCTATCCAACTCGCCTCACTACTTGCTAATATTTACAGATTTTGAAGCGGTTCCGGTGACAGCCGCTAGTGGGCAGCACCAACTAGGCTGCTGAATAGTGTCCCCAAAGGCAGCCACTGACCTTTTGCCACAAAATGAGAAAATTGTAGGTGGTTTCAAACGGAACCACGTCCCCTGAAAGGGTTAAACGACTGTGGGGAACTGCATAGAACGCCTTGCGGAAGTCAAGAAACACGGTATCTACCTGGGAACCCGTGTCTATGGCCCTCTGAATAGCGTGAGCTGGGTTTCACACGATCGTCGTTTTCGAAACCCATGCTGATTCCTACAGAGTAAATTTCTAGTCTCCAGAAAAGTCATTATACTAGAACATAATACATGTTCCAAAATTCTACAACTTATCGACGTTAGAGATATAGGTCTATAGTTCTGCACATCTGTTCGACGTCCCTTCTTGAAAACGGGGATGACCTGTGCCCTTTTCCAATCCTTTGGAACGCTACGCTCTTGTAGAGACCTACGGTACACCGCTGCAAGAAGGGGGGCAAGTTCTTTAGCGTACTCTGTGTAAAATCGACGCCGGACGTGGGGCATTCCCGCTCACGCTGCGGTGAGGTACGCATAGCAGATTGTCGCTGTTGCTACTGAGATGCCTGGACGCGGAAGTGGACGCAAAGCTGCTGCCTTGGCGGAGTTGCTGCTCACGATAGCAGGGACTTCCGGCAAGAAGAAGAGGAAGACTGCAGCGCAGTGCTTTCGCTGCCAAAAGCTTGGCCACGTCGCCAAGCACTGCAGCGGAGCAGTTGCGTGCTTGAAGTGTGCGCAAGCACACGACACACGTGACTGCAAGAAGCAGAAGGACGCCCCCTGCACCTGCGCCAACTGCGGTGGCGCACACGCGGCCAACGCCCGTTCCTGCGCCTACAGAAGAAATTGGCGCGGACCGGAGAAGAAGACGCAGAAGCAAGTGACCACCACACACGAAGAGGTGGTCACTTGCACAGAAGAAGTCGTCACCAGGCGCCTTAACGACGCCGTACAAGAAGCCATGTCCGCCTTCAAATCCGCCATGGCGGAAGAGAGGGCGGCCATGCTGGCGGAACTGGGCGAGGCTAGGCGTCAGATTGCTGTGCTGACGCAAGAGCTTCGCTCAGCCAAAGCACCTTCCGCCACAACAGTCGACACAGCCACCCAGGCGACTCCTCCACGCGTGGAGTTCACGACGGTGGCCACGCAGACCGACGTGCCTGCCGAAGGGGAGGCAACACAGCACACGACGGACACCGAAGCAGCAGCGCAAGAAGAAGAGTGGGAAGAAGTCCCATTCCTCCCGCTTCCAGATATGTACAGCGCAAGCGCTGTAACGCAGAAGATCGCTGCATCGCTTCGCGATGGTACGTACCCCCACCACGACAACCCATATCCTTTCGTTCCACCTAACCATCCTAAACCTCAACTCCCACATCGCCCAGTTGGGTATCCAGAAGGCCTTCTTGGTCTTTCTAGGGAGGAGTTCAATCTGATTGACTCCTACCCTATCTTCACAGAGTGGCAAATGCGCTGTATCATCATCGCTCTGGTCAACGGAGAATACGATAAAGCGGGATGCATTTTGCACAATATCCCAACCGAGGAAGAGCCCTCAGCCACATCCAAGAAGAAGAAGAAAAATCGTCACACCGACAAGTACAGGAAATAGGTCACCGGCACTCCTTGCCAGTCCAGAAATACCTACCAGTACAGAAAGAAGATTCGTCAAGAGTCCCAGGGGAGTAAAGGCCAACAGGCCACAAACTTCCAGCCGAACCTCCTCACAGTGAGGAAGTCATAAAAGGAGCAGCAGCGTGTAAAATCGAACTGGTATCCCACCAGGCCCAGCGGCCTTTCCTCTTTTGAGCGATTTTAATTGTTTCTCTATCCCTCTGTCGTCTATTTCGATATCTACCATTTTGTCATCTGCGCGACAACCTAGAGAAGGAACTACAGTGCAGTCTTTCTCTGTGAAACAGCTTTGGAAGAAGACATTTAGTATTTCGGCCTTTAGTCTGTCATCCTCTGTTTCAGTACCATTTTGGTCACAGAGTGTCTGGACATTTTGTTTTGATCCACCTGCCGCTTTGACATAAGACCAAAATTTCTGCCAAGTCAGTACACAGAACTTTACTTTCGCATTCATTGAACGCCTCTCGCATAGCCCTCCTCACACTACATTTTGCTCCGAGTAATTTTTGTCTGCAAGGCTGGCTATGTTTATGTTTGCTGTGAAGTTCCCTTTGCTTTCGCAGCAGTTTCCTAACTCGGTTGTTGTACCACGGTGGCTCTTTTCCATCTCTTACGATCTTGCTAGGCACATACTCATCTAATGCATACAGTACGATGGTTTTGAACTTTGTCCACTGATCCTCAAAACTATCTGTACTTGAGACAAAACTTTTGTGTTGTGCCGTCAAGTACTCTGAAATCTGCTTTTTGTCACTTTTGCTAAACAGAAAAATCTTCCTATCTTTTTCAATATTTCTATTTACGGCTGAAATCATCGATGCAGTAACCGCTTTATGATCGCTGATTCTCTGTTCTGCGTTAACTGTTTCAAATAGTTCGGGTCTGTTTGTCACCAGAAGGTCTAATATGTTATCGCCATGAGTCGGTTCTCTGTTTAACTGCCCAAGGTAGTTTTCAGATAATGCACTTAAAATAATTTCACAGGATTCTTCGTCCCTGCCACCCGTTATAAACGTTTGAGTCTCCCAGTCTATATCCGGCAAATTAAAATCTCACAGGATTCTTCGTCCCTGCCACCCGTTATAAACGTTTGAGTCTCCCAGTCTATATCCGGCAAATTAAAATCTCCACCCAGAACTATACCATGGTCCGGAAATCTACTCGAAATATTTTCCAAATTTTCCTTCAGGTGCTCTGCCACAACAGCTGCTCAGCCAGGTGGCCTATAGAGACATCCAATTACCATGTTTGAGCCTGCTTTAACCGTGACCTTCATCCACATTATTTCGCATTTCGGATCTCCGTCAATTTCCTTCGATACTTTTGTACTTTTTATCGCTATAAACACGCCTGCCCCTTCACTGTCCAGCCTGTCTCTGCGGTATACATTCCAATCTGAGTTTAGAATTTCATTACTATTTACATCTGGTTTCAGCCAACTTTCTGTCCCTCGTACTATGTGGGCGTTGTGACCGTTTATTAATGAGAGCAGTTCTGTGACCTTTCTATAGATTCTCCTGCAGTTTACTATTAGCACATTAATATTGTTATTCCCCGTTGCGTTTTGCCTACTGCTACCTTGTCGCGTCTCAGGAAGCGTCTTGTCGGGCCTAGGGAGGGAATACTCTAACCTAAAAACCCCACACGTACTCCGCTACCCTTGTAGCCGCTTCCTTCGTGTAGTGCACGCCTGACCTATTCAGGGGGGCCCCACATTTCTCCACCCGATAGCGGAGGTCGAGAAATTTGCACCCCAGATCTCCGCAGAATCGTCTGAGCCTCTGGTTTAAGCCTTCCACTCAGCTCCAAACCAGAGGACCGCGATCGGTTCTGGGAACGATACTACAAATAGTTAGCGCAGATTCCACCCCGCGAGCGAGGCTTTCCGCCTTCACCAACTCCGCCAACCGCCTGTATGAACTGAGGATGACCTCTGAACCCAGATGGCAGGAGTCATTGGTGCCGACATGAGCAACAATTTGCAGTCGGGTGCACCCAGTGCTCTCTATCGCCGCCGGCAGGGCCTCCTCCACATCTCGGATGAGAACCCCCGGCAAGCAGACAGAGTGAACACTGGCCTTCTTCCCCGACTTTTCCGCTTTCTCCCTAAGGGGCTCCATCACCCGCCTAACGTTGGAGCTCGGCCCAACCGCGCCCGGTACCCGCGAAGATGTCTCGACAGCAGGGACCGTGGGCGAAGCATGTAACACTTGGGGTGTACCATGCGACGCACCAGACTCCCCACTGCCGCTACACTCCGAGGCAGCAGCCTGAAGACGGCTGAACGCGGCAATCAACACGTTCAGCTGTTCGCGAACAGTGGCCAGCTCCTCCTGCGTCCGTACACAGCAGTCACACATCCTATCCACCCTGAGAAATCAATTTACTGTAGAGAGTTAATCAACTTTTTACTAGACTGCTAATTCACTAAAGGCGGCTGACACCTGACCAAACTGTGGTTACTAGACACTTCTTGTTGAAAACAATGAAAATAAGCACTACCTGCCTCTGGACTGTATTCAAAACAAACGCTAGCACTACTGGCACTACAGCTGACTGAAGGGGCTCTCTCTGACTGTATTCAAAACAAACACGAAATCTATGGAACACTATTACTAGTACTCGAAAATTAAAGCTTACTAAAACGAAAAACACACGGAAGGAGAAGTGACAAGAAAGAAAAATAACAGTTAATACTTAAGTTAGCGTAGCTCGCTGCACAGCAGATGTGAAGCAGACGGCAGTTACGACACTGAAGACTTCAACAAGCGTGTTTCCTGCAAGCATCCATCAAAGGACTGTATTCACAGTCTTTTGCATCAAAACTAGAAAGACATGATAGTGGGAGAGTGTATGACAGTTTATTTGAATTACTCAGCAATCAAGAGATGTGTAACCAGCAATATTGTTCAGCAAACAACTCTAATGCAGCAGAATGGTATGAAGGTTACCTGATGACGTTTCCCAAGACAATGAGTTGTATTGTCCGGAATTACATACACTTTTAGAAACCTCTACTGGGTCTACCTCTTCCACCACGCAAGAAATGGTAGTGAGCAAAACATGAATGGAAAGACCTGATAACGATACTTTATCCGGATTATCAGCAGTCAAGAGATGTCTATGCATGAAAACACATGAGCTCTCCAAGACAATGAGATACATTTGCTGGAGCTACCTCAGCCTTTTGAAATGAGTAAGTTGTGCAACGCAGACAGCGGCTCCTACCCACATATGAAAAGTAAGTAGCTCCCTATCCACTATTATTATTACATGGTCCAGTGACACTGATTTGACCACCACCTGTGTTCAACATAAACGTGCAGTAACCATTCATAGACAGAATAGCAGCCCTAGCAGTGGAGGGTACATAAAGTGCGTTGGGAGGACGTGAAAAACAGTGCAGCCATTGTGGTAATATGGAAACGGAGAGATTTATCTGACGTCCAAAAGGACATGGTCTAGGCCTTCAGGCTAAGGGTGGAAGCATTTCCTACACGGCTAAGTTCGTAACCTGTTCGCATGCTGCCATGGTTAAAGTGTATCAGGCATGGAAAAATGGTGCTATCCAAAACTGGCACAGAGGAAACTGTTGTGCACCACAGGCCATAGATTACAGGGGTGAACATGTCGTTTCTGGAAACCCAGAATCTAATCTGTAGGAATCAACATGGATTCCGGGAACAGCGATCGTGTGAGACCCGACTCGCTTTATTTGTTCATGAGACCCAGAAAATATTAGATACAGGCTCCCAGATAGATGCTATTTTCCTTGACTTCCGGAAGGCGTTCGATACAGTTCCGCACTGTCGCCTGATAAACAAAGTAAGAGCCTACGGAATATCAGACCAGCTGTGTGGCTCGATTGAAGAGTTTTTAGCAAACAGAACACAGCATGTTGTTCTCAATGGAGAGACGTCTACAGACGTTAAAGTAACCTCTGACGTGCCACAGGGGAGTGTTATGGGACCATTTCTTTTCACAATATATAGAAATGACCAGATAGTGTCGGAAGTTCCATGCGGCTTTTTGCGGATGATGCTGTAGTATACAGTGAAGTTGCGGCATTAGAAAATTGTAGCGAAATGCAGGAAGATCTGCAGCGGATAGGCACTTGGTGCAGGGAGTGGCAACTGACCTTTGACATAGACAAATGTAACGTATTGCGAATGCATAGAAAGAAGGATTCTTTATTGTATGATTATATGATAGCGGAACAAACACTGGTAGCAGTTTCTTCTGTAAAATATCTGGGAGTATGCGTGCAGAGCGATTTGAAGTGGAATGATCATATAAAATTAATTGTTGGTAAGGCGGGTACCAGGTTGAGATTCATTGGGAGAGTCCTTAGAAAATGTAGTCCATCAACAAAGAAGGTGGCTTACAAAACACTCGTTCGACCTATACTTGAGTATTGCTCATCAGTGTGGGATCCGTACCAGGTCGGGTTGACGGAGGAGCTAGAGAAGATCCAAAGAAGAGCGGCGCGTTTCGTCACAGGGTTATTTGGTAAGCGTGATAGCGTTACGGAGATGTTTAGCAAACTCCAGTGGCAGACTCTGCAAGAGAGACGCTCTGCATCGCGGTGTAGCTTGCTGTCCAGGTTTCGAGAGGGTACGTTTCTGGATGAGGTATCGAATATATTGCTTCCCCCTTCTTATACCTCCCGAGGAGATCACGAATGTAAAATTAGAGAGATTCGAGCGCGCACGGAGTCTTTACGGCAGTCGTTCTTCCTGCGAACCATACGCGACTGGAACCGGAAAGGGAGGTAATGACAGTGGCACGTAAAGTACCCTCTGCCACACACCGTTGGGTGGCTTGCGGAGTATAAATGTAGATGTAGATGTAGATGTAGATGTAGATGTAGATATGTGTACGGGCTAGTAGACGTGCAACTGCTGAGCAACAGACGCCCAGATGAACCAAGGGGCTACCAACAGTGTATCATGAACGACCATTCAACCAACGAACGTTGCCGCTCATGTGCCTGGTTTATGCACCCATGCTGACCGCTATTCATTGGCGACGAAGGCTGGAATATGCACGCCAGTACCGCAAATGGGCGTCCACTGAGTGGTAAGACAGTCTTTTCCGATGAATCACGTTTTATGCTCCGTCTGGTAGGCGACCGTTTGCATGTATGGTGTGAAACGTCTGACAGTAAACACGCCGCGACAACTGTCGCAAGTGTCCAGGCTGGAGGAGGGAGTGTTATGGTCTGGTTCATCTCGTGATTCTAGAAGGCACAATGTATCAGCACAAGTATAATACATCTGTCCTTGGAGATCATGTCCACCCCCACATCAGTTTGGTTTTCCTCAGCATGATGGCACCTAACAGCAAGACAATGCAACGTGTCACACAGGTCGCAGTGTATGTGCATGATTTGAAGAGCACCAGGATTAGTTTACCGTACTCCCCTGGCCGCCAAACTCCCCGAATTTAAGCCTAATCGAGAATCCATGAGACCATTTCAAAAATGGTTCAAATGGCTCTGAGCACTATGGGACTCAACTGCTGTGGTCAGAAGTCCCCTAGAACTTAGAACTATTTAAACCTAACTAACCTAAGGACAGCACACAACACCCAGCCATTACGAGGCAGAGAAAATCCCTGACCCCGCCGGGAATCGAACCCGGGAAGAGACCATTTCGATCTGGCTTTTCGTACCACAGATCCTCAACCGATAAACCTACCACAGCTGGCCACAGCACTGCAGTCGGCATGGCTCTATCCCTGTCAGTACCTTCCAGAAGCTCAGTGACTCTGTTCCTGCAGAACTCACAGTGGTTCATGCCGCAGAAGGTGGTTTTCCAGGCGTTTGACAGGTGGTCACAGTAATGTGACTGGAGAGTGTATATTCGTTTATACTTACGTTATCTGTTTTCCCCGGCAGCAGAACTGCATAAGCAGGATGGACAGTGGTACAACATCTGTTCCTACCATCAACGCTCGTCAGTGAAAAAATATTCAGTGGATGTATTTTAAAGATGATGAATTACTGCATCCAATGTATGGTTTTTGCTGATGTATCAAAAATGTAATAATACTAATAAATTCATACAGAGCTGCCTTATTTTCCTCAACATCACCTTGTATAATGTAGCTCTGCGAGTGAGGTATTTGTCTGTAAATAATAACAAAAATAACTAATGGTTTACTAACAGTCTTTTGTAAAAGATTACTTATACTGCATACAGCAGTGAAATACAGAAACTTCATGTGTCTAGAAAGTATCAGGATGACCAATAGGGACCATAATTAAATTAGCATATTGGCCACAAAAACTGACATTAAAATTGGCAAATTGTCTATAAAATTGGTAAATTGGCAGGAAACTGGCAAATTGGCCGTAAAAAGATTGGTGGAATAAACCAAAATGCCAATGTGTGTAAACAATTTGCCACCTGACATTAAGCTAACAAAGTAATTTCAACTCTTCCTTTTGAGCAATTACATTTATACTCTGTAGTGAAGGAATCACGTTCTTTTGTAAAGAAGACACTTCGCCATTATAGGTAGGCTAAACCAATGAAGCGGTAGCATATTCTACAAAACGGCTGAGTGCAAGAAAGGTGCCAGCTGTCATGTGAATATTGAGAATATAGTCACGATATTGTTTTGGTGTAACCACAAACGCCAGAACGGAGATGCGAAACGAAAGACCAGAGAAGGCAGTGAAGAAACGGCGGCCAATGGTGCGCGGAATCGGACCGCACCACGCCAGGCGCGCCTCTTTCAACAGCTGCATAGAAACGCAGTTCCTGCTAGCCTCGACCGCACAAGATCGGCCCCATTTTGCAACGTCATTAGTGCTACGCTGTCAGTATCAAGTGTTTCCTTGGACTTGTGTATACCAAGAACTGTGCTGTTTTCACGTCGCCTCTCACTGGTGACATTCGCTGTAAAGAAAGTTAAGTATTGATAAATCACATGTGCCCCTGGGCCATGCCAAATGGCAATAGTTTCAGGGTTTGTTGGGTGAGTATGGGTTTAATGAATCTGGACCTCTTATAAGATGTAGACTGGCAATGGCAAGAAAAGTGCTTCTGAAGAAGAGAAATTTGTTAACATTGAACATAGATTTAAGTGTGATGAAGTCTTTTCTGAAGGTGTTTGGAGAGTTGATTTGTACGGAGCTGAATCCTGGACAATAAGCAGTTCAGAAAAGAAGTGAATAGAAGATTTCAAAACATGGTGCTACAGACAAATAATGAAAATTAGGTGAGTAGATCACATAATTAATGAGCAGGTACTGAATAGAACTGGAGAAAAAAGAAATCTGTGGCACAACTTGGCTAAAGAGAGGTGTTGATTGATAGGACACATTCTGAGACATCGACGAATCACCAGTTTTCCTCTACCGGGAAGTGTAGGAGAGGGAGGAGGGGGAACTGTAGAGGGAGACAAAGAGATGAATGCAGTTACCAGGTTCAAATGGATATAGGTTGCAGTAGTTATTCAGAGATGAAGAGCTTGCACAGGAGAGATCAGGATGGAGAGCTGCATCAAACCAGTCTTTGGACCAAAGACCATAACAGCAGGAATCACAGTGTTAGTCATATTCTCTCCCTGTATGATTTAGAACACTGTAGACAGTAGCAAGGCACATAAAAGCTCAGGCACAGACTAGAGCAGTGGATCTGTAAGCAGAGCAGGCAGCAAAGCTGGCTGGTGAGCTGACTGGCTGGTGGGGTGACCTTCCAGCACAGTAAGCCTTACTGGGCTTACTAGTCCACCAGGTTAGCCTCTGCTCCATATGGGCTAATGCACAAGACATGGGCTGAAAAGCCTTAATCGTGCACTGTGCATGCGACTACTAGTCGTGATTTGGTGCACTGTACCATGCTATAACACCTCTCAAAGAAATTATTCTTGGCCTGTCTAGTCACCTATAGGACACAGTACATGAGAGCTACTCTGGTGTTATTAACTGTATATTATATTAAAGTTTTAGTTCCTGAAAATTGAGCAACAGCTCTCTGTCATCGTTAACAGTATATTGTACATTATAAGGGAGTCAGTACACTGCTCTTTGTTTGTGGGCAATTTTGCTGTATTTTTCATTGTCTTCTGACACCTGAACAGCATAGTTGTAATTGACTGAAGAGAGTGGGGGAGTGGACTTACCAGAACACGTATCAAGTTCTCATGAGAGAAAATGGTGCATATTGACGTATTTCATGATACATAGTAGCCCACCTGCTCTGGTAATGAGGTACACCATTCTGAATTTGAGTGATTGGATTAGGTTTCTTGGCCATGTTTTTTGAAAAAAAAAATGTATACCTACCACTTCTGAGAGACCTGAAAGGCTCTTGATGCATTTAAAGTGCCTCAGTCATAGGTCTTGTGGAGCTGACAGAACACATCTACTCCAGTTCTATGAGGCTCTAGAGCAATCGGGGCTGAATCATGGGTTACAGATGTATTCATCAGCAAACTTAATGTTGAAAGGTCGTAGATAGCATCCACCATGAGACTAGTCACTGCTACTTACAGGACCAGCCCCATTCACAGCCTCTGTACTGAAACTGATGAGCCACAAGTGCGTATTCAGTGGCAAGGTACTTCAGGCATGTAGTTTCTATACTGATCCACAGTCACTGGTATTCTGCTTGGTTGAGTGCCTGCCCATAAGACTGACTTTTGCAAATTGTCCACACGTGACAAAGCCATTTGCATTATCTGTGAAAGCATAACTAATTGCACTTGCCTTTGATGAAATAACATTTCCCCAGGGTTGGAGTTGTCACCTATGATGACTGCTGTCACAGCCAAATATTTTCTTTTTTTCTTTTTTAAGTAAGGGTAGAAGAAAGAGCACTCCATACTATATTTATAAAACAGTACACTATATGATCAAAAGCATCTCAACACTTCCTAGTAGATATTAAAATGGGATGTGTCCATCCTTCATCTTTATGATAGTTTGAACTCTGCTGGAGACAATTTCAGTGATATGTCTGAATGTGCACTGAGGTGACAGAAGTCATGAGATACCACCTAATTTTGTGTTGGGCCTCCTTTTGTCCAGCTTAGTGCAGCAACACAATATTGCATGGAATCGAGTCTTTGGAACTCCCCTGCAGAAATATTCAGTCATGCTGCCTCTATAGTCATCCATAATTGCAAGCGTGTTTCTGGTGCAGGATTTTCTGCATGAGCCAACCTCTTAATTATGTCCCATAAATGTTCAATTGACAGCATGCTAGGTGGTCTGGTTGGCCAAATCATTCACTCAAATTGTCCAGAATGTTCTTCAAACCAGTCATGAACAGTTGTGGCTTGGTGACATGGTGCAGTGTGTAATGGGATATTCTCCTCTAGCACTACTTTTCCTCAACAGTAGTTGTCAATACTAGTATTATTCTTCAAATTTTGGACAGGTCAATGTTATCTCAGTTGCTTCTCTGAAAACTTTCATATAATTTTATCGGCCCCTCCCGCCAGAGCTTCGATACTTCCCTCAGGCATGGATGTATGTGTTGTTCTCAGCGTAAGTTATTTTAAGTAGTGTGTAAGTCTAGGGACCAATGACCTCAGAAGTTTGGTCCCTTAGGAATTCACACACATTTTGAACACATAATTTTATAATGTTATATTTCAAGCTAAAATTTATGAAAAGGAATTACTTTATAACATATTTTAGTTTCGATATTATAATCAATAAGCACTAGTTCTGAATGTACAGTTAAAATCATTGTTTTTTAGAAACATTTGAAATTATGAATTATTTACAAACTTAAAATTTCTGTTATTAATTATGCAATCCTGTACTGTTTACTATGTTTATTTCTGGATTCATTTGTGAAATAATAATCGAAATTAATAATGCAACAGGAACTAGTCAGAATTCATTTATTAAGAAAAATTGTAAACCCTTTGGAATATTGTTATTTCTGCAGAATGTGAGAGTCATAAGCTTTCCTCTAATGTGAGCAGATGTACTTTTGCATAGTAGGTGGGAACAATGTAATTTCAGCTTTGTTAATTTGAAAAATCAAAATACTGTGTGATATCCTAAAATGTGAGAAAATCAATGGAAACTATATTTATTTTAAAAAAAAATCTGCAACAACGGTCTTCCAAGTTATTTGGTTGAAACCGGCCATGAGGACCTGTTGTTAGATTTTCAGCTTGAAGAATCAGACCACTAGACAAGAACTGGAGCCTTCTCAACATAACAAGCTAAGTAAAGTTGAAAGTTTATTGTAATTTTCAATCCTCTCAAATCTTCATAAAATACTTTACTTATTAATTACTTGGACTGGGCAGTGTTTAATGTGGACAATAAATGGAAGAAGAAGGAGGGGGAGATTACAAGTGTCATCTATAAAAATTCCACTGTTGTTTGGGAACATGAGGTCGATGAATGGCTGGAAATGCTTTCCAAGTGGCTGAACATAATCATTGCCATCAATGATCTATGTAAACACAACCCACACCATTATGGAGCCATCGCCACCTTCCACAATGCCTTGCTGACTGAACACATGGCTTTGTGGCATCTGTGCCACTCTCAAACCCTACCATCAATTCTTACCAACTGAAAGCAGGACTCTTCTGACCAGACCATTGTTCTCCAGTCATCTATGGTCCAACTGATATGTCACAAGCCCAGAAGAGGTGATGCAGATGATGTCATGCTGTTATCAAAGGCACTACATGAGTTGTCTGTTGCCACAGGCCATTAACACCAAAATTTGCTGCACTGTCATAAAGGATACAGTTATCGTCTGTCCCACATTGATTTCTGTGGTTATTTCATGCAGTGTTGCTTGTCTGTTAGCACTGACAACTCTGCACAAGCTGCTTCTCTCAGTTGTTAAGGGAATGATAGGTCATTGTGTTGTCCATGGTGAGAGGTTATGCCTGAAATTTGGTATTCTTGTCACACTTTTGAGACTATAGATCTCAGAATCTTAAATTTCCTAATAATTTCCAAAATGGAATGTCCCATGTGTTGTGGGTTGGCAGGAGAGCCAACACTGTGTTACTAGAGGAAGCCGAAAGGCGCGCGTTTTAGCTCACGCAGGCTGGCGTGAGGTCTGGAACAGGTCAAGGAAATTAGAATTTAGAAAAAACGGACGTAGCTGGTGGAATACTTAACTTTAATCCATTAATGGTGAACGTCGCTCTAGACGGTGCATTATTTATAATATCAATAGTAACAATAGTAACTGGTAATGGCGCCTTACTAGGTCGTAGCAAATGACGTAGCTGAAGGCTATGCTAACTATCGTCTCGGCAAATGAGAGCGTATTTTGTCAGTGAACAATGGCTAGCAAAGTCGGTTGTACAACTGGGGCGAGTGCTAGGAAGTCTCTCTAGACCTGCCGTGTCGCGGCGCTCGATCTGCAATCACTGATAGTGGCGACACGCGGGTCCGACGTATACTAACGGACCGCGGCCGATTTAAAGGCTACCACCTAGCAAGTGTGGTGTCTGGCGGTGACACCACATTCCTCCCCCGCAAATCAGGCGGACGGTTGTGGCATAAGGCTTCCGCCCGCCGTGGGGAGGACCCCATGTTGACGTATGCGACGAGGTGGGGAGCCTAACAACAGGCGAGGCTGTGCCACCCGCACCCTGTCATTCGGACCGCAGGGAGCTAGGAAACGCCTGAATACCTGCTCCAGGGTGCACGCCAACATGCGGTGTATGCGTCCGCTGAGAGACAGGAGGGGCCGAAGGGTCGACGTCCATCGGGCCGGGGCACCCGACGGGCGAAGACGACATATGGTCCGGAGCGGGCAAGAGTTCCATGTCGGAGGACAACTGGTCACGGGAAGCGATCGGTGGCGCGTGACCCAGGGAGGCGCCCGGCGGTTGCAGCGAGGCGTCCACTGCGGGCGTCGCCGGCGAGAGAACAGGCGGTGGCGGCGGCGGCGGCGGCTGCGTGTCGCCATGGGGCAAAATGGAAGGCAACGTCGGTAACACCTGGGGCCGGGGCGAGCCAGTAGATGGGTACCCAGGGCGCTGACCGGACGGCACCGTCGCTGAAAGCAGACGGGAGCGGCAGATCCCGTGCGACGACAGAGGCGCAGCTGATTGAGATGCCGACGCACCTCACCAGAGGCCCCCAAAACCAGATACAATGCGCGGCCGAGATAGCGAAGAATGCGCCCTTCGAGCCAACGCCGTGAACCTCGATAGTGGCGGTAGTAGACAACGTCGCCTGGGGCAAAAGCAGGTGTGTCCGCTGCACAGGAACCTGATGCGGCGGATGTAGCAAAGACATCAAAGTGCGATGAGGGCGACCGTGGAGCAACTCAGCCGGCGAGCGACCATCTCGGGGCTGAGAGAGATACGAGGACAAAAAGAGCAATAACGCGTCCTCCCGAGAATGCGACTCTTTCAACTTCTACATCTGTGACTTGAAAGTCCTGACCAAACGTTCAGCGGCACCATTTGACTGTGGCGAAAACGGCGCGGATGTCAGATGTTGAATACCATTGGCCTTGTAGAATCACTGAAATTCTGCGGACATGAATTGTGGGCCATTGCCGGAAACAATAGTCTGTGGAAGACCTTCAATGCAAAAGATAGCAGATAATGCTTGGATGGTGGCAGATGAGGTCGTGGAAGACATCCGGACAACAAAAGGAAAATTACTGAACGAATCTACCACAACCAACCATCGAGCATTCCAGAATGGACCAGCAAAATCGATGTGTAAGCGTTGCCAAGGGGAAGTGGCTTTTGGCCATAGCTACACGACGAAAATCAATCGGAAACGATTCGACCACGTCATCGGTTTCCAAATCAATGAACATGCAAGCAAGTTCGGAGGAATCGAATGCTCTATCCTCAGCAACAGGCAAACGAGACAATGCATCGGCGTTTCCGTGCTTAGCAGTGGACCGATACAAGATATCGTAGCGGTACTGCGAGAGGAAAATAGACCAGCGAATGAATTTCTGCGCTGTACATGGAGGTACAGGCTGGGTCGGATGAAAAAGCGATGTCAAAGGTTTGTGGTCTGTGATGATGGTAAAGTGACGACCATACAAGAAATCATGAAACTTTGTAACACCAAATAAGAGAGCCAATGCTTCTTTCTCGATCTGTGAATAATTTCTTTGTGCAGACGACAGCAATTTGGACGCAAAGGCAATAGGGCGATCGTGCGAACTATCTTTGTGCGCAAGCACAGCACCGATCCCGAAATCCGATGCATCCACCATCAACAAAAGGGGTTTCTGGGGATCGATTGGCATAAGGCAAGTATTGGAAAGCAACGCCGATTTCAACTGGCGAAAGGCGCGTTCGCATTCCGTCGTCCAGACGAACGGAACACCTTTACGGCGTAGAGCGATGAAGCGGAGCTGAAATGGAAGAGGCATGGGGAGCATAGCGATGATAATAGTTAATTTTACCCAGCACACTCTGTAGCTGCTTCAAATTCTGCGGCGAAGGCAAGTCTTGTATGGTACGGAGGTGCTCGGGACTGGGATATATGCCTTGGGCATTGAGTACATGTCCCAGGTGGGGTAAGTCACGAGCAAAAAACACACATTTGTGCTTCCGCAAGCGAAGACCATTTTGTCGCAAGACCTGAAATAATGTTCTGAGATTGGCTAAATGTTCTTCTTCCGTCTTTCCGGAGATCACAATATCGTACAGATAGTTTGCTGCAGTATGGACCGACGCACAAACAGTTTGTAAATATTGCTGAAACTATGCGGGGGCGGATGAACAGCCGAATGGCAGTCGTTTGAATCGATACAAACCAAGATGCGTGCTAACCACCAAGACGCGCTGGGATTCTTCGTCCAACGGTATTTGCAAGTACGCATCTGCTAGGTCCAACTTCGAAAAATATTCACCCGGGCACAGTTTGTCAAAAAGATCTCCCGGGCGGGGTAAAGGAATTCATTGTCCCAGGAAGGGGAAACTTTATTGACACATTCCTGGGGTCAGATACATCGCATGATCACACTGACAGAACCACAGGCACATAGACACAGGCAACAGAGCATGCACAATGTCGGCACTAGTACAGTGTATATCCACCTTTCGCAGCAATGCAGGCTGCTATTCTCCCATGGAGACGATCGTAGAGATGCTGGATGTAGTCCTGTGGAACGGCTTGCCATGCCATTTCCACCTGGCGCCTCAGTTGGACCAGCGTTCGTGCAGACCGCGTGAGACGACGCTTCATCCAGTCCCAAACATGCTCAATGGGGGACAGATCCGGAGATCTTGCTGGCCAAGGTAGTTGACTTACACCTTCTAGAGCACGTTGGGTGGCACAGGATACATGCGGACGTGCATTGTCCTGTTGGAACAGCAAGTTCCCTTGCCGGTCTAGGAATGGTAGAACGATGGGTTCGATGACGGTTTGGATGTACCGTGCACTATTCAATGTCCCCTCGACGATCACCAGTGGTGTACGGCCAGTGTAGGAGATCACTCCCCACACCATGATGCCGGGTGTTGGCCCTGTGTGCCTCGGTCGTATGCAGTCCTGATTGTGGCGCTCACCTGCACGGCGCCAAACACGCATACGACCATCATTGGCACCAAGGCAGAAGCGACTCTCATTGCTGAAGATGACACGTCTCCATTCGTCCCTCCATTCACGCCTGTCGCGACACCACTGGAGGCGGGCTGCACGATGTTGGGGCGTGAGCGGAAGACGGCCTAACGGTGTGCAGGACCGTAGCCCAGCTTCATGGAGACGGTTGCGAATGGTCCTCGCCGATACCCCAGGAGCAACAGTGTCCCTAATTTGCTGGGAAGTGGCGGTGCGGTCCCCTACGGCACTGCGTAGGATCCTACGGTCTTGGCGTGCATCCGTGCGTTGCTGCGGTCCGGTCCCAGGTCGACGGGCACGTGCACCTTCCGCCGACCGCTGGCGACAACATCGATGTACTGTGGAGACCTCACGCCCCACGTGTTGAGCAATTCGGCGGTACGTCCACCCGGCCTCCCGCATGCCCACTATACGCCCTCGCTCAAAGTCCGTCAACTGCACATACGGTTCACGTCCACGCTGTCGCGGCATGCTACCAGTGTTAAAGACTGCGATGGAGCTCCGTATGCCACGGCAAACTGGCTGACACTGACGGCGGCGGTGCACAAATGCTGCGCAGCTAGCGCCATTCGACGGCCAACACCGCGGTTCCTGGTGTGTCCGCTGTGCCGTGCGTGTGATCATTGCTTGTACAGCCCTCTCGCAGTGTCCGGAGCAAGTATGGTGGGTCTGACACACCGGTGTCAATGTGTTCTTTTTTCCATTTCCAGGAGTGTAGTTCGTAGCGCAACCGAGGCCCGGTGCAAAAAAGTCTGCAAATTCGTCACATAGACGAGAAACACTGTCGGAAGGCACAGTCTGGTTCACTGATAAGACCTGATTTACTATAGACAAGTTAAACAACTGAAACAAATCGAAACCAAACAAGTTCAGTGCAGAAGAAGAACGAAGGATGTAAATTGACACAAGTTTTGTTTGTCCCTTGTATGTTGCTAGAAGGCTGCACTGTCCTAACACAGGGAGCTTGTGACCTGAATAGGTAGTTAACTTAACAGTTGCGGCACACAACGGAGTTGTGCCCAGCAGTTTGTAAGTGTCTTGATTGATCAGTGAAACCGCAGCCCCGGTATCTAGCTGGAATGGTATCACTTTGCCGTTAATGTCCAAGTCCACAAAAAGTTTATTGCCCTGATGACGACAAGAGCGACTCCCTCGTTCAACGTGAACTGACACAGGTACAAAACCACTTGCAACTTGACGGGAGTTCCTGTGATGTCGACGCACACTATTTTTGGGACGAACAAAGTCACTGTTAGAGAGAGTGGCACTGGGCAGAGTGGAATGAACTATATGAATTTCCATGGGTGAAGTTTCGTGAGCCTGAGTATCCTTGGTTTGATTCCGATTCCGGCGCGAAGCAAAGGGCCTGGAATGATTTTGAGTTTCCGATCTGAGCTTTTTCTGGCAAACACTTTGAACATGTCCTTTTTTATTACAGTAAAAGCAAATTCTCACGCGAATGTCTAGTAGCACACCGCGAGCATGATTTTAGCACTGCATTTGCTTGCTGGCACGGTACACGTGACTGAGAGCCTGGCGGCAGCGGTGCAGCCGGGCGCGAGGACTGTTTACTGTTGCGTGCAGCTCGCCCGGCGGGCCTGTTAACCTGACACACGGGTGGCAAAGTTTAAAATGATTCCTGAGCAAAGTCAAGTGTGTCCTGCCGATCCAATATCTCCATCACTTGTTGAAGGGAGGGATTGACTAGTTTCAAAATCTGTTCCCTTATACGAACATCAGAAACGTTCTGTGCAATTTCATCAGATACCATGTATCTGAATAAGGGAGTCCACATTGACACTCAAAAGCACAATCCCTAGTAAGGCCTTGCAGGGTTGCAACCCACTCCCGATTAGTCTGACCTGCCATACGTTTTGTACGAAAGAAGGTATACTGTTTGGCAACTACATTGACTGATTCTTTGAAATATGCATCTAATGCAGACAAAATTTCGTCGTAGGACAGAGTTGCTACGTCGCATCGGGTAAATAATTTGACTATCACACGGTACGTGCGCACCCCTACGGAGGGCAACAAAAAAGGATGCCGCTCATTACCTTGAATTCTGTAGGTGGCGAGATGGAATCCAAATTGGCGTGACCACTCCGTCCAGCTTTCCAGTGCAGCATCAAAAGGACGAAAAGGTGGTGCAACTGCGTGTTGTGGCTGCGTTAGCAGTGGAGCGGTGGCTGCCGCATCGGTTTGCATTGCACGTTGACCCTGGACGAGCTGTCAAAGGGCATCCAGTAAGGCCTGCATCTGCTGATTCTGTAAGCGATAAAATTCGGACAGTACATCTTGAGATGGTGGCGAAGCCATTACACAAGTAAATCAGGGCAGTATAGTTACGAACGCGGTGTTGTCTCGTCGCCAATGTTGTGGGTTGGCAGGAGAGCCAACACCGTGTTACTAGAGGAAGCCGAAAGGCACGCGTTTTAGCTCACGCAGGCTGGCGTGAGGTCTGGAACAGGACAAGGAAATTAGAATTTAGAAAAAACGGATGTAGCTGGTGGAATACTTAACTTCAATCCATTAATGGTGAACGTCGCTCTAGACGGTACATTATTTACAATATCAGTAGTAACAATAGTAACTGGTAATGGCGCCTTAATAGGTCGTAGCAAATGACGCAGCTGAAGGCTATGCTAACTATCGTCTCGGCAAATGAGAGCGTATTTTGTCAGTGAACAATGGCTAGCAAAGTCGGTTGTACAACTGGGGCGAGTGCTAGGAAGAGTCTCTCTAGACCTGCCGTGTGGCAGCGCTCAGTCTGCAATCATTGATAGTGGCGACACGCGGGTCCGACGTATACTAACGGACTGCGGCCGATTTAAAGTCTACCACCTACCAAATGTGATGTCTGGCGGTGACACCACACCATGCATCTAGCTCCAACTACCATCCTGCACCGTCTGTTAATTCTTGTCATGGGGCCATAATCACATTGGACCTTTTCATATGAATCACCTGTGTACAAATGACAGTTCCACCAATGCACTGCCCTTTTATGCCTGGTGTACACACATTCAATTGCACCATCATGTATATATATCCATATCATTATTCCAAACTTTTGTCACTTCGGTGTATGTAGAGAAGGGCAGTCAGTGCACTCTTCCTTAAGAGCCAGAGAAGGTAGTAATTTTGCATGGTGGGGTCTGGAGCGAAGTCGACATTCTGTCTCATCCCTAAGGTGTTGCACTGGGTTCAAGCCAGGACCCCTGGCAGACCTGTCCATTTCAGGAATGTTATTGTTGTTGTGGTCTTCAGTCCTGAGACTGGTTTGATGCAGTTCTCCATGGTACTCTATCCTGTGCAATCTTCTTCATCTCCCAGTACGTGCTGCATCCTACATCCTTATGAATCTGTTTAGTGTATTCATCTCTTGGTCTCCCTCTACGATTTTTACCCTCCACGCTGCCCTCCAATACTAAATTGGAGATCCCTTGATGCCTCAGAATATGTCCTGCCAACCGATCCCTTCTTCTAGTCATGTTGTGCCACAAACTCCTCTTCTCCCCAATCCTATTCAATACCTCCTCATTAGTTATGTGATCTACCCACCTAATCTTCAGCATTCTTCTGTAGCACCACATTTCAAAAGCTTCTATTCTCTTCTTGTCCAAACTATTTATCGTCCATGTTTCACTTCCATACATGGCTACACTCCATATAAATACTTTCAGAAACGACTTTCTGACACTTAACTCTATACTCTTGTTAACAAATTTCTCTTCTTCAGAAACGCTTTCCTTGCCATTGCCAGTCTACATTTTATATCCTCTCTACTTCGACCATCATGAGTTATTTTGCTCTCCAAATAGCAAAACTCCTTTACTACTTTAACTGTCTCATTTCCTAATCTAATTCCCTCAGCATCACCTGACTTAATTCGACAACATTCCATTATCCTCGTTTTGCTTTTGTAGATGTTCATCTTATATCCTCCCTTCAAGACACTGTCCATTCCGTTCAGCTGCTCTTCCAAGTCCTTCGCTGTCTCTGACAGAATTACAATGTCATTGGCATACCTTAAAGTTTTTATTTCTTCTCCATGGATTTTAATACCTACTCCTAATTTTTCATTTGTTTCCTTTACTGCTTGCTTAATATACAGATTGAATAACATTGGGGAGTGGCTACAACCCTGTCTCACTTCCTTCCCAACCACTGCTTCCCTTTCATGTCCCTCGACTCTTACAACTGCCATCTGGTTTCTGTACAAATTATAAATAGCCTTTCACTCCCTGTATTTTACCCCTGCCACCTTCAGAATTTGAAAGAGAGTATTTGAGTCAACATTGTCAAAAGCTTTCTTCAAGTCTACAAATGCTAGAAATGTAGGTTTGCCTTTTCTTAATCTAGCTTCTAAGATAAGTCATAGGGTCAGTATTGCCTCACGTGTTCCCATATTTCTATGGAATCCAAACTGATATTCCCCGAGGTCAGCTTCTACCAGTTTTTCCATTCGTCTGTAAAGAATTCGCGTTAGTATTTTACAGTTGTGACTTATTAAACTGACAGTTTGGTAATTTTCACATATGTCAACGCCTGCTCTCTTTGGGATTGGAATTATTCAAATGGCTCTGAGCACTATGGGACTTAACATCTGTGGTCATCAATCCCCTAGAACTTAGAACTACTTAAATCTAACTAACCTAAGGACATCACACACATCCATGCCCGAGGCAGGATTCGAACCTGCGACCGCAGCGGTCACGCGGTTCCAGACTGAAGCGCCTAGAACCGCACGGCCACACCGGCCGGCGATTGGAATTATTATATTCTTCTTGAAGTCTGAGGGTATTTCGCCTGTCTCATACATTTTTCTCACCAGATGGTAGAGTTTGGTCTGGACTGGCTCTCCCAAGGCTGTCAGTAGCTCTAAAGGAATGTTGTCTACTCCGGGGGCCTTGTTTCGACTCAGGTCTTTCAGTGCTCTATCAAACTCTTCACGCAGCAACATATCTCCCATTTCATCTTCATCTACATCCTCTTCCCTTTCTATAACATTGCCCTCAAGTACATCACCCTTCTATAGTCCCTCTATCTCCTCCTTCCATCTTTCTTCTTTCCCTTCTTTGCTTAGAACTGGGTTTCCATCCAAGCTCTTGATATTCATGCAAGTGGTTCTCTTTTCTCCAAAGGTCTCTTTTAAAGTTTCCTGTAGGCAGTATCTATCTTACCCCTAGTGAGATAAGCCTCTACATTCTTACATTTGTCCTCTAGCCATGTCTGCTTGGCCATTTTTCACTTCCTGTTGATCTCATTTTTGAGACATTTGTATTCCGTTTTGCCTGCTTCATTTACTGCATTTTTATATTTTCTCCTTTTATCAGTTAAATTCAGTAATTCTTCTGTCACCCAAGGATTTCTACTAGCCCTCATCTTTTTACCTATTTGATCCTCTGCTGCCTTCATTACTTCATCCCTCAAAGCTACCCATTCTTCTTCTACTGTATTTCTTTCCCCCATTCTTGTCAATTGTTCCCTTATGCTCTCCCTCAAATTCTGTACAACCTCTGGTTTAGTCAGTTTATCCACGTCCCATCTCCTTAAATTCCCACCTTTTTGCAGTTTCTTCAGTTTTAATCTACAGTTCATAACCAATAGATTGTGGTCAGAGTCCACATCTGCCCCTGGAAATGTCTTACAATTAAAACCTGGTTCCTAAATCTCTGTCTTACCATTATATAATCTATCTAAAACCTTTTAGTATCTCCAGGGTTCTTCAATGTATACAACTTTCTTTCATGATTGTTGAACCAAGTGTTAGCTATGATTAAGTTGTGCTCTGTGTAAAATGCTACCAGGCAGCTTCCTCTTTCATTTATTACCCTCAATCCATATTCACCTACTACGTTTCCCTCTCTTCCTTTTCCTACTATCGAATTCCAGTCACCCATGACTATTAAATTTTCTCTCCCTTCACTATTTGAATAATTTCTTTTATCTCATCATACATTTCTTCAATTTCTTCATCATCTGCAGAGCTAGTTGGCATATAGATTTGTGCTACTGTCGTAGGCGTGGACTTTGTGTCTATCTTGGCCACAATAATGCGTTCACTATGTTGTTTGTAGTAGCTTACCTGAACTCCTATTATTTTATTCATTATTAAACCTAGTCCTGCATTACCCCTATTTGATTTTTTATTTATAACCCTGTATTCACCTGACCAAACGTCTTGTTCCTCCTGCCACTGAACTTCACTAATTTCCACTATATCTAACTTTAATCTATCCACTTCCCTTTTTAAATTTCTGATCTACCTGCCCGATTAAGGGATCTGACATTCCACACTCAGATCTGTAGAGCGCCAGTTTTCTTTCTCCTGATAACGACGACCTCTTGAGTAGTCCCTGCCCCGGAATGTTATGGTCCACAAATCATTACCTCACAGTTGCTGGTTTATGACTAGGTGCATTGTCATGCTGATACACATTGTCATGCTGATACAATCAGTCATCATATTCTAACTGTTCCTCTACTGTAAACAGTACAGAATGGTTAAAATTCATTCATATCTTTAAGCATTTAGTGTTTTTTGTGTGCAATGAGGGGACCATACCCTGACTGCTAAAAGCACCCCTATACTGTAACATCTCCTCCTTACTTCACTGTTGACACTACACACAATGGCAGGTAATGTTCTCCAGGCACTTGCCAAAACCTCATCACTCAGAACCAATTGTTTCCAGTTATCCACTGCCCAGTGACATTGCTCTTTATGCCACCTTAAGCTGTGCTTAGCACTGACTACGGAAATGTGTGGCTTACAAGGAGCTGCTCATAGATTATACCAGATTGCTTTTAACTCCCTATCCACAGTTATCTTGCTAGCGGGACTGCTGGTAGCACTTTGGAAATGATGAGTGATTCCTTTTGATGATTTCACATGCGTTTTTACAACAACCCATCACAGTACATGAGGGCTGCCTGCTCTTAGTTTAGCTGTGGTTGTTCCTTCACATTTCTGGTTCACAGTAACATTACCAAGACTCAACTGGGTCTGTTTTAGAATGGTTGAAGTGTCCCAGATGAATTTGTTATATTGGTAACATCTAATCACTAGTCCACATTCATAGTCACTGAACAACCCAATCTGTGCCTCTCTACTGACAGCACGTTTCTCCCCTCCTCCTTTATATTGGTGGGCCTGCCTCTCGTGACAGCTACTGGTCATTTCTGTGTTACATAGGCTTGTCCAGATGCTTTTGGTAAGGTAGAGCATTTTTCAATATTTTAAAACAGCACAGAAAATACACACCCATTTATATGGAAGGGGGGGGGGGTGAGGGGAGGGAGAGGGATATATTCTGTGGTGTTCCCCAATCATCTCCTCAAGATCTGCTTACCAAAAGAGTTCACTGTGTATGATGCAGGGGTGCAGGCAATCTCCAGGTGGTTGCAGCAGATGAGATATATTCAGGCTACAGAATTTATCTGTTCTGACTCTCAGTGCAGCAAAAGCTATCCATGCATATATAAACCAGCAGGTGCTCACAACTGTTTTGTTACTATGTGCATGGTGGTGGCCAGGGCCATTGCAATACTCATTCCTTGCTTGTGCTAAAATCCTACTTATGTACTATACCTCTTCTTCGATGTGATGTATAGAACATTTTCGTTGTTGACTTCATTAGGTCAATGATTATGGTAGCTTACCTTTCTTTCTGCAGAATTTGCCCTTCCTCACTCATTTTGAGTATCTCATGCTTGGTCCCCTCATCTAGGCTTGATATCCAATCCTACAAAATGTACAATAGTGGAGGTGGAGAGGGGACAAGGGTGAGGGGTGGGGGGAGGGGGTGGTACACGGAAGGTCACCCAATGTGGCACACATTCCACTCACTGTGTAATCCTGTTTTCAGCATCTCTTGTTTAAGTAGATCAAAGTAGGTGCCCATCTGCCATAGTATGTTGTGAGGAGGTCATCAGGTAAAAGCAGTCACAGCCTCCTGACAATGAGAGGAATACACTGTCTGGAACTAAGAATTCCCTGGACATGCTGAGAAGTATGTGTCTCTCAAGTCTGGTACACACAGACTCTGGGCAACAACTACCACGTGAAGCAGCCATTGCTGTGGCAGGTGGATGCCAAAAGGCAGAGCCCTTCACCTAACTGTAATTACCAATACAGGAGGTGATACTGACGTTAAAGTTAACTCAGCTTCCCCATCCAGACCTACTACACAGGGACAACAGCATGTCATTGGCAATGAAAGTAGAGGAAGGAAGAGGACCAAAAATAAACAGATGGAAAAGAAATGCCACAAAAAAACTTTGAAATAATGGTCAAAAATATGTAACTAAAAAAGACATCCATTGTCCTGCAAACATATTTTATACTGAGTTTAACTGCAACTGCCAACAAAACTGTACAGAAAAATATAAGCATGAATGATCATACAAAATACTTTACTTTATTCTTAAATTGCTGAGCGAGGTGGTGCAGTGGTTAGCACACTGGACTCAAATTTGTGAGGACGACGGTTCAGACCCGTGTCCAGCTATCCTGATTTAGGTTTTCCATGACTTTCCTAAATCGCTTCAGGCAAATGCTGGGATGGTTCCTTCAAAAGGGCATGGTTGACTTCCTCCCCATCCTTCCCTAATCTGATGGGACCAATGACCGATGACCTCCCTGTTTGGTTCCCTCCCCCAATCAACCAACCAGCCTTTTTCGAATTTTGGGGATTTTTCAAAGAAAAATGTGGACCTTCACAGTTGTTAAATGCCAGAGATCACACTCACTTGAGAATACAGGCACACAGAAATCAAATACTTGCAAGTTATTTATTAAAATTTCTAATGAAATAGTACAAGTGTGCAAAACACTTTCCTGGCTACATTCCAAATAAGTTGGGGAAAGCTACACAGAGCTCTAAAAATAATAGAAGTATTTGTTGTTAGAGATAGTCATTGGAAAAATCCTTTGTGAATAAAATAGATGGAAGTGATGTTATTAACAACATAATATCTTTTCATGCTCATCAGAGCCATTACTTACAAAGAGATAACCCTGGAAGAACGTATCTGTATCCTGATCTTAATGTATGTAAAATGTATGATTTGTACACAGTAAAATGTCAACAGGACAACAACTGTCCTGGGAAGCCAAAGTTCTATTACAAAGATGTAGTGGTACTTCACGACACATTGCTTTTAGCAGTCTGGTCTTGTTCCATATGTGCCTAGCTCACTACAATCACCTGCTAATGCAGCAACGTTCTTTCTTTGTGTGCCTCTGCCTACTTCTACTCAAAGCTCTCAGTTCTGCCACGTGACCAGACACTCGTTTTCTACATTTTCAGGCTAACTGGACTGAGACAATAGCTACCCACCTAACTAGAGTTACATTAGCCTAACCTGACTCTCAGTTCTCTTCTTCTCTTGGAGCTGACAATACTGGAGTGCAGTCCCATGCACATGCTGCAATAGACATGCCATGTGGCTACTGATTTTGTATTTCGAATAGTGCAGTACTGGATACTGAGTCCATTGTTAAATATTTGTTATGGAAGTACTGAGATTCACTCATGTCATGCCATCTATATAACTGGAATGCAAAACTTTATGCACTACGAGACATTCTCTCTGACTGGTATGTGCATGTGCCTATGGGGTACTAGTGGAGATTCAAGCTCCCACCCATCATGGCCACTACACTCATGTGAAGACTGTATTTTGTTCTGCTGAATCTTGCCCTGGCCATTTCCCATGAGAGATATCAGTCATTTCCACATCTCCTGTCAACAAATCTGTGTTAATACCGACAAATGCTGAGCGATGAGTTAGTGACTTTATTCTGTTGCCACACTTGTGTTGGACCATATGTGGAGTGTTTGTTTTCTGGCTGAAAATGAATATTAAGGAAGTTATTCTTGCCATGCCTCATGGTGCCACTCATTTATTTAGTGTTCATCATATTAGCAACTGGTATTAATACTAAGACTCATGCTTTCAGGAACCACTAAAAACTATCAGTTCTTGCTTCAGTGCTCTTTGTAGTAGTTTTGTAAATTCAACAAAACAGTTGTTCATCTTATTCATTGTGCCACTGCCTCATGGGCCTACTCTCTCATTCTCCACTTTAGCTAATTTTATGTGATTGATTAATTACATTAGGTAGTGACACTTTCCTACAATGTTTTATGTACAAAATTTAATTCATGTTTTCAAACCACAGTATACAAGTTCCTGATGATTGTGTGATAAGTCAGAAGTGAAAATTTCTAATGAGTATACTGCTGGAAAAGCTCTTAAAATTGAAAAAGACTTGCATTTAGCAAGGGCAGAGCAAGCCAGATGCTCAGTGAAATCTGATAACGAAAATACACACAATGAAATGCATGTGGCCAAATTTGATCTCAAGAAGGCTTTGCCTTTCACTAAACTGTCTACACCTACAGTGTACTATAAAAGAAACATGTATGTAGGCAATTTAGGCATTCATTTCCTCAATCAACCCACAGCCTTTATGTAAATGTGGCATGAAATAGCCAGCTATATCAGAACATATTTAAAAATGTATGCATCGTCAAGCGACAAACACATCACTCTTTATTTTGATGGCTGTTCTTGACAGAACTGAAACATTAAAATGGCTCTAATAATAATAATAATAATCACCACCATTGTATCCTTCCAGGTACAGAAAGGCAGGTGGAAATAACTGACTATAAATTTATGGTACTGGGTCAGTCATTTGTACTGAATGATGCTAACTTCAGTCTAGTAGAGAAAGCTGAAAGTAAGATGCAGTATGTCTATAGCCCAGAAGGTTGGTTCAATATTGTAAAATCTATAAAACACAAAGTACCAAAATTTGAAGAGGGTGTTATGAAATGAGGAAGTTTTATGAGTGCAAACTAATTAGAAGAGGCAATTACAAGTGGAAAACCAACTATTCATGGCTATGAGGTAAACTGGTTAAAATTTTGATTGATGTGGTATTAAAGAGGCATGTCTTTTATGATGAGTTATAAAGAGATTCAATGATGTAAATTTCATAGTAAAAAAAAAAGAAAGAAAGAAAAAGAAAAAAGAAATGAACTAAACTCACTAGCCAATTTCCATCAGGAACAGCTTTACAAGAAACAAAGGTCAGTTACTAATGAAAAGTAGGGAGCATGCTTGAATTACTGAAGCTCATTCTGCCATTATATCATGCATACTACAAGAGTCATCTAACTGCGGAGACTGCTATAAGAGGAAGATCAAAAAATGAGTGACAAGATATTCATGAGCATCATGATTCATTCAGTAAGTGGGAATGAAATTGTGTTTGTGTGAAGAAGAAGAAGAAGAAGAAATGTTAAGTGAACTTGCTTGTAGGCCTGCAGTTTGCATAATTAATTACAAAAATGAATAATTTAAGAGAACACATTAAAAAAAGGAAAAGAAAGAGAGATGCAGCTTTAATTGTATTTGAAGTCGGAAGTGAAAATTTTTCAGTGGACCAGTGAACTATGTCCAGTAAATTGAAAAAAACCAGGCCATTTATATTAATGAAATGTCTGTATACATTGTATTCTTGATTATCATGTCTTTGTTCTTTTCCATTGTAAAAAACATTGTTTAATTCTTCATCTGCAATTAAATTATTAGTTCAACTGTATATCAGTCTTCCTTGAAAGAGGAAAGTATGGACTTTGCCCACATTTACTCTGAATGGCTCATATTAGAGGCCTGCATTAATGTGGATCATTAGCAATCTGCATGCTGCTTTGGTATGTGAGAGGAAAACTAAATGAGTTTCACATAGATTGGCAGAAGTTGCTGAATATGGCTGATATCACCTCACATACTGACACAGGCAGGTGAGTGCCATCCATGGCCATGCAGATATCACACACTTCCAAATTGCTGCAAATTTTCAGGGTGCGCATTTGTGATGCTCTCCCTTACCCCTACACCATGCGCTTCCTCCCTCTTTCAACGCAGGTAGCATTATCACTTGTAATGGGTCCAATTAGTTCATTTTCTCAATTCAGTTATAGGATGAATGAACAATAGCTCATCAGTGCAGGACTATCATTCTCTTGTGTGTGTGTGTGTGTGGTGGGGTGGGGGCTCTGAAAAGAGAGCAATGGAAGAAATGGAGAAACAAAAGAGCATGAAAAAAATTTATCAGGTGAGTGGTTGGTGTGGACCAAAACAGCTACTGGTAGGTTTGTAATGAGCCCAGGCTGGGAAAAGTTTGGAGAGATATTCAAAAGGAACACTAACAGTTACACAGGTTTTGTACAATGTTTTTTTATGTTCCAACAAAAAAAAAATTTCAATAAAGGCAAGTGTGTCTCCAGGCTGTCAGTATACCACTGGTCTGTTCTGACATGCAGATGGACACACATGCAATAAGAATTTCTTCCAAAATGATCAGGTTTAGGGATGCTTGTGTGAATATGAGTGCGGGAGACATCTGACTATTCACCACATTCAATGGTCCATATTTTACAGAGCTGGTGCAAGTATGCATTGAGTTCAGAGTAAAAACAGGTGTATCAATGCATCAAAGTTATTAAGTAATCTGTCAAAAATTTCATGTGCATTTGTGTTATGTGCAGATTCTGCTGAAGATGAGGTACTATTGGAAGTTTTGAATGCCAAAAAAAATAATGTGTCATGGCTAAAACCAAATTTTGGACTGAAAATTTAATCAAATATCATTATTTGCCTCAAACTGTCCATTATATAGACCAGGATTGGAATCTTGTCAATAGATTTACATTTACCAGAAAATTCTCCCATGTATCTGAGATGGCTGAAAGTATTAATAAGGAATTACTATATGAAAGTAAAAGAAAAAAAGAAGTGTACTAACATCTCAAATATTGACTACTGTATCATTTGTGACAAGTGGTACTATCATTGTAAAAGTACTGTTCTTCATTAAAGGAAGGTGACTACTTTCCTCCACTCATTCTTTTAATGGTGTTCTGAAGATAACATTTACTCTGAAACTGGCAGATCTAAATCTTCATGGTGATGTTGGACAGAATATCATAGAATTAACTTGCCTCTCTTTCCAGTGGTGCTTGAAGAAGTGCTTAAAGACTCACTGAAGTTCCAAGCATTTCATCATAAACATCAAAAGAATTCAGGTTTTCACAACTTGCACTGGAAACACTGAATCATAATTTTGAACCAGTCACAATGTTTAGTAAACTATCTCTATGAATTTTTCTGATGAAATTATGAGTGTACTTTATATTCACAGGTATGTCAAGTACTAAGAGAGTCTGATCAAATGAAGGTTGTGAAAAATCCAAAAGCTCATGTGAATGACTCAAAGAAATTAATAAATTTCATGAAACCAATTGAAAGTGCATCAAAACTAGTGGAAATGCTCAGCAGTGCACTGTTTTGAACTGGTTGTCTCTGTACACTGAGTAAAGAATTCCAGAACCCTCATTTTTGAAAGTAGTAAAGTGCTTGTCAGAAAAGAACTGATAGTTTTTGATTGTTTACAGTTTACTCATGAGTGTAAAGAGATCATTTTGCTGTTTAAACATCTTGAAATGTGGGAGCAACTTGAAACTACCATGAAACAAGACACTGAAACATGATGGAATTCAAAGTTGCTTATTATGTTTTCATTTCTGCACAACTTGAAACAGGAAGTTTTATAACACACACCAGTTACTGGAAGCAGTACTATTAATATTAACTTGTGTTAATTTGTTCCTTTTCTTTTGTAGATAAGTTATGTTTTTGAGACTCACTGCAAACACCACTGAATTTTGTCAACATCAGAGCAACAAACTTTCCTTGAATTAGTCAGTGTCCCCCCCCCACCCCCCATGGGAAGAAACAGATAAAATGAAAGCTGAAATAAATATAACAGATCAGTATGTTTTTCTGTTATTGGCTATGTATTTGAAACATTGCACACCCATGGACAGCAAAAAGTGTGGTAATGGGCAATCTGAAATGTGAACCTGTCTGCTGTATGAAAAGTTTGTGCCACAGATATTTCAAAAAGTAGCCGTGTTTCTATGGCCACAGTTCAGACATCTTAACACGAGCAGAGGAGTGAGGTATGTAAGAATTTTTTTCGTTTTTTTTTTCTGTCAAATGTTTTGCATGTACCAAATGACAACAAAGTAAACAGCGACTTAACTCTGAACTAGGTCCATGCTGAGATAATGAAACTTTGACCCACCATTCAGTCTCAGGATAATACAGCCAAACCAGTTACCCAATGATCCTGGAAGCAATCATGTGATGATGAGTACTGTGAATGGTGTGACATGCAATGAAGAGGAGGGGGGGGAGGGAGGGAGAGAGACGGAGGAGGAGGAGGAGAAGGGGAAGAGGGATGAGGATGAAATTGAATTCTGCCTCAGGGACAGCCCAGGAGATGATGAAGTTTGCTAAAATGGTGGTAATCTAAGATAAACTGTTGACCTTTTGGTAAGGCCTGAAAATTTTATTTTTAGTATGGCATTTTTGGCCAGGATCTCCCATTTGGGTTCGGCCACAAGTACGAAACTTATTTCAGTTGGCGCCACATAACTGAATTGAGAAAATGAACTAATTGGACCCATTACAAGTGATAATGCTACCTGCGTTGAAAGAGGGAGGAAGCGCATGGTGTAGGGGTAAGGGAGAGCATCACAAATGCGCACCCTGAAAATTTGCAGCAATTTGGAAGTGTGTGATATCTGCATGGCCATGGATGGCACTCACCTGCCTGTGTCAGTATGTGAGGTGATATCAGCCATATTCAGCAACTTCTGCCAATCTATGTGAAACTCATTTAGTTTTCCTCTCACATACCAAAGCAGCATGCAGATTGCTAATGATCCACATTAATGCAGGCCTCTAATATGAGCCATTCAGGGTAAATGTGGGCAAAGTCCATACTTTCCTCTTTCAAGGAAGACTGATATACAGTTGAACTAATAATTTAATTGCAGATGAAGAATTAAACAATGTTTTTTACAATGGAAAAGAACAAAGACATGATAATCAAGAATACAATGTATACAGACATTTCATTAATATAAATGGCCTGGTTTTTTTCAATTTACTGGACATAGTTCACTGGTCCACTGAAAAATTTTCACTTCCGACTTCAAATACAATTAAAGCTGCATCTCTCTTTCTTTTCCTTTTCTTAATGTGTTCTCTTAAATTATTCATTTTTGTAATTAATTATGCAAACTGCAGGCCTACAAGCAAGTTCACTTAACATTTCTTCTTCTTCTTCTTCTGATTATGTGGGTGAAATGATGATGAGAACAACACAACACTCAGTCCTCAAGTGGAGAAAATCTCCAACCCAGCCGGGAATAGAACCCGGGCCTAGTGCATGGGAGGCAAGCTAATAATAATGATGATAATAACGATTATGTTGTTTATGTTGCATGATAGTGCCTACCAAAGTTGTCTGACAATAGTTCTTTCATAAACAAAAGGCTGATAAAAGCCCAAAAAAAAAAAAAATGCAATGATTGATTGAGACCTTATGAAGGCTATTTATTTTACACTAAACATTGTCTACACAACTGAGTTTGGCTAGAACAGATAAATGACAAAGGGTTTTTAACAAACACAAATTAACATTAAAGTCTCATATCATAAATTTTCACAGTCATTTTTCATCAGTAGGCCACTGAATCACCTCGTCATAAAAGAAACCATGGGGACGAACTGAACAAGCTTCTTTGCATCATCCATTTTCTTTTTAGGAATAGGTATTCTTTCAGTGTATGTGTTGTGTATGGGTAGAAAAATGCATGATTGTGTCAGAATAGCTAGTTTGAATGTGTTGTAGAGGATTCCACTAAAAAAGCTGATACTGTTACTTTTCCTTTACTTGATTGCTGGAACAAGAATTCATGGTAGTTAGAAATAGTAAAATATTCTCTTTTTTCTTTCTTTTCAGATTTGGTGTCTTCTGAAACAATACATTTTTTATAGAACTGAGGCCACTATTTTTGAAAATCCAAAATATTTTCTGTTTCTATCAAATCAACACTAAACTTTCCCCACACTGTACACGTTAATATCATTTCACATACTTCTTTTATTGTGTAATATTGGTCACATTTACTTACTTAATTTTCTTCTGACAAGGCCAAAGACACTGTCACAGGGCAGATAAGAGTGGCCCCTTATGGGCAGTCTGCACACAATTGTTTTGAATCTTCCACTGTCTGTAAGAGATAGTTGGAAACTGATCACTGTGTGATTTTTGTCTTGAGCTGTAGAGTTATCACTGTACAGGTACAATTCATCAACATTTTCTGGTATATTATCAATGATATACTTCATTATAAAAGAGAAAGCTTCATTGTTGCCCTTTCCTGCAACCCCTTGGTGGTACAAGTAAAAGGATGCTGTGTTAGTACTGCTGTTGTAGATAAAAAAATCGATAAACTGACAGCTGTTTGACATGTACTCAAAACACAAAAGCACAGCATTATCATGTTCTACACAGTATTGTTTTGTTTTATGTAACGAAGTATAAAATTTGTTACCCCGCTTTTTGCAAATTAGTAACTGTGCAACAACTACTCGTTTTGCTATGTCATTAAGCTGAAGATTTTTGATTTGGCCATGTTTTCTTTATGTTAAGCCTTGTGTTCAAATATTATACTTCTTTTGATGCGTAGTGACTAGTTTGTAGGGGGAATGACTTAATGTGGTCTTTGATTTGGTCAGTATAATCTTGTGGAAAAGTCTTATGGTCCTTGTGTTGTCTTCTCAAATCTCTAGATGACTCAACTTTTAAAATTAGCTCTTTCAGTCTTTGAAGTTTTTTTTGTCCCCTATGGTATACAAACACAGAAATGCATTTTTTGTAAACCTTAAATCATTGTTCACCAAACATAACATGAAATGTAAATGAGCTCACATGTTCAACAGAATGTGTAGGCTTAGTAAACTCGTCTTCTTTGTCATCTGTGGGATTAGGTTTCAACCTAGACATTCTACTTTTCACTGGATGGGCTTCTATTAATGATTGATACAATAAGTGTTGTTCATCTTTGCATGCAAAGCTTCCGCCTCTGCTAAGAATGTCAGTTTGATCCTCCTCAGAAAACTTGTTGAAACATTTCATTCTGCACCTACAAAATATGTTAGTCCTATTTCTTTTAAAACCAGCTTGGAAATGTAGGACTTGAAGATATAGGTTAAGTTATGGCTCATGTAGAACAACAAAATACAATAAATTGAAGCATAACCTACAACACAACACCACAGAACTGCCTAGATCTAAGGTATTTCAAAAGAAATAAATCAACTTACGAGTGTGGTGTCCCTGTTTTTTGCACTTGAGAAACAGTCCCTTTGTAATTAATATACTCATCACCACAGATAATTGCTTTTTTTATACAATTTACTTTGTAGTTATCAAAATTATGAACTCCTCTTTTACGTTTACTAGCAACAGCCTTGCCACAGTGGATACACTGATTCCCGTGAGATCACCGAAGTTAAGCGCTGTTTGGTGTGGCCGGCACTTGGATGGGTGACCATCCAGCCACCATGTGCTGTTGCCATTTTTCGGGGTGCACTCAGCCTTATGATGCCAATTGAGGAGCTACTCGACCAAATAGTAGCGGCTTCGGTCAAGAATACCATCATAGCGACGAGGAGAGCGGTGTGCTGCCCACACGCCCCACCTATCCGCATCCTCCTCTGAGGATGACACGGTGGATGGATGGTCCCGGTAGGCCACTCATGGCCTGAAGATGGAGTGCTTTTACATTTATTACCTTCCATATCATTATCACTCTCTGTCATCTTTTAGGAGCACACAAAATCTTCTTAACAACTCTTAAATTAATTTTAGGTTGAAGACATCACTTTAAACTAACCTACAACAATATTAATCAGAATGAAGAGAGAGGAATAGACCTGTAAACTACACAGACTAGTGAACAGAAACAGCTGGTTACCAGACCACTACTGCCAACCATACTTTATTTAAGGGAGGGCTCTTGTCATTGACATGAGCTGTTTCATAACTAGACACAGATTTGCAATGGATGTATCTTGAAAAGTATTGGTGCGAGAAGAGACCTTCCATAAGTAAATGCGTGGATGTTGGCACAATCCATTTTCATGATAAACTCATACTTGAAAAAAAAAAAAAAAAAAGAAAAGAAAAGAAAGTGACGTGAGCCCTTTCATAAATAACTGATTCAATTGTACATTTTCCATTGACAAGTGGGTAAACATTAATTATTTCTGCCTGAAAACTGTCAAAAAAAAATGTTGTCAATCAGTGTCCTAATATCTTGTGGCACACAAGTTGGAAAATTAACTAGAGAAATTAGATTGAAACACCCAAATAATGATTCTAGTTCAATTTACCTGTCTAAATATTTTAAGAAATCTACACTGAAGTCTCTACAAACTACTAATTTTCTCATCTTTACTGAAAGGTAGCTCACTAATGCATCTAGATATGTTACAAATTGTTGAAAGGTTTTTTAGCATAGACCTGTAGACTGTTACAATTATCACAGAATATTCTTCGCTAAGAGCTCACAAGCACATGCTTCTAGATTCTGATTAATAGCTGGCTGGGATGGTCGTGCGGTTCTAGGTGCTACAGTCTGGAACCGCGTGACGCCTACGGTTGCAGGTTCGAATCCTGCCTCGGCCATGGATGTGTGTGATGTCCTTAGGTTAGTTAGGTTTAAGTAGTTCTAAGTTCTAGGGGACTGATGACCTTAGAAGTTAAGTCCCATAGTGCTCAGAGCCATTTGAACCATTTGATTAACACTAAAATTATTTGTTTCAATATTTCTGACTTTGCGTCCAGCTTTCATATCTGTTTCCACACCTCCTTTTTCTATTTTAATGGTACACAAAAATGGTGGCAGTCTGCATCCCCTGATATTTAACTTCTCCATCCCTGTGGTTGCATTATGTTCAGAGAGGCACAGAACATATATAATTTCAGAATTTTCCACAACTTCCAGGCACACAAGAAGCTGATGTATCATGTTTTCCAGTCCTCTAAAGTTCTGATGGAACAAATTAATTTTATTTTCCTAGAAACCGTTACACATATCATGGTCCTGTTCTGATATAATTTCTTTCAATACTGTTTGCTAACCTGATACTAACCTAAAAAATGTGCCCTTCTGACTCCAGTTATCATAGGGATTTTGTCTTGTGTGCATGTGGCCCTTCATACACTTTCAGCAAAATGCTCAGCTTTTCTTTCCTTGCGTATTCCTGTGTGGAACATGATTTGTATATCTCCATTTCCTAATTCTAGCAACAGACATTTCACACATATGAGACTTTGTTTCAGGCAAAAGCTGTGTGCTCAGCTCCTTAACATAGGTAATAGCCATGTTAACATATGGCTGGTCATTGCACTGTAAAACCTCTACAAACCTCACATGAATTTGTGCTGTTGTTGTTCCTATTTGCTCCAGTTCACCTTTAATGCTTTATTCTAAACTGCTAGACAGGTTGTTTCCAGCTCCCCTGGCTATAAGTACCTCCCCATCAAAAAAGCTACACAATGGCCCTATGTTCTGTCACCTGGCTAAGCTTGGCATTAGGTAACAGGTTATCAGTTAGCATATGAGCCAAGATATGATTCTTATCTCAAGGTGGCTGATATGGAATTAAAGTGCCACACCCTTTGTTAACTTATAATCATAGTCAACCCCCCCCCCCCAACTCTCCCCCCCCCCTTTGGAATCAGCAGGAATTGATCAATGTCCCCCCACCTCGTCCTCTCTCCCCTACCCTCCCCACGCCACTTCCTGGGCCAATAGAAAGGCTGGACCAACAGGAAGGCTGAACCAATAGGAAACAAGATCTCCTTTCCCCTCACTGCCCCTTTATTATATTATGAATCCAGCTCTCTGAGTCCCCCCCCCCCCCCCTCATTCAAGGTCTGATCATCATAGTGAAAGGATGCAATGTCAGATGGGATCAGCCAATGCCCCCAGGCACAAGTGGAATAAGACTTTTACATTTTAAATTCTTAGTAATACTATAATAATAATTAATACTTTTATTAATTAATATATATTCTATTGTACTTATGGCTTGTTATTTTCCCAGTAGTGCAATGCACCCTTAATCCAGCGGTGGCAAAACTGCTAGACAAGGGCACTCACAAACTATTGTCTGTGCCGCTACAGCCGCACTGGCCCACAGACAGTCCTCATGATTTGTCAGAGCCTGCATTATTCAGCTATACTATACCACCATCTCACCCACAGCATCAACTGCCTCCACAGCCCCCTGACCTGCAGACAAATCCATCAAGAGAACTACTGCTGGCTAGCACATATAACCTGACTGCAAGTGGATCTAAATGTGTAAATGTAGGCCTGGTTCCAGATCATGACTTTCCCATGGTGATTGAAGTTAAAAATGTACAACGTGTTGATCCCAAAATTCAATATTAATAGCATGAGTGTGAATACCTGTGCAATATGAGTGGTTATTTAAAGAATAAAATGATAGGTAATATGATCCACTCTGTACTCCAACAAAAATTGAAATATTAGGATATAAAGTTACCATAGTTGATACATGTGGCAAGGTCGTGTTAGAATTAACTTCATGGGGCATAAATGTACATTTAAAATATTCAAGTGTTGTGAAATTATATGATCTGTACAGTGCAATATTAATGACTACAGAAAGACTGTGCAGCTGGCAGCCAGCTTACTAAGAATTTGTAGACTATTTGAACAAAAACAGTGTTACGCTGAACCAAATGGAACAGTATATGAACTCCTGTATAACTCCTGTATCAAAGTCTGCAAGTGTAAACCCAGTCAGCTCTGTAGAGGCTCAGTTGACTGAAGGAATTCCTACGTGGGTAATGCCACCTATTGGCTGGAATGTGATACACCCTGAATTTAAGGCCTACAGACAGCAGCTATTTTCAAAATTCTGTGCTGCCACTGTGCAGTGAAATTTATAGATAAAAAAATGAATAAAGCACATAGTGTTTCCTACACTAAAATTGTTTTTTTTATTTCACGTACCCCTTCATACCATATCCAATTACCTACAGTAAAAATTAAAAAAATTGCTTCTTACTGGGAGTCAGGTATGCTCATGCAACACCGCCCCCGATGCCAAAGCTGGCACTGTCTCTGGGGCCCCATGGTCATCCACTGCCTGCTGCCTGTGGCCACCACTGATGTCACAGCAATGAACAGTTGTGAATGAATATCCGATGCAGATACATCTTGAGAACCAAAGGCTCGCAGCTTATCAGAGTCTGATTAGTAACTGCTACCCACTCGCAAGGTGCATATCTCAGTAACAGACTATGAACAGTGGGAGTGAGTCTCAGCTGCTTTGTTGAAATAGGAAATAACAGTTTGTGAAAAGACGAAGCCACCATGGTTTGGACAGTACTGTCTTAGACATTACCACATACTTGCTAAGCCAAAATGTCTACACACATACATTGAGTAGAAAAGAAACTGGTATTATTTTCTTTTTTACAACCAACACAGTGCAGTTTAATGGGAGGAGGCCCATCAGTCTTGCATTGTGCATTCACAGCATAATTTTTATAGTAGGGCTCATAAATAGAAAGAATGACATTTTCAAACACTTGAGGCAGTAAGTTGAATCTGTGTGAAATATCACATAGCAAAGGTATAATATGTGTAGAACACAAGTAGTACTTTACAGAATTCAATCTTTTAGGTCATTCAGCAAGTTTCCTATAAATTTTCAAAAGTACTTCACAAATATTTCATGATGTCAGCAACTCAAGCATGGAATAGGTGATAGTGATCCACTTATTTTCATCTTGGGAGGCATAATTCTCAAGATGATTTTTCAAGTCACTTTCTTGGATACGCCAAAGTTGTGCAAGCACTGTTCTCTTTTAATATTCAGATAACTGCCAACAAATTAGTAGGCATCACTTGTAGTACAAACTCACTATCCTTACTCAGGTTAAAATGAGCACCATCATTCCACAAATGATCATAACGCTCTTCATTCTGCTGATGAACTAGCAGGAGAGGCCAGCATATTCATCTTTTATATCCAAAATAAAGATAATATTTTTTTAAGTCTACGTACACTGCTGTAAATAATGTATATTAACAGTGATCAATGAATAGTTCACCTACTCATGAGAGAACTGGCTAAGAGCAAAGATGTCAAGGTGCCTAGCAGGTGGGGTGAAAAAACAGCCACATGCCATGGCAGTTATATCATTTAATGTTAACTACAGTTTAAACAACACAAGCTGTAATTGTGTCAGTATCGGTATGATATCTGACCAGGACTTCCATCTGGAGGTTGTATTAGAAAATTCACGATTTAGTGATGCCAAAGTAATATTATCTGCAGATGAATGGGTTCAGCTATGTGACCCATCAATGCATATTTCTGCTTTATTCCACAGGAATAATTCCTGGCCATCAGTAATGCTGGGAGGTTATATGGTCACAGCAGGAGAATTCTCTGGAATAATTAAAATATTTAACAGCAGAATCTGTGTACATTTTCAGGAACAAATTTTTAAGAATCCAGAGTGTATACAAGTTCTTTTGTAAAGTATGCTTTAGACTGTTGACGAAGGTGGGAATCATATGTCCAAAGATTCTATGAGACATTGTGGAGTAAATGGTTGGATAGTGCTCAGCAAAGTCTGCGACCATCAGATGAAACCATTGCTCCACTCTATGATTCAGTTTTTTCTCTTATCAGATTAGAAAGCTGTAAGGTAAGTGTGCCAGATATAAGCAAAGAACTGAGATAATATTGAAATCTGTTAATACACCCTGCAATACACATGGTTGTAGATCATAGGGGGTGGAGGGGGGGTGGAGGTAGGGGAGAACAATATATATAGAAAAAGTGGATTTAAAGTTGCTCACTTTAAAAAGTAAATATTAGTTGTAAAGAATATGAGATTAAATTTTGACTGTTGAACATTTGAGCAGTAACCAATCAAAACTTATATTGTCCACCTGTGGACAAAATTGAGGTTCAAATTCGGCATAGTTTCATGTGATATTTTATGTGCTTTACATGTCCCATAAATAAGACTGTGTTTATCTGTATATTGTAACACTGAAAAAGTAGCTTGAAAATGAACTGTTAAAACAAATTGTATATTGTCCACATGACTGAATGAGTCACAATGTATAATGTCCACCATTTAGATTTCAGTTTGCTTTCATTTCATCTACTTTGGCAGTACTGTTGAGTTTAACTTTTGTCAATGCTATCAGCTGTTCAAAACCTTAGTCAGCATTGTTGCCTTCTGGTATTGTTTGACATTTTTTTAGCAAAATTGTTATTGTTGGTGCTGCATAGCAGCAGTATTCTGTTGTTTTTTGTGTGTACGGTGTCCACTGGATTTAGAAGAGGGAAGTGTTACTGTAGGGGAGAAGCATAAAGATTGTGGAACAAGAAAAAGAATGAAGAAGAAATCGAAAAGAGAACTGGAAACTGAAACCAAGTAAATCTTCTGTTTATACCTTCTTATTAGAATACATAGAATTTGTTTCTGTAACATTCATCAGTAAATAATGCCATGATAAACAGCACTTTCTTATTACTTTTGTCCTAGGTATCATGATAAAGATCCTCATTTAATAAATTTTGATCTTCCCTGCAAATTTTAATTGCTGCTCTACCCCAATAAATGTTCTATGTAGAATGAAAAGAAATGTGTTTTCTACACCAAATAAAAAAACACAAAGATCTGAAAATATCATATTTTCTGGATGTAAGCAGTCCAAAGCATCAAGTGCATTCACAGAGAAAGTGCCAAAGTAAAACCAACAGCTGTGACATTGAAATATCATGCAAGTTGGGGATTTAAAACAGATTTGTACCATTTTTCATTTTAATTTTTCTTCTTAATAAATTGCATCTTTGTACTGATACTATACAGGAAATTATCCAACAGACTCTGGAACACTTGCAGTTGATGTTCCAACTTGGTAATCTAAACAAAGAACATAATTATTTCACAAAGTTAAGTAAGTAACTATCACATACTAACATGGGTTTTTGATAATTGCAGGTGAAATAAAGGGGTGAGAAAATTCCTGCATGTGCTGCATTTTTTCAGAAACTCTTTGGTATTGGACAAACAAGATTAAATACCATTGCAAAATGAGTTTCACCTGGGAGAGGACTTACAGATAAAAGAGGGCGTGATCATAAGACTGTAAACTATGAAACTAAAAGAAAGCATGTGGTAGAATTCTTATCAAAATTGAAAGCCACCAAAAGTCATTACACTAGGAACAAAAGCCAAAGGCTGCATCTTTCACGTGAATCAAATATAAACAAATTTATAAAATAATACAACAACTTAGCAGCAACTGATCTCAAAGTAAAAAATTCATTCTTCACCAGAATTTTCAACTCCAAATTCAATTTGGGTTTTGGCTCCCCTACCAGTGATAGATGCAGTTGTTGCTTTACAATGTGGCATGAAATTCAAAGTGCTGTATATAAAAAGCAAAAGAAGAAGTTAATGACGGAACTTCGTGCTCATAGGCTGAAAGCTTGAGCTTTTTATAAATTAATGAAACAGTTGCCACATGGAAGTAAAATCCTTGCATCTGACTTGCAGCAAGTCCTGCTTCTGCCAAAACTGAATATTGGAGGGGCATATTACACTGAACAAATTACATTTTATAGCTTCTGCATAACAAATATTGAAAACATACACCCTTTTTCTATGTATGGAATGAAGCTCAAGCTGGAAGAGGACCACAAGAAATTGCATGAACCATCACAGATTTTCTTTCTAAAGCATCCTTTGACTGGGCTACCACATCTCTCAGACTCTCTGTTGGTGGCTGTGGTGGCCAGAATAAAATCAACATCTGATTCATGCTATTGTATTCTGGCTATTGAAAAGTTCTCCATTACATATAAGAGAATTGCATCTATATTCTCCAGTTTGAGGGCATTCCTCTTTACCTGCAGACAGGGTCTTTGAATGAGTTGAGAGTATACTGTGCCAAAAACCAGAAATTTTGAATCCGGAGAAGTATGTACAGTTCTATTATGAAGCTGGGGAAATGCAGGTAATTGGAAAAGACTGGATGCTTAAGAACTATAAAGAAATCTCAAAGAAATGGAAACAGATAGATGTTATCAGTGAAGTATAAAGATTAATTTTGAAAAAGTCAAAACTGAAGGGTGTCAGTGACCAGGACATAAAATTTAAAACAGAAATTTATTATTACTTTGATGACCCTTCTAAATCATTCACAGTATTGGCAAAATGTGGACATAAGATGTTCTCTGATACTGAAATACCTATACTATCGTTTTCAAACATGATAAAGGGAAAGAAAAGGGAAGATGTGAAGAAACTGCTCACTTTAAGGTTCAGCACACAACCCAAAAGAAGAAGAACAACTTAATTTTTTTTCATGAACTTTACAGGTCCCATGCAGCAGCTTCACTCCAGAAGATATTGAATGTGGTTGTTTACAAGAAGAACCAGGAATAGGCAAAATTTAATTAATTCTGTCTGTAACAAATTATTGTGTTGAAAAGTTTTTTATGTAATTTAAGGCTTTGTAGAATTCCTTCAAGTAAATATTATTGTTTTATTGATCCAAGTATTATAATCAATTTAAAGTAATTGAAAATTACTCTAAGTTAATAATTATTTTCAGGTATCAAAGTTCATATGAATTAATGAAGATTTAATACTGAAAACCTGTCAAAATATATAATGTCCAAGGGAACTGATCAAAATGTATATTGTCCAAAACAAAAATCGACTTTTAACCATCCTAATCAAATTTTGATCTGTTGCAATGTGGGGTTGAGTTCAATATCCCAACAAGGAATTAACTGTGAAAACAGCATTATAGTCCATTGAACAGTTTAATAGATACCAGTTTTGCACTTTCCCTGAAAAATCTGAATCAATGGACATTATACATTTTGATTAGTTGATCCTCATTTATGATGAATGTTAGACTGCATAGTTTGGTAGCAGTGAAATGCATAAGATGTCAATGCTAAGTTAAGCTTGGCTTCCCACCTGTTATTTATGCACTTTACATCAACTTCCTATGTTCATGACAGCTGCCAGCTTCAGTGATCTAACAGCTTTAGCGCTATGGTAGTGCAATGAGCTCATGTTGTGTGTCAGCTGAGAAATAAAGAGCATAATGACTATGTTTGAACAAGAACAGCTCCTTGATATGCATTCACATAACTTTGTTACTTCCATATTTAATTGGTACCATAGCTGTTGATTATCCATGTGCATGCATGACTAAGTTCCATCATTTTATAGCAGATGGACAACATTCCCCTTCTTATGCCCCTCCTCATCACGGTGACAAAGCCCTACTCCCTGCTTTCTCCGCACCTCACACACCACTGAAGTAGAAGCTTAACTTAACATCAATAACTTATATGGATTTCTGTCAATATCTGTAGAATGTCACAGTTGCACCTGTGATCAATTAAATTTGAAATAAAAGAAACATGGCTTAAATGATAAACTGGGTACCAAAAACTTGAAGGCATTTAATGGTTTATATTTTAGAGTGTCTCAGTTGCATTCATAGTGATGTAACAGTGCTGTATCTAATACATAAAGTTGGACCTGTTTCCAATGGCAAAAAACCCGATGGCTGTGTCCTAGGTTCACTGTGCAATCACTCATCCTATGTTTCCTTACATGAGGGTTAAAAATGAATAGAGTCTGTGGAAGTTTGAAAACATTTTGCGACACTGATAATGAGTAGAGAATTGTGGTATTCAGCATGACTGATGTCGTACTGTTTGTCCAGTTCAGCTGAAGTGATATTTCATGGTGAGTTTTTTACTTATGATTTGGAAGAGTGAAGTGTTATCAAATAACTGTGCTAATTTAATATTTCTAACCTTACATGACAATACACATAACTTTGATATCATCTATATAATATTAGGGATAGGGGGTTATCACCTAAATACATCGCAAATAATTTGTTTCTAGTAGCCTTTTACACACATTAAAAATAAGAGAAATGCCCCAGCAGACAGAAAAGAAACCACTCTGAGGATGGAAATGTGACACAGAAACCAACCAAAATGTGTTTGAAAGAAGCATCCGAAGTAACTGAAGACACTAGAGGAGAACCGCAAATGTTGAAGTCTGATGCTACAAAAACTGTTTTTGAGAGACCACCTAAAATTAGTCTACAGCTAGGCATCTCAATCTTGGTTCCCCAGGCAATTAAGATCCAAAGATACAGACTAAACTACATGATGTGAGATCCTGAACAGTAAAACTGAAGGGTGGTCTTTATACCATTTTGAGATTGTTTTATTGCAGAGTTGAGTTTTACATAACATAACAAAGTACTGTCTGGATTTTCTTCACTGTTCCTAATTTCAACCATTGAAGTACTCTTAAACAGTGAAGAACGAGAAGACTTCGAGGCCTTAATTTATTTCTACATTGAAGATGTGGAATGCAGAGTTGAAGATGTTCTTACTGAATTACATTTATGCAGAAAGAAATCTGTGAAAGATGATTCCAGACTTTTAACTGCCATGTAAACACTGAAATTATGCAACAATGACCTGTATCCAAATATCAACAACAACCTGAAGATATTGGTCACATCTTCTGCAACTACAGCCACAGCAGATCACAGGAGATTATGATCCACTTTAGAGAGAATTGAGACATACCTGCAAAATTCAGCAGGACAACAAATTTTGAAGTTTATTGTCTCACATTAAGTCAACAATAGTTATTAGATTGTCATGTATTATGATTTACAGTTTCTAAAAGTGAATAACGTATGCTGCCATGTCAGTTGAATTATGTTGATAATTGTGTTTTATCATTTCAGAGAAGACTAAATGCCTGAGCACCCTTGTCCATTCACCATTGAGTACCCATTACACCATTGGAGATGACAGACAACCTCGCAAAGAGATAGAAGAAAATGGATATATCATTATAGGGAAATACTTATTATTTCCTGGTACTTTTGTATTACTTTTGGTTATTTTAAGCCGTAATTTGTTTATTTATTCATCTGTAGAAATGTATATGTGGTATGGATCTCACCAATATTGTACTTCCCACAATGCTTCTCACATTTATTCCTAAAACACATTTCAGAAACACTAATATTCAGGCTGACAATGGTTTGCTCTTTTATTCAGATGTATGCCATGTTTTCTGAATTTCTTTCTTTCCAGATCAACTATGCTAAGAAATGATGCAGTTGAAGTGGGCTGCATAATAACATACAGTTTATAGACAGTAAATACTAGTAGTTAATGTCAACATCTAAACACATAGGAATGTTTCTACTACAGTTCTTTCATCTCCATTCATTACTATGTCTGACAGTCCTATTCTTCTATCTCACTGAGTTAGTTTGAACAGCCACTAGAAAAATACACATTATACATGCTGGCTGCAACTGCTGAGGGGGCATTCCAGGCTCAAGGGCTCACTCTGATGGCATGGCTTTCCATGTCAAGTGAACAGGAAGGAAACATCATCTGTCATCACACTGCCTGCTCGTGGCTTGAGTGTACCATGTGGGCTGTTCCATTTCAATTTGGACAGCAGAAAACCTTGCATTTTTTGTGGGGGCTCAATTTTCTTTCGTTTAAAGTACACGTTAAGTAAATATTTTTTGCAAAATCTAAACTGTGATAAACAGCTACTTCTGGGTTTTTTCATGATCAAAGTTACCATAATTTAATAAAGCTATGTGATTCTCATACTCATAGCTCAGAAAATATTTGAAGTTAAATTCTTGAATACAGTTTAAAATGAAGGTAATATTTATATATTCCTGACATAGTAAGTATGGGGATGATCTGCAGTGTATGGTAACTAAGGACATTTCCACAACCCAAGACCATTAAAAAGCATTTTATTGGATGACTGGTTTCAAGAAAGCTGTGCTGTTATCATCAGATCATATGCTTTATAGTACTACAACATATTGTCCATCAGTGTTGCAAGTTGTTTGACACTGTATATATACACTTCACACTAAGAACACTTGAAATTGGCACAATGTTTGTATTGGTACACTGCAATTTTATATTTTACATGCCAATTTGTAGTGAGCTTCATGATAGTGGTTAGTGTATATGCAATTTCAAATGACTTGAAACACTGATAGACAATCTGTTGCAACATTTTAAAGCATAAGTTCAGATGATGACAGCATCACTCTTTCAAAACTAGTCATGCAATAATTTTTTTAGTAATTTTGGCTTGTGAAGTTTTCTTCAGATATGAATGTAATACCATATAGATTGAGGTGGAATTTATGTGGTACTTTTAGAACTTGTAATTTTCATCATCTTTCATATTTCTTCCAAAAAACAAATTTTAATGGAATAAAATTATGCTGTATCATTCAGTATTTGATTTAAAAAAAACATAAGTAAACATTTTTATGGCAGCTTCACTGGAGAGCTGTAGAAGAAATAAAAAACTAATAGAAACAGTGGCAAAATCTGCTGTCTGAACTAGTCCACATTATGCAACAGAGTGCTGCAAGGCTTCTTCCCCTGTTGAGTGGCAGACAGGAGCCCATTGCAATCTAGGTACACTGCAAGTGTAAATATTTATTATTTAATTATTTTTTACCCATGTCAGAGAAAGGGCTCTATAAAATTTAAAACCAAAATCAATGTGTAATCAAATGAGGTTCAAGCCTATATAAGTTTAATGCTTATGAAAACTGTGTTTATGCTTCACACATGGAAAAATTTTAAAAAATTGTGGTAATTATTTCAATTTTATTAACATGTAACTCCATCAACAACAGACATTCAGCTTTAGAATTAATTGCAGTTTACTGAATTCTGATATAAGGATCTTGGGTTACACAGCTCACTAGTTGTCTTGCCCAGAAAAAAAATGCAAATTTTACAGAATTTTAACTCAAAAACTAACAAAACATGTGAGAGGTATTTTTATGAAAGCTGTATTCTTTTTACATTACAGCATTTGAAACATCTAGAAATTATCAATGACTAAAGTAATAAGAGCTGAATTTTCTCATTTAGGTTTATTTGACATGGAATGTGCCATGTGCATTGGCCTGCTGATGAGCTGCACTTACTAAAATGATTTTCTGCCAGCATATTACCTCAGATTGCTGTTGGCTCAGTTTGGCTCATATTAAATGTAGCTCAAGTGTGGTGTATTTCTTGCTTGTCAGGAACTTATTCTTAATGTTCTGAGTATTGGGTACTATGGGTGGCCTTATTTAGAGTATTACTATACTCTCCTACTTAAAACCTCTGGTGACTGCTGTTTGAGCTTTTATTTTTTGCACCCGAAGTACTAGAGTGCATTATGTAATCGTTTTAAAAAGGCAAATATAAATGGCACCACAGATATGAGATTTCTCAGAGATTTTAATTGTGACATTGACAATTAGTTAGTGTGAGAATTCAGTTTGATAGATTTCTCGATAAGTAACTCCGTTCTGTATCTTCTATTAATGGTGGTGTTTTGAGGTTCCTATAAGTTATGTTTTGTATTGTGTGGTTAACAGGGAAAGGGGGGTGGGAATGAACATCATGTGCTTGATCAGAACTGAATCCCCCCCCCCCCCCCCATTTCCCACAGAAGAAAAAATTACCTATGCCCCTATGCCCCTGACAATATCTAAGTGTTTATAAATAAAAGTTTTGGAGCTGCATGTGTGTGTGTGTGTGTGTGTGTGTGTGTGTGTGTGTGTGTGTGTGTTTGTGTGTGTGTGCGCATGAGAGAGAGAGAGAGAGAGAGAGAGAGAGAGAGAGAGAGAGATGTATGTCAGTGTGAGCATGTAGTTGTCATCATGGTGAGTGAAGGAGGAAACATCTCCATCACTAGAGTCTTTTAGTAACTGACTGGTCCTGCAATTATGCTGGAAACTGAAAGAAGAAGATGAAGAAGAATCTATCATTACTTCTCAATAGTGTATATGCTTTAATTCTGGACTTTCAGATTGAGGGAAGACTAGTATTGTTCTAAAACTGTTAACAAGTCATGAGGGGATCCACTTCGAGCATCTACATAATTTTTCAAAACCATTATTTCAGTTCAGATGTCAGCTATTACAGCAGATTTCACATGGCACTGAGGGGGTAATGTACCAGATATCTAGTGAAAGTTGTGATATTGCACCATCTGAAAAGTAAAGTCAAACAGTATATTCATATATGATGACAACACAGTGGAAACCCAGGATGAGATCCTGAAATATTTTTGCCTTGGCCACCATATGCACACAAGATATCTTTTATTTGAGCCAGATGTACTCAAGGACCCCCAAGCAGCTGGTCTGGGATAATGTGAACTTTATTCCACAAGCAGTGACATTGCTGCAAATAGAAAAGTAATCCAGAAACTGTAGGATAAATTTCTTTTATTTCCATCTATGATCACAAATTTGTTAGGTCCTTAGACTACCAGTTTGCATCAGCAATGACATCACATATATTTAAGATATCATGTGCAGTTGACTACAGTGTTGGCAAAGTCATCTTTTCAGTTCCTCTATTGTTCATAAAAAACTCCATGTTATGAACAGTAGTGAATTTAACAAGATGACTCCATCAACATTGTGGCCTAGTATATACGACATTATAAATATGTGTGATGATGCTATGCTGATTCTGTGTGTCTTTTGATGATTCCACTGTGGTTTCATTATATTAGGATATGTTTTAAAAAATATCTGAAGATGGTTATCCCTGACCAAAACCCATAGTCTAAGGGCCTAACAATTTTATAATCTTAGGTGTATCCTATTACTGCTTTTAGACAGGACAATCTGAATTTAAACCATATGTACTAACACACATATCGGAACCAACTTGTCATTCAGGAATTAATCACTATATTTGTTGATTGCTGGAACAACTTACAGTATGGCTTTTTGGTTATTGATCAAACAAGGAAATTGAATAATAAGGGAGTGTACTGAAACATAACTAAGTCAGTTTATTTTAGGCTACAAGTAAATCTGCATGTGTGCAATGTGCTCATTCCAGAGGGTTGAAACATCAGCCAAACATATTTTTATGTGTCAACAGCAAAATCAATATAAGATCAGTGGAATTAGATAGTGGTGTTAAGGGAGCAGCTGCCAAAGATGAATCACACCTGAATGACACAATTCAGCAAAGTGAGTGGGCAATCAGCATCAGATTAATGGGTTTGGATAGTATTATCAAGACAGTGGCTGTTGAAGGTGAATCTCACAGTGGCTGTTACAGGTGAATCTCAGGCACAGCAGTTGTATGATACAATACAGTCATATATCTATCTAACAAACACAAAAATCAATGAGGCTTGTATGACAACTGTAAAGATCCACAACACATTGAAAAAAAAACCATGGAAAAGAGAAGCTTGGGAAGAAAGCAATGAACCCCTTCTGAGGTCACTCGCTGTAATAAATTGAAAGACTCAGAAGCTTGAGGAAGCTTCGTATAAGACCATATAAGATGATTGAGATACCATCTCAAAGTGTGATCAGTATGTGATAGCATGATGAGAATAAGCAAAGTCATAGAGGCACAGAAAGCTGTTCGTTGCAAACTACAACTTTTAAAACTGGGGCAGCTGGAGCATGAAAAGTGTGTCTCTGTAAGGTTTAGACATGTAACAGAAATTATTAAACAGCTACCTCACACAATAGGGCTGGATGGCAGTAGAAGAAGAGGATGAAGAAGAAGGATATAATATCACCAATGCAACATTTGTGGTCAGTCTTCACAAAACAAAAAATATAGTAACCTACAACTATAACATCAATGAGGCACTGTTGAAATCAGCCGACTCATACAAATATCTGGATGAAAAACTTCATAGGGATATGAAATGGATTGATGACATAGGCTCAGTCGTGGGTAAAGAAGGTGGTAGTCTTGAGTTTATTGGTAGAATACTGGGGAAGTGCAATCAGTCTACAAAGGAGACTTCTTACAAACTACTCATGCAACCAGTTCTGGAATACTGCTCAAGTGTGTGGGACCCATACTAAACGGTACTAATGGGATATTGAACATATGCAGAGAAGGGCAGCACAAATGGTCACAGGTTTTTTGATCCATGGGAGAGTGTCACAGAGATACTGAAGAAACTGAACTGGGAGACTCTTGAAGATATATGTAAACTATCCCAGGAAGGTCTATTAATAAAAGCTTCAAGAACCAGCTTTAAATTATGATTCTAGAAATATACTACAATCCCTGATGTATTGTTCACATTGGGATTGTGAGAATAAGATTAGAATAATTACTGCACACACAGAGAATTCAAACAATCATTCTTCTCGTGCCTCCATATGTGAATGGAATGGGAAGAAACCCTAATAACTGGTAAAGTGGAACCTACCATATGCCATATACCTCATGGTTGTTTCCATAGTATAGATGTAGATGTAGATTAGTCAAAGTCTGCCATATCTCCTGGGAAAGCTACCTATGCACTTAAAGAACAACACCTTAGTTATTGGAGACAGGGAGTGTGAACAGAGATGCAGTTTAGCAGAGCTAATAATTTGCCAAAAGGGAAGAGAAAATACATTCACCAAGGAGCATGATTTATCCTGTGCTGCAAATTGAGGTTTGATAGAATGTCGTACTGAAAATTGAATTTTAGCAAATAGGCCAAAGAAGGAACATAGGCATAAGATGATGTATTACAACATTTACAGTTGATAAAGCAGTGTGTGCCAAACTTAAATTGGGTTCTGGAATAAATTTCTGGAATAAATTTCAAACAAATTATGAACACAGCTCACCATACACTAAAGAAGTAGGAACCCAAGGGCTGTTTAAAAAATTGTATCCAGTCAGCGGTGATTGTGGCAAGAAGTGTCCTGAAGAAGAAGAATGGGGTAAGAAGCTGTATTAAAATGGCTAAGGTTCTGCCAATACATAAGGCCAGTATTACACTGTCAAATTTCTTTGACAGACATCTTTGGTCAAAGCTTTGACAATTCACTTAGGGAAGCTTGTATTGAAAAATTCTTTAGTCAAAGACTTTTGTTCTAGACAGTATATGGACCTAGCTTTGATCAAAATTCGCCATATTGTATACATGTTTGAGTCTCTGCAGTTGACTGAAGTAAAATGGCTTCAAAATTTACTTAGTGTCTTACTACTACTGAAGAAGTATGAAGAATGCAACTTTCTTCATAACATCAAACACACTGATTATAAAAACTTGCATAATCAGTTAGACTATTGTAAAGAAATACCTGCAGCCATCAGCTGTATTGGAAGTGGCTGCATTGTGGATGATGTAAAGAATAAATGAAATATATATGAGTACTATATTGCAAGCTCAAAGAGCTTTCACCTGTTGTTAAAAGTCTTAATGTAACTATAATCACATTTCTTAAATGAGTATCCCATTTTCAAATATGAGGGGCCACATTGGTAAGGGTAAATTTAAATATATGTTTGTCCATTCTCAAACAATTTTAGTAATTCTTTATGTTCTTATGCTACAGCTCACGAAGCAAATTCTGGTGAACACTTCAAGCTTCCCTTCTCACTATACACGCTTTCACCCACAATCATTTCTATTCTTTTTTGAGCAATGTGCTTCCCCCAATATTACAGTAAATGCTGCTGTACAGACAATTACTTGTTCAGCGTCCACTCTCCAACAATGATGACGAAAAATTAGAGGTAGCATCAACTGCATACCTAACAGCACAGCACTGTGAAACAGCATCAAGAAGGCACTCAGCTGCGTGCCAATGGAAAGCGCGGGCAGCACCACATCTCCAACAAGACTGAGTTCAGCGATCCCCGTCAACGCTGACTTAACTAGCCACCCATCACTGGCCGTGGCCCAATTCAGGCCTCAGCACTGAATAACAAGAAGTTGATACTTAGTCTATGTTCTGCATGTAGTAGTAGTGGATAAATGTAATCATACGTAGGAGGCACAAGAAGGTAAATTTCTTTTCTTTTTACAAATAAAATGTTTATTTAATCTTCAAAATTATGCACAGATCATTTGGATTCCTGCCACTGGCCATCACAACTTCCCTCCTTCCTTGTTTGTGCCCATGCTGACTCCCACAGAAGCCAACACAACATCTGCCAATGAGGATTCCAGAACCAATGCTGCTTTCACTCTACACTGCTCTGTCACAGCGCATCACTAATATGGCATGTCCGAAAGAACAGATACCATCTTCATATAGTTAAGGCTAACTGTCCAATGACCTCCTTCTTCTGTGTGAATGCACACACATTGCCTGAACTCTTATAGGACTCGGTAAGATTGTCTGCTGCGAGTAACGAGTGTAATGGGCAGGGGCACAATGAATGTGGTGTGTGGACATTAAGTTGGGAATGTGGGTCTCACAGGGAGCATGAAAGGGATAAATCCCCGCATTCGCACTATCCTCTGTGCCCTCGGTGGCTCAGATGGATAGAGCATCTTCCATGTAGGCAGGAGATTCTGAGTTCGAGTCCCGGTTGGGGCACACATTTTCAACTGTTCCCATTGATGTATAGCAAAGAGTGTCAACAACTTAGGGTATCGATTTAACATTTCACTAATATTTATCTCTTTCCCTTCAGAGGCACATTGCTACTAATTGTGCTCTTTATTGCAGACTCGCCCCACCACTTTTGCTATTTGCTTATAATTGTTTTGTTGTGGCACTCCTCTCATTAAATGGCCTCTCATCGGTCTCCACCACCTGCGCCAATGCCTCCAGCTGCTGTTGGCTTTGATCTAATGCAGTTTATTGAGTTTCAGAACCAAGAAATGTCACAGTTGATGACAGCAGTTCATTAAAACACAAGCTGCTGCTATATGAACTCCACCACAACAGCCAGCCACATCCACGGCACTGCCTCTGTGCACTCTGAGCTTTCAATGAACAACGAGAGCAATGGAACGAGTACTAAACTCAGTTCAATACACATTGTGCTACACATCAAGTGCAAGGTACTGTGAAACATTCTTATTTTTAGTCATCAGCCAGCAGAGGAGTTTACTGCCTTGCTCAGGAGTTATTCCTGACTAGTAAGCAGGAGTTACTAGCTTTTGAAGATATAGTTTCTGCCCTCACTAAGTATTAGAATGATGAAGTACAGGTTTCTGCATCTCTTTACAAGTTATTTTGACTGGGGGACAAGCCAGAACAGACATACTATCAATGGGTTACTGAAGTTCAGGCTTTGAGGTTTTGACATGACAGACTTCAATGTAGCTGTGGGCAGTAAGTACTATAGTCATGCAATAATTTGTGATGCAATTACACACAATGTGCCAGACATTATGATTCATCAACAAATTCTCAAACATTCTGATCCTACTTTGAAACAAGTGTTACAAATTATTGAACATCAGGACCTGTGTGATAGTGCCGTGGAAAACTTTGACATATCTCCTGTCTTTAGTATAATACAAAGTGACAGGTACAGTCCTGTGACTGACCAACAAATGCAAACAGGCCACCATGCCGTATACAGAGTAAGCAAGTGTCAACGCGTGTGTCTGCTATGAAATCATGTGCCCCCCCCCCCCCCCCCTTTCCCAAGAGCTGTGCAATGACAGTTAAACAAACTGTTTGTGAACTTAGTCATTGACGGATGCTGTGTTAGACTTCAGTTAGACACTGGCACTTCCATTACACAGCTTAATCGTGCCACTTACTAATAGTTGGGCTCACCACAGTTGACAAAATCTTGCACTGAGTATAACAGTCGGGACATTCCAGTGCTAGGAACGTGTAGTATGCCTGCCATGTTCCAGTCTCTCACCAGAACTGTAACATTTACAAGTTTGCTTTCGTGAGACTGTGAAAATAGTTTTCAGTTAGTTCCATTTGACTCATTTGATCTTCATATTCAGGACAATGTACTTTCTGTTTCTGCTTTTAATCCTAAAAACACTGTTACTCGACTCACTGCAGAGTGTCCTGATATATTTTATGAAGGAAATGGCAGAACAAATAATTTTGTGGTGCACGTAACAGTGAAGGACAAATCACAATTTTTTTGAGCGCGTCCTGTCCCTCGTGCTTAGAGACAAAGTTGCAAGTGAATTTAAAGAATGGAAAGACAATGGTGTCATTGCTCCTAAGCAGGCTAGTCAATCCTCCCTTACTAATCTTATGAAAGCCTTCTGGATGACTTCGTCTTTGTCTTGACTTTAAATCCACTGAGTATCCACAAACAGTAATTGATACTTATCCTTTGCTTCCCCCTGAGGAATTAAAGGAGAGGATTGGTTCAGGCTGCTATTTTTCAAAAATTGACTTAGGCGATGTGAATTTGCAAATTCCACTAGATGAGGAGTCTCAGAAAGTGTTGGTGGCCATAAATATTTAGGGTTGTTCAAATTTTAGCACTTACCCTTTTGCACCTCTTTGATGCCTGCCATGTTCCAATGCTACTTAGTATAACTTACTGCAAAAGTTCCATTCTGTTCAAATTACTTGGATGACATTGTGATGTTAGGACATACACTGGAGGAACAAAACAGTAACCTTCATATGATTTTTCAAATAGTTGCTTTGAAGTGTCTCCTGGATGAATAGGCCTTTTTTGGATTGAAATTAAGTACTTACGTCATGTTCTTAATATCCAGAGTGTTCATCCCCTTCAATCACATTTGCTGGCCATCTGGCACCTCCCTGTCCTGCAGAACATGACAGAAATACAGTCAGGTCTCCGGAAGTTGATTATAGCCAGAGCAGCCCAGATCGTGGTTCCATTGCATCGTGTGTGCTGGAAGAATGCGTTCTTTTTTTTTTTTTTTTTTTTTTTTTTTTTTTTACCTAAAATGTCAGGACATATTCCAGAAACATAAAAATGCCTTGAGTGACAGATGCCTTCTTCATTTGTATCCCGCTAAGCTTGTGGTTTTGGCAGTGGACGCTTCTTTGTACAGAAGCGGAGCTGTGCTCTCACGCAGGTTTGGTTCACAGGACAGGCCGATTGCTTTTGCTTCCAAGTTATTGACCAAGACTCAAGGTAACTATTCCCAAATTGAGAAGGAACCACTCGCTATTATCTGTGGCGTGACCAAGTTTGACCATTATCTGTTTGGTCGGAAGTTTTACCTAGTGATGGACCACAAGCAACTTCAGTCTTTGTTTCTTCTGTCCAAACCTGTTCTGTCAAGCATAGCTCAGAAGCTGCAACATTGGGCTTTGTTATTGTCACAGAATCAGTATGAAATGTTGTACCGACCCATGTCAAAGCATGCAAATGCTGATGCCCTTTATTGCCTTCATGTTGGTCCTGATTCTGGAGGAGGCCCTACCGGCGGCGATAGAGAGCACTGGGTGCAGCCAACTGCAAATTGTTGCTCATGTCGGCACCAATGACTGCTGCCGTCTGGGTTCAGAGGTCATCCTCAGTTCGTACAGGCGGTTGGCGGAATTGGTGAAGGCGGAAAGCCTCGCTCGCGGGGTGAAATCAGAGCTAACTATTTGCAGTATCGTTCCCAGAACCGATCGCGGTCCTCTGGTTTGGAGCCGAGTGGAAGGCTTAAACCAGAGGCTCAGACGATTCTGCGGAGATCTGGGGTGCAAATTTCTCGACCTCCGCTATCGGGTGGAGAAATGTAGGGTCCCCCTGAATAGGTCAGGCATGCACTACACGCCGGAAGCGGCTACAAGGGTAGCGGAGTACGTGTGGAGTGCACATGGGGGTTTTTTAGGTTAGAGAATCCCCTCCCTAGGCCCGACAAGACGCCTCCTGAGATGCGGCAAGGTAGGAGTAGGCAAAATGCAACAGCGAATAACAATATTAATGTGCTAATAGTAAACTGCAGGAGCGTCTACAGAAAGGTCCCAGAACTGCTCTCATTAATAAACGGTCACAACGCCCATATAGTACTAGGGACAGAAAGTTGGCTGAAACCAGACGTAAACAGTAATGAAATCCTAAACTCAGATTGGAATGTATACCGCAGAGACAGGCTGGACAGTGAAGGAGGAGGCGTGTTTATAGTGATAAGAAGTGCAATAGTATCGAAGGAAATTGACGGAGATCCGAAATGTGAAATGATTTGGGTGAAGGTCACGGTTAAAGCAGGTTCAGACATGGTAATTGGATGTCTCTATAGGCCCCCTGGCTCAGCAGCTGTTGTGGCTGAGCACCTGAAGGATAATTTGGAAAATATTTCGAGTAGATTTCCCCACCATGTTATAGTCTGGGTGGAGATTTTAATTTGCCGGATATAGACTGGGAGACTCAGACGTTCATAACGGGTGGCAGGGACAAAGAATCCAGTGAAATTTTTTTAAGTGCTTTATCTGAAAACTACCTTGAGCAGTTAAACAGAGAACCAACCCGTGGCGATAACATATTAGACCTTCTGGTGACAAACAGACCCGAACTATTTGAAAAAGTTAATGCAGAACAGGGAATCAGCGATCATAAAGCGGTTACGGCATCGATGATTTCAGCCGTAAATAGGAATATTAAAAAGGGTAGGAAGATTTTTCTGTTTAGAACAAGTGACAAAAAGCAGATTTCAGAGTCCCTGATGGCTCAACACAAAAGTTTTGTCTCAAGTACAGATAGTGTTGAGGATCAGTGGACAAAGTTCAAAACTGTCGTACATAATGCGTTAGATGAGTATGTGCCAAGCAAGATCGTAAGAGATGGAAAAGCGCCACTGTGGTACAACAACCGAGTTAGAAAACTGCTGCGGAAGCAAAGGGAACTTCACAGCAAACATAAACATAGCCAAAGCCTTGCAGACAAACAAAAATTACGCGAAGCGAAATGTAGTATGAGGAGGGCTATGCGAGAGGCGTTCAATGAATTCGAAAGTAAAGTTCTATGTACTGACTTGGCAGAAAATCCTAAGAAATTTCGGTCTTATGTCAAAGCGGTAGGTGGATCAAAACAAAATGTCCAGACACTCTGTGACCAAAATGGTACTGAAACAGAGGATGACAGAATAAAGGCCGAAATTCTAAATGTCTTTTTCCAAAGTTGTTTCACAGAGGAAGATTGCACTGTAGTTCCTTCTCTAGATTGTCGCACAGATGACAAAATGGTAGATATCAAAATAGACGACAGAGGGATAGAGAAACAATTAAAATCGCTCAAAAGAGGAAAGGCCTCTGGACCTGATGGGATACCAGTTCAATTTTACACAGAGTACGCGAAGGAACTTGCCCCCCTTCTTGCAGCGGTGTACCATAGGTCTCTAGAAGAGCGTAGCGTTCCAAAGGATTGGAAAAGGGCACAGGTCATCCCCGTTTTCAAGAAGGGACGTCGAACAGATGTACAGAACTATAGACCTATATCTCTAACGTCGATCAGTTGTAGAATTTTGGAACACGTATTGTGTTCGAGTATAATGACTTTTCTGGAGACTAGAAATCTACTCTGTAGGAATCAGCATGGGTTTCGAAAAAGACGGTCATGTGAAACCCAGCTCGCGCTATTCGTCCACGAGACTCAGAGGGCCATAGACACGGGTTCACAAGTAGATGCCGTGTTTCTTGACTTCCGCAAGGCGTTCGATACAGTTCCCCACAGTCGTTTAATGAACAAAGTAAGAGCATATGGACTATCAGACCAATTGTGTGATTGGATTGAGGAGTTCCTAGATAACAGGACGCAGCATGTCATTCTCAATGGAGAGAAGTCCTCCGAAGTAAGAGTGATTTCAGGTGTGCTGCAGGGGAGTGTCATAGGACCGTTGCTATTCACAATATACATAAATGACCTGGTGGATGACATCGGAAATTCACTGAGGCTTATTGCAGATGATGCTGTGGTGTATCGAGAGGTTGTAACAATAGAAAATTGTACTGAAATGCAGGAGGATCTGAAACGAATTGACGCATGGTGCAGGGAATGGCAATTGAATCTCAATGTAGACAAGTGTAATGTGCTGCGAATACACAGAAAGATAGATCCTTTATCATTTAGCTACAAAATAGCAGGTCAGCAACTGGAAGCAGTTAATACCATAAATTATCTGGGAGTACGCATTAGGAGTGATTTAAAATGGAATGATCATATAATGTTGAGCGTCGGTAAAGCAGATACCAGACTGAGATTCATTGGAAGAATCCTAAGGAAATGCAATCCGAAAACAAAGGAAGTAGGTTACAGTACGCTTGTTCGCCCACTGCTTGAATACTGCTCAGCAGTGTGGGATCCGTATCAGATAGGGTTGATAGAAGATATAGAGAAGATCCAACGGAGAGCAGCGCGCTTCGTTACAGGATCATTCAGTAATCGCGAAAGCGTTACGGAGATGATAGATAAACTCCAGTGGAAAACTCTGCAGGAGAGACGCTCAGCAGCTCGGTACGGGCTTTTGTCAAAGTTTCGAGAACATACCTTCACCGAAGAGTCAAGCAGTATATTGCTCCCTCCTACGTATATCTCGCGAAGAGACCATGAGGATAAAATCAGAGAGATTAGAGCCCACACAGAGGCATACCGACAATCCTTCTTTCCACGAACAATACGAGACTGGAATAGAAGGGAGAACCGATAGAGGTACTCAAGGTACCCTCCGCCAAACACCGTCAGGTGGCTTGCGGAGTATGGATGTAGATGTAGATGTAGATGTAGAATTTGATGCTGCTGCCACATCTTGTCAGATTGATGCACAGGACACTGAACTTTTACAAACTTTTCCACTGAACTATGGGAAAACTTGACAGGTCACGGAAGCAGACACTGACTTGAATCTTTTGTTGCACTACATCCATACAGCTTGGCCTTGTTCAGTGGAAAACATTCAGAATTTTTTGTGCGACAATATTTTGCTCATTGACATAGCCCCTCTCTCAAAAATTATACAGTTTGGACTTGTTCAGTGGAAAACATTCAGATTTCTTTTGTGTGCCAATATTTTGCTCATCAACATAGCCTCTCCCTCAAGCATGGTGTGATTTTATTACAAAATGACTCCAGACATTGGTGTGCACTTCTTTCTAAAGTGTTGCGTAAAAGATGTATTGCATTTGCTCCACCAAGGACATTGGGCAATTGTACGCACAAAACAGTTAGCTTGTCAGCACTGTACCTGGATGGGCATGGACGCCTAAACCAAACAAGTGACATAGTGTCGAGCTTGCTTCTTTCTTCCTTTCTTGAGGCCTTATCCCCACAGCAATGCGGGGTTGGCCTTACTGTTAATTTGGCAGTGTTAGTTACAGAGGGTGGCTGGATGCCCTTCCTGCCACCACCCTGAAACCCCCACTTTCTGCGACTAGTGTAAGCCATGAAATAGTGTGAACGTGTTCCTAATGGGTGCAAGTCGTGTATCTGAGGCAGAATGTGGGGACCAGCCCAGTATTCACCTAGTGGGATGTGGAAAACTGCCTAAAAACCACATCCAGGCTGGCCAGCATACCGGTCCTCATCGTTAATCCACTGGGCGGATTCGATCCGCGGCCAGTGGACCTACCCAAGTCCAGGAAGCAGCGCATTAATGTTCTTGGCTACCCTGGCGGGTAGTGTCACACTTTTGCTAAGAAACTATTAGCCCCGCTGCAAAACTTTTCAGCTTGGCCAAAGTCTCAATCACCATGGCAAAGAGTGCATACTGATTTTGCTGGTCCCTTATGGAATACTCGTTGGCTTACTGTTGTGGACTCTTGCTAAACGGAGATTTGCTAAAAATCTCGACTATGTCACATAGTACCATTCAGGCTTTGTCAATTTTCTTTTTTTTTAACAGATCAGTAAACTATGTGCCTCCCACACATGGGAGAAAGTGCTCCTACTCTTCCTTGCTATGTACTGCTCCCAGCCTCACGGTGGTCCATCGCTGGCGGAGCTACTACATGGCTGGCACCATGGCTCACTGCTCCAGTTGCTGCACCCACCATAGCACGTGGCACCTCCCTCGCTCTGCAAGCATCACTTTACGCCTAATGGTTCTATTGTTTTCAGAGATTTTGGTCACACCAGGTGCTAGGAGAGAGGAACGTTTCTTCAAAATTTGGGCGCCTGCATGTATTTAATTCAAGGTCTTTCTGGGTTGCTTGGTCACCATCAGAACCAGAATCTTACTTGCTGATTGCAAGATTGAGAGATTGTGATGCGGTCACAGGGGCAAACCGATGCTGACACCATGGGGAGAAGAGCCAGACTGGGCAAAGTTAGGCTGGGAGAAACCTTTCCAGAACCTATCTTTTTTGAACCGGTAGCTAGTGACTGTAGTGCCAAGATATCCAGTGTCACTGCTGAATCAGCAACTTGTGGCAGAAGTCGGCACATGAAGAAAAAACTCACTGCCTTAGCATACAGTTGTTGCAATTTAGGAATGTGTGGGAGTGCTAGGGTTGATGTGCAGCTAAGGGTCACCTAATTCTCATTTATGACTCATCACACAACCATAAAGTATCTGTATATAGTGCTTTGAAAACACAAATTAAATCATGTACTGGAAATATTGTAGGAAAGCATCCCTACCTAACTTAATTAACCAGACACATAAAATTAGCATAAGTTGAGCATGAGAAAGCAGGCTTGTTAGGCACTGGCACAACAAATAATGTTCACAAGAGGTTTGAAAGGAATAACTGGTTTATTGATTACCTAAACTAGTACAAGACCATTGATGTAATCTCAAGAACTGTTAGTTCTTCATGGTGCTGGAAAGCATGAGGCACAGTAGTAATGTCATTTGCTAATATAATGAACACTAAATAGATGAGTGGCACCATGAGTTTTGACAAGAATAGCTTACTTACCCAGAAAATAAACACTCTACGCATGGTACAACATGAGTGTGATGACAGAATAAAGTCACTAAGTCATCACTTGGAGTCCACCAGCACTAACACAGATTTGTTGACAGGAGATGAGGAACTGATTTACATCTCTTGTGGGAAATGGCCAGGGCAAGACTCAATAGAACAAAACATATTCTTTACATGAGCTTAGAGGCCGTGACATGCAGGAGATCATATTTTGAAAACTTAGCTGCATTGCGGGTATAGAGGCAGTGTGACATGAGTGAATCTCAATACTTCTGCACTGAATATCAAACAATGGACTCACTAACCGCTATAGCAAGAACAAACGTGATTTATGGAACATAGCAATTTATAGAAAAAACATGTAAGTTACAGTGAAGTACAGGTTGTGTGGAGCACTGAACAGGTTGACTGGACAACAGTAACACAGGTTACAGAATAGGCCAAGAACTCATTTGCGATCACTAAAATAAAACTGTTTCTTTGGCAGCTCACCAGAGCATGCCAGGGTGTCGACTTATAGAGATAAATAGACCTATGAGGTGTAACGATGTTTGATCTATGAAATCACACAAGTCATGAGTAAAGTGCATCGCTCCTCTCTTCAGGGGTGGGAAAAGCACACACAAAAACACTAGGCTCAGAAAAATACAAGATACAAAAAAAAGCACAGTACAGAAGGAAAGTATGGTACAGAAAAAAGATCATGATACAGAAAAGAAAGCACAGTGCAGAAAAAAAAATCAAGGTACAGAAAAAAAGAACGGTGCAGAGAAAAAGGCATGGTACAAAAAAGCACAATACAGGAAAATAGCATTGCACAGAAAAAAAGCATGGCACAGAAAAAATGCAAGGCAAAAAGAAAAAAAAAGACCATGTTCGGGATCTTGTTAAAATACTTAATGCTGCCATTTTTACTATTCGTATGGTATCTGAAGTGAGTGATCATTCGACACAAAAGTAGTCTACTTTGCTTATTTTCATTCTATTATGTCATATTGTCATATGGTATTATATTTTGCGGTCACTCTTCCCATTCTAAAAGGATATTTTTGGCTCAGAAACGGGCAGTTCGGGCAATCGGTGGTGTAAGTTCATGGCCTCTTGTCAACCCCTGTTCACGAGTCTCGGTATTTTGACATTGGCCTCTCAATATAGTATGTTCCTTACTATCATTTCTTGTTAAAAATATTAGCTTATTCCCAAGAATAAGCAGCTTTCACTCAGTTAATACTCAGCAGAAATCAAACCTGCATTTGGATCGGACTTCTTTAACTCTTGTGCACAAAGGTGTGCAGTATACTGCTGCATCCATTTTCAATAAGCTACTGCTCAAATTCAAAAATCTTAACAGTAATCCATGCACTTTGCAATTGAAACTGAAGAGTCTCCTCATGGGTCACTCGTTCTGTTCTGTCGAGGAGTTCCTTGAAAAATTAAGCTGATTATTGTTGTATTGTTGATTGCATTTACTTAAACTTATGGATTGACTTCTTTGGGTTCACAAACATTACTTTTATGTTGTAATTTCATGTACTGACATGTACCATGACCTTGGAGATTTTCTCCTCAATTTGGTCCTATGGAACTTGACATGTAAATAAATAAATAAAATACAGAAAAAAGCATGCTACCAAAAAGAAAACACTGGCACTGGAAAAAAGCACTGTTACTGAAAGAAGCCCTGCTACCAAACAAAGCCCTGGTAATGAAAAACAAGTGCTGGTGTATAAAAAAGCACTGGTACTGAAAAAAGTACTGGTAATGGAAAAGCACTGGTACTGTGAAAAAAACAAGCACTGATCTTATAAGGCACTGAGATTACGAGTCACAGAAAATACCAACAACAGCGTAGATGTGGAGGTGATGAGTAGGCAGTTTGGCATACCATCCCACCTCTCATAACAGGTCATACGGTAGGACTGTGGATGGCATCTCCATAGTGATGTCCTTGCTGAGGTCAGTAGTTGGGGCTGGAGGTGTCAACAAGGGCGTCAGAAGTGATGGCTGCACAGGACCCAGCAATGGTGGCAGCAGTGGCTGTTGAGTCTGGTGTCGTGGGGAGTGCACTGGCAATGGCAGTCAAGGAGTGAGGACAGAGGCTGGAACCCCAGACAGCGATCTGCCAGGCAGCAACCTCCGCTAAGATGCAAACCAGAACTTCTGTGACACAGGAACAGGCATCAGATGCAGCGGGGATGGACAACATGGTGGGCCCTCTGAAACAAACCTTGCCATGCATGGACACAGCTGGTCAAAGTGATGGGACATCAGCCCATCAGGAGTGCGGACGATACGCAGGTGCCGGCCCTGGAAATGCTCAATGTCAGCAGGAACGCAGTTCAGCTGGCGGCCAAAACCACAAGCCTAGATGTGCACACCCAGCCGGAACCATTGAGGAGCCAGCAACACCAATGGACACATCGGCAGATGCAGCAGCTGAACGACCTTGGTTTGTGACCATGTAGCAGCTCTGCTGGGGCCTTGTCTGCCACCGAAGTGCAAAGGTACAAATTCAAAAAACGGTATAAAGCAGCTTCAGGAGACATGCCAGATACATACTTCGGCATCTGAGTTGTAAACATCCAAACCATGACTGAGTGCTACTCTATCATTAAAATTTCATAAAGTATCAATCTAAATATTGCCAGATGCTCTTTCAGTGTCAAATCTATTTTTGAAATGACATGCTGATTTTATAGGCTAGACGTACACATTTCATAGAACTCAGTGCCTGAATGGCAATACATTTTTCAGAATGAAACGGTAGCAGGTGTCAGTCCCACCAGACAGTGAAAATAACCATTGCAGTTCCAATTGATGATGACTGCAGGTGTACCCACAGATGCCAGGAAAAAGGTGGGAATATGGACGCATTTCAGCCTCTGTTTTCACCACCTCTAGAGAAGGAATGAAGTCAACAGACCTGTTAGTAACTCTCTGCTGTAGAATGACAGCTGGGCTGAACTCTTTCTATCCTGAATGGGGGACCAGGGTACCTGATGAGGGTGTAGTGAGAACAGATGCGGAGGGTGTCTGGCCCTCATTGATAGATGTATTCAGTTGGGTACAAGGGCCTGACATGGTGGAGCTATTGACGTCTTCACCCTTTTTTGGGGAGGGGCTTAGTCTTCATTTTTGCAAAGCTTGTTATAATTCATACTTTTTTTTTGCTTCAAAATATTAAAGACAGTAAAAATTTTGTACTGCTGTATCTTTCTTTCCTTCTTTAAAACAGAAATTAAGAGACTGAAGGGAATGTTGCACTCTACAGCTGACATATACTAGAAGTTTGCTGCACACAGCTGCAGCAGCTACTTGATGTCATGACAGGTGGGCGCCATTTGTGCAGCATGAAGACATGCAAAAAATGCAAACATTTTAAACACTACATGGTACTTAATTATTTTTACCTTTTCAGTGATATGTCACCTTTGAAAATCAAAATAATAGCACCAGTTACTGACCATGTTATTGTTTGGGTCCCACTGGGTATAGAAGATGCCACACATTCCATGTTTTGTGACAGAAAATTATACCCTTAAACATATTGGAGATATTGTAAGGAGCAACTGTGGCTAACCTTTTCATAGGAGAGCAGTGACTGTGTGAGTACCCAATTGTCACCCTTGTAACAAGGATAGAGTCACTTCATATTTTGCAGAATGATATTACTTTTCTCTCAGTATGTTCAACAAAACACAAAGGTCTTGTGGTAAAAAAGGACATGCCATCACTTTGTACACAAAGTAGGTAGTTATGGGAATATTTTTCGCACAATCTTTTGAATATACTTTCCTCCCATGATGTGACTGGGAAAGGGAAAGACTTGGGGTCATAACTTTATGCATCAAAATGGCATTCTCTCTGGTGAGGTTGCTTGGGCCTTGTAGATATCAGTGTAAGAAAGTTTGATCCTGGTCATTGGGGACCATATGCCATGGTGCCACCCATCAATGGGCATCAACCTCCTGCAGCATATGGCTGATTCACATGGTAACTGTTACCTGGAGTGTGTGTTTCCTAGATCTTACTGGCACATACTCCTCGGCATGTCTGGGGAGTTTTTAGATCTGGTACCAACAGCGTGTTCCCTTCATTGTCAGGAGGCTGACTGCTTATACTTGACAACTGTCTCACAACAGTCTAGGAACTATGGCAGATTTTGGGCACGTAATTTGATCTACTTAAGATGTGCTGAAAATAGGATTACACTGTGGATGGAATGTTTGCCACATTGGGTGACCTCACAAGTCAGAAACTCTCTTTATAACACAACACAATATTCATCCTTTCCTTCACACTGTGTAATTTGAGTTTCACATTGATTACAACTTGTATAAAGACATTCTGTAAAGTAACTAAATAATTTAAATTGTACACATCATGTGCATGTAGTACCAGTTAATTTTGCAAAGCAGTTTTTCTATCATTATAAATGGGTTTGTTAACTTTGCCAAAAACATGGATATGTAAATTAAAATATCTGATCTTGACCTGACGGATTAAGATTACTATTTCAAAATGTGGTCCCTTACCATTCACTTATGGAAAGTATGCCAAGTTTCACTCTGGATCCTTTTCTTGTCTTGGTGCACATCATTAGTGGAGAAGTTCTCGTCAGTCACAGCTATTCATGTTCATAGCTTATGCACCTGTAGAACTTCGCACTTCTAGTAAGGTCACAAATATTAGCAGATGAGACTTTAAGCTTTCAGGAAGCAAAGATTTAATAAAAGGTCTTGTACATTAGCCTGTACTGGCAATGGGCTAAACTGTTAGACTCATGAGCTGAGTAAACCAACTGTGGACTGGGGGTCCACCCCATGAACCAGTCTGTTCACCAGCCTGCTCTGCTTACAGATTCATAGCCCTGTCCCTGTGCTGTAATTTTCATTGCTACTGTTTACAATGTTCTTAAACACGTGTGCTATGTGATTCCTGTTATTATAGTCTTCAGTCTGAAGACTGGTTTCATTTCCCATCCTACTATATCCTGTGCAAGGCTCTTTACCTGTGAATAACTCCTGCAATCTACATCCATTTGAACTTGCTAACTGAATTCATCTACTGGTCTTCATCTATGATTTTCCCCCCTACACTTCCCTTCAATACTGAATTGGTGATTCCTTGATGACAAAGTGTCCTATCAAACAACACCTTTCTTTAGTTGAGTTGTGCCACAAATTTCTTTTCTTCCCAATTATGTTCATTACCCCCTCACTAGTTAGATGATTTCCATATCTAATCTTCAGCATTCTTCTGTAGCACCACATTTCAAAAGCACCCATTCCCCTGTTGTCTTTTCTGAACCGTTATCGTCCATATTTCACTTCCATACAAGGTTACACTCCAGACAAATACATCACAAAAGGGTTCCTAACACTTACATCTGTATTTGATATTAAAAAATTCAGAAATGCTTTTCTTTCCACTGCCAGTCTACATTTTATATTCTCTCTACTTTGGCCATTATCAGTTATTTTACTGCCAAAACAGCAAAACTCACCTACTATTAGTGTTTCATTTCATAATCGGTTTCATTCAGTATCACCTGATTTAGTTCGACTACATTACATTAGCCTTGTTTTATTTTTGTTGATGTTCATCTTATAACCTCTTTTCAAGACACTTTCCATTCAGTTAAACAGATGTTCCAGATCCTTTGCTCTCTCTGACAGAATTACAATGTCATCTGAAAACAGCAAAGTTTTTATTTCTTCTCGACTTCCTTCCCAACCACAGCTTCCCTTTCACACACTGAGCAGTTATAATTAATTTGCAGCTACTCACAGATGTAGAGCGTGCACTGTGGTCATCATATGGCAGCAATTTATGCTGGGGGGGGGGGGGGGGGGGGTTAGTTCCAATTTTGGCAGATGTGGGCATAAAGGGTCAAACAACTGAAAATGTGTACTGTAGATTCTATTGTTAACTGCCACTCTCTCAATTTGTTCAATATGAGCACTGGAGACAGTGACAAGATGCTGCAACTGTAAAACTACAACAGTTGCTTGCAGCAGTTCCAGTGGAATATGAGCAATGTCTTCTTGTATACTGGCCTCCAGATAACAGACACTGAATGTGTCCCTAGTAAACACATTTTGCTACCTACCCACAGAGCCAAAAGCCATATGGAATCATATCATGTGATCTTGCAGGTCACGCATCTAGAAAACCTCTGGAGGTAACAAGTTCATGAAAGGTTACATTAAGCAGATCTTTCACTGGGCAAGCAAAGCAATGGGTGGACCCATCTTGAATGAAAACAGGGTGCAGACATTATGGTACACCTGATGGGCCTTCTGCGTGTGTTCTCCTCAAAGAAGAATGAACTGAGAATAAAGAGGCTCGTGAATCCACACCACACAGTTACATATGGCACATGCAATGGCTGTTTGTGCACAACACATGGTTTAACAGTGCCCCAAATATGGCAATTCTGTGTATTCACTGCACCCTGTAGAGTAAAATGTGTCTTGTTACTCCATATAATATTGCCAGGCCATATGTCATCAATTTCGATCTGTGCCAGAAACTGAAGAGGATATTCAGAATGTCACTGTGGATCATGAGGTTTTGGTTGCTGCACTATCTGGATCTTGGACAGGCATCAGTGTAAAATAGACTGCAAAGACTATGAGATGGACAAATCTCATTATACTGCATGAGCACTAGCACTACCTGTGGCATGTGCTGCATGATCAGTTGCAGCAACAGCAACCTCGTCAATAACTTCCACTGGGATAGGACACCTTCCTCTTCCAAATGCCACATCAAGCTCAACTGTGTTTTCAAAATTCATTATCTTCTTTAATCCATTTAATGACATCAGGCTTTTCCTCAGACCTTTCAGATGGCAATGCTCTCTCGATGCAGCACTAAGTGCTGCTGTTCACATATAACAATTTCACTAACACAGATTCTCTTCTTGATAGCTATATTGTCCACTCACATTACTGCTTGTCAAATAACAGTGTGGATACTTCTTGTAGGATACTGCAAGCGATTTGTCATGCAAATCCATAGAATACCAACAAAGTGTCATTCATCAATAGGATAAAATCAGCAGCACTGTAAACATAATTGGAAAAATGTGGGAGTCAATATCAGTTACATATGTTATCTTTTTTAGAACATTTATAAGACCAAATAGAATGTTTATGTTCCCCTGATAATCTATAATGAAGCTTTGAAGTGCACTTTTTCATATTATTTATTCTTTATGTAGAAAAATTATAATAATGTAGCACAGTTAGTATTTGGATTTTGGCTCACTTGTTTGTAATTCAAATGCATTACATCCTGCATGTAGTGCATCAGTTATGCTTTCCACATATCATCCCACTCAGCAAACTTTGAACACTGATGTATAGAGTAGACTTTTGAATGATAAGTTAGGTTGCATTTCTGCTTTGAATATATGTTAATTCCTACTTGTAGCACTTTTATATAATTTGGTTGTATAACACTATCCACTCTGCAATCATTAATGTAAATAACTCAAAGGTTTTCAATATAACAAACATCCCAGGGGGCCATCCTACATTGCCTTATTAATGTCTGCCCAATCCCTCTAATTTACAATATTTCCACTAGACCACACTAGCCCATTTTTAGGGTAAATGTTTCTGCAAGACATAGCTGCTGAATAACTATACTCACAGTTGCCTACAATAAATGGGGAAACAAAAAATGGCAGCTTCGACAGAACTGAGGTTACGTCATAATACAGTTGGACTTTCCCATCAATACATAAGAAGCTTGAAACTTCCTGGCGAATTAAAACTGTGTGCTGGACCGAGACTCGAACTCGGGACCTTTGCCTTTTGTGGGCAAGTGCTCTATCATCTGAGCTATCCAAGCACGACTCATGCCACTGTGAGGACGGGGCATGAGTTGTGCTTGGATAGCTCAGATGGTAGAGCACTTGCCCATGAAAGGCAAAGGTCTCGAGTTCGAGTCTCGGTCCAGCACACAGTTTTAATCTTCCAGGAAGTTTCTTATCAGCACATACTCCACTGCAGAGTGAAAATCTCACTCTGGAAACGTAAGAAGCTTGTTCAGGAAGAGAAATGAGCTTCTTTAATGAAGACAATACACTGAATAATGTAACTTCTATAGATGTGGTGTGCATAACAGATCATCATACAGAAGTCACAGAAACTACAAAGATGCATGCAGATGGATACAAGACAGTATGACATTACTGTAGGTGTAATACAAGGAAAGTGGAAGAGAGTCCCAGGCCACAGACCTTAGTGAGTACTGCATTGATCATATATTTTAGCATTATAGTTCAGAAATACTTGGAAACAGGGATGTAGATAACAAGAAGGAGGGGGGATCAGGGGTCCCAAATCCTCCTCCCTCTCTCCCCAGAGCCATAGTCATGAAGGTTTTTTGTTGTTTTGTTGAAAGTTACGTATTGGACCCATCCCCCCCCCCCCCCTTTCCTTGCACTTTTCAATATGGAACAGATGCTTCATTATAGGTCAGTTTTTTTTACCATATTCTTTATTTGGCTTTCACATTCATTGGCTTCACCAATTCACAACCACGCTGTTGCATTCCAACCCAACCTAGACCTTGGACTGCACTACAGATCAGTCTGACACCCCCAACCAAGACTTCAGGGGGGGTGCAATACCACATAGGGCTTTCTTAATTTTTTTAAAGGTGTTCACGATGGAACCTGTGTCCAAGCTGTAAACAAAATCCATCATCTTTAACTAAATATATGTGAGCCCCATGGTACATGGTTCGTCTCACCAGTCAAATCGCAGCAATCACACATCCCAAGTGATCAGATTTGACTAAGAAAGAAGATGTAAAAATTCACAGAATTGTAAATTCCATATCATGTACACTATTCAGAGATAATTTACAAGATGAAAAATGGAAAGAAGCTTACCAAATGCACACAGTGGATGAGAAATTTAATTCATTTCAAAAATGTTATCATGAATTGAGTTCTCCTTTACATCTGGTCAAGAATACTGAATCACCTTGAGAATAACCTTCTAATAGCTCAATTTGGCTTCAGCGAAGCTCCTCTACAGAGAATGCAATATATAATCAAGAATGAAAAGAAGTCTTGATGGGATTTTTTTGTGATCTTGCAAAGGTCTTTGTGCAGATCACAAAATACTGCTAAGGAAACTAAAATGATGTGGCATTAATGGTCTGCCCCATGCTTGGATGGAGTCTTTTCTTAACAACAGAAAACAGGGTCATTTTAATAAATGATACTGTGGGAAAGAAAAGAAAAATTCGGAGTAGGTATTAAAATTCAAGGAGAAGAAGTAAAAACTTTGAGGTTCGCCGATGACATTGTAATTCTGTCAGAGACAGCAAAGGACTTGGAAGAGCAGTTGAACGGAATGGATGGTGTCTTGAAGGGAGGATATAGGATGAACATCAACAAAAGCAAAACGAGGATAATGGAATGTAGTCGAATTAAGTCGGGTGATGCTGAGGGAATTAGATTAGGAAATGAGACACTTAACATAGTAAAGGAGTTTTGCTATTTAGGGAGTAAAATAACTGATGATGGTCGAAGTAGAGAGGATATAAAATGTAGACTGGCAATGGCAAGGAAAGCGTTTCTCAAGAAGAGGAATTTGTTAACATTGAGTATAGATTTAAGTGTCAGGAAGTCGTTTCTGAAAGTATTTGTATGGAGTGTAGCCATGTATGGAAGTGAAACATGGACGATAACTAGTTTGGATAAGAAGAGAATAGAAGCTTTCGAAATGTGGTGCTACAGAAGAATGCTGAAGATAAGGTGGGTAGATCACGTAACTAATGAGGAGGTATTGAATAGGATTGGGGAGAAGAGAAGTTTGTGGCACAACTTGACTAGAAGAAGGGATCGGTTGGTAGGACATGTTTTGAGGCATCAAGGGATCACAAATTTAGCATTGGAGGGCAGTGTGGAGGGTAAAAATCGTAGAGGGAGACCAAGAGATGAATACACTAAGCAGATTCAGAAGGATGTAGGTTGCAGTAGATACTGGGAGATGAAGAAGCTTGCACAGGATAGAGTAGCATGGAGAGCTGCATCAAACCAGTCTCAGGACTGAAGACCACAACAACAACAACTGTGGGAATGAGAATAAATTCTGTGTGTGAAAACGTTAATATGCTGTGCTGAAGGTTTAGTGTTTGACTGGCCCCTGTTCTTAGTCTACATAAGTGATTTGTCAGGAATGTATGAGAATTACTCAAAAACTGTAATTTTTGCTGATGGTCCTAGCGTACTGATAAAATGTCCGAACATATCCATAATACACACAGCCAGCAGAATAATAAAACGGGCCTAAAACTGGTTCACAGCCAACAGCCTAACCCTTAATATTTCAGAAACTCATATTATGCAATTACAAACATATCAAAATGACTTCACAGGTACCACAAATAGAGATAAATAGGGCGTTCACTGAATCAGACTCCAAGTGTTAAGTTTGTGGACATTTAGATGGGTATTAAACTGAGGTGGTAATGGAGAGCTGGGGGACCGTGCAGGGTACACCTTGTGTACTTGTTGATGGCGTACACTGTATCATTTTGAGAACACTTTCTTCCGCCGCAACTGTCCGTGTTGTTGGTAAGTGAACAGCATCCAGCCTGTGCACAGGGAATGAGTTGGTTTCACAATATTCATGATGCAGGTTTGTGAATAATGAGCGATATGGACTCTTTCTATCAGGATATTTTGCACAATACAATCACATGGCTTATTGTCCACTGCAGTTGACCACACCATAAATCAAATATATCTCAGTCATTTTGTGGTACAGAATGTCAAATCAAATACCTTTCAGCCTTCTAATTTCTGAACTGTTACTTTATTTGGTTACGAGTTTCGGCAACTTACTACACCATCTTCAGGCTCCCTGACCAACATGTAGGAAGATTCCACCTATGGTTCTGGTCGAAATAGGGCCCAGCATTCAAAGACTGGTATTTGTAGTTTTCTGCTTGGTACAACAATCACTTTACCCATCATCTGCCTGCAGATTGCTGTATCAAGCAGAAATCTATAGATACCAGTCTTTGAATGTTGGCCCCTATTTTGACTGGAACCAAGGTTGGAATCTTCCTACACATTGGTCAGGGGGCCTGAAGATGGCAGAATAAATCACCAAAACTGGTAGCCAAATAAAATAACAGTTTGGAAATTAGACAACTGAAAGGTGTTTGATTTGACATTCTGCACTGAACAGCCGAGTCCTGTAATCATCTCTGAAAAGATGGACATACAGAGATTTTGCAGTATGTGTAGCTAGCCAAGTTAATCCTTGCACTTCCATGGCATGTATGGTGGGGGTATCTGCATACTCTGCGCATGTTTGTATAGCAATGCCCTTTCATGACCATAGCCTCCTCGTTTCACATTTGTGATCCCCGGTTCCTATGTGATTACTGAACCTTGTTATATGCCCAATGTGGCATGTCAGTTGTAAACATTTTTCTGAATCACCCTGTATAAACAGCTTATAGTGGATTGTGTGAGGCATTAAATAATAGCAGCTGAGTGGTGAAGGAGCAGTTGACTCTTCCAAAGTAGGTGTTTCATTGTAACACAAATATGTAAACTAATCTAGACTGGAGTAGTGCCCTTAGGACATAACTGTTTGAATAGATTAGTGCTAGTCATAATTTTTTTATTAGCATACCATACAGAAGCAGCCAGCACACACTGATTCTGCCTGCTAATATATAGCTCGACTTGTTCCATATCACTGATGGCTCTCCTTCAGGATGGGATCTATGGAATGTGATTTGTGAATGAACAAAAAATACTTCTTTTCCAGGCTTGCTGTTACTCTTAGGATCTTAGCAAAGGGGGAAAGTTACACAAGTTTGGCATACTTGCACAGAATATCTGTGCCAAATATTCCACACTCTATAGTTGAAGTATGCACTGCAACTTGGAATGCACTGAAAGGCAAATATTTGAAAGTAAAGGTGTTCTTAAAAGCTGTTGTTGAAGTATCAGCCCACCAAAACCATATCTTCAGTCATTACTGTGAAAAGAATGTCAATGTTTCACTGCTGCCTTTGTTCCATGGGCTCCTAAAACAGAAGGATAATTTTTGTTTGCTTTTGCTTTAGGGCATAAAAACAACTGGGGCCATATGCACCGAAGTCAAAACTATAGAACACGAAAACAGAGAGCAGTTAAAAAATGACTATATATCAGTCCCAATTGACATAAGAGGAGACAGCTAAAAAAGGCATGTGGAGAAAGGGCTAAAAGAGACACCATATAGAAACGGAGGTCCAACACTAAAATTTAAATGGGCTTCACCATATTGCTTTGGCGGATAAAAAGTAAAATGCGATTGACAGCCTGCACATCATTTACTAAATCGGCCAATAACTCAGATCGAAAACCCAAGAGGGAACATAAACAGTTAAAAAGTGGGCATTCTGTCAGGAAGTGGCAGGCAGTTAAAACTTGGGCACAATGTGTAAAAAGTGGTGGGGTAGCGCCACTTATCAAATGATGATAGCTAAAAAGGTAGTGGTAAATATATGACTAGTTAAAATGATCTCCTCCTGTCGGGAGGGCCTAAAGGAGGTCATCCAAGCTGCTGGGAGAGGCTTAATAAGCCAGAGCTTATTCCTGTGAAAGGAGGACCATTGGCAAGGTCAAAGGGACACCACCTCATGACAGATGGCAACACAGAAATCATCAGAGGGTATATAGAAACTAGAAGGCTGAGGTACAAGGACTGCAGCCTTGGTAGCAGTGTCAGCAGCTTCGTTTCCTGGCAGACCGGCATGACCAGGAACCCACATAAACATCACACTGGCTCCACCAAGAGTGAGCAAGTGACAGTTTTCCTGGACCCACTGCACTAAGGGATGGGCACTGTACAGCACACATAGACTTTGAAGGGCACTGAGTGAGTCTGAGCAGAGGACACAATTGTAAAGCCTGCATCACCAGATGTACTCCATGACCTGATACAGGGCGAAGAGCTCGGCTGTAAATACTGAGTAATGTGCGGTGTATTGAAAGATATGGGTGCCAATGATGAAGGCACACCCAACCCTACGGTCAGTCCGAATTCCATAAGTGCATACAAAGGTACTCTTGTGAAGTTCATGAAACTGAAGGTGATACCACAATGCTGGAGTAGTGTCCTTAGGACGCAAATGAAGGCCAACATTAACATGGGCCACTTCATGAAGCCAAGATGGTGAAGGGTTCACACCAACTGGGAAATTTGCAGGTAGTGTGAAGTTAAGCCACTGTAGCAAGTGCCGACAGTGGACTGAAGAAGTAACAGAGAAGAGGGATGCCACCCATACTGGTGATCAAAGGAAACATCAAAGAAGGAGGCATATGATGGGTGGATACACATGACAGACAAACAGTATGCATACCTGCTGAAGAGAAAGTCATGGTTGTAGGACAGTGGTAGTTCAGCAGCTTCAGCATACAGACTCTCAACCAGGCTAGTGTAAAAGGCACCAGTGGCCAAACTGATGCCACAATGGTGGGTAGTGTTAAGACAGCATAAGAGGGATGGATGTCCAGACACACAAACAAAGCACCCATAGTTGAGTTTCAAATGGACAAGGGACCGATACAAATGGAGGAGGGTGGCTTGATTGGCATTCCCAGGAAATACCACTGAGGGCATGCAGGACATTGAAGAACAGTGTGCAGCAGACTGCCAGGTAAGACAGAAGGGAGGACCAAGAGAGTTTATTATCTAGCATGAGCCCTGGGAATTTCAACAAATAGAAGGGCAACAGGCCCAAGATCTAAAGATGGTGGGAGAAACCAATTGTTCCACCAGAAATTAATACAGACAGTTTCGTGAAAGGAAAAGTGAAAGCCATTGTCCATACTCCAGGAGTAAAGACGATCAAGACATCACTGAAGAAGCCAGTCAGTGAGACAGGTCCGTGGAGAACTGCAATAGATGGCAAAATCGTCAACAAAAAGGGAGCCTGAGATGCCCTGTGGGAGACAGGTCATTAAAGGATTAATGGTGATAGCAAAGAGGATGACACTCAGGATGGAACCCTGAGGCACACGGTTTTCCTTTATAAAGGTGTCTGACAAGGCAGAGCCCACATGCATCTTGAAAACTCGGTCTTCTAAAAATTCCTGAAGGCTGGCTCTGAGCACTATGGGACTCAACTGCTGAGGTCATTAGTCCCCTAGAACTTAGAACTACTTAAACCTAACTAACCTAAGGACATCACAAACATCCATGCCCGAGGCAGGATTCGAACCGGCGACCGTAGCGGTCTTGCGGTTCCAGACTGCAGCGCCTTTAACCGCACGGCCACTTCGGCCGGCATTCCTGAAGGAAACAGGGCAGGGGGCCATGGAAGCCCCACATGTAAAGAGTACGGAGGGTATCAGTTTTCCAGCAGGTGTCCCAAGCCTTCCAAAATCTAAAAACACAGCCACAGTCTGGTATTTCTGCAGAAAACCATTCATTACATGGGAGGACAAAGAAACAAGATGGCCAATTGCAGAATGCCGTGCTCAAAATCCACACTGTGCATTTGTCAGTAAATTGCAAGACTCCAGCCACCATACCAATGGGGCATGAAGCAAACATTCCATCACTTTGGAAACACAGATGGTGAGAGGTGGGATAGTAGCTAGAAGGGAGGTTTTTGTCCTTACCTGGCTTAGGTATTGGTATGACACTGGCTGCATGCCAACGTCGATGAAATCTGACCTCTGCCCAGATGTGGTTGTACATGTTAAGCAGAAAATGATTGTCCACAAGAGAAAGGTGCTGTCACATCTGAATGTGGATGGCATCTGGCCATAGAGTGGAGGATTGGGATGAACTGAGAGCATGATCTAGTTCCCGTATAGTAAAGGCAGCATTGTGGCACTCACGATTTGGAGAAGAGAAGGGTATCGCCCGAGCCTATGCGGAAGGATATGTGTGTGTGTGCGAGTGTATACCTGTCCTTTTTTCCCCCTAAGGTAAGTCTTTCCACTCCCGGGATTGGAATGACTCCTTACCCTCTCCCTTACAACCCAAATCCTTTCGTCTTTCCCTCTCCTTCCCTCTTTCCTTATGAGGCAACCATTGGTTGCGAAAGCTTGAATTTTGTGTGTATGTTTGTGTTTGTTTGTGTGTCTATCGACCTGCCAGCGCTTTTGTTTGGTAAGTCTCATCATCTTTCTTTTTATGTATATATATATATAGTGGATATTGCAACTGGCTAGCAGCATTAAGAAATCTTATGAACTGTCACTACAGTGAAGCATGGAAGCTTAAGTATTCAAATTGCTTACAACCCACTCCTGCATAGTTAAATGAAAGAACAGGGAAGGGGCATAAATACAGGGCTTTGTAGATGGACACAGAATGAAATGCAGCTGAGGTAACAGGTTGGTCTGGCTATTGACCTCAAAGGTAAAGCCATTGGGCTGGGGAAATGGACTGGTGAGATGTGTCAACATAGCCATGCAATCACAAAGTGTGCAATCACACGAGCCAGCTGGAGAGGCCTGTGTACCACACAAGCCAAACAGCAAGAGGCAGGCTGAAACCAGCACTGAGCACAACAAGTGGCCAGGTGCCATGTCATGGACCACAAAAAATGCTTCATTCAGCTTGTACATGGAGAATAGGGAGTCATAAAGTTCCTCACTGTTACATAGGAAGCTCTAGCTGCCTTGCTCGACAATAGTTTTATTTATGAAGGGTGGGCTAAATTGGAGATACCGCTCCTTTGCCACAAAATTTTCCACTGCTGTGGTGTATGGTGGTCACACTAATCAGCCAGAACATTATGATCAGTGACCTACTATCGATATAAACCCATCCAGGCAATAGCAGCATCATCTGACAAGGAATGTCTGATAGACACACGCATGGTGCATGTAGTATCAGTGAGCCGGCTGTTCATGTGTAGGACGGGGAAGTCCTGCAATTTATTTGAGTTTGACTGAGGACAGGTTGTGATGGCCAGGGGTTTGGCACAAGCATTTCAGAAATTGCACAACTTGTCAGATGTTCGAGGATTGCTATGGTGAGTGTCTTCAACTCACGGCAAAACCAAGGTGAAACTACATTCAGGCATTGTGCGTTTGGGCAGCCACATCTAATTAAATATGTCTGACATCATAGGCTGGGCAGAATGTTAAGACAAAACAGGCTGTGAACTGTAGCAGAACTAACATCAGACTGTAATGCTCAGCAGAGTAAAAGTGTGTCCAAGAACTCAGTGCATCAAACACTCCTAACGATGGGCCTCTGCTCCCAACGACCCATGCATGTGCCAATTTTAACACTGTGACATTAGCAACTATGACTGAAATGGGTATGTGACCATCAGCACTGGTGTTGATGCAGTGGCAGAGAATGGAATGGTCTGGTGAATCCCACCTTCTTCATCAAGCTAATGGGAGGGTGTGAATCCATTGTCTTCCACGGGAACAGCTCCTTGACACTTGTACTGCAGGTTGGAGACAAGCTGATGGTGACTCAATTATGCTCTCGTGAAAATTCATGTGGGCATCCTGGGGTCCAGTGGAGGCTTCTGCAAGGCCTGACAATGGCCAAGGTGTATCATACGCTGTTTGCAGGCCACGTACTTCCCTTCATTACAATTATGTTTCCCAATGGCAGTGGCATTTTTCAGCAAGACAATGCACCATGTCACAAGGCCAGGAGTGTGACTGAATGATTTGAGGAACACTGTGGTGACTTCCAATTGAAGTACTGATCCACAACTTGCCACATATGAACCCAACCAAACACATGTGGAACGTGACAAAGTGATGTCAGAGCTCATTGCCTCCTCCCTTGAATTTATGGGAAATAGGTGACTTGAGTGTGTAGATGTGGTGACATCTCCCTCCAGCTACCTACTCAGGCTTCACTCCTTCAATACCATGATGTGTTGCCACTGTTATCCATACCAAATGTGGACATATCGGCCATCAGGTAGCTGGTCATAATGTTCTGGATTATTGCACATCACAGAGGACTGGAAAACTTAGCTACTTCCCAGCTCAGGAGCTGCAGGTTCATCAAACAAATACCCACCCAACAAAGATGAAGCTCCCTGAAATTATTGCCATTTGGCAGGGCCCAGAACGCACATGTGGCTTATTGGACACCAGGAGAGCAGCGAGCATTACCTCCACAAATTTAAAAAATGAAGCAGTATGCAATCCAGTCTTCTTCTGAGAGTGGCTGTTGCTAATGGCGAAAAGGGTACACAGCAAGGAGAGGAGGGAGGGGGTGGAGGGGAGGGACAAGTATTATTCCAAGATACAGTAAAACTTCATTTATACGTTTTTCACGTATACATTTTTTTATACATGTTTCTCACTCATACCTTTTTTTGTGTCTTGGTGAAATATCCACAGCGTGCACAAGTTATGATGCTCCAGCCACTTGACCTTTGAGTAATACATAATTTCAAGTTCCATTATCACAAAATGCTCATGCAGCATGCCATTAGGTATGTAGACATAAAAAAGGAAGAAATGAAAATGAACATTTTACAGGTAAGATTTTTACTTGCCATTTATTTCATGTTGTGCTACTGGAGCCAAAGAACATTTTGAGAAACTTCCTGGCAGGTTAAAATTGTGTGCCGAACCAAGACTCAAAATTGGGACCTTTGCCTTTCGCCGGCATGTGCTCTACCAACTGAGCTACCCAAGCACGACTCACACCCCGTCCTCACAGCTCATCTCCTACCTTCCAAACTCTACAGAGGCTCTTCTGTCGACCTTGCACTCCTGAAAGAAAGGATATTGCAGAGACATGGCTCAGCCACAGCCTGGGGGATGTTTCCAGAATGAGATTTTCACTCTGCTGCGGAGTGTGCACTGATATGAAACTTCCTGGCAGATTAAAACTGTGTTCCAAACCGAGACTCGAACTCGGGACCTTCGGTACAGCACTTACCCACGAAGGGTGAAGGTCCTGAGTTCGAGTCTCAGTGCGGCACACAGTTTTAACCTGCCAGGAAGTTTCATATCAGCACACACTCCGCTGCAGAGTGAAAATCTCATTCTGGAAACATCCCCAAGTCTGTGGCTAAGCCATGTCTCCGCAACGTCCTTTCTTTCAGGAGTGCTAGTTCTGCAAGGTTGGCAGGAGAGCTTCTGTAAAGTTTGGAAGGTAGGAGACGAGGTACTGGCAGAAGTAAAGCTGTGAGGATGGGGCGTGAGTCGTGCTTGGGTAGCTCAGTTGGTAGAGGACTTGCCCGTGAAAGGCAAAGGTCCCGAGTTCGAGTCACGGTCTGGCATACTGTTTTAACCCACCAGGAAGTTTCATATCAGTGCACACTCTGCTGCAGAGTGAAAATCTCATTCTGAAAACACTTTGAGAAATTATTAATGAATTTGTTTCTTCTGATAGGCAATGCACTACATTGCAGCATCATGGCACAGTGTTTCAGACGATACCATTCGGAACTGTTTCCAAAAAGCCCAATTTGAGAAAGAAGCCTAAGATCATAGTGGAAATGATCATACTGACCATATTTCACCTAATGAAGAAGAATGGAATCAACTTGAACAGTGGGCATCATTTGAGGATTATGTGAACATTGATGAAAACCTCATCACTACAGAACCCATGACTATCGCTGAGATAGTTCAGTGTGCATCTTGGGACCTGGATGAGGAATGAAACTGATGATGGGGATGATACAGAAGAGCCTCAGCATTCCTCCATGATGTTTAATGATGCAATAAATGTGATAAAAATAATAAAACAATTTGTGATGTGCCACAATGTTTCTGATGAAACAATGACAGAGTTATACCATTTTGAGGGTACAGTGTACACTATTTCCATGTCAAAGAAAAAACAAGCAAAAATTGTGGATTTCTTTACAAAATTTTCTTTTGTGTAGAGGTTTACATTTTTCTTTATATCTGTGTTAAGTATGGTACCTAATAACCCTATATAATGTTTTGTAGAACGTAACTTTTTATTTAACAGATTTTTTATTTGTGTTTACCAATTTGAGAATATGGTGCTTATATTTCATATATATATGTTTTTTACACTTATATTTTTTTTCTGTAGTCCTTTGAAAAATGTGTAAATGAAGTTTCACTGTATTAAGTAACTAATTATAACCACTTTGATGGTGAGACTGCAGATAATAACCTGAAGTTTTTTTCTAATTGGGCAAAAATACCTGTGACAAAGCAGATCAGTATGTTCAAATAGGTAGGGGATACAAACACAACAGATTTACATCTGTAGCCTCAGCCTTGGTTGGGTCTTAATGTATTACTCAATTTTTTGTTTTAGTGTGATCTGTAGTGTTGTAATTTCCAGCCCATTTTAACAGAGATAATATGTTTTCACATGTTTGGAGTCTGAAGTAACCTGGAGAGATTTGAAACATCACACTGACTTCTAGAATGGAGAAACATGTTCACACAAAACTGTCGTATTAAAGTTGATGGATATGGGCTTAACCCAATGACAGTTTTTGACAACAGAGGTAACTTACTGTGTGAGAAGTCTTTATCTAGATTCACAGTTGCATTAAACTGGTTATGAAGATTCATATTTCCTTTTGCCTGGGTTGCCTGTAGTTAGCAGCAATCAAGTGCCTGACATTTGTCATCTTTCATGTCTTTGGTTTCCTCAACATTACTCCAGTGATTTCATTTTTGACATCTGTGCTTTATCTTCGATAACTCCCAATACTTTCCAGAATGACATTTTTTTTACAGAAATATATGAAATCTTCAAATATTTTAAACTTAACTAACACTGACAACTTACAACTAAGAGCACACATTAACTCATTAGCTTGTTCAGTTCTTCCTAATGTGATAAAAAAGTTATGTTACATTATATTGTGCAGCTCCTCTAAGCATTTCAATCAATCAAATCAAAACTTGCTGTAAAAACATAATTGCAAATTGTGTGCAAAATAAAATCCACTATAAGAAAAAAAAACAGGTGTATTGCTGTGAACAACACAATATTACCTACTTACAGTACATTAGCATAGTGCATATACAGCTATGAGCCAAAACATTATGACCCCTGCCAACACATGAAAGTATGTTGCCTGGAAGTGTTGTGGGCATGTGATGTGAGGACGAAAGTACACAGGTGTAGCAGTGAAAAATGGAGAATCACTGTATCAATGATACAGACTGCTAATGGGTAATTTACTAACATAAGTGACTCTGACAAAGTGCAGATCTTTATGACCTGGCACCTGGGAACATTTACTTCAGAAACAGTGAAGCTGATTATCTGTGTGTGTGTATTACTCAAGTGAACATCTGTGGAAAGTGGCTTAAGGACAAAGGAGCCACAATTGGATGACAAGGTGTTGGAAATCCACTTCTCAGTACTGAACATTGAGGACTGCCTGCTCTTGAAAGCAGGACAGGGAGGTGCTGGCAGAAGCTTTTCAGAGCACACTGATCAGTGCACACTGCTGAACATTGGGTTCCTCAATGGATGACCCCCACATGTTCTTGGTGACCCATCAACACCATTAATTACTCCTTGCATTGCACTCGGGACAATAAAGTTAGGACTGTGGATTGATGGAAACATTTCACTTTGCCAAATAAATCACATTTCTTCCTGCACCATGTCAATGGTTATGCCCATGTATCTCATCATCTACATGAACAACTGCTTTAAAACACACTGCAGAATGGCCACAGGCCAGTGGGAGCAGTATTATGCCATGGGAGACATTAATCTGGGCTTCCTTGGGACCTGTGGTAGAGATCAAAGGCGTACAGATGCAGACTGAACATTATATTGCGTTCCAGAAATGAACCAACACACAATTAAACAGGTGGTCATAATGTTATGGCTCACTGGTGTATTTGCTAACTATTTTCAAAGAACTGAATGGTGAAGAAGTCAGTTTCTCTCACACTGAATATGCCCATCTCCAAGCATTTCTTCCTTTTGTTCCAGCTCATCAGTTATGATATCTATGACAACAAATATCAATGATTACACAAAAACACACCGCCTCACACTATGTATGCATGTATTTTCACTTGCAAAAAATGGCCAGAAGAATCAGATTCATAGCTACAACATGAGTCAGACACAACACATCAGTTTTATTTTTGTCTGTGCTCACAATTCATTGAAGAGGAGATATTACCTCAAGTATTACAGACATAATGCCCTGTGGGTACTCATGTTGTGGTGGTGGCAGGGGGCAATGAGGGAGGGGGGAGTGGGTAGGGGAGATTGACGAGGAGGAGAAGGAGGAAATACAGAAATCTAGGGTTAGAGACTTGGCAGCTTTAGTGAAGGAGATAGTGAAAGCAGGATATGTGGTGTCATCTGAAGAGCACATGGCAAAATCTCAAGCTAAAGACAATCAGCACCAGACATAGCCCAAAATGAGAGAGGTCAATGGAGATGTGCTCTCAAGAAGTTCCATACACTGCTGCTGCTGGAAGTCTAACATAAGAGTGCAGCCACATTGTAGTTCCCTTGCAGCACCAAGCTGGTTTTTTGGTCAAAGCACAATACTAAAGTTCACAGTTAAATGTAAAGTGACGTTTGACTACCGTGATGTTGGACTGAGAACATTTCTGGGTGGAAGTATTACTCAGTAAAAGAACTATAAACAGTTGCAATGAACTGTCCTACTTTTATTTTATGTCAAGTGCAGTTATTGTGTTCTGAAATTGTGTTATGTATTACCAATACACAACTTTATGCGGGTATCTTCTGAAGATACTTTGTTATTAAAGTGTTTTACTGAAACTTTTCTGATAATGTTTTCATGTTGTATAAGTTTTTCAACCTCCTCCAGAAGGTGAAACTGTAGAATTGTCATCTATGGTTGGTACAACATATAAAAGGAAATGCATTTGAAAATTTCCAGAATGAGATGTGGCAACAGCCCAGACACACAATAGTCAATTCCACCATAGCAGCCATGAGTGGTGATTAAATGAAAATACATAAGCACCCAAAGGTTCAGCTTAGTCAATAAACCAGAACATATTTCGCAAATGGAATGTTAGAAGAGTTACAGTAAGAAGCAGTTCTGAATTTTTCAATTTCTCTGAAAATCAGAGACATGCCCAGATTTTTTTTTTTGCCTATGTGGGGAAACTTCCCAACACGGTTATATATAGTTTTAACCACTGCTTCAGATATGTACATGAATATTATTAATGTGCTGATGAACAGTCCATCATAGTTTGGAGTCTTTTAGTGACTAGATTATTTATTTTATCTCCTTACTTTCAGTTACAGAAAAGTAAATACAGCATTCAACTTTAATGCCGTGCCTATATTGGACTTTATTAAAAGCAGTCATGATAGATTTTGCAACTGAATAATAATAATCCTAAAAAACATTTGCAGTATGATATTGACATTTTATGACATTCATTTTATGGATAATAATGAAGTCACAAAATACATCATTACTGCCTCTAAAGTAATTTATAACATTCTAGTCACATTTTCCAGGGCTACTGGTATTCCTATACATAACTTCTAGTCTCTTTGTAATAATCTTAATAATTCTGAAATTCTGACTTCTGTTTGACACTTTTGCATTCCTTTACCATTATACATTGGGAATGTATGTTTTCTCCAGTTTGTTTAGCTACTTTATTTGTATTTCCCAACAGATCATAACTGGTGAGGTCACTTTCAGGTATGCTGAAGCAGAAGTATAATTCACATGCAAACTTTTTGAGTGGAACAGAGAGATTTTCACTTCCATGTTGTGATTCTTTTGGCTAAGTACAAGATGAAATTTAGTCATATAGGATAACTATGGTGAACCACTCTCACCCTGTAACCAATAAACTAACTGAACCATTAAGGATTATAAGGCCTGTATATATATTTCTATATTTAGGATTGAATATTAAATTTTTGAAGATCAGCTTGAATAGGTTCGCCTTTAAAAACGAAATATGTTTTGCTTTTTGAACATTAACTTTTTAGTAAGCTCCAAAATGCTTATAATGTTTGAGTATTTGTGAACCATATGGCAATGGCTCACCACAGACTGCATGGCTCATTTATGCTTGAGAAGATTACTACAATGCTATCAAAATTCCTTTCAATAAAGTAAAGCTGTATTGCAGCTTCTCAACTTTCAGGTCTTCCTTTTTGAGATGATGGTTTTAGTGCACTCAATGTCATGGTTAGCAGTGCCTTTGGTGAATACGAATGTGGTACTTTGGGACACAAAGAAATCTTAGACTAAAAAATCCACTCCAATTGCTAGTAAATCTTATTTATTGTACAACTGGTTTTGAAGCCTAAAGCTTCATCTTCAGGTGACACCAAATAATTATGGAAACACAAATGTGTGGCAATGGGCCACACTGTCATGGTGGGGTCACACCCAAGTCAAACAAATGTAAGGGAGCATAGGATCAGCAAACGTGGCACCCGCCTAGACAGCATGACATGGAATAATAGCATCCCAGCAATTACAGCCTTCAGAAGATCATAACTAAAGGTCTTGCTGTGTCCACATTTTTTCCCCTTCATGTTTTCTGTAAGGGTGTGGGACTTTCTTATTAAATCAATAGGGTTATTACCTGTAATGTTCAATGTTATGTAAATATAAGTGTGCTCTCTCTCAGAAGTGAATGTGTCCAATTTTGATAAATTTTATAAGCCAGTGTCCTAAGAGACTGGGCATAGAACATTCCTGTTTGCCTTATAACATGTTATTGGATATTAAAGTTTTATTTATGTATAATACAGACAGAATAGCATGACTAGCACACATACAAGGGAGGAAACATGTTTTAGTGGAGCTAATGTAGGAACTTTAACAAATTATGTGGTTTGGGAGCCAGATGCAACCAACAGCTGCCACTGGAGAGTGCTACTGTCACAAATCATGATAACTAGCATGTCCTGTGTGGCATGGGTGCTGTGTCTTGTGAGTGTGAATTGCCTGTTCTCACATCCACTTCAGCACTAGCTACCTAGCCCTGGGTGATTACAGCATCATAGTGTTCTCAAGTATTTGGTACAAATGTTTCTGCAGCATGGTGGATCACACTCATAACACAAATCACACAGCCCTGGATGCTATCTTCGTGTTCTAGAATATTAAACTGGCTATACAGCTTCCAGTCTGCTGTGCTGGTCACCCACTGCAAAAGTTTCTTCTCAGGTTCTCTTTTACCTGCAGAATGACTCCAGATAGGGAAATGGCCACTCGAGTGATGGCCTCACACCCGCACACACACGCACGTACATGCGCATGTGCACTCTCTCTCTCTCTCTGATGGAACTGAAATGAATTGCTTGATCCACATTCAGATGATAAATGTCTTCAATACAATGAGACACTCAAGAATTCAAGTGTAGTTGGACATAAAAGCACATGATGAGCATTAAAATCATCAAAATGTAATAATGGCCTGAAGAGTTGCCTAATTAGGTCTACAGAAGTCCCTTTCTTACAAAGGTCATAGAGTGGGAAGTACACTGAGCAGAGCTCATTTTCAGGAGGCATGAACACTATAGGTTCTGCCTATAAAGTGGTGGTGAGTAGGGCAGGTAAGGTGGACCACATGTTACTAACAAAGCCAACCCACTCTTAGCTGTCAGTTTTCCTGTTCAGAGAGCAGGTTCCTAGCACACTGGCATAAATAGTTTTAAAGTGTGTGTTCTGCAGACAAGTATAATGGCTGTTTTTGCAATACAATCTCGAGTTCCTCCATATGAGATTTGAATCTGTGCATGTTCCATTCAACTATGAGAGCCATCTTACAGCAAGGGATTTCTTTTCCTGTTCTCTGTCATGTGACGTGCAACAACTGATGGGAAAAAAGTTGTCAAATCACTTGGTTCCTCCATGGGGACATCAATGTCTGAAACATTGCCTTCATCATTGGAGAGTGACTGCTCAGAAATCAGATGATTTTAATCTGATTTCTTCAGCTCTGGTTAGCTTTGGCTGAACATTATCCTTTGTTTGGGGGATAGTGATCTTAATTTGGACAAGGATGCTACCTTTTAACATTCTGAGATTTGCTATACTTGTTTAGAAGACCCATGGATTATGGAGCATGTAAGGTCTCAGATGGAGTTTTCCTTTTGCATGTGCAGCTGTAAGTACAGGCATTTAATGCCTGGACAATGATCTTTGAGTCTGGTTTGAGGTGTTCCTCTTGGTGACAGGTTTCTTTAGTGACACCTTTTTTAAAGATCAGCTGTTAATGTTGTCACAGCATGGCGAGGGCATTCTTAATCTCACTATATGGTAGTATATACTGTAACAAGAATTGTGATTCTTTGCTTCAGTCCATACATTTCCACCAGTTCACAGTCCAGTCTCAATTATCTAGTGTCCACTTCAATCTTAATGATTTTGCTGGGTCAAGATGGGAATATGTAGGGGGTCTTCTGCTGTGGCACTCTATGTTACATTATGTGTGCTGAATGGTGTGCTTCAGAACACTTTTGCCTGCACCAGCACTGCATGTTCTCATAAGATCTATCATATATTGCAGTCTATCCTGGTTTACAGAGCTGGACATTAGCATGAGAACAGCTTCATCGTTTGTGAGATGCTTGTTCCCAGATACTGGGCTGTAACAGCCTGCCCTTTGTCAAAGTCACACATCAGGGGATTACCTCATTTGTGGCCTGGCCCATATCATTATAATGATTCCCCATTTGTCTCTCTTCTGCTTACATATTTTCCTTGCTGCATAACACACTTGCAGTGACACCAGGTGTCATTCTGTCTTACACTGGGTGATGGTCATAATGTTTTAATTTATTAGTGCATGTGGCTGAAGCAGTCATAGGTACCATTTGAGATTGTCAAGTTTCTTTTCTATAAAAAAAGTAGTCTGAAAATATTCTACAGCAGTGCCAATAAGTTATTGTGGCTGTGTTTGCAGATTATGAACCAAAACACATGGGACTGACTGGCAGGTATAATTTTAGAAATGGTATGTATATAAAATGATGGTCAATTACAAGACAATGTGGAGAAAGCCTGAATACTGTTGTTGGTTGAGGTGATCCCAAGTCAGAAACTAGCAAGTTTACCTGATAACATGCTAACTGATCAATGTTTTTACTTTTTCTAAATGGAAAACCTAGCAGCTTAAGACCTCTAAACAATGGCCTGTTGTAGAGATCAGTCTTCACCTCCGTTGTGTTTAATTTTAATGTCATAATGTCAATGACATGCCAGTTATTAACTCCAAGAAAATTTAGTGTGAAGATCACCTGCCATATGTCAGATCAAAGATAAAAAGCATTGTTAGATTAAATCAAATTAACCTGACCATATTGATTGAGTATTTTTTAAGTGGAGAATCCAGTCAAACCCAAGTAAAACAGATCACAGTTCAATCTACATTATAAAGACACACATAAAAGGTTATACATGCTATTTTCTGGGTTTGAAGTTGCTCTTAATTACTTCTCTAAATGCCTGCAGTAAGTGTCACCCTGAATCAGACTCTCATTAAAACAGCAGTGCATGAACCTGTTATAAAAGCTTGGCAAAAAAGTAAATATACTACACAAAAGAGCCAGAAGTAGCTGGGTAGCTCATACAAATACAGTACACTGTGCTGACATTTCAGCTGCGTATTCAGCTACTGAATATTGTGCCCAAGCATCAGAAAGCAGTGCACAGAAAGTTCTGGTTGAAAACTTTGAATTATTTAGGAATAAAGGAGATGACTCACCAAAACACAGAAGCATTGCATTGTTGATAGGCACACAAACAAATGGTATGGAGTGTGGCTAGTTTTTGTAATGTACACACACACACACACACACACACACACACACACACACACACAACACACAACACACACACACACACACACACACACACAACACACACACACACACACACACACACACACACACAACTGCCTACAATATGCTCAATAGACTGGCAGCTCTGTACTCAGTCAACTGAGCACAATGTGGGGAGAGAGGTGTGTACATGTGAGTGAGTGAGTGAGTGAGTGTGAGAGAGTGTATGTGTATGGGTTTTTGTGCACGTTTTTTCTAGGGCTAGAAAAAGGAAGTGCATTCTAAAAGTAAGCCATGCTCTGTGTTTTTGTTTGTATGCCTGCTGATACAGTGCTTCTGCCTTTTGGTGAGTTGTCTAATTTATTCATAATATTCCTAACATAGATATATGTCTGAATGAAGCCACAAAAACCATTACTGGTACTGGCACATCATCTGCCTTTCAGTGGTTGCCTGTTCTATCCAGTATTGCTTCTCCAGATCACAGAAAGAGGTTGCCAAGATGCCAATTCTTTAGAATACAAGAAGTCAAGTTCTAAGTATCACTTTACACATCCCACCACCTAAAGACCAACTGTCATGCAAGCCACCTTGGGGCACACATTCAAGGGGAAGTATGTTTAAATGATGAAACACCCATATAATTGTAGTAGTAGTAGTAGTAGTAGTGGTAGTAGTTGTTGTAATAACAATAACTTTTCTGGTAAATTTTCTCCTACTGCCACACTTTCATATTTTTATGGTTGTTCTGAATTGCTTCTCATATATGACACAACACTGCATTAGGACACAGTCTGTTGTGGGGTGAAAAGCACTCAACATCTTACGTCTATGCCACATTTTGGGTGAGTTCGTTTTGCAGTTATTTCCAACAAAAGCTAATAATGACAAATGTGTAATTCATTAGCACTTTCAGACTAATTTTAATCACAACAGCAGATAGCATTCATTCTCATTTCTCCCACCATTTTGTGAATGTGAAACCATTATGTAGTTAAGCTCGCCATGCATATGGTGAAATTTATAGACATGCATGTTAGCATCCACCAAATTCTCACTTCCACTTTACATAGGTTGAAAAATTGGTAGTTCTGGAAGATTCTAGTTTGAGACCTCTTTATCACTTCTGGTGAGCTTGTGTTGTTCATTAATCCATTCATGCCTCTTGAAACACAATGGTGCATCTGTATGTCTTAAATATGTCATACACATTATCAATTTACACTGAAGGAAAAAAATACAACACCAAGAAGGAGTTGTGTGGCAAAGAAAAGTTGGTACACATGTTTCTACATCTGAAAAATGATATCTACTCTAATTTTGTGCCAGTCACATAAGAGTTGTGCTGGTAGCACCACTGTGAGCATGCAAATCAAGTTTCCTTTAAATACGTGCTGTAATGGTCATCAGCATTAGTTATCTTTCACATTGGACATGGTGAGTTGATGTAGGTCAAGAATGCCTTTAAGGTGGCAAAGACACCATAATCAACACCTGAATGATGTCATGTAATAGAGCTACAAGAAGCTTGTTATTCTTCAGTATTTTTTGCTCGAACAGTCTACGGGTGTACTGCCGGTCCATAGTGTCCAACATTGGACACTATGGACTGGCAGTACACCTATGGACTGTTCATACAAGAAGTTTGACATTCCTTCTGCGATATTGTAAAAACAATTGGCAGGAATGTAGCCACTGTACATGACTGCTAGCAGTGGTGATAACGAGACTGTACAGTCATAAGAAGACAACCACCTGGCACTACTGAGAGGGAAAACCATAGTGTCTGGCATATGGCTCTGGCACATTTTACTGCATCTGCAGCAGTAACTGGCACCACAGTGACTCAATGAACTGTTACAAATCACTTAGTTCAAGTACAGCTCTGAGATAGATGCCCTGTAGTGTGCATTCCACTGACTCCAAACCACCACCTTTTGTGACTTCATTGGTGTCAAGCAAGAGCTCACTGGAGGGAATCTGTTGTGTTTCCTGATGAAGGCTGGTTCTGCCTTGGTGCTAGTGTCAGACATGTGTTGATCAGTAGGAGGCCAGCTGAAGGCCAGCAACCAACGTGTCTGGGTGATAGACACACTGGACCTAAACTTGGAGTTATGGTCTGGGATGAAATTTTGTATGACAGTAGGAGTACTCCATGGTTATCCCACGCAACCTGACTGAAAAACTGTATATCAATCTGGTGATTCGACCTGTCGCATTGCCATTCATAAACAGCACTATCAAGGGTGTTGTCAAACAGGACAATGCTCTCGCACATATTGCTGTTGTAATCCAACATGCTCTACAGTATGTCTACATGCTAGCTTGGTCTGGGCCATCACTAGAGCTGTAAAATTGAGCCCATGTGGGACAACATTACTGGATGACAACTCCAGCATCATCCACAACCAGCAGTAACCTCATCCCTGTAGTGACTGACAACATGAGCACGTGCACGTGCTTTTTTTTTTTGGTGTGTGTGTGTGTGTGTGTGTGTGTGTGTGTCTGTGTGTGTGTGTGTGTGTGTGTGTGTGTGTGTGTATCCATCCAGCAAGGCTGATTTAAACCCAAGAGTAGGTGCTGTAGTAGGAAGAAAAAGAAAAGCAATTTCAATAGATAGCACAACAAGATCGACCAACACCCAGAGAACTCTTCAGATGTTATGGTGCAAAGTGATAACAGACACTATCTGTGGGAAGTGTCCTAGTACCCTCATATCTAGTGGCCTATTCTGTAAAAATGAGCTATTAATAACCGTATGTAAATGAAGGATTATGCAACAAGAATATATATATAGAACTCGCAAGATTGAAATAAATCGAAAATAAATTTTCCAGAACAATAGAAACTTCCAGTTCTGCTTCGATATTTCCATTATACCTCTTTCTTATATAGATACATTTTTAAAATCAAATTTCCAGTGAAACAGAAGTGATTAAATGAACACACATTTCACACAGTAATGCAGAAGTACAGACAAATCAATCTGCTGGGCCCAATTGTGTCTATAAAAGTGAACAGCTATGAGTAATCAAAAAACATTGGTGTGCTAATTCTGAAAAGCAGTTTATCATTGAATGTACATTGATGTCTTGTCACAGTATCAAATATATATTCATTAGCTTCCCTTCTCAATTTGATACAACTTTTTGGAATGGCTCAAAAGGGCAAATTTCTCCTCTAGCTAATTAATACCTCAATATTATGAGAAACAAAGTTGCCACGCACTAAAAGCAGAAATGCTGAGTCACAGATAAGCACAATAAAATTTGTTGTGCCTCTCTGCGACTCAGCATCTCCACTACATGGCAAGTGGCAACTTTCCTTCTCATAATATTGTTACATTCCATGCTGGATTTTCCATTGTTTAATTAATACCTCAATAAGTTACAATCTGTTGTAATTAAAAATAAGAGTAAAGACAAATGTACTGCCTGCCTATCTAATGAGGGTATTAATTTATGGTAATACATCTCATTTTTCATGCACACTGTGGTGTCACCGCCAGACACCACACTTGCTACGTGGTAGCTTTTAAATCGGCCGCGGTCCGCTAGTATACGTCGGACCCGCCTGTCGCCACTGTCAGTGATTGCCGACCGAGCGCCGCCACACGGCAGGTCTAGAGACACTGACTAGCACTCGCCCCAGTTGTACAGCCGACTTTGCAAGGAACGGTTCACTGAAAACTACGCTCTCATTTGCCGAGACGATAGTTAGCATAGCCTTCAGCTACATTTGCTACGACCTAGCAAGGCGCCGTATTCAATTGATATTGAGATTCTATTAATGTATCATCAAGAGCGATGTTCTACAAATGTGGATTAAAGTTAAGTATTCCAGAAGCTACGTACTTTTCTTTATAGCATTCATTACGTATCCTGTTTCAGACATCACGCCAGCCTGCGTGAGTTTAAGCACGTGCCTTCCGGCTTCCTCTCATTGTGTCTAGGCTGTCTTGTCTAGACACAACACACACAAGTATATACACGCCCATATGTTAACAGGTAATTGAGACCAACCTGATAACCTGAGGCATGGCAATAGTGTGCTGAAATGGGGTCAGCAAAACTAAGAGCATATTTCCCCATATGGACATTGAGTGTACTACTGGTGTCAGGGCTACACCCACCCACTTGTGTCAGATTTTGTAGTACATCTCGTATCCACTAACAATATGTCACTCATAACAATGTTTCCAGGGTGCCTTTTAGTCGTGAGTCATCCTTGGGTAGCTCAGGTGGTAGAGCACTTTCCTGCGAAAGGGAAAGGTCCTGAGTATGAGCCTCAGTCCAGCACACAGTTGATACTGTATCACCATTGTCAACTTTCCTGTCGGGAGAATTGGTTACTAGCACTGGGGTCTATAAGTGGTTTTAAAATGTGTCTCCTGTAGATAGATACAGTGGCTTTTCCTATACCAGGAGTTTGAACTCCCTCATGTGAGTACTGAACCAATTCAAGTTACATTTAATTAAGGGACCTATCTTTCATTAGGAATTTTCTTTTTTCCTTTTCTCCATTATGTGATGTGCAGCAGATGATAAGGGAAATGTTATCAGGCTACTCAGTTCCTCCATGCGGACAATGTCTGAAATGTTGGCTTCACCACTGGATAGTGACAGTGCTCAGAAAATCAATGATTTGTATCTGATTTTCTATGGCTTTGATTACTTCTTGGGTGAATATTTTCCTTTGCTTGGGGATGGTGGAGGTGTTACAGACAAATATGCTGCCTTTTATCCTTATGAAGTTGGTATGTTTGCTTTGGATACATGTTGGCTTTGGAGCACATTAAGGGTTGGGAGGGAGCTTTCCCTTTGTATGTGCAGCTTCAAGTACATGCTTTTTCTGCCTGGACTATACTTTGAGTCTAGGTTGAGGTGTTCCTCTTGGTGGTAGGTTTTTTTAATAGGACTCAGGTAGGATGCCACATCTCACTGAAGGTTTTCTCAGCCTCAGGATGTTCTCTATCACCTTCAGTTCCTGATTTTTTGCTTCTTTGATAGAAACATTGGAATCAGCAGTCTACATGGGATTATCACCTAAACAATTCATGTATTTTGGTTGAGATCTATGATTCACATGTTTTATGTGCCTCTGATTTGCATTTACCACATACAACTTCACTGTTACACCTGTTGTTGTTGTTGTGGTCTTCAGTCCAGAGAATGGTTTGATGCAGCTCTCCATGCTACTCTATCCTGTGCAAGCTTCTTCATCTCCCAGTACCTACTGCAACCTACATCCTTCTGAATCTGTTCAGTGTATTCATCTCTTGGTCTTCCACTATGATGTTTACCCTCCACGCTGCCCTCCAATACTAAATTGGTGATCCCTTGGTGCCTCAGAATATGCCCTACCATCCGATCCCTTCTTCTAGTCAAATTGTGTCACAAATTTCTCTTCTCTCCAATTCTATTCAATACCTCCTCATTAGTTATGTGATCTACCCATCTAATCTTCAGCATTCTTCTGTAGCACCACATTTCGAAAGCTTCTATGCTCGTCTTGTCCAAACTATTTATCATCCATGTTTCACTTCCATACATGGCTACACTCCATACAAATATTTTAAGAAATGCCTTCCTGACACTTAAATCTATACAAGATGTCAACAAAATTTCTCTTCTTGAGAAACGCCTTCCTTGCCATTGCTAGTCTACATTTTATATCCTCTCTACTTCGACCATCATCAGTTATTTTGCTCCCCAAATAACAAAACTCGTTTACTACTTTAAGCATCTCATTTCCTAATCTAATTCCCTCAGCATCACTAGCTTTAATTTGACTATATTCAATTATCCTTGTTTTGCTTTTGGATGTTCATCTTATATCCTCCTTTCAAGACACTGTCCATTCCATTCAGCTGCTCTTCCAGGTCCTTTGCTGTCTCTGACAGAATTACGATGTCATCGGCAAACTTCAAAGTTTTTATTTCTTCTCCACGGATTTTAATTCCAGCTCCAATTTTTCTTATGTATCATTTACTGCTTGCTCAATATACAGATTGAATAACATTGGGGGTACGCTACAACCCTGTCTCACTCCATTCCCAACCACTGCTTTCCTTTCATGTCCCTCGACTCTTATAACTGCCATCTGGTTTCTGTACAAATTGTAAATAGCCTTTCGCTCCCTGTATTTTATCCCTGCCTCCCTCATAATTTGAAAGAGAGTATTCCAGTCAACATTGTCAAAAGCTTTCTCTAAGTCTACAAATGCTAGAAACGTACGTTTGTCTTTCCTTAATCTGTTTTCTAAGAGAAGTCGTAGGGTCATTATTGCCTCACGTGTTCCAACATTTCTATGGAATCCAAACTGATCTTCCCCAAGGTCAGCTTCTACCAGTTTTTCCATTCGTTCGTAAAGAATTCGTGTCAGTATTTTGCAGCCGTGGCTTATTAAGCTGATAGTTTGATAATTTTCACATCTGTCAACGCCTGCTTTCTTTGGGATTGGAATTATTATATTCTTCTTGAAGTCTGAGGGTATTTCGCCTGTCTCATACATCTTGCTCACCAGATGGTAGAGTTTTGTTAGGCCTTGTTCTCCCAAGGCTGTCAGTAGTTCTAATGGAATGTTGTCTACTCCCGGGGCCTTGTTTTGACTTAGGTCTTTCAGTGCTCTGTCAAACTCTTCATGCAGTATCATATCCCCTATTTCATCTTCATCTGCATTCTCTTCCATTTCTATAATATTGTCCTCAAGAACATCCCCCTTGTATAGATCCTCTATATACTCCTTCCACCTTTCTGGTTTCCCTTCTTTGCTTAGAACTGGGTTTCCATCTGAGCTCTTGATATTCTTGCAAGTGGTTCTCTTTTCTCCAAAGGTCTCTGTAGGCAGTATCTATCTTACCCCTAGTTAGATAAGCCTCTACATCCTTACATTTGTCCGCTAGCCATGCCTGCTTAGCCATTTTGCACTTCCTGTTGATCTCATTTTTGAGACGTTTGTATTCCGTTTTGCCTGCTTCATTAACTGCATTTTTATATTTTCTCCTTTCATCAGTTAAATTCAATATCTCATCTGTTACCCAAGGATTTCTATTAGCTCTCGTCTTTTTACCTACTCGATCTTCTGCTACTTTCACTATTTCGTCTCACAAAGCTACCCATCCTTCTTCTACTGTACTTCTTTTCCCCATTGTTGTCAATCGTTCCCTAATGCTCTCCCTGAAGCTCTCTACAACCTCTGGTTGTTTCAGTTTATCCAGGCCCTATTTCCTTAAATTCCCACCTTTTTGCAGTTTCTCAGTTTCTTCAGTTTTAATCTACAGTTCATAACCAATAGATTGTGGCCAGAGTCCACATCTGCCCCTGGAAATGTCTTACAATTTAAAACCTGGTTCCTGAATCTCTGTCTTACCATTATATAATCTATCTGATACCTTCTAGTATCTCCAGGGTTCTTCCATGTATACAACCTTCTTTCATGAATCTTGAACCAAGTGTTAGCTATGATTTAGTTATGCTCTTTGCAAAATTCTACCAGGTGGCTTCCTCTTTCATTTCTTCCCCCAAATCCATATTCAACTACTGCGTTTCCTTCTCTCCCTTTTACTGCTATCAAATTCCAGTCACCCATGACTATTAAATTTTCACCTCTCTTCACTATCTGAATAATTTCTTTTATCTCGTCACACATTTCATCAATCTCTTCATCATCTGTGGAGCTAGTTGGCATATAAACTTGTACTACTGTGGCAGGCGTGGGCTTCGTATCTATCTTGCCCACAATAATTCGTTCACTATGCTGTTTGTAGTAGCTTACCCGCATTCCTATTTCCTACTCATTATTAAACCTACTCCTGCATTACCCCTATTTGATTTTGTATTTATAATCCTGTATTCACCTAAGAGTTGTATATTGAAAACTTTGGCATTTGAAACATCTCATTTGCTTTGGTATACAAGGTCTAATTTTGAAGTGTGTATACCTAACTGTGATATTCTCTGGTGATATGGAGGCAAGAAATGTTAAAATCAATGCTGCAATTGTTTTGATGGTTCATGTACTTTCATCATAAAGTTCACCTCTGTAATGTCCCCATTGACCATTCTTATTCGAATTCTTTGGGGTCAGTTTCCATTACATCACACCTGGTGATTACCCCATTGCTGAAATTGAGGGTAAAAGTGTTCCATTACTAAAAGGGAATCATCCAGTATTTTGAACTCTAAAAACAAATACTTGCTGTGACATAGATTTCTTGACCGCCTGTTGCTCAGTCCTCTCAATGAGAGATTGTGTTTAAGCAGTAAGAAAAATATTGTTCTCAGCAGATTCTAGAGAAATAAATTCCACTCAGGCAGAGCTCGGACTACCTGGGCAAGCCTCGTAAAACTGAGAGGGCTAGGAGACCTCAACTTTATACTTTGTTTAGAGATAAAATTTTCTTTCAAATTATTAATTGGAATGAAGTAGTTAATAAATTTGCAAAACATAACGAGACAAAAACGAATTATGTAAATATCTCCACATTTGTCGTTTCCATACAAAATTTGCGGTTTTGTTCAATTTATGATTTAACTCTTATTTCACTAATCTACTCCTATAGTTTTCATGAAGAACAAACGAGGCCATTGGAAGACTATGTAAAAGCAAAGTGTAGTTAAGCAACATTATTTGCTCCTTTTAGGAATATTCTCTCTCCACAGTGAATGCTCTAGAGCCTTTTTTTCTGACACTTTTGTGACTGACAACACACTTGCAGTCAGTCTGTACTAGAAAACTGTGTACTGTTATGCTGTATCACAAGATTCTGATAGTCTATTACTCTGAAATGGATGTATGAAAACCTGACACACAAGTAATCTGTCTCTATACTCCATAAGCCACCTTATTTTGCATGGTAAAGGGTACTCCAAGTACTACTGTCATATCATTGGTGCCCATTTTATTAATGGGACTCTAAAAAGCAGGAATTATCTACAGTTCTTAGCAGATATGCAAACATAGTTGTTGGAGTATATCACAATGGACATCCATATGATAACAAACAATAGATGTCCCACAAATTCCACACAAATAATGACAGACTTTCTTAACAGAACATTGGGAAATCATTCAGAGAACAGAAAATGACCAGCATGCTCAGTTTTAACGGACTTTTATGTGAGGGGAAAATTAAAACAAAAGGTCTAAAAAGAAAAACAGACTATTCCCAAAGAGCACTGCTGTGTAACATGGCTTGTGCTGCAGTAAATCCAGATGAACTTCAACATGCAGTACTGCCTGTCGAAAATCACTGGCAAGACAGCTTCAAAAACTGTACAGTCGAGATTGTGCTGCTGCACGATGTTCTTTTGTTACACAATCTTGCCATAGGACACGTGATGTCATCAGCCAATCACAACACCGTATGAGAGGACGTTACAAGCTATGTAATCAGCCAATCATCACATTTTCAATGGGTGAACACACAAACAACGAAAAAATGTTTAACATGAAGCACAAATAAAGTAGATATTCGAAAGTAATGTAGAAAATGTACAGTACCAAGCAAAGCGATGCTGTAACATTTCTGTAATGTCGAGGAAATTTAAGGCACCAGTTTCCCAGTAAGGCACGAAATTAGAGATGGGCAAACTGAAACACGTAACTATTTCGAAACAAATGAAACAGTACAATGTAATGTTTCGATACGCTGTTTCGAAACAGTGAAACAGTTTGTGTTTTGTAATCTAATAAACCTACACATTTTATCATCTTGAATGTCAACTGTATAAGTATGTCCATATAAACACAAATGAGGTGCGAGAGCGCTAATCATATCGCAGAAAGCATGAAACTATCACTTAGGCGCTTGGCAGTTTCGTATTTCCTGCAGCAAATGCGCTGCTTTCGTGTCGTGATACTTTCACACTTTTCAATTGGCTGAGGACAGCCATAGCTGAAGACAGAAGAACCACCACGAACGGAACTGGAGGTGGGAGCAAACTGCTGAAACAATGGATATGCTACTGGGATAGCGATATTCTGTTAGTATGGGTAATATACCCATCCTGATAATTTCCATTCACGCAAAGGGAATCATTGTGGATAATAGGCACAGTGACTATAGACTCACAAATAACGCCAAATAATTCTAATAAATAACAAAATAGAAACAGAAAAAAATTTTGTCTTTCAAGGTGTTTCGAACACTTAGTATAAATTCACCATGCTGCCCAGCCCTTCCCGTTCACCATTACACTATCAGTGATACGTCAAACAGATTGCTTGCAATTATACCTACATCAAATTCATGTATATGTCTAATAACTGTCACTCTACGCCTTTTTTTATTCAAAATGTTGTAGGCTTACTTGCGTTTCTTAATGTGATTATTGTACATGAACAGAGAAGCGTATGTTACAAAAAAGTGTAATTTAACTGAATGATTTTCACATATTTATTATTTTGAATGTGAATAGTATGCGTTGTTTTACTGTTTGGTTAGTGTTTATAAAGCAGATGTTATGCCGTTTCGTAATAGGACAGTCAGCTAGAAACGAAGCTTAATTTTTTGATATCTTAACCTTCATGCTATTGCTTGTAAAAAGATTTCGACACTCTTGAAAGTGTTTCATGAAGTGTTATGTTGTGTTTCAGTACCTGTGCCGAGCCCGAATCTCGTCCAACACAGAGCGGAATGAAACGTCACTGTTTCGATACAATTAGTCCGTTCCAAGCATAGGTGGACTGAAACAGCCTTATTTTGAAACAACGATACAGTTTCTGTGTCTGGCTCGAGATCGAATCTGGTCTGGTTGTCCGAGACAGGGGCGGAATGAAACACCACTGTTATGAAACAGTGAACCAGAGCCGTTCCGAAACACTGAAACAGTTCCACGTATCGATACACTATATCGAAACATAGAAACAGTGGCCAAGTCTACACGAAATTGTAGTCACTAGTCGTGCTTGCGACATTCTTCGCAAGAATTACTGCATCGCAGTTCCACCAAGTGTGTAAAGTTTACCCGCTTCAACAAAAATGTGAGGTAATATTTCTTTCTGGCGTTGTTCTCGATGGGACATATACTCCGCCGGGTAAACCGTGAATATTGTCCGATGGCACCTCTGACGTCCCGCCACATTCTGTCTCTAAATGGAACGATCTTTTGTATGTACAAGGTTCAGACTGTGGTTCACTCTAAGGTGCTGAAAACCTTTAGTACTTAGAGTGTTGTATGAACTAAAGCAGTCTCTAAAGATTGTCATTCTACGGACGATCTTTCCTTTTATTATTTTGAACAACATCTTCTTGGCCCCAAATTCAATAGGCTCAAGGAAGCATTTATCTTACCCTTACTGAATTCCACTGAACACCCTATTTTCTATGATTTCACAGCCGTTGCTGTATTCCCATCTTTTTTAAGCCCTCAGCGCCAGTTTTGTAAAGGCCTCGTCACTATTGCAGGGGAGGCCAAGCTGCCACTGTTGTTACGTTAAGCCTAGTTTGCGAAATGGCTTCTGGTACAGTACACTGTTAAGACGATTTCTTCCTGCCACTATTGCACAGCTATGAGGGCCGGGCAGCAGGATAGGAGAACGAAGGCTCTACAACACTCCAACAAATTAGTAACGAAGTCGCACAAATGAGTTAAAATGGTTTATTTATCTTTGTGACTTGTTCAATAATGAAGTCTGCAAAACTGCTTGTACACTACTGGTCATTTAAGATTGGTACACCACGAAGATGACGTGTTACAGACGCGAAATTTAAGCGACAGGAAGAAGATGCTGTGATATGCAAATGATTAGCTTTTCAGAGCATTCGCAAAAGGTTGGCGCCGGTGGTGACACCTACAACGTGCTGACATGAGGAAAGTTTCGAACCGATTTCTCATACACAAACAGCAGTTAACCGGCGTTGCCTGGTGAAACGTTGTTGTGATGCCTCGTGTAAGGAGGAGAAATGCGTACCATCACATTTCCGACTTTGATAAAGGTCGAATTGTAGCCTATCGCGATTGCGGTTTATCATATCGCGACTTTGCTGCTCGCGTTGGTCAAGATCCAATGACTGTTACCAGAATATGGAATCGGTGGGTTCAGGAGGGTAATTCGGAACGCCGTGCTGGATCCCAACGGCGTCGTATCACTAGCAGTCGAGATGACACGCATCTTATCCGTATGGCTGTAACGGATCGTGCAGCCACGTCTCGATCCCTGAGTCAACAGATGGGGAAATGCAAGACAAAAACAGTATTATGATGGTCGCATCCGTGTTTGGCGACATCGCGGTGAACGCAAATTGGAAGCGTGTATTCGTCATCGCCATACTGGCGTATCACCCGGCGTGATGGTATGGGTTGCCATTGGTTACACGTCTCGGTCACCTCTTGTTCGCATTGACGGCAGTTTGAACAGTGGACGTTACCTTTAAGATGTGTTACGACCCGTGGCTCTACCCTTCATTCGATCCCTGTGAAACCCTACATTTCAGCAGGATAATGCACGACCGAATAATGCAGGTCCTGTACGGGACTTTCTGGATACAGACAATGTTCGACTGCTGCCCTGGCCAGTGCATTCTCCAGACCTCTCACCAACTGAAAACGTCTGGTCAATGGTGGCCGAGCAACTGGCTCGTCACAATACGCCAGTCACTACTCTTGATGAACTGTGGTATCGTGTTGAAGCTGCATGAGCACCTGTACCTGTACACGCCATCCAAGCTCTGTTTGACTCAATGCCCAGGCGTATCAAGGCCGTTATTACGGCCAGAGGTGGTTGTTCTGGGAAGTGATTTCTCAGGATCTATGCACCCAAATTGCATGAAAATGTAATCACATGTCAGTTCCACTATAATATATTTGTCCGATGAATACCCGTTTATCACCTACATTTCTTCTTTGTATAGCAATTTTAACGGCCAGTAGTGTAATATAACACAAAAAGGCCCTCAGTAGCTAAGTGCAAATAATAGTAGGTTAACTTCGCAGTACATAGCAAATGCAGTTTACAACAACTGTCTGTTCACTTCTATGAGTTCATTAAATGAAGTTCCCTGTGTAATTCAGCTCTGGACGATGATCTGTAACCAAGTGGCGAGATCTGCTATTCTATCTTCCGAGTAGGATTCTGTCCGTTGTTGTCCGGTCATTGGCGGATTGTACTTGGTTAGTAATTGACCGATGGAAAGTCGATATTTTGATCCTCAGAGCCCTCCGTGGTGCTGGTGGAACTCACGCAAGTGGCGAGTCCCTATAGCTCTGGCACCAGCTCGCATCTTTGAACCTGTGGTGCTTTTGCCAGGGCTGTGTCTTATTCAGACAACAAAGCACTTTCTCCCAAACTTTGCTTTGCCAACTCACAACCCAACTGTTGCATTCCAACCTAACCTACACCTCTTGCTACTCTACAGACGAACGTCACCACATCCAGATTTTTTTTCCAGTTCAACCTGTGGTCTTATGTTCTAGCTGGCATACGATATTCAGAAAATACAGCCGAAAACAGCTTAACCACACTCCTAGAAATCGCGACCTATCGTAGAACAACAGCCAAGTATTTGTAACAACAAAGGATATAAAAGTCACTGCTTTACTCCCAGCAATTTACTCCTAGATTACTAAACCCTCCTAGAATTGACGACTATAGAAGTTGGTACAAATTCGTCGTTCCTGCTAACATTTTGAGCAGTGTAATTGTCAGCATATGGTTTAAAACAAGACTTTTGTACTTATTTTCTATGTCACATACCACTGGAGACCTTAGTCTTGTTAACTAGGGCATAAGCTATAAATTATGACTTCCTCTGAGCAAAATATGTAGTAAAATTTACAATGGTTTAGTAACAATGAAGCAGTGTCCCCCCGTTATATTCTAGGATTAAGTCCTGTTGTTACAACAAGTCGTACCATACCCTCCGAAATCGTGATATAGAAACAATGAATGACATTGGGAATAAAAGGCAATAGATTTATCGCAAACAACAGTAGCAATGTCATTGTTGCATTCGCATCAGTTTAAGGTGTCGTCTTACATCGCAGCCTAACCACATCTCTGACAAAAAAAGGCGGAAACAAAATTATATATGAAGCCATAGTTCTACTTGTTTCTATACTGTGTGTATATCAACTTGTGTGTGCGCGCTGCGAAACAGTCACGTCGCCATTTGATGAATAGATCATGTCTGCTATGCTTGTCGTAATTGGCTAAATAGATCACGTGTTCTGTGCTCATAACAAAAGCGCTTTGCGCAGCACAATCTTGATTTCAGAGTTTCCGAAGCTGTTGTGCCGTATTTGGAGGATTTCGTATTTATGCTTGCTTATTGCGCAAATATGCAGTTTCAGTCTTACAACACATTAAAGATCTATCCAAGAGACATACTTTTCTTCTCGGTTTGTTGTGTTACAGTGCCTGAAAGTTTGATACCGATATATAAAAATTTATTTCAATATTTAAAGCACTCAACATGACTGTCAAACCGCATCTTAGTTACATATTTGCTTGCAGTTGGTAAGTCTGTGGGACCTCCTCTTCTGACAGCGGAAAAGTGGTATGTGGCACTTATCTTGTTGCTACTTGATAAACAATGTTACGTGGGAATTATTAAAATTTATAAGGAGATAAACAATGTTACGTGGAAATTATAAAAAAGTTTATAAGGAAAACTTATTCTTGAATCTTTCTATGGACGCTCCTACAGTCTAATATAATAATAATATTTCCTTTCTGCAGTCAGCGATGACAAATACTAACTTCTAATTAATAGGCCTGATATTCTCCTCCTCTCAGAAATCGTTTTATCAAGCCTTTAAAAGGGGTTTCTCTACCCTGAAGAATCCACATGTGCATGTCATGTGTACCCTGCCACTTACTGCTCAAAGTGTACACCTGACCTGATAAGGAAGGTGGATCCTATAATTTATAAATAGCCTTTAAAAGGACGCAACAGCGTGGTTATTGGCCTATTTATCCTCAGTCAATGGGAAAATAAGAATTCTGCATGTAATATGGATATCATCGGCTCAAGAGCCATAAAAACACTGTCACTAGAAATAATTAATGGATAACAGTGAACTGAGATTATTGATAAAGTAAGTAAAGCAAGTACAGGTGGAGTTAGAGCACCAGGAGGAAGTGTGTGGCCGAAGGTTATCCCAGAATTAGAGCTCTACATAGACACTATGAAATGATATAAAAGAAGGGAAAGTCATTCTAGTACTATGGGTGATAAGGACAAATAATACAGTTTGTTTTCAGATATAAAGATGTACGATTTGGAGTTTATGACTGGAATGGGGAGATGCTTGGTTACGACTACACTAGAGCAAAATAAGAAGGCTGAAATGTGAAATGCTTTTGTTTCACCATTAACTAGGAACTGTGGCAATGATTCATCAAGTCAAATTACGCACATATTTCAAGTGAGTACAGACATGCTTCTAAAACGTAGAAGACTCTCAGGTTTGCTCCGCAGACGCACTGGAGAGGGTTTCTAGCCACAGTATATAACAGTGTGTGAAGTAAGTATTACCAATAAAGCTGCAGCGTGAGGCTATAACTGTAGTGGACTGACAAGACAGCCAGTCCACAGTGAGGAGTAACCGAAAGGCACGCGTTTACACACGCCGGCTGGCGTTAGGTCTGAAACAGGATACGTAATGAATGCTATAAAGAAAAGTACGTAGCTGCTGCAATACTTAACTTTAATCCATCATTTGTATACAGCATTCTGGATGATACAAGTGAGACTCTCTCTTGAAATGGTTAATGGCGCCTTGCTAGGTCGTAGCCATGGACTTAGCTGAAGGCTATTCTAACTATCTCTCGGCAAATGAGAGAAAGGCTTCGTCAGTGTAGTCGCTAGCAAAGTCGTCCGTACAACTGGGGCGAGTGCTAGTAAGTCTCTCTAGACCTGCTGTGTGGTGGCGCTCGGTCTGCGATCACTGACAGTGGCGACACGCGGGTCCGACATGTACTAATGGACCGCGGCCGATTTAAAGCTACCATCTAGCAAGTGTGGTGTCTGGCGGTGACACCACAATAACCTTCTCTTCTACTGGGGCAAAATGATGTTCTCAATATCTAAGTTGAGTCTTCTGTTATTCGGAGTTTGTTGGATCAGCTGTTGCTCACCCACTCTTCTACTCAGTTCTGCAAGATACAGCACCTGCAATGTACCTTAAGTCAGCTTAAGAGATTTTTATTGGCAGAATAGTCCACCGTAGAGGCTTCCTTAGCTTATATATCAGCATGATCATTGTGCATGATGACAGAGTGACTTTGTATCCAGAGGCATGCCAAGACGGTTTCTATATTGTACAGGTCATGCAAAAGTTTGTAATGATGGAGACCAAGGAATGAGTCTATGAATAATTTTCAGTCGCCTTCAAACTACTGAGAGGGTCCCGCATAGGAGAGTGTTTCCGGCAGGTTGATATACATGTGTGAGAGCTCTGTGTATATCAACTACTTTTCCTGCATACAGCCAGAAGGAAGAGTTGTTCATAAACATTTTTAGTCGACTTGCTCATCATACTTGGAGCAATCAGTATATACACTGACGAGCCAAAGAAACTGGTACACCAGCCTAATATCGAGCACGGCCCCCTTGAGCACTAGAAGTCCCGCAACACTACATAGCATGGGTTCGACTATGTCTGAAGTAGCGCTGGAGGAAACTGACACGATGATTCCTGCAGGGCTGTCCATAAGTGTAGGCGAGGGTGGAGATGTCTTCTGAACAACATGTTGCAAGGCATCCAAGATAAGCTCAATAATGTTCATGTCTGGGGAGTTTGGTGGCCACCGGAAGTGTTTAAACTCAGAAGAGTGTTCCTGGGACCAATCTGTAGCAATTCTGAACGTGTGGAGTGTCCGATTGATCTGCTGAAATTGCCCAAATCCGTCGAAATGCACAATGGACATGAATGGATGCAGGTGATCAGACGGGATGCTTACGTACGTGCCTCCTTTCAGAGTCGTATAGAGACATATCAGGGGTCCCATATCACTCCAACTACACACGCCCATCCACAGCAAGTGGTCTAGTGGCTAGCGTTGCTACCTCTGGATTACGGGTTACCGAGTTTGATTCCCGGTCGGGCTGGAGATTTTATCTGCCCGGGGAATGGGTGTTTGTGTTGTCTTCATCATATCATCATCATGCACAAAACTAGCTAGCTTGGACTGTGTACTGACAGGGAATGTGTAATGGCGCTGACGACCGCGCAGTTGAGCGCCCCACAAACCAAATATCATCATCATGCACACGCCCCACACTATTATGGAGCCTCCACCAGCTTGAACAGTCTCCTTGTGACACGCAGGGTCTATGGATGCATCAGGTTGTCTCCATACCCATACACGTCACATCCGCTCGACAATTTGGAACGAGACTCATCCGAACAGGCAACATGTTTACAGTCATCAACGGTCCAATGTCAGTGTTGACGGGCCCAGGCGGGGCATAAAGATTTGTGTCGAGTAGTCATCAAGAGTACATGAGGGGACCTTCGGCTTTGAAAGCTCATATCGATGATGTTTCGTCGAAGGGTTCGCACGCTGACACTTGTTGATGGTCCAGCATTGAAATCTGCAGCAATTTGCGGAAGAGTTGCACTTTGTCACTTTGCACGATATCCTTCAGTCCCGTTCTTGCAGGATCTTTTTTTGGCCGCAGCCATGTCGGAGGTTTGATGTTTTACCGGATTTCTGATATTCAAGGTACACTCGTGAAATGGTCGTACTGGAAAATTCCTACTTCATCGCTACCTTGGAGATGCAGGGTCCCATCGCTCATGCACCGACTATAACATCATGTTCAAACTCACTTAAATCTTGATAATGCCATTATAGCAGTAGTAACTGATCTAACAACTGCGCCAGACAGTTGTTGTCTCATATAGGCGTTACTGACCGCGGCACCGTATGCTGCCTGTTTACATATCTGTGTTTGATTACACATGCCTATACCAGTTTCTTTGGCGCTACAGTGTATCTGACTAAAGGTTGCACAATACTGGAGGATTGAATAGAATCTATGGTGATGAATATTACAGTATATGTGACTTTTGAAGTCACACATAAAAGGGGAGCTCTGTCTGTGGGGTAGGTAGACAAAGTATTAATGCGTGTGTGTGTGTGTGTGTGGGGGGGGGGGGGGATGAGCTCCTGATTCAGGTCGTTTAGTCTAACCACTGCTGTTCTCCCCGTTTTCAAAAGATTCATATGAAGATTCATGTTTGGCATTCTGGAAAAATCTTATGTAAGCAGGATGTTCTGTCTTACAGTAAGTCTTAACTGCATAATTACTAAACAGTTGAACCAGTCTCAGGACTGACTCTACAGTGGTACACAGGGTCTAACAGGTTTTGGTAACGGACGTCACTAGGAAGGAAGGAACATTAGGGTTCAACATCCTGTTGACACTTAAGTCATTAGAGATGGAACACAAGTTCTGAATGTTACGAGGATGGGGAAGGACAAATGTCGTGTCCTTTCAAAGGAACCATCCCAGCATTTGCCAGGAAAAATTTAGGGAAATCATGGAAAACCTGAATCTGAATGGCCAGGTGAGGTTTTGGAACGTTATCCTCCTGATCGCGAGTCCGTTGTGCTAACCATTGCATATCCTCAGTGATGTCACAGGATATCCATCAAAAACTACTATGATATCATATCCCAATTGTTTTTGCACATAGTCCAGATAGATCTTCCATATTAACTCAAAAATGGCTGTTGTAGTCGTACTCAAAATGGTTCAAATGGCTCTGAGCGCTATGCGACTTAACTTCTGAGGTCATCAGTCGCCTAGAACTTAGAACTAATTAAACCTAACTAACCTAAGGACATCACACACATCCATGCCCGAGGCAGGATTCGAACCTGCGACCGTAGCGGTCGCTCGGTTCTAGACTGTAGCGCCTAGAACAGCACGGCCACTCCGGCCGGCTGTAGTCGTTCTCCACAGAACTTTGTATACAGAGTATTCGTTTTCAATTACTGCCCATATTGTTGGAAGTGAATAAGAGGATTACGTGTGTCTTTTGTCTGCAGCTTTCAGGGCACATAAAACGGTGGCAATGACAACAGCCTTCCTTGTTCTTTTGTTTGAAATTGACACCTTCAAAAGTTTCTCATATTATTTTCTTCATGTTATTGATGCCAATTCCATGAGCTAAATAACACTTCATATCTTCATGACCAGTTGTTCCAGTGTTAAGTCACACTATCTTGTAGTCTCAGGAAATGGTGGATGATTAGAGAATCCTGGTTACAATGAATGGCGTCATATCCACATGATGTTCAGATGTTCCCGAGTATCCCCAATAAACATCTGCACTTGTTTACAGAAATACTGGAGGCATAAAAATCCAAACTCCATCAAGAAAGCACACTATTAGTTACGCAGGGGCCATCGGCAGCAGTGTCATCAGAACCTGCTCCAGGATCATTTCTAATCAGCTGCCTGAATGGAATATTTCAGTACAACAGATAGTGAAGTAGCGTTCAGCCATGAGTTTGTGAAATTTCCTAGGATCCATTTTGTCTCTTACACTGATCACGCCCTTTTAGGACAAACGTGCACTATTAGCACAATTCAAAAGACCTGCAACATGGAAGTAAGAAATGATTTCTTTTACACATTTGACATGCAGGTTCCAATCTCACATCCATGAAGCTTTAATGGAATATTTTATTATGGTACATATGCCGAAGTACTGAACCAATAGTGCAGCAGTAAGATCACAGTATTATGTGAGTAAGTCCCATATTCAACAGCAGCTCAGGCTGCGAAGGAAGATGGTTTGTGAGGGTAGCAACTGCTTTGGATCTCCCTAGAAAACAGCGCCATCTGGCCCCCCAAGTCTCCAGCTCAAGAGAAATCAATATCCAATTGACAAGCAGACAAGGGGAGATGGGAAGTTGTCTTAGGTGCCATTCATACTAAGGCGAGATAAGAAAAACGATATGTAGTAACAAATATATTGCGACGATAAATTGGTAGGAAGGTTCATGACAGTGGGCGATAAATCGGCGCGACATGGGCAGTAAAAATGTGGTGCGAATACAAGTCTCACTACTTCAGTTACAAACACGAAGTCAAGTGAGGAAGACGTTGTAGTGGATTATTGGTTCAGGCATAGGATGAGAAAAGGAAATACTGCGCACATCTCTACAATCTTACCAACGTGCACCACAGCTCGGCACTTGTTTCTCGAGAGCTGTCTCAACATGAATCAAAATTCAGGGAGTTTTATCGAATGAATCCTGGAAACTTCCATTTTCTGAAGTGCCTAGTGTCACAAACCCTAGAAAAGAAAAGATATACACTTCAGGAATGCTAGTTCTCCAGATGAAAAACTTCTAATTACTATAAGGTAAACAGAAATAAATGTAAACAGTAGTATTAATGAAATTGAGCAATTTTATTTTATAATGGTTTATAATATTTTACAAATTGTACCAATTAGTTTCACTTTCTTGTGGCAGTGGGGCAATCAGATTGAATCCCGAAGTCGTTGCAATATTGCTCATGTTAAACTGAGTTTGTAAGATGTCATGATGTGATGACGAACTTCAAATACAAGGACTGGAAACAACTGAAACACTGGATTCCACATTCTCTCGTTCGTGCTCTTCCAACAACTTATGTAAAAAGAGACATTGTTTGTATTTTGAAAATCCTTTTCCGATGCGTGCTCAGGTTTTTCAGATCAGGAAAAAGAGAAGGAAATGCTGTTCAGCATCTTGGTCACTTTTATTAGCAGATTTTTTTATGTTCATCCATTCTATAAAAATATCGTCGACTTGGTCTTTTCCATTTCGTTTTTTGTGTGTTTCACTTGAGCTTTTATGAGGGGGTTTTTCAAGTAACTGCACAGAAGATGCTTCGTCAGTGAGCTTTTATGAGGGGGTTTTTCAAGTAACTGCACAGAAGATGCTTCGTCAGGCATTTCCTCTTCAACAAATCTGTCGCTTTCATCGTTTTGAGTAATATTGGACTCTACTGCTGTAACTTGAACGCGAAGATTGCCGGACGTATTTCCTCCTTTTAAATAAGGTTGCAGAAAAGCTAAATGCTCAATCAAATAATATGTTTTCTTTCTGGCTACCACCAGACTTTGGTGGTCTCAGCGAACGCACATCTGCTGTTCTGATAGTCTTCCATCGCTCTCGACAGTTCTTTTCTGAAACAAGATTTTAAAAAGTAGACATCAATAGGATTTATTTAAGAATATTGTTTAATAAAATGAAAATACAATGTTGTTTATAGATACGAAAACCAAGTGAGACTTATGCTACTATTTACAATTTAAAACCGTCAGTTTAGTTATAATATATGTTATTGCTATTATTTTGCTTTTATTGTAGTGTCAAACTAGTTGAAAACCAAGACACAAAATTATTGTAACTTTTTCAGGTTCCTAGCCACTGGAAGCAGTTTTCAGGACCTTTCCTTGCAATTTTGCAGAGGTAAATCAACTGTTAGTTACACTTTTCATTCGACTTGTGCTGCTATATGGTCTCACTTACAACTGCTGTATATGCCACAACCAACGGAGGAAATATCAAAGCGTTATTATGAGCTATGGAATTTACCTAACTGTACTGGTTCTCTCAATTTCAAACATTTCCGCATTCAGTGTTCCCCAAATACTGGGTCCACGGATTATAATTATAAAAGATTCTTTTCAATAGTTCTAATGGCTTTACCTGACGCAGATGGAATGTTCACCGCAATAGAGGTTGGAGACTACGGACGGAATAGTGACGATGCTGTGTTCCGAAAATCAACAATTTATTACACAATAATCAATTGAGAATACTCGAAGCAACTCCCTTGCCAGGCGAGGCAAATGACAATCCTTTTCCGTTCCACTTTGTGGCAGATGAAGGATTCCCTCTCCAACATAATATAATGCGGCCCTTTCCAAAAAGAGTTTTAAATGATGCCAGAAGAATATCCAACTTTCGACCATCAAAAGATAGAAAAAGTGAGGAATACAGCTTTGGAATGCTAACCTCAAAATTTCGTCTATTTGAGCGTCCAATTTATACCAACAGAAGTAATGCTGTGCAGACTATGAGGCACATGCGTGCTTCGTAATTTTATACGCAGATGAGAAGGCCAACCGTATGTTCCACAACAATTGAATAAGTGTTCTGTGAAACCAGCATTACCGGATAGCAGTCAAAGCAACAATTTGAATGAAGCAAATCACTGATCAAATAAACTAGGTGAATACTTTCTGAAACAACTGGTGGAACCCTACACAATGGAGATGTGTAGGTTTACAATACCTAGCAATGTAGTACAACAAATTCTTTATATACCTATAAACAGTTCAAATTAAAATTTAAAAAATACGAAAATTTAAATTAAAACAGTTGAGTATACTTCATTCTAGAGCACCATTTGTTAATTTAAAATAATGTTAAGTTTTTAAATTCATCACGTTAATGAAGTAACATTTTTGTAACTGACAACTCTGTCAAATTGGATTATAATTAATCTTTGAAATATAATTGAATTACTTATTTCGTGTGAGGGTTTCAAAATATTTACAGTATAAGTTGATAATATTACAATTTAATTACTTTCTTGTCTTTTACGTAATAAATAAATAAATAAAGAACTTACCTGTGTCCTATTTCTGATGAAATTTCCTTCCATGCGGCACTCGTCACATCTGTCTTACCGTATGCGGCAATGGAACAATTCCAGATGCACTGATGAGCTTTCACGAAATTAATGAAACCAAGTACAGAATTGTCTTCACTTCATCCCGTCATGTTAACAGCTCGAAATATCGTACGCTACTAATCACCGCAGAGACTGGCAAGCGACACTGGGGGAGATATGTCACTTACGATATGTTGCGCAATCGTGCTGCTGTGAACCTTTTCTATCACGTCCCTTTTCATTTCAAGTATCTGTCCATGTGTGACACGAATCTTATTTCGCTTACGATATTTCGCTTTTTGATGATTTGAGGAATTTGCCTTTCCTTGAAGATGCAATCTCGGCAAGCCTCTGGTGTAAAAAGACAGTTAAGCAGTGCAGACTATGGGAAATTTAATGCTCTACAAGAAAGGTTCATGTGCTTTTTGTTATGGAATGCAAGGGAGAAAAGTTAGACAAAAAACTGACAAAAGTGGCAAAACTGTAGAATCCTTCATCCCCGCCAAGCTTGCACATGTTTTTCGTGGTCGAAAAGTTGGGTTCTACAATACAGACCATCTATACATAAACATAATAAAAGCCCAGGAAATTAGAATCTTTTGTGAGGTACTTACCTCTCCGAGTACTTGACGACTGGATTACGTGTAACAACCAGTGGTGCGTGGTGTAGCTAGTGACTGAAATGGCGGGACTATTTCGCACTCCCTTAACTGATGACACCATGTATGTAGACAGCAGCCAGTGAGCACACCACAACAAGCTACCTGCACAGTGACCACAAGCCAGTGTCATTCAGTTCACAGATTACAACATACACACCGGCTAGTCTCTTATTGACGACCCACAATGTGGTGTTTGAATGGTTGGGTTTTTCATGGCAATACGATGAATCTGAGCTTTTTTCACAGACTTGCAGTACCTCATAGTTTTCATTCTTTTCGCGACTGCAGCCAGTCAGAAGTTGTCAGCCAAACTCTCAATCTGTACCGAACTTGTAATTAGTGTATTTGTTCATAAAAGGGGAACAGAAGCAACTTTCCAACACCATGGGATAACATGCTATGGATTCCTATGAGCACTCACTACTTAGCTATGGCTTTTTTTTTTTGGTGGTGATTAAAGGCACAAAACCTGGACCCAGTTTTCAAGTCGTATAAAATTGCCAGAAGAATAACAGAAAGCAATAGGCAGTTGTAAGGAAATATTTTTTAAAAAAAAGTGTATACTTAGTGTACGAGCAAGTTCACCTATTGATTTGTTGTACACATAAGGAAAAATATTAGTTGTCTTTCAAGCAGCTCTGTGCACTATAATGGAACTAGCCACTTTACTGTTATCTACCATGGAAAACGATAAAAAAGTCTAAATAACCATTTCTGTCAGGGATTAAAATTGTATAATAATTTGCCCAAGGAGATTACTGAAGTACATTTATTTAAATAGGCAGTTAAGGAATACCTCGAAAGTAATGTATGCTTCTCGAATAAAGATAATGTAGGTAACAACAAAATAATGGTTCACTTACAGCATGTTCAGCACAGAGGAAATGTATAGGCATAGATCTCGGGTTCGATAACGGGGTAGGGTGAGAATCACAGTTTATTATGAACTGTTTATGTCGCTGCTTCATACATCTCTTCAGCATAACTTGAAAGAAATTGCAGTTCAGATAAATACTTCATCCAAAAAATATTTGTCCCTGAACTTTGAGAAGTACTTGCATCATAAAACTGTTTTAAGAACTGTAATAGCAACAAGCTTTCATAACTTTGACCACTTCATAATTTATATGGAACAAATTCAATGTTTGCGATCAGCATTATCACTACTTCATCCGACTCTAAGGTTGTGAAGAGAGATCTACAGTTATGAAAGCCTACAAAAGGTAGGTCGAGGGAGGATAGGGAATGCCGTATCTTTCCATATCCATCTATGTTAGGTAAATTCAGTCTTTTCCCTTCTGTCATGCCTCCCTACTATGCTATTATCCATATGAGTATTTTTGTTCAATAACTACTGTTTCGTGGTGAGCCCACGCCCTCACCGATACTCTTTTGTGCTTGTACAAACTTCGTTTGCAAATTTTTAAACTCCCCACTGTGACTGACAACTAAATACTTATATCCCCAGTCCTTAAATCTCTGTGAGACAACAATAAACCCGACAATAGCTGACCTGTCTTCAATACATTCATTGATTAAACGAATTAATAATGGTTTTGTCAGCCTACGCACCATTCTAAAAACCTCATCTAAACTCTCAGCTACTGAAACAACAATCCCTCCCCCAACACTCACCCATCATTACCCCTCCCATAATTCATCTTCCTAAATACATACTCATCAGTTTTAACGCCACCACGACCCTCCAGCCGTCACCTATACTTAAATTCTGAACAAATCTTCTTGCAAAAAGAGAACCAAGAACAGAACAATTGCTAATGCCCATCTCATAAATATAAAACTTAATCAACAAGCGTTATAAAAAGTAATACGTTAATAACAAAATCTTTCTAACGCCAGTCTAGACTTCTCAAACCTGGAAATCCTTTGAATAGAATGCCAAACACTGTCCTGCCAACAACACCACATATGCTAAGGCACAGCGTCTTTAGTTAATCTCATAACATCCCCATTGACGTGGCACTTCACATATTCAGCAATCAAACCGAACAAGTGTACGAATTGAACAGGTGTCACCATGTCATTGCCCATTGCGGCACACAACGGTCTGCTCATAAACTTCAGACATATCCATAGCCAATAACAAACAAGAAATAAAATTAAATCTCCACTCATAAATGACACAACTCACAAATAATAATAATAATAATAATAATAATAAACAGCACCACATTCACGACAGCAGTCAGCAACTGCCGAGAGACTTGGTACCATGTCAGCTGCAAATGTTCATTGCCAACTGTGCAGTGAACTTTTAGCCAGTGTTGACTGCATTCTAGTCTGCTTTGTCACTAAGCTGTGCTGTAGCTGTCTTTTGTTGCACTATTTTCAATGTGATGTTTTCAAAAATGAGTGATGACCTTGTTGCTGAGGGATTTACCTTCTACTCCAGCACAGAAAAGGAAGTCACAATTCGTGGGAGCCCAAAACACAGCTTTGTGTTACCTGCACTGCGTACTTGCAGTACGTGGAGGTCCCTGCACGAAACCCTATCCACTCTCCCCGCTAGCGAGATGCCATGTTATAGTTCATTAGTAATATATGCGTGACAAAAATAGAAAAATCATATGAATATTTCGCTCTAGTAACTTAATGAAATCAACAGGACAACAACGGGAAGTAGGGGGACACACTAAAAATAAAACAATATGAAAAACAGCACGACTTGAAAACAAATATTACCCACAAAATCAAACCTGAAAAATTCTCAAAATATGACGCAATGCTACAAACACAAAAAAAAGTCACAAACTAAACATTTCAACATCACTCATCAAGTTGAGTCTGAAGAGTTCAAGAACGCCTCATCCCTCTTCCTATAACAGAATTAATGGGCCCCCAATACCCGTCAGTCTGATTCGAACATGCCTCTGTGGAATAATCTTAAATCTCAGCACTGTGATTAACTGTTAAATGACGTCACCCCCTAGACCACAACACCCTATACGACGGAAAAGAATCAGAAATCATACTTTAAACTTCTGCTGTCTACTCCTCTATTAACCCAACCAGACCCACTTCATTTGCATCCCTACCAGTCCAGGATTACAGTCAGATGATCCACCCCTCGAAACAATAGCATCCTCCCCCCCACCCCCACCCAACCATGTACTCACAGCCGGAGACCATTCCCGTATTTCGTTTTCCCAAACGGATATTCATCTATTTGCACTTTCATCCCCTCCCCTCCCCCCCTCCCACCTACCCGAAGAAGGCCTATACTTAACACTCTCGTCCAAACCCCACAACAAAACGAATACCAATCAGTAATAGTCGATTAATTCAACTCAGTCTCATACACACAGCCACACAGAATAATGATAACACCAATTATATGTCAAAAGGACAATGTCACATAATACCAGCCAAGAACACTTGAATCGAGATCCTTTCCAGATGGACCTCCTCAAATTATCTCTATGACACATCACATGCAGAGATCCCTGTTCCGAGCAGGGGCCACTGTTGACAACTTCATGTGCTGCCCACACACATCACAGTGCACAAACTCAGTCCACAACCCCAACAGTTGCAAGAATCTTTTAATGCACATAGCATAACTACTCATCTCTGTCTCCAGGGTCAAGTGATTAATCTTCACACATAGATCCATGTCTGGATATAGCGAAAATCGCAGCAAAACAAACAACCGACAAAACACCCACTCAAATCATGCACTAAAATCCGCTACACCCATCAGACACAAACAACTCTAAAAGCAACAATTACTCACTAACCAAACAAAACGACAAAATCACTAACAGAATTAGAACAACGACTGCAGCAGACTAAGGACACACTAACATACCTCACACATTTCACTTCCACTCCGAACAAACACACCGCAGCTCAAGGACGTCACACAACACATCACAGAGGCCCACAACAAAGAAAGACCGCGATGCATACAAGGCTAAGCCTTAAGCTCTTATTAGACTGTGGTCACAGTGGCACCGCCTCGGCCGAAGACGCGCGATCGTTTCAAATCAGTACGCCACTACTGATTGGCCACAATAACTTGACGATTTCTCTAGTGCTGCCAGAAGCGGAGAAAACCAGCACTACTTCAAAGACATTTGTCTCCAAGCGCTATCAATCTCATGCTGCACCTAGATGAGAAATGATGCAAAAGACTTGCGTCCACTAGCAAGTGACATCTGTAAGCACTTGCTGAGGTGTTTACTTTAGAACAAAAATGTACTCAAGGTTACTTCTTCAAATTTATTTCAGGAACTCGCTGTAATTACTTGTTGCGGAAGTGCAGTTACCGTATTTACTCGAATCTAAGCCGCACCTGAAATTTGAGACTCGAAATTCAAGGGGAGAGAAAAGTTTTAGGCCGTACCTCCAAATCGAAACAAAGTTGGTCCATTGTAATGTGAGACACAATTTAGGTCGAATTAGTGACGATACAGCTACAGTTGTTTGGTTCGAGTCGTAAGCTTAGCAGTTAAGCTTTACCAGGTAGCCATTGCTATGCGTCAGGCGCTCCGTCCGTATTTATACGGGTACCCTTCCTTTTTCGCGTGCTTCGTCTGGTTCGAATTGATTGCTTATTTTTCTTTGATCTGATAAGTGCCGTTCTCTTAGTTATCGATGTTAACGTCACTCTAAAGCTGAAAATGCATTACTGTACTGTGTCATGCATTGTTTGTCACATTCTGATAGTGAGTGTGTTTACGACCTGTCGCCGCTCGCGGCATGGCTTGCTTTTGTGCACGCTACCGCCTCTTAAAAAAAAAAAAAAAAAAAAAAAAAAAAAAAAAAAAAAAAAAAAAAGAGGAATCGTCTCATTGGCGAAACAGTGGCAAGAGACTGCTCTTTGCTGTTACTTACACTGTTGCTTTCTTTGATAATGATCAACAAGAACCAAATAATAGACTGCGTATGATAGATGATGTTCTGAACGAGAGTTTAGCGAAAATTTTTCTCCATTTGAAAATCTTTGCAGACGCCTCTTTAGTACATTACATTCTGCACAGAACTTAGTCATCTTAGATTTAAAAATCTATTCAATTGCCGTGCTTCATTTCTGACTGTATCACTATTAAGCATAAGAATAATACGAATATAAACATGACATGATATGTATATTCTTCCACGTTTTCTGTTGTCTCACTCTAGTTTCGTAGTTTATTAGTCAGACAGGATTTAAATGAGATAGCAGCAAACACGAAAGAATACATGTTCAAATGGCTCTGAGCACTATGGGACATAACTTCTGAGGTAATCAGTCCCCTAGAACTTAGAACTACTTAAACCTAACTAACCTAAGGACATCACACACATCCATGCCCGAGGCAGGATTCGAACCTGCCGCCGTAGCGGTCTCGCGGTTCCAGACTGTAGCGCCTAGAACCACTCGGCCTCCCTGGCCGGCGAAAGAATACATGGCAAAATGTTTATATTCGTATTATTCTTATGGTAAAGAGAATACTGCATGTGATTCACAATTCATAAAAGTTCCTATTAGCAACCATCTCTTCTCACAGGTATGAAAAACTTCAGAATGTAGAGTTGGCCATATTGACAAACATTCCAAATAGTCTTGCCAGTCGGATTTTCGTAGTACATTGAAATGCTGCTACATTCGAAGATGAAATCTACGGAATTTGTATTTACTTCGTTGGATAATGTATGAAAATGCAGTGGTAGAAACTTGTGGCGGAGAAAAAAGCTCGTCTTCCACCTTTTTTTAAATTTATTTACTGAATCAGAGGTTTTGGCACCAGTATTTATCTTTGTGCCTGCAAAGCATGCCTGTGTAGCGCTGCATATATTCGATGGCAGAAGTCAGCTGTGGCGGGACCTACCAACATTTTTCAGAACTTCCACTTACTTTGATTACAAAAACCGGAAAAAAGTGCGGCTTACATTCGAGTAAATACGGTATTCTTAAAAACCAGAGCAATCGCCACTGTAGTTGCATTATCATTCATCATCATCATCATCATCATCACCATCATCATCATCATCATTTAAGACTGATTATGCCTTTCAGCGCTCAGTCTGGAGCATAGCCCCCCTTATACAGTTCCTCCATGATCCCCTATTCAGTGCTAACTTTGGTGCCTCTCCTGATGTTAAACCTATTACTTCAAAATCATTCTTAACCGAATTCAGGTACCTTCTCCTCGGTCTGCCCCGACTCCTCCTACCCTCTACTGCTGAATCCATGAGTCTCTTGGGTAACCTTGCTTCTCCCATGCGTGTAACATGACCCCACCATCTAAGCCTGTTCGCCCTGACTGCTACATCTATAGAGTTCATTCCCAGTTTTTCTTTGATTTCCTCATTGTGGACACCCTCCTGCCATTGTTCCCATCTACTAGTACCTGCAATCATCCTAGCTACTTTCATATCCGTAACCTCAACCTTGTGGATAAGGTAACCTGAATCCACCCAGCTTTCGCTCACATACAACAAAGTTGGTCGAAAGATTGAACGGTGCACAGATAACTTAGTCTTGGTACTGACTTCCTTCTTGCAGAAGAGAGTAGATCGTAGCTGAGCGCTCACTGCATTAGCTTTGCTACGCCTCGCTTCCAGTTCTTTCGCTATGTTGCCATCCTGTGAGAATATGCACCCTAAGTACTTGAAACCGTCCACCTGTTCTAACTTTGATCCTCCTATTTGGCACTCAATCCGTTTATATTTCTTTCCCACTGACATTACTTTCGTTTTGGAGATGCTAATCTTCATACCATAGTCCTTACATTTCTGATCTAGCTCTGAAATATTACTTTGCAAACTTTCAATCGAATCTGCCATCACAACTAAGTCATCTGCATATGCAAGACTGCTTATTTTGTGTTCACATATCTTAATCTCACCCATCCAGTCTATTGTTTTCAACATATGATCCATAAATAATATGAACAACAGTGGAGACAGGTTGCAGCCTTGTCTTACCCCTGAAACTACTCTGAACCATGAACTCAATTTACCGTCAACTCTTAACTGCAGCCTGACTATCCATGTAAAGACCTTTAATTGCTTGCAAAAGTTTGCCTCCTATTCCATAATCTTGTAGAACAGACAATAACTTCCTCCTAGGAACCCGGTCATATGCCTTTTCTAGATCTATAAAGCATAGATACAATTCCCTGTTCCACTCATAACACTTCTCCATTATTTGCCGTAAGCTAAAGATCTGGTCCTGACAACCTCTAAGAGGCCTAAACCCACATTGATTTTCATCCAATCGGTCCTCAACTAATACTCGCACTTTCCTTTCAACAATACCTGAGAAGATTTTACCCACAACGCTGATTAAAGAGATACCTCTGTAGTTGTTACAATCTTTTCTGTTTACATGTTTAAAGATTGGTGTGCATTATCATTAATGAATAAAAATCGTGACGAAACACAAAAATAAAAAATAGAAAAAATATTAGACGAGTACATATTGATATTACCATGAAACACAATTCAGTTAACTAAAATCAGGGGACTCCACTTCACTTAAATTAAAACTTTGAGGATGTCGTACGGAAATTTCGAACATCCCTTGTCTGTCGTATAATCATGTATTCGATAACAGGAAACAAAAATGCGGCTCGGTACCTCAACATGAGACTGCATTTTAATTACTCTTCGATTTTTGCAGGCAGTTTTTACTGTCTTTATCACAAATGTAATGCATTTACGTTTATGGTAACATAAGCAAAGAGCTAAAATTTAAAGACGGTTCCTTGACTGAAGATGCTCATTATGTGTGTTAGTGGTATTTAAAGGCACAAGTCCGCAGCTCGTGGTCTCGCGGTGGCGTTCTCGCTTTCCGAGCACGGGGTCCCGGGTTCGATTCCCGGCGGGTCAGGGATTTTCACCTGCCTCGAGACGACTGGGTGTTTGTGTTGTCCTCATCATTCATCATCATTCCTGAACGTGGCGAGTTTGGACTGAGCAAAGGTTGGGAATTTGTACGGGTGCTAATAACCGCACAGTTGAGTGCCCCACAAACCAAACATCATCATCATCCAAAGGTACATTTTTTTTCGGTCCATCTATCTCTGAGTTATTTTCTTTTCCGACAATGACATTTTCGCACCAATACTGAACACACAAAACTTCTGTAAGTCTGAGGAGAACTTCCACGAACAGACAAATTAGGCAAGTACTTGCAGCATTACGCAAGAAACGGGAAAGAATTTTCACCCTGTAGCGGAGTGTGCGTTGATATAAAACTTACTGACAAATTAAAACAGTGTGCCGGACCGAGATTCGAAACTGGGAACTCGATCTGGCAGTTTAATTTGTCAGGAAGTTTCATCCAAGAAACGGTTTCCACTAACTTGCGAACTTCTTGAATTGATGTGAAGATCATTTTGACAGTTCTTTCAGGCACAGTTAAATACTCTTTGTAAACATTACTGCTGTCCTCCGTTTAATAAATTCGAAGTGCAAAACAGATTTGAAAAGTCAGTTTCGTAGTGCCATAAGCTTTAAATTCATCTACTTTCATTGACATTGTTTTCAATAAATAAATAATACATAAATTGTAGAGAAAACTCTCGAGCATGAATATGTCAACAAATCAGGTGATTTTTCAGTATGACGGAAGTGTCACTTAAGCGGTCAATATTTCCGCGAATGCCGCTTCCGATTTGATGTATTTCGGACGGCAACCGGTGAAAATCAAAGCAGGTTGTTGTTTTCGGTCATAATGGCAAACATGAACTGTGAGAAACTGAAGTTCAGTCAAAGGCGGAGTTTGTGGCATTCTGAGCATTAAAAATATCATAACCGAGAGACAGGTCGGAATATATGGACTGAAATTGCAGGTTTATGGAAAGCACAAGTGGGCAAAATCTGTATCAGAAATTTTATATGTGGATTACAGCTTCGAAAAATAATTTGTTCAAGTGACAAGGATGGCTTATCTTTTGATTGAAGTGACTGTAGTGGATCTTTTTGAGTAGGTGGACATCAACTGTCTTCGAATTATTATTACCGCTTACTGGCGTTGTTTAATGGTAGTAGGGTAGTGATTCTGTTACATAAAGTGGTTTGCAAATGTGGTGTGCACATGTGTTTCACTTTTCAGCGCTTCAGATGTTCAGAGTATTTTACACTAAACTTTATCTTTGTCTGTCACACATATACTGAATGACGGTCATTGAAGGTTAATCGACATACGCCTGCACAACTTTAAATAAATTCAGCAACACAGATTGTGAGTAGGCCCCTACTTGTAGAAGTGTGATTCGAGGTCTATTGAAAAATCCGATTCTCACATTAAAGATGGAGTTCCGGTTCAAGTAAAAATAGAAGTGACACGTTGAAATTTGACATCTTCCGATTACATCTTTCTAATATTTAAACTTATACTGCGTTCTGAAAAGTACAGTTTCAAAGTCTTTGTGCGATATGTTGAATGTTATTTACGATGCTCTAAATACTAATTTAAAATCTAATATTTTCACTCTTGCACCGCAAATACTTGTACTACGAAATTTTTAATTTATTCTATACTGAAGTTTGGAGCTGTGCAAGTGCACTAAGAGGCACTGTAATATTGTTGACTTTCTATATGAAAAATAACACTCCATCTGAAATAATACTGCTCCCAGAGATATTATTACTTTTTTTCTCAAATCCACTAGGGAGGTGTTTAGAGAACAGTGAAGTGTACTAGAATCTGACTATCCGAATATCCTCCCAGTAATGCGTTACTTTTCACCATTTTTACAATAAAGTGAGTTGGTGTGAAACCATAAATCTACCTCTCATTAGTTAGATATTTGCTTATAACTATAACTCATTTGCTTATAACTATAACTCATATTTTATCCATGCATCATACAGAAACGTTTACTTTCAGCACGTTAATTATCCATTATGTGTTCATAACCTCATTTGTAGACCTTTACTCACCGAAGTGGCAGATCTTGCCACTGTAGAATAAAAAAAAAACAAATTCTGAAGAACGTATTTTGGAGCGATCATTAGTGCAGTGTGTCACTGAAACTACATATTTTCGTAACACACTCGTATAAATATGAAAAACATCAATTACGGCCGGTTAGTTTCTAAGCTGGTGGTCTCTTTTGACACTAGTTGCTGGTGAGAGAAGGAAAATGGCGACACGAAGTTACAGAGTTTTTAATTTTTGTGACATGGCGTTTCTCCCACCATTTCGTATATTCGTAAAACTCGTCTGATAATCCCAGTAACTGAGGAGAGAGTGTACAGTACTCACCACGTTCTTTTCGAGACAGATATAGCTCATTTACATGTATCTTTTAGTAGGAAACGCCATACTTCAACACTTGTCTCCGCGCACAGAGACATCGTTGTATCCATCCCATCCTTGGAGGTTAAAATAGAACCTACTTCATATATAACATAGATTCTAACCTAACCTAACCTCCTTGATCCCGTCAAAAACTGACAAATGAGATTGGACGCACAGTGACCAAGCTGTCGGATGATGTTATTGGACAACCTTTGGCGACGGCGTCTGACGACCGTTGTCGGTGCCACTCAGCTCAGCAGATGAACTGCGTTTCGAAACCTGTAAACTCGTAACTGGGTATTTACGTACAAACGAGAATTGCATCTTCTTGTGGAATCTGCTATTATGGAGCCCTACTGATTACTATAACTACAACGAACCACACAGCTTAGCAGTATGGTATAATTAAAGATCTCTGATCGAAATAAATGGTATAGCGACCTGTTTACAGCATTCAGGCTCTTCTGTTCTTTCCTGTTAATTTATCCGTGTTAAACTTAGCTTGAGAAAGCACAAATAATTTATATGTTTATAGGAATAATTCTAGGTAGTGTATAATTTTTTTGTTCTGAAGCATTCACTAAATGATGGAAAGTAGTTATCCCAATGGGAGATAAGGATGAACACTATTTTTTGCTATAGATTTGGGTGAATGAACTGTGGACATTAGTGTACTATAAAATATTTGTTACATTAAACAGTCATAGTAAGCCATCAATTTCAGAATAAAGTGGTATTTCACAGAAGCGTAATATAAGGTATTTCAATTTATCTTCATCTGAAGTAAAAGAAGACACTGGAAATAACTTGACATTCGAGGAAAGATAAAACCGCAGCATTCCCGGCACTCCTTCCATATGCTACAGCTATATAGATTCATTAACTAGATTCCTGTTCCGCTCCTATAAAATACATACATTACTATTATTTTATGATAAATATCGAAGGGCTTATGTGGAAATTACTGATAACTGCGAAACAACAGAGACATTCTGTAGCTGAGGAGATATCACCGTTTTTTTTAAATACCAACTTTACTGCTAATGTTACTGTGTTAAATGTAGCTCGAGTAAGCACAGAAAGTTCACAGGCTTTAGTGAATAACTGTAGGTTGGAGACGAACCTGTGAACCATTAATGGGGCTGTAATCCTAAAATTTTCGTTAAAAGGCGAAAGTTGTTCTGACACTGCTGTCGGTTTTACAAAAAGGGTCATTCCTAATAGCAAAGAAAGTGGAACAACATTTTCTGTATTGACGTAATGTGGCTGAATGAAACTGGAGCACTGTAGTTTCATCAAGACGTTCTGCTACATGAAAAATCAATATTTATGTCTAAAACTGAAACAGCTGTTAATACAAATAGCACCCATAACTGCTGTGGTTTTTCAGTTTGGTTACGTCTATTAAGGCACTGCTAAATAAAACAAAACAGTCCTTTCCACCACTGCAGGAACTTTAACACACGCCAGATAAGTAACGTTATTTTGGCAGAAACGTCGTTTTAATGTGCCTGATTTACATTTACGGAATTCACGAAGTAATGAAAACAAATGCCTGTTACTACAAATGAACAGTATTCTCCAGCTTCCTTTGATTTGCGAAATATGGACATAAATTCGGAGTCGGCGTCGTTTCACTGCCTTTTCCTTCCTCATGCTCATGAACAGTTCAGACAAAATCTCGTCATTGCTGTCTGCAACTGCATCACTCACTATTCCTACCATCTTGAAAACTTATTTCCCAGTTAAGCTCGCTAAACGGCCAAAAGTTATCCCGAATTTATTCTTCGGTTAGTCGTTATTCTAGGTCCGTACAATGGGTTTCTCGCGCTATTCCGGGAATAGAGCTTAATTGGCAGCTAACAGGAGATTGTACAACCGGCCCTATGGAGGTGATAAGCTCTAAAACATTCTTAAATACTTGTGGAACGCACTGAGTATAGGAGTTCAGAGCTTCACATAACCGCACAACTACCATATTAAAGGTTTGATAATGCTAGCACGATACTAAATTTTCGTTTTTACACGCTGAATGTAAATGCTACAATGAAATGGTAATAGTACTAATAGTGTCCTCAGATATTTGTGATAAACGTGACCAGACATCAATCAGATCACAACAGACCTTAATACTGTTCTTCTTGGCACACAGGATTATGTCTTCGTGCTTTAAAATTTGGGATAAAAATTGAGTACAAGAAAGTGACACCTATTTAAGGTGACTATGATCTCTCAGATCACTGAATTATTGTGATGTAATATACTTACTTTTAAATGTACTTCCAGATCATTATAAATGGCATTTTACACCTTGCTTAACAGCTTGGAATCATGGTTTTCGGCACCTTGTATGTGTACTGCAGTGATGGCAGAGATTCCACAGTTGCTAGGTACCTTAACACTAGAACCGCTGATATTTAGACATACCTAGAACCGCGGCTGGGTCACTAATGACCAGTGATCTTTTCCTTTATTTCCCTATATCAATGGGTTATTGTTACTGCCAATGAATCTATTCTTAGAAGCACTAGGAAATTTAGAACGAAATTAACAAAAATAAACAAGGTTTACACAAATTATAATTTTATATTTTAAAACTTACATGTATTTGCTGAGTGTTTTTACTGGCTACCGTTACATAATGAACACAAATAATAGTCTTTTGATGTACATTTGTTGCACACAGTTTTCTTGCAGGTGTGACACTTTACAAATGATTTGTTTCCTTCAAGGTTAGACTTTACAAGGCAACGTGTTCGCTTTTTTTGTCTGTCAGGAATATCTTCAGGTGTGACAGGGACGCTAGTCTTTCTAGTCGCTGTGTACTTCTCAGCAAACTCCTCCCCCAGCTGCAGGTTGAAATTCCTGCGTTTCAATTTTTTATCATTTAGAGAATTGAAAAATTCCCACGCATTTATCCCAGCCAAATACAGCAAGTTGTAAAATGTATGAACAGGCCAACGTCTTGATGGTGTTTTGACAGAGTATTTGCGAGCCATTTGGTCGACCACGTCCACTCCATATTTAGAGCAGTTATAAAACGTATCTGTGTCTGGCTTCTTTTTTATACCATCCTCAATCGTCACATAAGGATGCATAGTGCTCAGAATCAGGACATTCTTGTTGCTCTTACCCTGATAAACAGTCAGTGTGCCATTATCTTTTTTCAACAATACTGTGCTGTATAACTGTTCTCTTGCCTTCTTGATACAGACTGGTATTTCCCTGCGAGATCAATTTATTGTGCCCATAAGACTCGTAGAATTAGCTTTCGGTGTCTCAGAGAGCGCTAAGGAGATGAAAAAATTGTCACATGTGACATTTATTCCTTTGTTGAGGTAAGGTTGCATCAATTTTTTTACAACAAAGTCACCAAGACGCTCATCACTCCGCCTAGTGTCATCCTTTCCTAGATAAGGGATAGCATTCACAATATATTTTGAGTCTTCATCTACCGCCATCCAATACTTTTGCCCGTATTTGTCCGGTTTTGAGGCCATAAACTACGTGAATCTGCAACGGCATTTTGAAGGAAAAAGCTGCTCGTCGATTGTTATATATGGACCCGGTATGTAGCTAGACTGTGCATTCGCAATGAACTCACTCCAGATTTCTGATACCAAAGCAAACTTGTCTTCCCTTAGTCGTTCTGATCTTGTGGATCTAATGTCAAATCTCAGATAACGCATTATCTTTCTGAATCTGTCACGAGCCATTGTTGATTTCACAAAATTATTTCCCCACTTCACTGACCACAATGTGTCTAGTTCTAAGCTCTTAGCTCCAATAGCACCACAGACGTACAATATAGCTATAAAAGCTTCCAGTACTTCAATTTTTATAGTTCACTCATCTGAGCTCAGTACACGACGTGCTTCAGTTTCTGTACATTTTACAATATGTTTCAAAATTTTGTCCGTTATCATTAGATGCCATGCACTGTAACAGGTCTCATTCACGTTTCGTTTTGCATGCGGAGATGGTCCTGTCTTATCTTTGAAAACATTCTGTTGTCCATATCTTCCAGCTGAACAGTCACCTATTACTCTAACTTTCCAGGCTGTTCCATCGGGTGCTACAATATCGCTACCTGAAGGAAACTGAAGTAGTCCAGAACCCTGGGCATTTTATTGTCCACGCCGACCTTGAGGACGTCCACTTCCTCGAGTTGACTTAGTCTTTGTGGCAGCTGTTCCTGTAATAGTAGTTATACGTATTAGAAGGCGATTTGATATTGAATATATTGTGTAATTTTAGAACAAAAAAAACACCTTCATAAATGTAATATATAACTTGCATAATTTCAACACGAAACAAAGTATAAACATAAGTGTTGCAACTGAAATTAGTGTCTACGCAACATATACATAAACAAAAATTATTATAAAACAAACACATAAAGAAGCATACCTTTCCCATCAGCATTCAGTAGAACCTTCTCAGGAGTAACATCGTCTTCTGGTGAAGAATCCGGAACTATTGGCGATGGAAATTCTTCCTCACATAAAGACTCCAGCGGTTCGCCCTCAGATTCATTATCTAAAATCTCATTTAGAGCATTTATAATGTCCTCTTGTATGCGTAGAAATTTGGCCATAATATATTCGTAAGTTACAAGCACTATCTACACCGACAGAATGCACTACTAAACACGTTTTCGTGGTACAAAACTTTGGGTGCGCAATATCTGCATACAAGGTCAGACTTGTTTGAACCTCTCTCCCTCTCGTCCCCTGCTGAAAACTGGAATGTCAGCCGGTAGTGAAGTAAAAACGAGTTTTGCGATTGTTGAGCAAACACACACTAACAATAGGCATGAAGCTACATGAAAAATGCGATTGTTATAGCGACAGCGCCGGGCGGGTCAGAACTGACCCTTCCGCAGTTCTAGGTGAATCTTCATATTTCTCTTTTATGTTTTCGCCATAAAATGTGATATGAAGTATAATCACTAATTACCTTACTTCATAAAAAGTCACAGAAATGTAACACTCTAGGCAATAATACAAAAGAGTGACAAAAAAAAGAATTTTCAAGTGGGTCACTCGTGAACAGCCGCGGTTCTAGTGTTAACGTAATCTGCAAATTAATGCAAGCTAGCACAGCATATCTAATTCATGTGTCCGCTTTTTGTACATCCGACGAAATGCATATTAAGACGTAAGCCTAATCAAAACTGTTTCTATTCATCCGGAAACTGTTTGCGAATGCCACTTCCTCCTACGCTCTCTAATCAATTTATTTCAGGCCCCTAAATTCTTTCTACGTGAAACCTACTTTCGCGCTAAATATTTCAGCGAGCGCTTCCGTTTTGCCAATCCTTCAATGAGTTCTTTTGTGCAACAACACTGACATCCATACGAATTACTTCACTTGCCACCAGCTTGAAAATCGTGTAGGTAGTATTTGGAACTCCAGCGTGTGGAATGGCTGGGTCTACACATTGGAGACAGCGTTGGTGCGAACAGTGTTTGTCCATTATGTAGATCGATGAAATAGTATTGGAACCGACGTTGGCGCCAATGTTGGTACGACTCCGTTGCTTGTCGGTATTTCTACCAAACAGCAAAGGACGCTGGACCAATATCGGTACGCTGACTACAGATTGCCGCCAACGATTTTTGTTTTGTCATTTTCGTCTAATGGCCAATTCACACTGTCCATCACGACACCATAACATCACAGCACCGCCATGTCAAGGTGTATTCACAATGTCCGTCACGTCACAACACTTCAAGTCAATTCAAGTCAGATGATCTCAACTAGCATTGCTGTCTTCTACTGTTCTTTTCTCGGGAGTTGCGATCTCGGCAAGAAAATTTTCAACTGTTTTTATGCATGAAGGGCACATACACAAAGCGGTAGCTTGCATACGTCGATGCATTTGTACGTATATGACATATGTTGGACGCAAATGGTTTGCAGCTTGCAGGGATAGCTTGTATACTAGAGAAGGGAGACAGAAATGCAAGAAACACAAAGAAACAGGGTGGATGCGAAAAACTGTCATTACATGGTACAGAAGGGGAATTTCGCACACTATACAAGGAGCTTGAGCAAGAGGAATTTGCATTTTATGTTTTGGAAAGTCGATGCATCAGTTTTTACATTTGTTACGCCGAATCGCACCAGAATTACTCAAAGCAAGACAGTGTTTCGAGCTGTCATCACATCCCACGAAAATTTAGTTTGTTTTATGTGTAACTTTAGTCGCTAGTCCAATGGAAATTTTTGAGCAATAGTCATATCTCCCTCAATACCTTTTCCTTCAGGATACATAGGTTTTGTTTACATGTTGTATTTGGCTTTTAATAGTTCGAGTGCGTTATTTGCACTGGGGTTAGCTAGTGAAACAACGCAAATATTGACTACTGATGCTTGCAAAACTGTTTCACACACAAGTCAGACAGCTACTTAACAATAAATAGGCCTGCCACAAATACATTTTTAAACAAACAACTTGCAGTGTCTAAAGACTCTGTGCACTTCTTTAGGTAGCACTATAAATGCCTGACAACATACAAATAAATTCCATCTACTAACCCATCTGATTCTGCACTCAGTACTTCTCTCTCTTCAAGTTGCAGCCGTGTTGCAATCCATTTCATTGTAAAATATTCAATATGGTACCAGTATCTATAAAAATCCATTTTATACATGTAGTAGGGGGCAAGCAATTTAATACGCTCGTATCGTACAATTCAGACTACTGTCTCACTGGTTCAATTGATCTGTTGTCATGGCCGTATATCAGGAGGAAATGAGCTTGTGGTTCACGTGATCAGCAATGGATGGATGACGTCAGCCGTCTAAACATATCGCCAGAGAAACCTTGATGATGCCGAGACATGACGTGGTGGGACGGGACGGCCAGTGTGGATTTCGCCGTTCGAAATGCATTGCGGAATCTTTTGACAGGCTGGAAAGGGATGTGACGTGTCAGCATGTGTGAATTGGCCTTAACAGAGTTTATCTGTTTGCTAGTTCTTCATTGTATTTATTTAAAAATTTATTTTCGACAGTCTCAAAATGACCAGCGGAGCAGTTCTCAAGTCTTTGAGTTTTTGGATCTGTATCAACAACAAATTCATTTGTGGAAGCTAACTTCAAGGAACCATAAAAACCGAAATGCCAATGCTAATGCATGGTAATACATTAAATAAAAATTCAGCACGAACTCCACCATAAACGATTTGAAAAGGAAAAAAAGAATAATTAATTTAGAACTATCGTCTCTGCCAAAAGAAGATGAAACAATCTGTCAGTTCAGGGGCGTCAAGTGATGAAGTGTACAAAAAAAGGTGATTCGTTTACGAATTAATGGAAGGTTTCATGGGGCAAGTTTATAGAAAGAAAGGTACTAACACAACAAGTACAGAGGTAAGTGATTTGAAACAAAGCTGTTTTACTTTACATCTATTTTGTTAGTATCATGTAGGCTCATGTATATAGTTTCATACTTAAGATCTGTCTGAATGAAAGTAAGCTGCGAGTTCTTCAATTATTTCTCTCGAATTTTGTGTTGGCTGCCTTTATGTATTAGTTAGTGGCAGTAGTGAAGTTTGGTTTACCCGTAAGGTACGTTGTATTGCACCTTCAGGCATGTATACACTATGTGACGTTCTAATTTCCTTTAAAAAGTTATGAAGTATTACACATGTGAGTGTTAAAAGTGTTCTGGTGCCAAAACACTGGTTTTTGAAAAACTCTGAAAGAGGAGAACTGACAATATCGTCCTGGAAGAGAAGTTGCCTGAGGAAATGTATTAGTGTCCTGTAGTTTGCAGTAAAGTAGGCTGTCATGGAAGACTCCACCACCACTCATCTTGACAAGGGCAAATAGAAAGTTGTAGTTCCTACCAGCTAGATCTAGTAGTATTGTGCTGAAACTGATTTATAATGAAGAAACGCGGATTTGCTATTGATAAGAGCCTGTATTTTAACAAGTTTGCCATCCAAAGCTCCAAACAATGTGGGAATTGCGAAGTGCTTTCAAATCTTTGTCCTACAAGAAGGCTTTCACTACTTGCAGCAACTGATACTGAAAAAAACAGAAACAAATTAGTACTTTCACTATAGTTGTCTAAAATGATTGCGGTACACATGAATCATAGTTTCCATTTGCCAAGATTGTGTTCTGCTTCGACATTTTTTCCAATGTAAATGAATGTGAAAATGCAAACACAGAATTTGTGGAAAATGTGTCCACAGCGACACCAGTCGAATACAAATGCTGCAGGCTGTCAGGAGTATAACAAGCAAAGAGGTAAATGGATCCAGCAGTACCTGTTTTGAAAAATTATCGGAAAGGAAGGAACTAGAGTCTGATAATGTAGATTTCTATTGCCAATTATTAGCAATAAGTAAATAAATAAAAATAGAAAAGGCAGTGAAGACGCAATATATAACAGTTCACCATAGTACACATGACACCTAGTATTTACAGCATGTCCAACAGGCACAAACCAGAGGACTTGGCAAAAAACAGGTTTCACTCGTGCTGAAAGACTTGATACAAAAGGCATTTTAATGTCCGAAAATAGTGAGTAATTCTTGGTTTGTATTTTTTAAACTTCATTTTGTAACAAAGTGTCCTTTACACAGTTAACAAATGTTTTTCCGAATACCCACTGTCTGTACTTTAAATTTTCCCACTTGTGCGGCGAAATATTCTACTATAAATATCGACGTTGCAAACTTTAGGCACTATCAGTGACATCACTTGAGTGGATAATTGAATAGGAAAGGTAAGCTTTTCAGCCGTAATAGTGTTTTTTAATGCACTCTGTTACTGAATGTAATTTTAAAATTCGGCCTGACCTTAACATAGTCATTCAAGGCCTCACATATTGCTTTGCAAATTTCAGGTTCTATCAGTGATATCACTAGAGTGGATATTTAAAAAAAAGAAATGTGGCTTTTGAAACTGTCTCCTGTAGCAAGAAACGGAAGCTTCATTGCCAAACTAACTTTAGCAGGTATAGCTTTCCTCCAAAACGTATCTTTCATTTATATTTTGCGTTCAGTCACTTGAAGAGGCAGCTCGAAATCAGTTGTTGATATATGACAGAAGTTATCAAAGTGTCCTAAGGGTTCATACATCAAGTGGCCTAATAATTGACATCTGTCATACCTGTAACAATAATTATAAATATAATCAAATTTGTGAAATTTTAATAATGGTAACTGATACCAATTTACAAAATTTGAAGAACTCACTGATTTCGAAATGTATGAAGTGATGTAGCCCACCATCTTCTTTTAGGTGTTTTATTCACTCCCAAAACAGCAAATTCAACAGCTGCGATCTATGCATCAGACATTTTTACGTTGGCTCTATACGGATTCAACTGAATGTTGGCTCCAACATGTGCCCGCTGTCGCATAAGTATTGACAAATGCTGGCACCATTGTTGGCACCAACGTGTGGACGAAGGGCAACGTGCATGTAAGGGAAGTAGTGGGGGATGAGTACGTAAGAGGGTCATGCTTGTGGAAACACGGCTTTACACATTTAAAATAACCAAGACGTCAGGTGTCTGACGTGAAAACGCTGCTTTTGTAATCCAGCATTTTCCTTAATACAGAATGACGAAACTAATGTTTTGTCTATCCTCTTCTAGAAAATTATGGAAACATATATTTCTATGTCAAGGCAGTTTGAAATATTTCCTTCTCAAAGCTTTCAACCAGAACCCTCTTCGAGTTGTTTGGGTAGGAAATCTACAACGAAATTACAGAAACAAAAACAGTGCAGTAGAAGTAACCAGCGCAACTAAAATTCTAGAATATAAAAGAACGTATTACTGGAATGAGTCCACTTACGAACGGAATGTCATTCCTTTACACTTTAGACTATAATCAGAACAAGCAGTACACCTGTAACTGATGAAAGCTGGTGTAATTCTATCAAAACACTTCCATCAGCAGCTAATATTTAGGGCTACTAACACCGCGAACGTCGGAATCAAGTCTGTGATGTTATGATAACTCCCCTTATTACACCTCCATGCTCGAGACAAATTAAATACCCCGTTCCAAAGTACCGAAAGAAGGAGAGATATTTGTTAAACAAATTGTTCCCATTTAGTCTCATGCCAGATGTTCATCTGTGCTAGTATAAAGCAGAAGCATTTTGATTGTATCAACATCATCATATTACTCGAAAAGTTATGGAACTTTTGTATTAGAGGAACTCGCTATGAATTAATAAAATTGTGTATGAGCAACAGGAAACAGCTCTTGTTGCTTAAACAAAAAAATATTACTGATATCAAATATGGAGTGCCTCAGTGTCCCATTTTATGATCCCCTCTTTTCTTGATTTATGTTAATGATGTAGAGTACCGTTCCCCTAATCCTAAACAAAAATTGTATACAGCTGATACATCCGTATACGCAAAACTCAAAGCTCACGACAGTCTGGAGGTGCCGTGAAACAGTGTGTCTAGTGAAACAGTAAAGTATTTTAATGAAAGCCATCTAAATGTAAGTGCTCCAAAGAATCCAATAACGGAATTTAACATGTGGAGACAAACAGAATTTGGCATGAAAATATCCATAGGAAGCGACACAGTACAAAAGGAAGAATGGAACAAAAATTCTTGAGAGTCACAATCCAGGACAACCCCACATGGGACATGCATATAGATTCCTTAGCCTATAAGTCCTCTAAAAACATGTTTCCCACAAACATGATCAGCAAATATTATAAGAATATGTGTGTATTAAAAATTTGTTCTCATTCACTATTCTCAACAAATTTAAATTATGCAGTAGAATTAGGGTGCAGCAACACAAATCAACCTAAGCATGTTATTAACACCACAGAATAAACTATTATCATTATTTGTGGTACTAAATCTAGATAATCATATTGAAACCTGTTTCCAAAATTACGTGAGCTACCATTATCCACCATCACATTAGTGTCACATTAGTGAGACCATCTGTCAAAAGCAGTTAGCATTATGCACAGCCACATTAGTGTGATCACCTATCAAAAGCGTTAATAACCAACTTACGCAGCATTTACTTTTGCGAGATGTGCAGCAGAGTGCCAATGAGTTTCTGGAAGGTAGCAGCAGGGGTGCAGAACTACGCCAACTCCAGTGCTGTGGCAAACTGTTCTTGGTTTCTCTGTTGAGGACCAATTGTATAAACGTTATGATAAAGGTGATCCCATATATCCTCGACTGGGTATGAATCCGAGGTGTTGGGTGGCTAGAGGAAAACTGTAAATTCATCCTGGTGCTCTTAGAACCATACTTGTACATTTCAAGCTGCGTGACACCTTGCATTGTCTTGCTGGTAGATGTCATCATGCTAAGGAAAAATAAAGTGAATGTAGGGGTGAACATGAGTCCCAAGGATAGATGCATATTTGAGTCCGTCCATTATGCCTTCCAGAATGATGAGATCAGCAAGCAAATGCATAAAAACGTTCCCCAGGCCATGTCACAGCAGGGTCAAAGCTTTCAGACATTTCATGATGTACGCACAAACGCCCATCTGTTCGACTAAGGATAAAACGTAATTCATCTGAAGAGGCCACCTGCCGCTATTCAGTGGACGCCCAGCGGTGGTATTGACATGAAAATTCCAGCGTTTATCACTGATGAACAGCAATCAGTACAGCTGCATGAACCTAGTGCCTACTGTAGAGACCCACACACAGCAACATTCTTTGATTGGTCGTTAGAGGAGACACTTTTGGTAGCTTCTAGGTTCATCTGGGCAGTCAGCTCGTCAACAGTTGCGTGTCTATTCGCCCATACACATCTCCTCAGCCATCATTCACCCCTTTCATCTATGGCGTCTTGTGTACCACAGTTGTCTTGGTGCCAGTTTTGAATAACATCATTTTGCGATGCACAATATACTTTAACTACGATGGCATGCAAACAGTTCATGAACTTAGCACCGCCTCTAATGACCTCGTTGTCGACGGGGCGTTAAACACTAACCACCACCACCATAAACTTGGCCATTTCTGAAATGCCTCAACCCTTGTCCTGAAAGTCAATGATCATGCCCTTTTGGTTGTCAAATAAATAGCTCCATTTCCGCATTGCAACGATCACTGCACTGTTTCTGAAACTCCTTGACACGCTTTATATACCCTCCAGTGCTAGTGCTGCCATTTGCCATCAATGATCAGTTATTGCACATTGACGTCGAACATAGGTTGTGTTCACATTATGTGGCTAGACTGTGTGGTGTGTATATATATTAAAAGTAATACTGCTTGCAGAAATCAATAAATGTATACTTAAACTCTGACCTACAAGAGCGTAATACAAGAGAAAAATAGCGATACCATGTAAACAGCCACAGAACAGCTGTATATGAAAACCATGCACATCATGCTGGGCTGAAGCTAGTCAATGCCATACCAAAAAGCCACACATCCCTTGCCACTAGCAAAGAAAAAAGCCAAAGAAAAGAGTTTTAATTGAAAATCCATTTTATTCCCTAGATTAGTTCTTTATATTTATGAAAAGTGCTTTCTAAGTATGTCAAGGCCGTAATTTTAATTAAATCACAATTGATCTAATTACAAAAATATTTGCAATGCTGTCAATTGTATATTAACAAATGTAAAACTCATTGAAGTGTAAAATCTATTGTCACACACAAATCTTCACTTTGTAATTTGTAAACTGACGTGTTCAGAAGAATGATCTGTATGATGTCATGAAAGTGTATTATTTCCAGGGATTGTATTTGATTTTTCGATGTTGAATATATATTATTATTAATTTATTATTATTACTATTATTAAAAGTAAACTGTGTCTAGTGGCATCAATTCTGATGGGATGTTACAGCATAACATTAGTTCTTAATACTATAGAAATGACAACCTTGACGTCATATCAACACAGTGTAAGCTTTTGCTAATTTATATGCTAAGACGACGCTGCGGCTCGTGTCATCAGAAAAATAAATAATAAACTTCAGAATGGCTGAATGATTGTCATGTTTGCGTAATGCAATTGTAGCAGTACCTCCAGGCAAAAGCATTCATATTTTTAATTACTTATTTTATTTGATTTCATTTCACAACAATCTGTGTGTGTATTATGTAAGTTAATCAAATACATCGTAGAACACCCATTACTTTATTAAAATCAGTCAATAATAAAGTGTGATTCAAATGGTTGGTCACAGATGAAAGGAGGTGATGGAGGAGTCGAAATTCAACAAGACGGGAATTGAAGCAGTCTGAGCCAAAGAAGGTCTTAGAATGTCAACAGCAGTGACAATTAATGCCTAAGTGCAGTAATTTTAGAAAATATAATGTACCGTTTCAGTGTATGTGTGTATTAATTTGTTACATGTTCCATAAATAGTTTGAACGGTTCTTCTGTCAGAATGATGTGAAACAAATCTGATTACAGGACACACACACACACACACACACACACACACACACACACACACACACACACACACACACATATATATATATATATATATATATATATATATATATATATTAATATCATCACGCAACTACATTTAAAACTAGTTTTTTTGTAGGCTAACTGTTTTTAAACAAAAATTTGTGCATGGTATAGGAGTTGTCTAGGAGAAATGGTTTTAGGTTAGATTTAAAATTTCCTTTGATGCCCATCACATATTTTATAAACAGTTTTGGGAAATATGATCAAAAATTTTTGTTCCTGCATATTGATCATATTTCTGAGGCACTAACAGCTTTAATAATGGATAATAAAGGTCATTTTCTCCTCTGATGCTGAAGGTATGGATATCACTGCTCTTCTCAAATTATTGTTGGTTATTTACGACGAATTTTACTAGTGATGTTATGTACTGTGAGTTCGCAGTCAAAAACCTAGTTGCTTGAAGAGGAACCTACATGATGAACATGGGTGAAAATCACATATTATTCTTACCGCCTGCTTTAGTGCAATCTGTGCTTTCTCTCTAAGTGATGAGTCACCACAGAAAACTATTCCATAAGGCCATATTGAATGGAAATATGCGAAGTATATCAGGATGTTAATTCATTTGTTTCCAAGATGGTTTGAGAAGCTCAGAAATATGCTTCCTCCAGTTCAAATTTTCATAAATATGTACACCCAAAAATTTGGATAATTCTACCCCGTTTACTGATTCCTGTTTACATCGTATACGAATTGTTTCTACACTATTGAGGGAGAGTCAGTTTTCTCAGAATCACTTAACAATTTTTTGGAAAATATCATTTACCGTCTATTCTGTCGCTTTCTCTCTAATGGGATTTATTATAAAACTAGTACTGTCTGCAAAATGTACCAGTTTTGCCAGATAACCGTTAATAAGAAGATCATTAACATATTTGAGGCGGAATAAGGATGGTCACCTAACTGAGTCTTGTGGGACACAATTTATGATTTCTTCTAAGTCTGTAAAATTTTCTCTGGTTTTAACTATTGTTTGAATTATTCAGGACAACTGTTTCCATTCTTTTTGTTAAGTATGATTCAAAGTATTTGTGTGTGAAAGTATCAATTCCATAAAAATTACCTTTTTCTAAGAGAATAACATGATCTACAAAATCAAATGCCTTGGAAAGATCACAAATAAGATGCAATGGCGGTATTTTATTATATAAGAATCATAATATTTGGTGTGGATAAGTATAACTAGCATTCTCAGTCGAACAATCTTTCTGGAACCCAAACTGTGATGGACTAAGTCACCCGATTCCACTTAAATATGACACTTCTCTAGAGTACATTGTTTTCTCGAATATTTTGGAAAACGATGTCAGTAAGGAAGTTGGACGTTAATTATTTCAGTCTTTCTCATCTTTCTTACAATGGGGTTTAAAAATTGCATAACATTAATCTCTCTGGAAAAATTTTCTGTGCTAGTGATGCATTACAAATATTACTAAGGTTATTACTAATTTAGTTAGAATAACTTTTCAGTATTCTGTTTGAGATTCCATCAACACCTTATGAACTTTTGTTTTCCTAGGATTTTTATAATTCTATTACTTTCAGTGAAAGATGTTGGTGCTACTTATCACTGCTTTAAAGTTTTGTAGATGACGTTTTTGACAGATTCTCTTGCTTCTTCAACTGATAAATTTAATCAATTTTGGCTGTTATGTTTATAAAGTGATTGTTAGAAATACTTGCAGGAAACACAGCATTGTCATTTAGTTTAATTGTTATGGTACTATCATGCTCAAAAGTATCCGAACGACCTGAATTGTGATCCACCTGATTTGCATGCAACCAACATAACGTATCTGTCTAGAGGGGGTCTTCTAATCGCTTTGCGGTACAGTCGTTCGACTATACAAAATGGATACCACGAGAGACCACTAGACAACACTCTTCTTTAAGGCAATCAGTGGGATGTAACATCACACCATGATACTGCAAAAACAAAAAACAAAAAAAAAACACATAATTAGAGATGAGTTAATCCCTAACGCTTGTACAGGTTTCAATGATTTTCAGAAGCGTTACCATCTCATTAAAATCTGAGGCAACTAACTGTGGCACATAAACTATGTAGCAATCCTCAAACAAAGTAAATGCTTGGATGGACAAGATATTCTAAGACAATGGCTGTACTAATAAAGGTCTATGACAGTTCTAAGTATTTTTCCTCCGTATAAGGTTTTCCCGCACATGCTAAATGTCCCAGTGACAATTGTTTTTTTCATAACCTGGTCGTTAAAGGAACTAGTTAAAGACATCGCGATAAATAGCGGTAAACGTTCTATAGAAATCGCAATATTATCAGTAACGTCACTGTATTAATTGTTCATGAAGAATTATTTGGCCACATGTTTGTATTATAAACGACGCAACGACTTTTTTGTCCTGGATTTGGACAGAAACCCAGCAGACGTAGCCACTACTAACTAAAATACACATTCACACTTGCCCAGGACTTGATCAAGGCAACGATCATCAATGCTGACTATCCGTAAAGAGATGTGAAATATAAAGGTTTTCACCAGTATTAGTTAACACATGTGAACTTGAATGAAATGACGAAATTATTTCTACTACATCATAACCATTATCGTCCTGTTAACTAACCACGAAAGACGTTTAATATACTCTCCTTCACAGGTAACCAAGTATGCATGTGCTGAAAATTGGAATGTTATGATTTAAAATGTTGTGACGGGATTTTCTACCCAGCACGTTATCGGATTGTTAACTAAGTAAAATCAGATGATAGAAATCGAATTTGTTTACGAGCAGCGAGCTGTATCAATATGAGATGAGGATAGAATTTTTTTGGCTTGCCTGGGAGTCAAACCCGGCGCGTGCTGTCGCTGTTTCCCATCAAAAAATAGACGTAAAGTATCAAATGCTTGCTTACCAGTAGTGAGATATTCGCATGTTTCCCTAGAAATAACGGTAGCTATCGTTATTGTTCACTATTCATGAACAGACATTAAATATGGAAATTATTTTTCGGTGGTAGGTCAGTGTGCACACGTTAGGCCCGAAAATGAAATTATGAATATGTTTCTGCTGGACCAGGATTGTAACCCAGATACGTCCATTCCTAGAGATCCGAATTCGAATTCCAGTCGAGGACCAAAAATTGCAACGTCTCAAGTTCAGATTAAATATAAACACTGTGAACGAAATACCCATTCCTAAATTAAATGAAATAAACTTTTTAGTGCTAGTTTACTGGCGACAGAGTTTGTGCCTTCAGCGGCTGCCGCCTTTGATATGGTGCCATTTAAACAGGCTATGACGCTGTTGGTAGTGAAGGAATATTGTGTTTAATGCGGCTTCTAAACCACTGCGCGACCCTTAGCACGTGGTACAAATTTCTACTTCATATCTTTACAGGTCCTGAGAACATGAGGTCTTAGCAGACGGAAAGACAGGCAGATGGTTAACAAACGGTAAAGAAAAAATATTTTTCCGTGACACATCATTACAAATCAACAATTTTCGGATTTATTCCTATACTTGTACTTTATTACTTTATGTATCTGCACACACTGCTAAATTCCAAACTTTTGTGGTAGTTCTGTGACGCTCCTGTATGATTGTGGACTGAACATAGACAAAGAGCATTTCGCGACCGAATTTACGTAATCTGTTGATAATCCTTAACGACTTGGGATACTTTGAAATAATCAGACAGACGTTTTATGTACCTTTATCTTGATAAGTTGTATTTCATTTTGCTGAGTACAGTGCATATTAAATACGGACTTCAGTTACTTCTGTGAACGAAGCATCGTTCCCCCTATAAATCGTCGCATGAACAACACAATACATATAGAACTACGTGACGACGGGATAGTAAAGCTACGGAAATCAGTTATCAGAAGAAATGGCACTGCACCTGAAAGTATACCAACTGGATTATACACAAAGTATGTGAAAGAACTTGCTCCTTTCCTAACATCATTTTACCATAGACGCCCTGATGAGCCATCCTAACGATTGGAAAGAAGCACAGGTTATTCTCATTTTCAGGAAAGATCGTCAGAAAGATGCACAAAACTATAGGTCTACATCTCTGACGTCGGTCTGTTGTAGAACTTCGTAATATGTTGGATGCTAGCACATTAAACAAGATTCGGAGTTTCAAAATCTACGCTGTAAGAATCAAGACGATTTCCATAAACAAGGATCGTATTCAACTTAGAACGCTGTGATAGCCCGCGAGAACCCAGAAAACAGTAGACACAGGTGACCAGGTAGATGCCATGTTCCTTGACTTTTTACAATCTTGACTTCTTACAATCGTTTGAACAATACTTCAGTACTGCTCATCATTCTGAGATCCGTACCAGGTAGGATAGCCAAAATAGAGAAGATCCAAGTAATTCTTTAGTTATTGGATTATTTAGTAAGCACGAAAGCGTCAGAGAGTTGCTCATTCAGTCGCAGATGAAGGCGCTGCAAAAGAGGCAGCCTCCACGGCGGTATTGTCTACTGTTTAAATCCTTCACAGTCAGTAACTTGAATAGTCGGGCAATAAATTGCTTCTTCCTACTTATATGTCGTAGAAAGACCGTGAAGATAAAATTAGAGAGATTAGAATCCACATAGATGATTACCAGCAATCTTCCTTCCCACGAAACCTTCGTGCCTGGAGCAAACAATTGGAGAAGTGATAGTGATGCAGAAAGTGCCCTCTATCACACACTATGACACGGCTTGTGAGATGTAGATGAAACAATGTGTTATTCACAATTTCTAAACGTCTTTGTTGATGTTCGAGTTTCGTAATCAGTGTCATGTTGTGGTTTCATCTGTATTCTTATGTGTCAGCAGTAGAGCAGTAGTTCCAAAGAAAGCCTACGTAATGAAAATTATTTCACGTATTTAATAGCAAAAATAATATTAATTACTCATTCTGTTAACGGCGACAGGTGATAATACAGAACCTAATCGCTTCTGGAGAATAATTTTTTTTTAGTTTGCAGTTCTTATAAGACATTATAACAAAAATTGCTACGACAGCTACTTAAAAGGACGACCCCGCAAATTATTCCCCCGATATTTATATCTGATGTTCACGTTGCAATCGGTAGCTATTTGGCCTTTACGTTTGTTAATTCAAAGTCCCGTCAAAGTGGTAGCAACCGGCGCTAGCGCCAACGCCGGCCTTGACACGTCTGTTTTGCGCGAGCTTGTGGTTCAAATGGCTCTGAGCACTATGGGACTTAACTTCTGAGGTTATCAGTCCCCTAAAACTTAGAACTACTTAAACCTAACTAACCTAAGGACATCACACACATCCATGGCCGAGGCAGGATTCGAACCTGCGGCCGTAGCGGTCGCGCGGTTCCAGACTGTAGCGCCTAGAACCGCTCGGCTACTCCGCCCGGCCCCATTAAATATCCTGAATGGTTCTACCTCAGAGGATGATATAGAAGGTATCAAACGAATAATTGTGATTCCAGGAAGCTCGCTTCAAAAGAAACTGCAGCTGGTTTCGCTATTTACGTCGCTGTTTAGCTGACGAATCTACGATTGAGGCGACAAGGAGATGTCAGCCTTCAGCGGCGCAGCGGTTCGGACGGTGTCTACGTTAAGTGTGTAGCGGTGCACCGCGATATACATAGAACGAATCATGGCCTCGTCGTTCCGCAAATCAACACTGAAATTTAGTTTTGTTAACGAATATGCTCGACCGAAGGCTTACGAGATCGAACGTTATTTATGGTACGAGGTGGAAATCGAACCTGACGTTCTAGTTGGAATACACTTATCTATAATCAGCAGCGTGGTCTATGTCAAGCTCATAAATGAAGCGGCATGGGACGAACGACTATTCCGACACCGAAAAGGACTTCGTTTCTGTCATTCGGACGGGAATGTTGGAGCGGTAACAGTTTGAACACGCCGGCATGGGACTCTGAACGATCCGCGTCTTTGAGCTTCCATTCGGATTGCCCGAAGAATTGGTGACAGACGCCCTGTCTTCTTGCGGAACGGTCCTATCCCACGTGGCTGAAAAATTAGCAAATTTCAAGACTTATTCTGTCCGTCATACTTGTACATCGCTGGTTGTAGGGCGATTGTCATCTACGACGGACAACCTAGGACGTGCTCTGGGTGTGGGAAGGAGTGACACGTCCGTTCTGAGTGTGCTCAACGAAGATTGTTACAGCTACCACGGGAAGATCCACCCCTCACACCGCATCCGACTGTGCTCCCCATGATTTATGTCGCCGCGTTACGCGATGACGTGGGCCGCGAGACAGAAGCGTACCAGAACACACAGACAGAGGCAGATCGTGGCGAGCCACGGGACAACGTTGCGCTGGATCGCCTACAGCAGTCACAGGACGCCCTCTCTTCGGTGCCGCTTGCTGCCCCTTCAGATAAGGCACTTTCAGACGTCGATAATACGACGACGCAGGATTCCGACGTCCCCCCACGAACAACCGACCTCTGATTCCTCTGATTCCGATGCCCGGCAACGAAAACAGCGATCACCGAAACGCCGGAAGAAACGCCGCCTCGCGATGGAGAACGACCAATCTGATCTAGCAGGCAATTCTGAGACGTTTTCGGGTACAGAGAAGACGACCATGGATACAGAAGAACAGCCTAGCGTGGATGCAAGGGTGGCCAGCGGGACGGCGACACGACATTCCGCTGACGATACTCCAGAAACAGCGAAGGAGTTCGATCGACGGCAACAGGCTATTGAGGAGGCTACGGGGCCTACAACGCACGACAACGATGGGACGCTAGGAGACTGGTCAGAAGACCAACCCCCGTGGGGAATAGATGATGCCGGAGGAACTGCTCCCACACACTCTCCCGGTATAAACCGGAAGAGTGCACGGAATAACGGCAGACCATATGAGGGGACGGCGTGGGACGTTAGTTCGAAAGCAGCCTGTGTACGGAAGAATTAGCGACCGTAAGGTGCCATGTCTACGTTGACAGCTATGCAACAAACTTATCGGATAAGGTCTGTTAACATCAATAGCATTGGGACGCCGGTAAAAATCAAGATGCTCAGTGACATGATAAAGGCTGCAGATTTAGACGTAGCACTATTACAGGAAGTTCGGGTACTTCCCCCCTCGGACTTGTACGGTTACGACAGTTACTGTTCCCCGTGTGACGAGAGGGACCTTGGCGCAGCGATACTATTAAAGGAAGGGATACGTGCAGACGAAGTAGAGTATTTACCTTCTGCCCGTGGTACGGCCGTGACCATAGGTGGGATACGTTTGATCAATATATATGCACCGTCAGGCCCGGATAAGAGAAGGGACAGAGCAGATTTTTATGCCCATGAGGTTACACCGTTGTTCCAGGGACGATAGGATGCTTGCATACTCGGCGGAGATTTTAATTGTGTGCTCGACAGAAAGGACCAACATCCTAACTATACACCTAGCCAAGAACTTTGGGAGCTGGTCAACGGGATGGAATTAGTAAATACATGGGACCTGAAGTATCGCAACCAACCAGGATATACATTTTTTACGAGCCGTTTGGATCGGATCTACGTTTCAAGGGCGTTAGCAATGTCGACAGTGGACGCAGAAATATGGCCGACAGCGTTTACAGACCACGAGGCATATATTTGTACGGTTAACCTTGATAGACAGCAAGTATGGAGACGGAGGGGTAATTGGAAGATGAACGTCTCACACCTGCGTGATGCAGAGTGCCGACGCATGGTGGAGGACACGTGGCATGGCAGCCTCCGTCGACGAAATTCTTTCGGTTCTGTCCTGCAGTAGTGGATCGGTGCGCGAAGCCAGCTTTATGGAGGACGTTAATAGGTTACGGGAAGGAGGTTTCTCAATGGCAGCGCACGGCCACTGACTTTTACTTTACGGTTCTCCGGGAACTGTTAGCCTAACCATCTACACCAGAACGCCAGACGTCCGTCCACCGAGTCAAGGCGAAGCTGGTACAACTTGTGACACTGAGGATGGCGGGTACGTACGCGCGAGGTCGCAGGATTGCCTGCCCAACGAGGTTAAAAAATGGTTCAAATGGCTCTAAACACTATGGGACTTAACATCTCAGATCATCAGTCCCCTAGAACTTAGAACTACTTAAACCTAACTAACCTAAGGACATCACACACATCCATGCCCGAGGCAGGATTTGAACCTGCGTCCGTAGCGGTCGCGCGGATCCAGACTGAAGCGCCTAGAACCGCTCGGCAACCAGTGGCCGGCCCAACGAGGTTCCCTCGATGCATTATGTGATAAAGGAAAGACGAAGAAGACGAAGGACGTTAATACATGAGATCGATCTCGACGATGGCCGTCGTTTTACGACACAAAGGGATCATTTTAGCAGATTCTATGCTAGCAACGGGTAGGGTCAGAGGGAGCTGGGGAACGTCCTGGAAGAGATCCCAGACGTGGCGAGTGTGAACAGGGAAGCGGACGTGTTACCTGAAATTACGTGTGAAGAGCTGGAGGAAGTGATTACACGAGGTGCCTGCAACAAGTCCCCAGGTCCAGACGGATTCCCGCTGGAATTTTACCATGCCTTTGTGACCATTATGACACCGATGTGGCTATGCATGTTTAATGAGCTTCTGCGGCAAGAAGTGCCGGTTCACATTAAATTCACGGAAGGGCTCTTGATACTGATACCCAAGCCCCGTGGTGGCAAATGGCTTGTAATTATCGCCCCTTGAACCTCCTTAATAGAGACTACAAGATCTTCATGCGCATACTGGGCAGTCGTATCAAAACGTCGCTGGAGAATCGAATACATGCCTATCAGACTTGTCTTGGTGGCATCAGTAATATCCACACAGCCTTGGGAGACTATCGTGACGCCGTCGCCCTCGCGGCTGCATGCCGCCTCCGTGGGGCGCTGGTTGCTGTAGATTTCGACCATGGTTTTGATCACGTGGATCATGTGTACCTCGCGGCGGTGATGAGCAGGATGGGTGTCTCGCCATTATTGACCACTGCTGTGATGCGGCTGTTGCACGGCGCCATATCAGCGATGGTGATCAACGGAGGGAGAACTGAGTATTTTAAGATCTTAAGATCAGTGAGACAGGGTTGCCCCTTGTCGATCCTCCTATATGCGATCGCATTAGAACCGTGCCTCGCAGGCCTTCGCCGCCGTCTTACCGGGGCCTCCCTACGGCATCTATCGTTCAAATGCAAAGCATACGCGGATGACATTGTGTTCCTCGTACGTTTACGGAATGAGGGGGAGACTCACTCAGCACTGGATTTGCTACAGACGTATGGGATGGCAGCTGCCAGCGATGTCAACTTCCGAAAATCACAATTCATGCATATGGGGCGTGGACTAGAACCAGGAACGGAAGGACCCTTACCTGCGGTGCAAGACCTCCGCTGTTAGGGTACCACCTTTCATAAGGAGACGGCGGGAACGGCTGCGGACAACTACCGACGGCTGTTATTCAGAGTCCGCACGGCAGTACGACTAAACGCCCTACGGTCGATGGATATGCTATAGCGAGTGTTACTCGTCAACCTTTATCTCGCGCCCATGATGTGCCACCTGACACACCTTCTCCCCTTGACGCGCACAATGACTATGAGGATTCAGGCGGCTTTTATGTACTATGTAAGCCTGGGCCAGCTCTTTAAGGTACAGTACAACACGCTTACCCTCCCAGCGCGAGAGGGGGGCGTTGGTTTAGTGAACGTGCACGAGAAGCCGCGTGCCGTGTATATTAATACTATGCTCAAACGTTGGCGCAACAGGAATCACTCGCTTACGGGGACGATCATCGAAGAACTAGCACCAATATCGCATCTTCCTCCAGTCAGTGTCGGCCATATATCGCCCCCGTTAACGTATGTGCGCACGTTCATCGTGTAACACAGTTACGTTCGAGAGCGTTTACCGACGTCCCGACAGTCAACATCGAAGGACGTGTACCATCTGCTTCTTCGACAGAGCGCCCGGAATAGGGTGGAAGGGAAACATCCAGCCGTTAATTGGCACGTGGTATGGCGCACGGTACGCCACCGCCACTTGCCTACAACAGTCCGATCAACATGGTACATTGTAGTGAACCGAAAATACCCTACAATTGAAAAAAGTACGCAATACATTTGGCGGATTCGCCTATGTGTCAGCAATGCGGCGTGCTGGATACGGACGACCATCGGCTGGTCTGCGGCGAGGCATTGACTGTCTGGACTCTCGCAAGGAAGGTAATAGCGTTCATGTGGCGCACTATCTATACATCAGTATCTTCTGAAATAGCATTTTTTCGAGAGGAAACGTATTTTCCGCGTCATAAGACGAACGCAGTGGCGTGGATCACAGGTAAGACAGTCCATTACATCTATAGAGAGACACGTCTGAACGTACTGGATTACTGGCAATATCTGCAAGATGAACACACAAAACCGTTACGGCTACGAAAGTACCAGGACTGGTATGCCAATTTCCTAGGAACGGGTTTTGAGGACTCGCCATATACTTTGGATGTGACGGGTGCGCAAAGATAAGCAGTGGAGCTGTCGTTGTGAAAACGACCAAGTAAAGTGATCAGCTAAGGACAACTATGCGAGTATGCGACCTAGGAAGAACTAACACTTGCACTGTTAGCAATGGGATGTACTTCGAAATCTGTTGTCATATCTATAACAACTCTTCTTTAGGGTGCCTTCCACGACAGTTATAATGTGTAAGGATGTACCATGATTATTTTGTGAATAATAAAGGTTTGTGTTTCTCCAACCTTCCTTAAAAATAAAAAAAGTCACACCTGACAATTTTTTCAGCTATTTTTGAAAAAAAAGGAGGCAAGCTTTGTTGCAGATGGCTGCTGGCGTAGGAATAAAGTGTTTGGACATGAAATTTGCTAACTGCGCTTGCTGTCGGTTCAAATACTAGTGGCGACAATACTTTTTCCTTCTCTGTAAAACAGAATCTCGAAGGCAGATCAACAATCAATAAAGATATCGAATGAAAACCTCTCCGCCATTATATCGCTACCTCTATTCTCTAGTCCGTGAATGTATAGACACAACATTTACAGAATTGCACACATGTTAATCCCTTTTTTTCTGCTTCTGCCTATAATATTGACTTAAGTGTGGCACTGAATGATTTTTTAACTTCCTCTTGCTAATTCGTAATGATTTGGGGTATTTTCGCTAAGAAGGCAGACATTTTTTTACCGTTATCATGATAAGTTGTAATCAATTTTTATTACTATATTGCATACTGCATATGGTCTTTTCGGTAGTTAGTTACACACGACACACAAAAATAATGGAGATATTAATCAGCAGCAGTATGATTCACAACAATCTGACCAAATCATCTGTAAAGCAAAAACGGCAGACGTTAACATCCCTGCATTTTGAATAGTGTTTTACCTCCAGATTTCGAGTTTTACAAGCATCGTTGCTAAGCGCAAATAAATCAAGAAAACACGATATCTGCTCTCAAATGAAGGTTTCAGCAATTAATTTAATTTTAATGTGATTAACGAAGAATTGGAGACTTCCGACATTAAATCGAAAAGTATTCCCTATACCTGGAAGGAACTACATAATTACTATGTTTGGCAGATGGTTCTAAAAATGATCAAAGAGCATATACCTTTCCTTCAATCACATGAGTAGTAGCAGCATAATGAAGACAATAATAGCAATCATGACAGTAATCATCGAATTATCTGGTAACCTCAAACGCTGCAGTTGTATTTCTCGAACTAAAACATTAGTTGTCATAGAAAAAATTTCGTGTTGGCATCATACCGGAGCTATGAATACTAGAATGGTCCTTACGTTTACGCAGTAATAAGATTAGAATAATTCCCACATTAGAAACTAGAGGATACTTAACCAGTTAATCGAGAGAGCCAGATTTTTTCACAGCTTCTACGCACATCGTCAGACACAACAACACAATCAGGTGGTTGCCAAGAGTGAGTTGCAGTGGTTTTCTGGGTTAATCGTACTTCAAAAATTGCGAGGTATGGGTTCGATTCTCACTCATGACGTCCATTTTTAATATTCACGAAAAGATCTAATTCACCTATGGTAACGCCAAGTCCTGAGTGTGAGGTCGCACAATGGTTCAGAAACCGCATTAAACACAATATCCCTTCGCTACCAACAGCGTCAGAGACTGTTTAAATGATGTCATACCAAACTCTGTCGCCAGTAAACTAGCACTAAAAAGTTTATTTCATTTAATTTAGGAATGGTTATTTCGTTCACAGTGTTCATATTTAATCTGAACTTGAGACGTTGCAATTTTTGTTCCTCGACAGGAATTCGAATTCGGATCTCTAGGAATGGACGTATCTCGGTTGCAATCCTGGTCCAGCACAAACATATTCATAATTTCATTTTACGCCCTAGCATGTGAACACTGACCTACCACCGAAAAATAATTTCCATATTTAATGACTGTTCATGAATAGTGAACAGTAACGATAGGTACCGTTATTTCTAGTGAAACATCCGAGCATCTAACTACTGGTGAGCAAGCAGTTGATACTAAACCTCCATTTATGGATGGGAAACAGTGACAGTACGCTGCGGGTTCGATACCCTCATCTCATATTGATACAGCTCGCTGCTCGTAAACAAATTCGATTTCTAACAACTGATTTTGCTTAGTTGACAATCCGATAACGTGCTGGGTAGGAAATCCCGTCACAACATTTTAAATCATAGTATTCCAATTTTCAGCACATGCATGCTTGGTTACTTGTGAAGGAGAGTATATTAAACGTCTTTCGGGGTTAGTTAAAAGGACAATAATGGGTACGATGTAGTAGAAATAATTTCGTCATTTCATTTCAAGTTCAGATGTGTTAACTAATACTGGTGACCGAGCGAGGTGGCGCAGTGGTTAGACACTGGACTCGCATTCGGGAGGACGACGGTTCAATCTCGCGTCCGGCCATCCTGATTTAGGTTTTCCGTGATTTCCCTAAATCGCTCCAGGCAAATGCCGGGATGGTTCCTTTCAAAGGGCACGGCCGACTTCCTTCCCCGTCCTTCCCTAATCCAATGAGACCGATGACCTCGCTGTCTGGTCTCTTTCCCCGAAACAACCAACCAACTAATACTGGTGAAAACCTTTATATTTCACATCCCTTTACGGCTAGTCAGCATTGATGATCATTGCCTTGATCAAGTCCCGGGCAGGTGTGAAAGTGTATTTTAGTTAGTAGTGGCTACGTCTGCTGGATTTCTGTCCAGATCCAGAACAAAAAAGTCTCATTTTCTTTAACTTACCAATCATCGGAAATACATAAGGACAGAATGTAAGGATCACGGGGAACGTGCACTCTCCGTGACGTATGGCTCGTTGTGAACCGCCAGTGTCTTGATTTACATGTCCGTGTTGCCATGCAACGTACGTCATTGCTTGTGTACATGCAACATCAACTGTTCTAGCTTTCAGTACGACCGTTGCAAGCATGCGGGTGACTACGTACAGTTAATCACAGACTTGACTCGTGCAATGGCAGTGTACACAAATGCAGAGATGACAGACGTCCATTTCCACGATCGAGCACATCCTCATTTTAATGCTAATGTCTGCCGGCTTCTAAATAACGTATTCGGTGACAGACGGATAAGTACAGATGGGCCAATTACGTGACCTCTACGCTCTCCGGGTCGAAACCCACTGGATTTTTATTTGAAAGTCCTTGTACATGCAATCCTAGAAAAATATGTTCAGAGTTTTCGTGCCAGTATTATGGAAGACTCGAAACCATACTCAATAATTCAGACATACACTGTATGATCAAAAATATCCGGACACCCCCAAAAACATACGTTTTTCATATTAGGTGCATTGTGCTGCCACCTACTGCCAGATACTCCATATCAGTGACCTCAGTAGTCATTAGACATCGTGAGAGAGCAGAATGGGGCGCCCCGCGGAACTCACGGACTTCGAACGTCATCAGGTGACTGGGTGTCACTTGTGTCATACGTCTGTATGTGAGATATCCACACTCCTAAACATCCCTAGGTCCTCTGTTTCCGATGTGATACTGAAGAGGAAATGTGAAGGGGCACGTACAGCGGAGGGCGCCACGAACTTGTAGGTCATTTTCAGCCAGGTTTCCGGATACTTTTGATCACATAGTGTACATCAGCTCATCCGACGGCTTGTTGATGCATGTATCAATGCCCACGGAGGGCGTATGGAAACTCTCCTGTGAGAAAGAGCTGGATGTGGTATGCTGGTGCGTTTTGTTCGTGTGTGTTTCCCATGATTAGTGAGTTTGAGAAAATAAGTTGTAACATGGAATTAAAGTGTTTGCAGACCCATGTTCATATAACATAATATCTTCGTCTACATGTGAGGAACGTATCCTGCAATTTGTGCCGTAAATTTTTGTTATACCACGTATTGGAGGCAAATTGCAGCGATGTTGAAAACAACGCCATAGCGACTACACACTACCGTAAAAATGGCCCGTCTAAACGGACTTTCGAGCTAAATGTGCAGCATCCGCCTGTCTTTTACTTCACACACTCTGTTACCAAATCTAAGGAATGAAGAACTAAGCGTTACAGATTCTACATAGAAGGAAGTATGGCTTTCGACATAAAGGCCAACAAAGAAACTGAAAAAAAGACAAACAGAAATATTGGCCCTGTTCCCTCGACATCTCGGAGTGCAGTAACCGATACATTTCAACCGCTCGTTACTGGTTAAGAATTTCTAGCCGAGACAAAAGAATAGTGGATGCAAGTATTCACCGAGCATTGGCACCGGGAAGCTCGTATTGAGAGACCCTTTGTGTTGTGCCCTCGTATCTCCAGGTGTAAATGTCAATGGACTACCTGCGAACAATAGCGAAGGCGGTAGCGTTCTCGCTTCCCGAGCACGGGGTCCCGGGTTCGATTCCCGGCGGGGTCAGGGATTTTCACCTGCCTCGAGATGACTGGGTGTTTGTGTTGTCCTCATCATTTCATCATCATCCAGGAAAATGGCGCAATTGGACTGAGCACAGATTGGGTAATTGTACGGGCGCTGATAACCACGCTGTTGAGCGCCCCACAAACCAAACATCATCATCAATAGCGAAGGCGCGATTTCTTTTCTCGCGACCTATTGTTCGCTTAAGGTTTTATTGCGAGCGCCATTCTGCTTGTCTCGGTTACGATTTCAATTTTTATGACAGGATATCACAAACGCGGCTACCTGCGTTCGCGTTTACTGTCGGCAGCTCTGCGCGCGCGAACACGCGTCTCTTATCTGCGGACGCGCACCAAAGAGTCAGGAGCAGCTGACCCCTTTTCTGTGGCCACTAACTGCACATCGCAACGTGATAGAGCTTGCTAGCCGTGGACAACAGCTACATGTCTTTTGTTCTCAAAACGTCTGAAACGACAAGAACAGAACACCAACAATTTATTCAGCACGTGAACATTACAATGTTGTTATTATTATTATTACTATTATTATCGTAATATTAATAAGTGAACACGAAACTGAAGTACCGATTTTTAATATTAATTGTACAAGGTGGCCAATGATTTTTATATAATTCGAAAGTTACTTTCCCATAGAGGAGTAGTAGTAGTAGTAGTATGGTGTTCTGCCTTACGGCAAGTCTTGTCATGGGTTAAGCCTCTTCCACTTTTGCTTGTCCATAGCCAGTCTCTTCATTTCTGAATATTTGTCTCCTTTGATATTGTCCAGCATTTGATATCTTCTTTTTCCTTTTCCCCTTTTTCCCTCCACCATTCCTTCTATTCCTTCCTTCAATAAACAGTCCCTCCTCAAACTATGTCCAATCCAGTTCCCTTTTCTCTTTCTGATGACTTTCAGCATGTTTCTTTCTTCTCCAACTCTTCTTAATACTTCTTCATTCCTTACTCGGTCTTCCCATTTCACTTTTTCCATTCTTCTCCATATCCACATCTCTAGGGCCTCCAGTCTTCTTTCATCTTCCTTCCTCAATGTCCAGGTCTCCACACCATATAGTGCAACGCTCCAGATGTAACGTTTGGCAAGTCTTTTCCTCAGATCTTTGCTTAGTGGTCCACAAAGTAATTTCTGTTTCCTCTTGAATTCTTCTTTTGCCATTGCAATTCTTTTCCTAATTTCTGTTGAGCAATACATATCATCCATTATTACACTTCCCAAGTAATTGAAGTTATTCTCTTGCTCTATTTCCTCTCCCCCTATTTTTTATACGGCATTTTCTCTCCTCTCCTCCTATTACCATGCTTTTCGTTTTCTTCATGTTAATCTTCATTCCATATTCTTCTAATTTTGTGTTTAGACCATCTAAAATATTTCCATCTCTCTTGCATTCTCTGCCATCCCAACCATGTCGTCTGCAAATCTTATACACTCCACTCTCCGACCTCCTGTACAAACGTCTCTCCTTCCATCAAAACTTTCACTAATAATTTCCTCCAGATATATATTGAGCAGTGTTGGTGATAAACAACAACTTTGTCTTACACCTCTTCCCAGTTCAATTTCTTCAGTCATCACACCTCCTATTCTTACTCTTTCTCTCTGGTTCAAATATAAATTTCTTATTAGCCGTCTATTTCTCCAGTCAACTCCATGTTTCCTTAGGATTTCCATCAGTTTGTCCCATCTGACACAGTCAAAAGCCTTCTCAAGATCATTGAACACAACATACACCTTCCTTTTCCTCTCCATGTACCTCTCCCATAGATGTGCACCAATAAAAAATCATGTGTGTATGTAGCCGTTAAGAGTGGTAAAAGGAAGTAGAAGTTTTTACATTAATTACACTGATGTTTCACTCTATATCACGCATTAAAATCTCCAATACCTAAACATCGAAAATTGAAGAGCTACCAACCTCTGCCCTGCGCACCGATCAAATGCTCTGGAAGAAGTGACACACGAAAGTACCAACTTTTCGTGAAATAGCATTCTAGGGACCTTCATGTTTACGTGGTTCATTTGCATTAAACCTTCCACAGCAGGCTGTTAGAATGCTACAACTTCCAGGTCGATGAAGTTGTCAGCAGTGAAAATCACATATCGTAGTAACGAAGTGCGTAAATAACGTTGCATATTGGTGTCGTTATTTCGCTTACTTTCCTGTAAGAATAACTGTGTGGTCGTTTGCCATTACCAGAAAATTTGAAGTAAGTTCATAATTTTCAGTAACTACGACTTCCGACTTCCCTATTATGCGGAATCTATATTTGTTTTAGGGTATGCCTAGAAGGAGAATGCTAACTTTTCAGAGTGAAACATGCAGAGCCAGACAGACACAATTTTTGCGCAGAGGAAGTAATAGCTATCTGGACTCATAGTGATGATGTATCTCTTTTATTTAACGACCATATTATTAATACGAGAGCACCGAAAATTGAATTACCGATGTTTTTTAACTAATTGTATAGGGAGCCTAATGAAACTTGTATTATTCCAAAGGAACCAAGTCATAGATGTGCACAAACGAAAAAAATAATGCGTGTACATAACCATTAGGAGAGGCAAAATGAAGTAGACACATACATGTGGAAAGTTGTCCTTTGTCTCTGACATTGCTACCAACTTCTACCATGCGTAACGATCGGGTGCTATGGTAGAAACGACACACAAAAGTGACAACGTTACGTGAAGTTGCATTCTAGGGACGTTCATGCTTAAATGTTGCAGAGCGCTCATTTGTAGTGACACACGCATACCGAAAAGCTACAATGCCGCAACTGCTACGTCGTTGATGTTGTCGTCAGTGGAAAACGAAACGTAGTAACGAAGCCGTCGGGCACAACAAACGTTGTTTATTGGTTCAAATGGCTCTGAGCACTATGCAACTTAACTTCTGAGGTCATCAGTCGCCTAGAACTTAGAACTAATTAAACCGAACTAACCTAAGGACATCACACACATCCATGCCCGAGGCAGGATTCGAACCTGCGACCGTAGCGGTCGCTCGGTTCCAAACTGTAGCGCTTAGAACCGCACGGCCACACCGGCCGGCAAACGTTGTTTATTAGCGTCGTTTTTTCACTTACTTTGTTCTAAGACTAAACGAAACTAACTCTTTCTTCTTTGGCACTGTCACCACAAAATTTAGTGTGTTCCTAATTTTCATTATCTTCATTTTGAGTAGCTATCACGACTCGTATTATAAGGAAACTATACTTATTTTAGGCTACGCCTCGAAGAAGAACATTAACGGGTCGGACTGAAAGACGAAGAGCTGAAGAGACCCAATTGTTGTGTAGAGGAAGTGATAGGAATAGTGCCGATGTTGATAAAAATAATTCAATTGCAGTTCTGAAAGATACATTTAAATGTGCACTGAACATAATTATAAATAATTTTTGAGAACTGTAACTGCGGTTTGATGAATTTATAGCGCATATTTTTTAATGAAAATCTTTTCGCGTCGGAGGTAACATTACGCGATACAACGGGATTCACATTGTGTTGCCATAAGGGTAAAGTTAATTTGCTGCCATTAACCTAAAATTTATTTTTCAACGCAGTGTATTAAAGATTCGCTTCCAATGGTCGAACAATTAAAGAGAAATCGAAGAATTATTTCAAGAATACACGTAGCTACAATACAGCATTTGCCACGGATCAGTTCTGCTGCTACAATTTCCCACACCTTAAAATACATGACATTTGCCATCACAGATCAGGTCCACTGACGCAGTTGGTCGAATTTAGACCGCAGGCTGTACTAATTATTATTATTTAGTGTGTGGAGTTACATGCAAATAGGGTATAGGCTATGGATGGCGGTTATAGCTGAAACTACTGGTTATCGGTTATATCTTTCTTTTTTTTCGTCTCCAGTTTAGCCTAGGGATGAGAAAAATCGCCCGGTTGAACCGATACACACGTTGTAGTTCTGTATAATCCGTAATTTTTAGTGTTTGTTTCGTCTCATTTTTTACTAATAATCGAGTAAAAAAATCGAAATATCAGTTAGCCATGGTAGCAGTGCTGAAATTTTCCGTTCTTAAAGATATCATTTTTTTAAAAAAAGGAATAATTTTTTTCATTAAATTTGCGTTTATATGAAATATTGCGTTGTCACAGAAAATGGGAAAACCGATAAGTGCTATTTTCATAACAATGCCGACGGAAACGAGCAACAAACGCAAGGCATACGAGCTGTAGTCACTTCTGAAAGAATAACGTACCTGTTGCCGCGTGTCGTGACTTATTTGACGGTACACGTGTACGTGCAGTGTGCAGGACTTGCCTCCACCTGTTTCATGTGGTAGTTTCTCGCTATCGTCGCAGGACAACCGTTGCATTGCAGAATGGCACCAATCCTAGTCTGCAAATATTTTACAAAATGACATAGCTCTGAAGTACAATACTTCATTTGCTTTAAAAAAGATTTGTCTGGAATTTCTATGAAATATTAAATGAGGAAGGAAATTAGCGGTTCTAGGCGCTTCAGTCCGGAACCGCGGGACTGCTGCGGTCGCAGGTTCGAATCCTGCCTCGGGCATGGGTGTGTGTGATGTCCTTAGGTTAGTTAGATTTAAGTATTTCTAAGTTCTAGAGAACTGATGTCCTAAGATGTTAAGTCCCATAGTGCTCAGAGCCATTTGAACCATTTTTTGAAGGAAATTACGGCAACGGTAAAAAATAAAAAACATAACAGCGATTCATTCATTGTATACAATAAAAATAGAAAGTAGTTGATCTGATGCTCGTATCTACATAATATGCCTTTATCTGCTTGTAGCCCTTGAAAACGGACAAATTAACATGAAAAACATAATTCTTCAACCTCAGCCTCAGTTTTCACCGTTTAGCATTGACTGTTCGTAAGCCAAAACAGTGGCATGATCCCCAATTACAACCTGATTTTTCAGAAGTGTTTCAAAAATTTAGAATCAATAGGGAAATTTTGGTTATTTTTTTGTAGTATTCAAGCACTTATCACTTGCTTGAGAAAAGCAGCGAATGGTAAACGGATAATTTTATTCGGCTATTTAACTTAATACTTTGATTCTATTTATCTTGAAACTAGGAGAGTCAAAATTCTTCAGTCTTTGTTCGATTTATATGTTTATTACAGGAAGTAATGTGAATATAAAACCGAAAACTTGTTATCTGACAAACCGGATATTTTGGACGATTTTGCAAGCCAGCTTAAACTGGCGTGGAAGAAACCGATGTAACCGAAAGCCGGTTATTTCTGCGATAACAGCCATCCCTAGTTTAATATGGCTGTTAAAACACCTCAAAATAACCGGTTTCTGAAATAAGGGACTTTCGATTTTTTTATTGCTGTTTGTTCCAGCAATAATCGTTAGACTCGTACTGTGTTCTGCTATTAAAACACAACACTATTGCATACTGTGTTATAGTTTGTGGCTTGCGACATGTTATAAGACTACGACATGTGAGCCACTGTTTGCAAAATGATCATTGCATCATTGCAGGGCGTAAGGCAAGAATATATAATATCTTTCATCCCGATGCTGCTTTCATCTACACTGCATTAAGGTGTGAAATGACTGCTGAACCAAAAATTGTCATGCGTCTTGTTACCCATTTCTGCTCTCTTTGCTTCAGTTAACTGCTGTAGTGTATTTAATGTAGCTTTCCAGATTTGTGATTACATTTGAAAATGACGACTCAGTCCGTCGAAACCGGTTATGTAACCTTTTAAAAATTTCAATGTTTTAGTCACTGTGGGTTGACGACCGTTTGTGGTGTGAAATAAACATTTCAAAACTTTAACATTGCGGCAAATTGATGTGCCGGCTTTTTAACGCAGTTATTAGTAAAAGCTAAAAAAAACCTTTTATAACTGAGACCAAACATGTACCAAAAAATACTGGTTATTTAGAATATAATACTCGTATCAGTTTTAACCGGTTGGTTTTTCCTATCCCTAGACTGGTTTGTGGTTGCAGAGCTGAGGTCCGGTAGCGTCCCGGATACGTTCCATCGCGTTTCTATTGTTCCACGTCCAGTTTCCATCATCCCGTGCTCACTGCAGTCCTGACTGATGACGTCGTCGGGCCAACATGGGAACACGTAAGAACCGTCTGCTGCGTAACGCCATGATCAGTAATGAACTCCGAAAACACTTGTGCCTGCACCAGGACTTTATTTTGTCGTCAGATGTCTCAGATCGCCGCCTGTACTGCTTCAGTAGGCTGGGTGAGCCACTGGCATCGACGTTCTGAAACGAGGCGTGGTCTTTTAACAGCACACAGCACCCTCATAGGTTCACAATCCGCATTAGCTTGTTGCACATGTAGGTGAGGTCGGGTAAAAGTACGGGTCTGGTACGAGATAGCAGTGACGGTTTTCCTACATTGGCAACACTCACCGACAATGAAAAACTACATTCAGCTGTTGTTTCTATAGTGACGCCATCACATGCAGTGTTCAAGAGATCCGCCAGATTTATTGTTTATAGCAGTTAAATACATGTTTTTGTTTCAAACCTTTAAGTTGTACATAGAATCGCCAAAGAAACTGGTATAGTCATGGGTATTCAAATACAGAGATATGTAAACAGGTGGAATACGGCACTGCTGTCGGCAACGCCTATATAAGACAAGTGCCTGGCGCAGTTGTTAGATCGGTTACTGCTGCTACAGCGGCAGGTTATTAATATTTAATTGAGTTTGAACGTGGTGTTACAGTCGGCGCAACGAGCGGCGGGACACAGCATCTTCGAGGTAGCGATGAAGTGGGGATTTTCCCGTACGACCATTTCACGAGAGTACCGTGAATATCAGGAGTCCGGTAAAACAGCAAATCTCCGACATCGCTGCTGCCGGAAAAGGATCCTGCAAGAACGGAACCAACGACGACTGAAGATAATCGTTCAACGTGACAGAAGAGCAATCCTTCCACTTTTTGCAGCAGATTTAAATGCTGGGCACCAACAAGTGTCAACATGCGAACCATTCAATGAAACATCATCGATATGGGCTTTCGGAGCCGAAGGCCCACTCGTGTACCCATGATGACTGCGCGGCACGAAGCTTTACGCTTCGCCTGGGTCCGCCAACACCGAGATTGGATGACTTCAAACATGTTCCTTTGTCGGTCAAGTCTCGTTTCAAATTGTATCGAGCGGATGGACGTGGACGGGTATGGAGACAACCTGACGAATCTATGGACCTTGCATGTGAGCAGGGGACTGTTCAACCTGGAGGAGGCTCTATAATGGTATGGGGCGTGTGCAGTTGGAGTGATACGACTCTGACAGGTTACATGTACACAAGCACCCTATCTAATCACCTGCATCCATTCATGTCCATTGTGCATTCCGATGGACTTGGGCACTTCCAGCAGGACTATGCGGCACTCCACACGTCCAGAATTGCTACAGAGCGGCTCCAGGAACACTCTTCTGAGTTTAAACACTTCCGCTGGCTACCAAACTCCCCAGGTATGTACATTATTGAGATGTCTGGGATGGCTTGCAACGTGCTGTTCAGAAGAGATCTCCACCCCCTCGTACTATTACGGATTTATGGACGGCCCTGCAAGATTTATGGTGTCAATTCCCTCCAGCACTGCTTCAGACATTTGTCGAGACCATGCCACGTCGTGTAGCGGAACTCCTGCGTGCAAATAGCGGGAAGTCGGGAAAGACTAAACACTTCGTTTTTAACCGCTAATACGTAGTAGATGAGAGGGTTAAAATAAACTTTTCTTATATTAAATTATTGCTGGTTTATTTAGGAACAAAATATATAAGCTACAGCTGTCTAGCTTTTAATACAAATCTTAAATGTCAACAAATGTAAGACACTGCTCCTTCGTTCTCATAGCCGCGTCTTCCGGTAAGACTTCGCGACACTCAGCCGAAGGGTACACACTAACATAAATCTCCAGAAAATTCACCACGTCCTTCATAAACTGTGCATTCTTCATACCACCATTGTGAACAAATATCACACTTAATACAGTCTTCCGTGATAATTTCCTTGTAGACTTCAGCACAACTGGGCAATTCAAAATATCAGATCCCTCCTTGGATTTGGACCTGGTTGTACCTGAAGACGATGGCGCGGTGAAGTCCAGATTAGCCCTAGAGATTCTGCGTTGTTCTGTACTGGTATTTTATCTCTTCTTGATTTTGTCTGGTTTAGATTGTTTTCTAACAATGTATTTTTGTACGGAGGGCCAGACAAAATTTAGGGTATATTTTTTTCCTGCAATTTTCCTCTCTTTCACGGGTCGATTATGTCATGGCAGTGCATAGGCCTACACCTATTCGTATATCAGCACTCTGAAATTCATTTGTGTCCCGTTCTTCGTTTTTTCCTGCTGACTGCACAGACAAATCACCTGTGACTGAGGAGCAGCATATTACCGTGCGCTTCTGTTGAGCTCCTTTACCTTTTTCAGTTGTTGGAAATTCGGCTCTGTCAGTGATTTATGATGGAACAGTCTTCTGCTGTGAAGACTTCGGATTGAACGGGAATATTCCCGTTGGCCCGAAGAATTTCTCAGCTGGCTACTCTAGAATAAACCTCAGGAGACATGATTCTTGAGTTTCTCCCGGCGTATTTGATAATCAAAATATCCACGGGTGCGCTGTCGCCATCATCAGGTGAACTGACGGACTGAGCTCCTGTGAACGTGCCGGCACGGAGATCCGTACGCTATGGCTGCTCAGAGGGAACTGGGTTCGGTCGCGGCGGAGGCCGATTTAAATACCCTCTGCCCGCGGCGCGCTCCCTCCGCCGTCCGCGCCCCGCGCCACGGTCGCGCGGTGGAACAGATTGCGACGGCGTCTGAGATGACGTCGGTGTGATGGCTCTGTCCGCCGCGGACGTCACAACTATACGTTTGCTAGATTTACTCTTGATTAACCCAATCGCTGGTTCCCAAGCCTTGCTAAGATTATAGCCACAGTCACGGTTTATGAGGTCGTCATTGGTGCGAATTTCGATGGCCTCTCTAACAACGCTGTCCCAGTATCTCGACGTCTGTACCAGAATCCTCGTGCGGTCATACTCCATGGCGTGATTTTCCGGCAGACAATGTTCAGCGACCGCCGACTTGCTCGGATACATCAGACGAGTGTGCCTCTGGTGTTCACGGCATCGATCCTCGACGGTACGCATCGTCTGACCAATATACGACTTGCCACATTGACAAGGAATCTGGTACACGCCGGCCTTCCTCAAACCGAGGTCATCTTTGGCGCTCCCCACCAGTGCACGAGTTTTATTTGGAGGACAAAACACAGTTCCGACCTGGTGTTTCTTCAGAATGCGGGCGATTTTCCCCGAGAGTGAGCCTGTGTATGGAATAAATGCAGTGCCTACCTCCTCCCTCGTGACTTCATCCATCTCAACAGGTTGTGCTGCAGTGGTTGGGCGGAGAGCACGTTGAATCTGCCACTCCGAGTACCCATTTTTTCGAAATACAGTTCTCAGGTGTTCCAATTCCTGGGGTAGACTTTCTGCGTCAGAGATAGTGCTCGCCCTATGTACTAGAGTTTTAAGTACCCCGTTCCTCTGTGAAGGGTGGTGGCAGCTGTCTGCGTGCAAATACAGATCAGTGTGCGTTGTCTTCCGATACACCCCATGACCTAGGGTACCGTCAGCCCTTCTCTTGACCAAGACGTCAAGGAAAGGTAATTTACCCTACGTTTCAGTCTCCATAGTGAATTTGATGTTGGGGTGTATGGAGTTTAGATGTGTAAGGAAGTCAAGGAGTTTATCCATACCATGTGGCCAGATGACGAACGTGTCGTCCACGTAACGGAAAAAGCAAGTAGGTTTCCATACGGATGACGACAGGGCTTCCTCCTCGAAGTTCTCCATGTACAAATTCGCTACCACTGGTGGGAGTGGGCTACCCATGGCGACTCCCCCCGTTCGTTCGTAGTATTCTCCATTAAAAAGAAAATGCGTGGAAGTCAAGACATGCCTAAAAAGTTCAGTGGTCTTCTCGTCAAACTTCTGACTAATCAATTCTAGTGACTCTCGAAGGGGTACCCTCGTAAACAAGGAAACGACGTCAAAACTCACCATGATATCTGACTCATCCAACCTGAAGCTATCAAGGCGTTTAACAAAATCCACGGAATTACGGATGTGATGAGGGCATTTACCCACATAAGGACTTAATATTCCCGTCAGGTATTTGGCCAACAAATATGTAGGTGCCCTGATGTTGCTGACAATGGGGCGTAATGGTACCCCCTCTTTGTGAACCTTCGGGAGTCCATATAGTCTAGGCGGTACCGGACCTTGGGGTAACAATTTCTTAGCGTCACCCTCCGGTAAATCTGCGTCCTTGAGAAGCGCCCTTGTCTTGTTCTCCACCTACTTTGTAGGGTCAACGCTGATCTTCCGGTAGGAATCGTCATTTAGCAGGCTCTGCATCTTATCAGTGTAGACTGTCATCAATTTGAGTGGCATGGTGTTGAGTGATGATGCGGTCTCGGTTTTGCAGAAAGGTCTCAACATCGCTCCCACCCCCAAGTTCACTCCGGTCGCAGAAATTGTTAGTGCTGTTGAACAGGTTGCAGCTCGACTTCCGCCAGAATCAGCCGAGGAAATACGTCGTGAAACTTGTCGTGCGTTGACGAAATCCAAGCCGATGAAGTCAAATATCAGCAGTAAAGAGAGGGCGGCCATTCGTGATCTGAGGGAGTGCTCTGAAATTGTTGTCTTACCGGCTGACAAAGGCAATGCTACAGTTGTTGTCTCCCATAAGGACTACACTGATAAGATGCAATCTGTTCCACCGCGCGACCGTGGCGAGGGGCGCGGACGGCGGAAGGAGCGCGCCGCGGGCGGAGGGTATTTAAATCGGCCGCCGCCGCGACCGAACCCAGTTCCCTCTGAGCAGCCATAGCGTACGGATCTCCGTGCCGGCACGTTCACAGGAGCTCAGTCCGTCAGTTCACCTGATGATGGCGACATGTATGATCGCCGAAATATTGTGCCCGTTGGACACTATAGACCGGCAGCACACCCGTGGATATTTTGATTATCTGGAGACATATCACTCACATGTGTCTGCCTAACGAGTCTTCCTGAATCAGTAATCATTAGTAGTGAAGAGGGATGGTGAGGGGCCGTATTCAGAGCACTCACGTAGTTTTTCCCACTGACTTAGTGCGTGCTCTTAACCGATGCGCCACACCGTTCAAGTAGTTGCTGCTTCGTTTCACTGTTTGTCGTGCCGTGCTTTCTTCTTCACAGACTGTGATTTTTTTTTGAGAAATGTTATTTTCTATTGCATACCTAGATAGTGCTTATTGCTTACGAAATACACCAAAGAGCCAAAGAAACTGGTACACCTGCCTGATATCGTGTTTTTTTTATAACATGAGAATACAATAACAAAGGTACAAAATACATCATTAAAGAACATAACAATTAAGATAACATTTGTAGTAATACGGGCTTTACAAAAGAATCGAAATAACATATACATCAGTGTTACAGGAATTATGACATAAGTACATACATAAAAGATCAGAATAACTTTCGAAACATCAACTTGACACGTGAGCAGAAAAACAAAACAGAATAAATAATGTCTAAACATCTTTAGAAAGTAAATAACACATTATCAGAAAAATTCTAAAACGTAAATCTTATTAGCTAAACACATAAAAACAGGAAAAACACAAATACACAAGAGTACACAAACACATATCAGAATAACACAAGAGGAAAGGGCAGGGTTTGTTTTCAGTGTAACGTTTGGTACTGCAGTCCGACCCAAAACTTCATTCCATAGATCTTTCGTCTTATTTCAACATTTGTTTCCACCAAAAAAATCCAATCCAAGCATTCTTTCTGTATTTATATGTTCACATATTTCTTCCCTCATTATTTATTTTCCATTATCTTACCTCATCATTTATATCCAAGAAAATCCTACCTAAACCTGTTGTCCCTAAACCCAATTTCATATCCTCTTTCAAAATACTTTTTTGGCCAACCCATTTTCTTATCGCTTCTCAATGCATTTCTTCCAATTCATCACATCTCGTTCTCTTATATAGCCTACCCCATATTAAGCTAACTTAAATCTACTGAGCTCAGATGCTAAACTAAGGGACGAGGCAATGCAACAGCACAAAACAATTAACACAAACAGCAATAACAAAAAATGCAAATTGGCGAAGCAAGCAGCAGTATATCTAAATTAGCAAAGCAAATGCAACATTACAACTAATATAAGGCAATGTGCAGCAAATAAGAAAAATAAATCAGTAGTAAAACTGGCTTAACAGAGTAATACAAAGTAAAATTCACCAACACTACGCCTGGCAAACAGCAGCAGCAAATGATATAACTTATATCTAAACATGACAAAGCTCAAGCAGAAAAAATATTACAGTAAAGATGGCCATGTCTAATACCTATGTCACATCTTAACACTAGAGTGATGCATCACCTTGACTTACTCTAGCAGACAAGTTACCAAACCGTTAAAAAATTATTTTTGCAATTCCTGTGAAGGGAAATGTCTATTTGCGCTCTCTTTTCTACGAAAGTACATCATAAAATTATTCTTTACTGGGTCTGTAGACAGAAAATAGTGATATTAGTACATCTGTTAAATTTTATTTTAACCAATGCTGCAGTGCAGCTAGAAACTAGATATTAAACAAAATGAGCAAATATGTACAAAGGAAGGCATGAAGCATAATTCACTAACCATATGGCATTTCATAAGGCAGTAAAAAAATCTCTCAACTAGAAAGACAGTAATCACAATCAGGTGTATAGACATAAAATATTTCTCGTCATTTCATTAGGCATTTCAGTAAATATCATAAATTAAGAGCTCCACAGTGTAATCATATGTTTTCAAGTTTGAGCGTGTCGTATTTGCGATGCTTTCTACCATGAAATGTCAATAGCGAGGATAATGGCCTTTTTTTTTTACCTAATGGCTTTTTCTCCAGGCGACTGGCACACCTGGGCGCCACCAGGGTCACTTAGCTTCCTTACCGAAATATTTATGACAGTAAACTTCCTGGCAGATTAAGCCCCCAGGCTGTGGCTAAGCCATGTCTCCGCAATATCCTTTCTTTCCGGAGTGCTAGTTCTGCAAGGTTCACAGGAGAGCTTCTGTAAAGTTTGGAATGTAGGAGACGAGGTACTGGCAGAAGTAAAGCTGTGAGTACCGGGCGTGAGTCGTGCTTCGGTAGCTCAGTTGGTAGAGCACTTGCCCGCAAAAGGCAAAGGTCCCGAGTTCGAGTCTCGGTTGGGCACACAGTTTTAACCTGCCAGGAAGTTTCATATCAGCGCACACTCCGCTGCAGAGTGAAAATCTCATTCTGGAAACATCCCCCAGGCTGTGGCTAAGCCATGTCTCCGCAATATCCTTTCTTTCAGGAATGCTAGTTCTGCAAGGTTCGCAGGAGAGCTTCTGTAAAGTTTGGAATGTAGGAGACGAGGTACTGGCAGAAGTAAAGCTGTGAGTACCGGGCGTGAGTCGTGCTTCGGTAGCTCAGTTGGTAGAGCACTTGCCCGTGAAAGGCAAAGGTCCCGAGTTCGAGTCTCGGTCGGGCACACAGTTTTAATCTGCCAGGAAGTTTCATATCAGCGCACACTCCGCTGCAGAGTGAAAATCTCACTCTGGATTTATGACAGTAGTTTGCGGTACAGTGACAGTCTTCATATAAAAGTTTCACAGGTCGAGAATTTGCGTTACAAATGTGTAGAAACAAAATCCTATAAATATAACAGCGTCCAAAAAATTTTCGCCGGCATTGTGATACATTCACACATGTACATACATTTCATAACTCTTAAAGAACGATTCTTGGTTTCCAACAACCTTTTTCACAAACGAGAGTCCATAACCACTACTCATTATTCCTTACCTTATTACACATATACATATTCGTCGACACTTCTTCAATATTTCATCATAACAGATACGTAGCATAATCAAATTCCTCATATAGCATCAGCTTATTGATCATAAACATACCTCAGCAGCATAATACACATCGTGATCGTAATAATAACATCATAACACCTCAGTCAAATCTCAAAATCGTTGTAGCTTCCTCCAATAATTTCAAAACTTAAAAAAAAAAATCTCTGCCACTTCAATAGTGTCATCTACCTCAAACGTACTTTAAAAATCATGACCCCATACCAAATACATCATTCAAAGCTCTCATAGTATCACAATGGTTCCAAAAAAATATGAACAGTTCACAAAGTACACACAAAATACAATTTCGTAAGTATGAAGTTATCCAACGGTGTAATTACGTAAACATGTGTCACTGACGTAGTAAAAAAAAAAAATTGTTTCTCTGTTAAATAATCAGATAGCTGTGTAATTCTTTGTTAGAGAAATATGGTATAGCACTCCGTCTTCAGGCCACAAGTGGCCCACCGGGACCATCCGACCACCGTATCATCCTCAGATGAGGATGCGGATAGGAGGGGCGTGTGGTCAGCACACCGCTCTCCCGGTCGTTGTGATGGTTTTATTTGACCGGAGCCGCTACTATTCGGTCGAGTAGCTTCTCAATTGGCATCACGAGGCTGAGTGCACCCCGAAAAATGGCAACAGCGCATGGCGGCTGGATGGTCACCCATCTTAACTTAGGTGATCTCACGGCAACCGGTGTATCCACTGCGGCACGGTCGTTGCCAGAGAAATATGGTACCGATGTGTAAAGTTGTATAAGCAAATACCATATTAGCTAAGGCTCCTTGTGCTTGCCAAACACATGATACACAAAGTAAGCGTGTACCCCCCTGAGGATTAATGTAATTATACCCTCAGGTGTTACAGATTACAGCAATGCAATGAAATGTATCACGGAAAACCTTTGTATCATTTTAATTCAAAAATCTTTTAACATAAATGTTTTAAGTACAAAATCAATCACTCAAATACGTGTACTGTAGCGCTAAGCTGTGCGTCTTGTTTTAAGACAATCTCTGTCATTACTTAAGGGTAAAAAAATGTGCCAAATGTCGTAATTATCGTCGGCCGTAAGCAAAGTTCTGCAGAAGTTAATGTACTTACCTCGTAATAAACAAAGTGAATAGCTATGCGTATAGATATCGTAGTTGTTACGTTTATTGCCGTGATTAAGTAAGTTCTGTGCTGTAACGTATTGTTGTGCTACGGAAAAGGCTGTCTCATTGTAGCTATACCACAAAAGTTTCTACTAAAACATGTTTTACTTTCCAGAAGAATTCAGAAAAACTGTGCAGATATAAAACAGATACAACACAAAAGCAACAATGTAAATTGTGTCACATGTTAGTAGCGTCGTGATACAATCGAGTAGCTGTCAAAGAAACCAAATGCTAAGTCATCTTTAATCTCACAGAAAGTACTTTAAATCCAGAATGTATTCTCAAGTAAACCAAAATGTTGCATTAAAATCTCATTAGCAGTACCTGTATATGTTCTAAGTATATGAGCCATATAGACGTTACGTAATCATGCAACTAACAAGCAAAAATGTACACACACAATAACAGTGTGTCGTCTGTTCACTATAACAATGCATTCCTAATTACTGTCTAAATATGTTCCCTAGGTTCTAGACTGGATAGTTTATTTTAAAACATAGTTGCATGTTAACAGTTTCTAAGTGTGACAAAGAGTACTAGTAATGTGAAATGAAAAATTTTATAGCAAAGACTAAGTTAAAAAAAAAAAACAGATTATCTCTCAATAAACGGTTTTACATGTGAAATGTGGTGCAATCCTTTAGTCTTCCTAGTACGCAGAGTTCTAACTTCAACGCAATTATCAAGTGGTATACGTTGGTAAAGAATACTGGAATTTTTCTCAAGGTTAGCTTATGTTATTTTTCTCAAGCCCAGCCAGCACACGTGGCTACCTGCAGTGCGAGTCATTGTCTATGTCTTTGTTTTCGCGCGTGGTTACTGGGATTAGGAGACCTAACTTCTACAAATTCACCTTGCCGAGAGGGCCCAGCCCTGTTTGAAACCCGCCAGTTCTGATGAAATTCAGGTCTGTCGTTATGATTATATCTTCTGTCGTCATATCGGTAGTTCCTGTAGTTTCTTTCTTGTCGGTTAAGTGGTGGAGAATTTCTCCCTGAATTATCACTGCACAGTGGACCGTTGCGTCTGAAGTTATTCTGTCTCCCGTGATAATAATAGTTCTGGTTGCCATATTGTCTGTTTCTATAATTGTTTCTGTCATATTCATTACTACAGAAATGCGATCTTTCTCTGTAACTATTATTCTGCCAACGGTTGTCATACGGGTGGTGTTTGTTTTGGTCAAGATTTGCGTTGCAAGAATAGCCTTGTCGTGTCCAGTTATTATTTATTTCATCGCGGAATTGTGTCGGATGTGACCTGCAATTGTTGTGCTCCTGTTTTCGCGTTCCGCGATTGTCAGTGTCAATTTCCTATTCTTGTAAGAGTCCCTGAAAAGCTTCAGTGTCGTCTTTGCAACTTCCTGGCAAAATAATATGTCGTAAATGTTCAGGCAATTTGATTAAGCAAATGCGGATGAGTTCTAAGGGGCTGTATGGGTTTGAAAGATACTGATTCTTATATAACATGTCTTCGAAATACTTGACAAGACTAGAAAATTCCGATTGTTCGAAATGTTTCATCATTATGACGCTATGTTTTACTCGGTCTTGTGTAGCTTGAGACCAATATGCTGAGAGGAAGGCATGACAAAATTCTCCTTCACTGTGACAATCATGAATGACCGATCGCATTCTTACAGCTGGTTCATTCTCTAAGTAGCCACACCTGTGCTCCAATGACCAGTTGGGAGGAAAACAATGAGAGAATTGATGAAGCCATGCTTGTGGATGAATGTCGTTGCCAGAATTCTTAAATGTTTTACGTGTAGTAATGAACAGCATATAGTGAAAATCATCGTGTCGGCGAGTCGCATATCGGTCATTGTTACGTCGTGTCGGCGGTTCCATCTCAAAATTCGGTGCACCTTGCCAATTCCTTTCATAATTTCCGAAATGCCCTGTGTTATTATTTTGTGGCTTTTCCGTATTTATAAGTCCCTCTTCCCGTGTTGGAGCGCGAGTGTCCTCTGAAATATGTAATTCTTGCATTACTTGTGCCAACTGATCTTGTGCTTCCCGGATTTCTCTTTTGTGTTGCATATTAATTTGATTCCGATTTTGTTTGAATTTCTTAATTTGTTCATACTCTTCTGTGACAGTGAAGGCTACGGGTCTTGTGTCATTCAGATCATCATCTACCTTTGTAGATAAGTTAGTGAGCTGATCCGAAAGTTCGGCTACTTTCTCCGTTAGTGAACCTCTTTCCTCAGTGTGTTTTTCTGAACCAAGTTTCAGAGCGTCCATTTGTGTTGAAATCGTATCTACTGTGTCCTTTGGCCGGCCACGGTGGTCTAGCGGTTCTGGCGCTGCAGTCCGGAAACGCGGGACTGCTACGGTCGCAGGTTCGAATCCTGCCTCGGGCATGGGTGTGTGTGATGTCTTTAGGTTAGTTAGGTTTAAGTAGTTCTAAGTTCTAGGGGACTTATGACCTAAGATGTTGAGTCCCATAGTGCTCAGAGCCATTTGAACCATTTTTACTGTGTCCTTTAAGTTTTCCTGAGTTTTTGCAAGTTGCGTAACCGAATGGGTAGATGCAACTGAGTCAATTTCAACTTGCAAGGTGTCGTGATTTTCATGAACAATAGTTTGCAGTTCTTTTATGGCTGCTTCGTGATTCTGTAATGTATTTTCATGCCGCGAAAAAATAGGTTGGAAATGGTCACAAATTTGTGTTTTTACGTCATTACAGATTTTTTGGCATTTCGATTCGATGTTATGTAACTCAGCAGTTAAACCTTCACGTGTTTGTTCAAGCTTGGTGTCTAACTTTTGAAGCTGTTGCTGTGTTTGTCTCTGATTTTGTTTCATTTGTTGCATTAATTGCAATAATAATGTATTAGTGTCTGGTATCTGTTCCTCTATGCTTTCCGGCAGTGCATTTGCACCAGCAACATTCACATTCTCACGAGCAGTAAATGTGTCTTGACTTATTTGAGAAAACGGTGAGGGCGCAAAACCTGAATCTACAGTATTTGCAAGATTGTGTCCTGTCATTTCTGATTCCTGAGCATTATCGATCGATAATGCTTCCCTCTTCACTAATTGTTTCACTGTCTTGTCTACACCATTATTTGACGCCCGCTCCATTTCCCTATGCACAATCACCAAATTACTACTTTGAACATTAGTTAATTCATTACTCGGTGGCGCTAACACACTTCTTTCTTCTTCACTGTCATTTCTCAGTTTACTTTGGAGCCTAGTATTTCGTTTTTCACACGCCATTATTGTCACAATATTTCACACGATAACACAGAAAAGCACAATTTGATGAGCAAAATAAGAAAACACATTAACATAGCACTGAAAATAATATCTCGTTAATTGCAAGCGCAGCTGCGAAATACTTGGTGCAAATCTACATGCATGCCACAACTGTTTTACTGTACAACAATAAAAAACTACAATTACAAAGGAAATTCTTTCTATAATTACGCGCTAAACAATAGCTACACTAATTACACAAACTACAAGAAAAAATCATAAGATTCCAGTGAGGTATCCTCGGCTAAGGGTTGACATATGTAACGTCCCCTTAGAAAAATTAATGAATTACTGTGCTCAGACATTTCACATTTCGCTCTTTACCTATTCTGATCAACGCTAAACTGACACACGATATTTTTAGCGCAACGCAATCTGACTTTTAATAATCCCTACAAAAGAATGGCCCTGACTAACAATAACCTATCTATACCTTTCATGAATCACTTACCTCACAAAAATCTTCGTTACTCAAACTACTGCAATACAACGAGCGCCAATACTGCCAGCTAAATAAAAGATTCCAACCACTGAAGGCACTAACTACTGATAGGCATAGTTAGCAAATGAGAGATTTTGATAAAGAACAAACAATGTACACTCCTGGAAATTGAAATAAGAACACCGTGAATTCATTGTCCTAGGAAGGGGAAACTTTATTGACACATTCCTGGGGTCAGATACATCACATGATCACACTGACAGAACCACAGGCACATAGACACAGGCAACAGAGCATGCACAATGTCGGCACTAGTACAGTGTATATCCACCTTTCGCAGCAATGCAGGCTGCTTTTCTCCCATGGAGACGATCGTAGAGATGCTGGATGTAGTCCTGTGGAACGGCTTGCCATGCCATTTCCACCTGGCGCCTCAGTTGGACCAGCGTTCGTGCTGGACGTGCAGACCGCGTGAGACGACGCTTCATCCAGTCCCAAACATGCTCAATGGGGGACAGATCCGGAGATCTTGCTGGCCAGGGTAGTTGACTTACACCTTCTAGAGCACGTTGGGTGGCACGGGATACATGCGGACGTGCATTGTCCTGTTGGAACAGCAAGTTCCCTTGCCGGTCTAGGAATGGTAGAACGATGGGTTCGATGACGGTTTGGATGTACCGTGCACTATTCAGTGTCCCCTCGACGATCACCAGTGGTGTACCGCCAGTGTAGGAGATCGCTCCCCACACCATGATGCCGGGTGTTGGCCCTGTGTGCCTCGGTCGTATGCAGTCCTGATTGTGGCGCTCACCTGCACGGCGCCAAACACGCATACGACCATCATTGGCACCAAGGCAGAAGCGACTCTCATCGCTGAAGACGACACGTCTCCATTCGTCCCTCCATTCACGCCTGTCGCGACACCACTGGAGGCGGGCTGCACGATGTTGGGGCGTGAGCGGAAGACGGCCTAACGGTGTGCGGGACCGTAGCCCAGCTTCATGGAGACGGTTGCGAATGGTCCTCGCCGATACCCCAGGAGCAACAGTGTCCCTAATTTGCTGGGAAGTGGCGGTGCGGTCCCCTACGGCACTGCGTAGGATCCTACGGTCTTGGCGTGCATCCGTGCGTCGCTGCGGTCCGGTCCCAGGTCGACGGGCACGTGCACTTTCCGCCAACCTCTGGCGACAACATCGATGTACTGTGGAGACCTCACGCCCCACGTGTTGAGCAATTCGGCGGTACGTCCACCCGGCCTCCCGCATGCCCACTATACGCCCTCGCTCAAAGTCCGTCAACTGCACATACGGTTCACGTCCACGCTGTCGCGGCATGCTACCAGTGCTAAAGACTGCGATGGAGCTCCGTATGCCACGCAAACTGGCTGACACTGACGGCGGCGGTGCACAAATGCTGCGCAGCTAGCGCCATTCGACGGCCAACACCGCGGTTCCTGGTGTGTCCGCTGTGCCGTGCGTGTGATCATTGCTTGTACAGCCCTCTCGCAGTGTCCGGAGCAAGTATGGTGGGTCTGACACACCGGTGTCAATGTGTTCTTTTTTCCATTTCCAGGAGTGTATTTACCTTAACAGTGTTCAAAAGTCATAATATATATCAGTTCATGACATCCAGTCTTACAAATTTACTGTCTCTGATGGACACACGTCCAGATCATCCGCTCTCAAAATTCCGCCATCTCTCTCTCCCCGCATCCACCACTGCTGGCGGCTCACCTCCAACTACGCAACGCTACGCGCTGTTAACAGCTAGCTGCGCAACACTACAATAGCAAACAACAATGCAAACTAGCCACAGACTGCACATAGCACAGTCAGTGATTTTCATACAGAGCGCTACGTGGCGTTACCAACATAAAAACCTAAACAGCCTACTTACACCATGAGTTGTGATGGAGTTAAAGTTTGATGCGTAGAATCGCTGCATAAGAGAAAGATAAGAAATGAGTGGACGAATAATTTGTAATGGAAGACCCAAAATGTTATTTTAATTGTCACAGAATGTCACCAGAACTGTTGATGTTTCTTCTAAATAGATTTAATTATGCAATAAGGAATAAAGTTATTGTAATGCATGAAGCACTGTCGCCAGAACTGAAATTACATATCACATTGGATGCATTACAATCGAGAACAAAATGGTTCAAATGGCTCTGACCATTATGGGACTTAACTTCTGAGGTCATCAGTCCCCTAGAACTTAGAGCTACTTAAACCTAACTAACCTAAGGACATCACACACATCCATGCCCAAGGCAGGATTCGAACCTGCGACCGTAGCGGTCGCCCGGTTCCAGACTGTAGTGCCTAGAACCGCTTGGCCACTTCGGCCGGCCACAATCGAGAACACTCGGCATGATGTAAGTTGGAACACGCCGAAACTGTTTAGTTTCACCGACGCAAACGCGCGGCGCGCATGTGCAGTGGCCGGTAGCACAGTTGCCTGCAACCTAGTATCGTCGTGTAAACTAGGCTTAACCGAGAGGCTACTGGCTAGGGAACTGACTACTCAACAGTAGAGCTGTAGCAAACCGTATGTAATCGGTACTGAGTGACGAATACTTCGGCTGACCCGAAGTTCGATTTGTTACTCATAAATATATTTCTCTACTTGGATATATCGAAGCCAATACGGAGCATGCGTATCTTGGAATGCGGTACGAGTCGAGCGGATATGAAACTCGATTGAGACTCGATTCGGTATGCGGGACTGTACTCGTTACCGCATTTTGAGTTCGGTTTGGTTCGCTCGGTTCTACTCGTCAGTTTTCGGAAGATTTAAGGATGCGGACACATCGATGCAGTAGTTGCTGTTTAGAGAATATGGTTTGTATTCTTCATGCTTTGATGTTGTGTAAATTTAGTTCCATTTAAAATACTGTTTTCGTAATTTGAATATTCTGTGTTAATATTTGTAGTGAGACGAGTAATTTATATAGACCACCTTGACAAATTCTGCTCCCGTAACTCTATGATTTAGATGGTTATTAATTGTTATAAGATACCCGTACCCAAAGACTGTAAAGTTTCACAGATCACACCAATATTTAAGAGAGGCGGTTGGATCAGTCCACTACATTACAAGACCCTTATCATCAAGGTCGATATGCAGCAGGATTGTGGAACATATATTGTGTTCGAACATTATTAATTACCTCGAACAGAACGGTCTATTGACACATACTCATCACAGATTTAAAAAACATCGTTCTTGTGAAACACAACTAGCTCTTTATGCACACGAAGTGTTGAGTGCTATTAACAAAGGATTTCAAATTGATCCCGTGTTTCTAGATTTCCAGAAGGCTTTTGACAGCGTACCACGCAAACGGCTTGTAATGAAATTGCGTGCTTATGGGATACCGACTCAGTTATTTGTCTCGATTCGTGGTTTCCTGTCAGACAGGCCGCAGTTCGTAATAACTACCGGAAAGTCAGCGAATAAAACGGAAGTTATTTCTGACTCTCTCCAAGGTAGTGTATAGGCCCACTGTTGTTCCTTAACTGTATAAACAATTTAGGGGACAATCTGAGCAGCCGTGTTAGATTGTTTGCAGATGATGCTGTCGTTTATCGTCTAATAATCTCACCAGAAAATGAAAAAAAATTCAAAACGATTTAGACAAGATATCTGTATGGTGCGAAAAGAAAACTGGCAATTGATCCCAAAAATGAAAACTGTGAGGTCATCTACATGAGTACTAAAAGGAGACCGTTAAACTTCGGTAAATCTAAAGGCCGTAAATTTCACTATATACTTAGAAGTTACGGTTACGAACGATTTAAATTGGAAATAACACCTAGAAAATGTTGTGAGGAAGGAGAACCAAAAACAGTGATTTACTGGCAGAACACTTAGAAGATCCAACACATCTGCATACTAAAAAGACTGTCTATACTACCCTTGTCCATCCTCTTTTGGAGTACTGCTGCGCGGTGTGGGATCTTTCGCCTTTTTGCTGACATCGGTGAAATTTAACCCAGCACATTTCGTAGGGAGCATCAGAATGTCATATTTGACTTTGAAAATACGTCCGCGGCTCAAAAAATGCCCTAGTACAGATGCGATGCTTTTAGACACAGTCGCCGGCCGTTGTGGCCGAGCGGTTCTAGGCGCTTCAGTCTGGAACCGTGCGACCATTACGGTCGCAGGTTCGAATACTGCCTCGGGCATGGATGTGTGTGATGTCCTTAGGTTAGTTAGGTTTAAGTAGTTCTAAGTTCTAGGGGACTGATGACCTCAGATGTTAAGTCCCATAGTGCTCAGAGCAATTTGAACCATTTTAGATAAAGTCGCAGGTAGTGGCAGAATTGTGCTACGTAATTAACTTTGGAAGTGATGTATAAATTTGCCACTGTTACTTTCTGAAGTTCATCGAGTTTCCTAATACTATGTGCTTGTACAGAGGCACGTACGCTGTTAAGTAATTTTCGATAATTCGCAGCAATAGTGTGCTTGATATTTCTTTTAAAGTCTATGCCGAGACATTTCATGGTTACAAGCTCACGTAACAGACCCGGCGTTTGCGTCCCAATTCCACGGCCGATGTTGAAAATCCCCGACTTTGTTCTATTAAGTTTTGCACCAGATGTCTGTTCATATTTTGTTATTGTTTGTAGTGCGCTCTCTACTTCAGTGCTATTCACGACTAGGAAACCTACATCATCAGCGTACGCCTTGCACACGGTCTTTTCTCCATGTATTTGTAGTTCTTGTAGATGTTTCGTAAGGGAAGCAAGCAGGGGTTCGGTGTCGATGGCGAAGAGTGCCGTTGACATTGGACATCCTTGCCTAATGGAGCTGGTGACGTCAATCGGTCGGCTAATGTGTCCATTGATGACAAATCTGGCTGAGTTGTTTGTTAATGTATTTATTACTACTGCAATGAATCGAAGCGAGAAGCCCATTGCGCCCATGGTCCGAAGGATAAAATGATGATTAACCCTGTCGAAGTCTTTAGACGTCAGCCGTTGAGCTGAGGTCCCTGTAATCGCAGAGGATCTGGATAATTTTCCTGTCTTTGCCCACACTTGTTTGATAAGGGCCAGTGACGCTGGTCATTGTGGTTTTCAGCCTGCGAGCGAGGATGTCTCCAAAGATTTTGTAATCGCTGTTTAAAAGCGTAATTGGCCTCAGAGCGCATACAGTTTTCGTGTTGGTAGTTTTTGGCACTAACACAACAAGTCCCTCACGAAATTCTTTCGGGATGTCATTTTCAGGGTTTAGCAGTTCGTTGCAATTGAGAGTAAACTTGGGTTTTACGAGGCCACTGAATTTGCGATAAAATTCTGCCTGAATTCCGTCTGCCCCTGGAGCCTTATTTTTCATGCTTCCATATACAGCTTTTTCGACATCTTCTTCAGTCACTTTCGAGATGAGAGTTTGTGCTTCCGCGTGGCATAATTTGCCTTGTAGGTTGATCATTAATTCGTCTTGAAGCTGTTCGTCAACTGGTTGACTAGACATTAAGGATTGAAAATGCTGCACGATTGCCTCTTTAATCTCTCGTTGCTTCGTCAGCTTCCTTCCATCATCAGTTGCTATTTCAGATAATATCTTGCGAGACGCCCTTTTGCTTTCACGAATGACATGATAAATGGAAATGACCTCGTGCTGTGCTATATTCTGGGCACGCGACCTTATTTGGTAGCCTTCCACTTGTTTACGCCGAAGTGTCAACATTTTTGCTTTAATTTTGTTAATTCTATCGTAGTTGTCCACAACTGTTGCGTCGGTCTAGTACAAATCCCTCAGACAATGAAAGTAGAAATCTATAGTTGATTTGTACCAAAAGTTTTTGTCTTTTGAGTAATTTATGAAAAATCTCCGTATTTTAGGTTTGGTATGTTTCAGCCGTTAGTCAATGCCATAGTTGTAAGAGCTAAATTTGCTTTCAAGATCTCTCTATACTTTGTAAAATGCCTCCTGACAAGCATGGTCTTCCATATGTGACACCTTGAGCTTGCATGTGCCTCCACCTCGGTAGGTCCCTTGTTTTATCAGATTTATTGTGCACCGGCCGGTGTGGCTGAGAGGTTCTAGGCGCTTCAGTCTGGAACCACGCTGCTGCTACGGTCGCAGGTTCGAATCCTGCCTCGGGCATGGATGTGTGTGATGTCCTTAGGTTAGTTAGGTTTAAGTAGTTCTAAGTCTAGGGGACTGATGACCTCAGGTGTTAAGTCCCATAGTGCTCAGAGCCATTTGAACCATTGATTGTGCGTATGTACGCAGCATGATCTGAAAAACGGTGGGCCATACTTCGGACTGCAAAATGTGGTGTTTCAAATTGTGGGTTACGGATATCCTGTCTAGAAGGCTCGCCGAGTGACTTGCGGTGTGAGTGAAGCCAGGGGCTACACCGTGCATATGTTCCCATGAATCTATTAGTCTCAAGTCATTAACTATAAGTTCCAGTTCAGTACACTTGTTGAAACTTGGGAGTTTGGTCTTTGGCATGCAAAACACAATTAAAATCTCCTCCCAGGATAATGTGTTCATATAGAGTTCCAAATAGAGGGACAACTTCTTCTTTAAAGAACTCCGCTCTGCGTTGCCTGTTGCTGGATCCTGAAGGAGCATATACGTTAATGAGTCGTATTCTGTTTATTGTGGTCGCTATGCCTTTACTGTTAGGTAGTTCTACCACATCTTGGACTACTATGCCATCCTTTGTGAGCAGAGTTGTGCTCACTTCCGTTCCATGCCCTGGGTTTGTAATGTCGTTGAAGCCAGGTACGTTACCAAGCTCAATGTTTGTCACTTCATGTAAAAGGATAATATCACTGTCAGAAGCATATATAAAATCTTTTAAGTTCTGTAATTTAAAGGAATTATAAATCTTATTAATGTTTACTGTAGCGATCTTGTATGCTAGTATGTCGGACATTGTTCGATCTACTTGATCAGACTTTAAAAAACATTCTTCCGTTTTGTCTCGCAAGCGTCAGCTTTAAAATGTATTTTAATAATATTCACCAGTAGCAAACGTTTCAGTGGTGTGTCGTTGTTCTTTAGAAAGTTCGTTCACGGAGACGTCTTCGTTGAAGAAATCAGCCACCTTTGGGGCTGGCGGACAGTCTGTTTTAGTTTCTGAAACCTCTGTCATTTCTTCATCCGCATTGTTATGGTCGCTTTGATCTGCCCAGCTGGTTGACGTTGTCGTCGTGGGTGGGACGAGTGAATCTTCAGGAGAGTGGCTGGTTTCTTGGGGATGCGTGGATACTTTCTTTGTTAGCTTTCCTTGGACGTCTCGTTTTTCCAGCGCAGAAGGGGAACGCTCCTCAGAAACTGGTGTCGCTTTCGTGTTGCTATAGATCTGTTGGCTTAAGCTACTACCTATTTCCAAAGCTTTTTGTCGCAGTATGGGAGCTGTCTCCTCTGCACCTTTGCGCGCCAGCCTGAGTTTCTTATTTTTCTTTGGAGAATTGCCTCTCGACGGACTTTCTTCAGTATCCAAGTTAGTTTCGCTTTCCTGCAAGGTATGTCGGTCTTCAACTTCCGGCGGATCTGCTTCCTTTACAGTTGCAGGAGCCTGATTCGGTGGAACTTCAACTGTTTTTGTAGATTGGCGGGACTCTTGTAGGTCGTTAGCTATGATGACACTGACGTCCACCGGAATTTCAGTGTCTAGAATACTTGTATTTGCACACGATTCAGGGGCTGAGGAAGCAGTCGGCCGTGCACGTGACACGTCGGCGTAAGTTCCAGGCAGTGTTGTCATCGGCGGTGGCCTGGCGGCCTCGCCGGCCGGAAGCTGTGCCACTCGCCGCTGTATACATTCTGCGCGAAAGTGTCCAGCTTGTTACAGACGCCACAGGTTCGCGGTTGGTCGTCATAAATTACAATCCTTCTATACCGGCAGACGTTGATGTACCACGGGATGTGCTTTTGTAACTCGAAGCTGCCGTACTCCGTTTAGTACTGGAAATTTATGCGCGCTTGACCATTACTCGGCTAAGTTGCTGAGCACTTTCCCAAAGAGTGAAATTACGGCATTAATTTGTTCTGTTGTAATATCAAAAGGCAACTCGAAGATTCGAACTGTGCGAATGCCAAAACCAACATGTGCAACGGTGACTTCACCAACGTTTCTATCAGAATGCTCAAATTTCGTAACACTTCCGGAAGACTCAACTATTTTCTCGCACAACTCGGCACTACGCAATTTTACAAACACAACACAAGCTACAATAGATAGGTGGATCCCTATTATACCATTAAAGGAGAGCTTCACATCTTCTTCTAACCAACTCTCTATTTCAAACGACTTGGATCGAGCATATCGAGAAACAAAAGTAAGTTTCAATGTATCTTTTCGACTTGGTTGGGCCATCACTTCATACTATTCATAACGTCTCGAAGTGTTCTATATACAGAGCATTAAGCTGCAGCAAGCGCAAGACTTACCACGCGGAAGCACAGACGGCGCAGTGCACACCACACTACGTCCTACCCCCAAGCCGTCCGCCGACTAACTGACGCTGCGTGATACAAGGACCATTCTAGTCTTCATAGCTCCAATTTAATGCCAATACGAAATTTTTTCTATGACAACAAATACTTTAGTTCGAGAAATACAACAGGAGCGTGTGAGGTTACCAGATAAATCGATTACTACTGTCATGATTGCTATTATTATCTTCATTATGCTGCTACTACACATGTGATTGAAGGAAAAGTATAACCATCTGGAAAAGTAGAACCATCTGGAGGTAAAACACTATTCAAAATGCAGGGATGTTAGTGTCTGGCGTTAAATGTCAAGTGTATGCTTTACAGATGACTTGGTCAGACTGTTGTGACTCATATGGGAGTTACATTGCTGCTGATTAGTATCTCCCTCATTTTGGGGTGTCATGTTTAACAAACTGCCGAAAAGACCATATGCAGTATGCAATATAGTAATAAAAATTGATTACAACTTATCATGATAGCTGTACATAAACGTTTGCCCTCTTAAACCAAAATACCCCAAATCATTACGAATTAGCAAGAGAAATTTAAAAAAAATCATTCAGTGCCACACTTAAGTCAATATTAATGACAGAAGCAGGAAAAATGGGATTAACATATGTGCACTTATGTAAATGTTGTGTCTCTACATCCACGAACTAGAGAATAGAGGTAGCGATATAATGGCGGAGAGGCTTGCATTCGATGTCTTTACAGACTGTTGATCTGCCTTCGAAATTCTGTTTTACAGAGGAGCAAAAAGTATTGTCGTCACTAGTATTTGAACCGACAGCAAGCGCAGTTTGCAAGTTCATGTCGAAACACTTTACCCCTAAACTAGCAGTCATCTGCAACAAACCTTTCCTCCTTGTCGCCTCAATCGTAGATTCGTCAGCTGAACAGCGACGTAAATAGCGAAACCAGCTGCAGTTTCTGTTGAAACCAGCTTCCTGGAATCAAAATTATTCATTTGATGGTTCAAATGGCTCTGAGCACTATGGGACTTAACGTCTAAGGTCATCAGTCCCCTAGAAATTAGCTGCGACCGTAGCGGTCGCGCGGTTCCATACTGTAGCGCCTAGAACCGCTCGGCCACCCCGGCCGGCTATTCATTTGATACATTCTATATCATCCTCTAAGGGAGAATCATTCAGGATATTTAATGAGAATGATAAGATATTAGTGAGTGAATTCAGAAGGAAACTTTTGCACCAGCCCGGCAAGTAATTCAAACGCCACATTTGCTGCCAAATTTATGCTGCAATGTTGCCAATTCTCCATTATACTGGTGACAGGTAGAAGACGTCTGCTAACGCGAAAAGTCTCTTCAGCTTGTAACCACAGGACAAGCTCGCGCAACACAGACGTGGCAGCGCCGGCGTTGGCGCTAGCGCCGGTTGCTACCACTTTGACGGGGACCTGAATTAACAAACGTAAAGGCCAATTAGCTACCGATTGCAACTTGAACATCAGCTATAAATATCGGGGGAATAATTTACGGGGTCGTCCTTTTAAGTAGCTGTCGTAGCAATTTTTGTTATTATGTCTTATAAGAACTTCAAACTAAAAAAAATTATTTTCCAGAAGCGATTAGGTTCTGTAGTATCACTTGTCGCCGTTAACAGAATGAGTAATTAATATTATTTTTGCTATTAAATACGTGAAAATAATTTTTATTACGTAGGCTTTCTTTGGCACTACTGCTGACACATAATAAAACAGACGAAACCACAACATGACACTGATTACAAAACGAGAACATCAACAAAGACATTTCATAGACTGCGAATAACACATTCTTTCATCTACATCTATATTTCACAAGCCACATTAATGTTTGTGATACAGGGCACTATATATACCACTATCATTTCCCCATTTGTTAGCTGCAGACGTGAATATTTCGTAGGAAGAACGATTGCTGGTAAACCTCTGTGTGCGCAAGAGCCTCTCTAATTTTATCCCCATGGTCTTTCCGCGTGATGTAAGTTGGAGGATCCATATATTAGCTGACTATTCATGTGTCGTAAGCTCTGGGTATTATACAGCTGTGCATACCGCCATGTGGGATCCCTCTGTTGCAGCGTCGGCAACTAAAAGTGACTAAGCATCTCTCTGAAGCTTTCGTGCTTACTAAATAACCGTGTAACTAACGCCGTTGCTCTTGTTTGGCTTTTAGAATGACGAGTAGCTTTCAAGTATTTGTCAAACGATTGATTTGTAAGCTATCAGTCAGCACACCTGGACTTGAAACGAAATGACGAAATTTTTTGTGCTAAATCAAGACCCTTATCTCCGTGTTAACTAACTACGAAAGACGTGTAATATACTCTCCTTCACAAGTGACTACGTGAGCATGTGTTGAAAATTGCAATGGTGAGATGTAAAATTTTGTGACAGGGTTTTGTACCCAGCACGTTATCGGATGAGTAAGTCCAATCAAATGTTAAATATCGAATTCACCAGCAGCGAGATTTATCAATATGTAATAACGATACACTCATTTTCTACCCAGGAAACGAACCCGGCATCCGCTGTTGCGTTTATCCATCTATAAACAGATTTAAACTATTAACTGCTTGCTCACCAGTAGTAAGATGCTCACATATTTGACTGGAAATAATGGCAGCTATAGTTATTGTCGACAATTCATGAAGGGACATTAAAAATGAAAATTATTTTCGCTTATACTTCGGTGTGCACACACTATGACTCACAAGGAAATTATAATTTTTTTTGTACTGGACCACGATTCCAACCGAGATATGTTCCATTCATAGAGAAACGAATTCCAACTCCATTCCATCACCAAAATTTTCTACGTCTCAGATTAACATTAAATATAAGCTGTGAACGCAATGCCCATTGGGCCATTAAATGAAAAAAAAAATAGTGCATGTTTACCCGAACAGAAATTCTGTCTTCTGCGACTACCGACTTCCTAGTGGTGCAGTTTAAACAGGCTCTGACCCTGTTGCTGGGGAAGGTTCAAATGGTTCAAATGGCTCTGAGCACTATGGGACTCAACTTCTGAGGTCATCAGTCCCCTAGAACTTAGAACTACTTAAACCTAACTAACCTAAGGACATCACACACATCCATGCCCGAGGCAGGATTCGAACCTGCGACTGTAGCGGTCTCGCGGTTCCAGACTGTAGCGCCTAGAACCACTCGGCCACCCCGGCCGGCGCTTGGGAAGGGATATGGTGTTTATGCGGATTGTGAACTATGGTGTTGCATAATATTCTTCACTTGGCGGTAACAGAAATCCAGTAAATCTGTTAGTGAGTGTTAAAAATGAACGACCTATGTGAGAATCGAACCCACACCAAGCAATTATCAAACTAGGATCAACAACTATACCGTAACAGTAATTTCGTGTGCAATGAATACATACCGATTGCAGAATTTAAGAATTTAAAGCTCTGCATCAATTCCTGTTCAGGTCGTGCAACATCATACACCAGCACGGTGCTCGTGATGCCAACTGCATTGTTCTTTTCGCTTGAATCTGTAATCACTGAAATAAAATCACATAACCTCCCAACACGAGAGGTTTAATTTCCTTCCTCCATTCCTGCTGGGAGATGTGTTTTCTTATTGATCAGACCTTTTTCTTCCTGCCAGCGAAATGTGGCAAAATGTGGCCTGTAATAGATCCACAGCCCGCTATTTTAATGTTGTTGTAGGTGAAGGACTTTAGTTTCCTCTTAAAACGTCTTAAGCAACAACGTTCTCTGATTTCCCAAAACTGAAATGCTCATTGTCGAGATAGGAAGAGTTTTAAATCAAAGTCCCCAAAGTCTGAGGCAGGTGTATCTCTTCGTCTGACGGCACTGCGTAAGTATTTATTCTAAGAGGCATCACAAGTTGTGTTTGTATAGCTGTAGAAATCATCAGTTCAAGCAGAGTTTAGCGCCTGTAGGTATGGTACTGCTAGAAATACAGAAGTATTATATACTGAAGGCTGAATTCATCTTGAAACTGAGGCGTATTTATAATACGGAAGCTACTGGAGGTTAAATGTTCTTGATTTCCTCCACAGAGCATCCGAAGGCGTATACACACAATACTACAAATAATGTAAACGATAAAAGTAGCATTGTCTATCTAAACTAATGACTCGTTGTTTACATCAAATTAGCGCTTTAGCCACTACGCTAACCCGCCACTCGCTGAATGTGTTGTTACAGACGTATATGGCGTGCTTTAGCGAGACCACCATGACTTGAATCACTACATGAACCTAAATGTTGCTTTAAATCTCTGAAAACGATTTCATTATTACTATGTATTAAGATTAGAGACAAAATAATTGCAGTGATACTCAAAATAATACTTAAGAAGAACTTATTTATGAAATATTTTTCGTAGCATGTAGACGGGAATGAATGTGACTTCTGAGGCGAAGAAAGTGCTGTCCCGCTTGTATGGCACTTTGTTTTCTCTTGCCTTGTCACTAGGTTCTTACCTGCAATGTCTCAGCTCAAGGAATTCGATAAAGGTAGCATTCTTGCGCTTTATGGAGATGGATACTGTATCAGCGCCATTTCCCGTGCCCTGGGCTACAGCTAATCTACGATTCATCTCTGGGTAAAGAGGGAGGCGGATGAAGGCCACGTCAACCGCCGTCATCGCCCTGGGCGTCCACGGACTACCAGGAGTATCAAGACAATAGTATACCCCAATGCATTGATGACGACCCATTCAGGACTAGCACAGAAATAAGGAACATCCTTCAGCTAAGTGTGAGTAGGTCGACCTTAAGATGACGTCTCAACGAGAAGGGAAGGTATGGACGAAAATCCGCCGTTATGGAAATGTTGAAAGAGCTGCCAGGTTAAACTTCGCTCTGGATTACAAGAATAAGTCACTTCAATACTGGGACCAAGTTATATTTACGAACGAGAAGGTGTTTTCTACTACGCAAAATAATTCTGTCCTTGTATACCGACCACGTGGAGCGAGATTTGACAGAAACTATGTTCATCAGAGGCAAAGGTGTGGCCGAACTTCTGTCACAGTTTGGGGATGGACATCAGCAGATGGTTGTGGCGTTTTGTGGGAACTGGACTGTCCGCTTTCTAGTCATTACTACTGCCAAATACTGGCGAACGTAATGTTTCCTTCTGTTCGTCAGAGGTTTTCGGGAGGCAGTATAATATTTCAACATGACCGTTCCCCAGTCCATGCAGCGAATTGTGTAAAACAATGGTTTCAAATGAATGGAGACATCGATCTCCTGGACTGGCCTCCAAAACGTGCTGACCTCAATCCTGTAGAGCACGTATGGGCAGAGATGGAGAAAATTATTAGGTGTAGAAGACCTACACCATTAACCAAGACATCGCTGTCCGAAGCAGGTGTAATATAGCTAAATCGAAAACGATTGATCATCACCAGCTAAGACATTTAACTGAAATAAGATCATAATATACACATAAATCAATTAGTGTATTTCACTCTTTTTCAGTGATTTAAAGACTGTTGATTTTAAATTATTTTGTGATCATTGATCAGGAAGGTCAAGACGACTATGGGAACAATCAATTTTTTTTCACATGGCACATGACGTCAAATCCGATGAGGCCATCAAAGCGAAAGAATTAATTTTGTTTGACTTCAATGAGAAGGCATATTACTTTGAGTTATTTGTGCAGGCAGGACTCCAGTACAGACGGGAGCATAAAAGAGAGATTATTTTTATTTAATACTGAGTGGAAAAAACAATACCGAAAGCGAATAATCAGAAAAGTGCGAGTATGACTCACACTATGTGAGTTCTGTACACAATTACGTACTTAGATAACAGTGATTCCTTTTGCTTATTGCCCTGGTGCAAGTTTTTGTACTGGACACCACTTCGGTGACTTGTGTGTTCCTAAACTACTCCAGTCATCGAAGCGGGGAGAAGCCAAGTATAGTTAAATGGGTAAACCAAAACACGAGATGTTTCTGGCCAATCGTTACATCATTGAGAGGTGAACCCTAGGTTAAAATGAAGACTGAAAAATCCATGGCATAAAGGAGATTCGATCCTGAGACTCTCCTAACTGCAGGAGCGCACTTTACCGCTTTCTTCTTTTTTCAATTTCTACATCTACATCTACATTTATACTCCGCAAGCCACCCAACGGTGTGTGGCGGAGGGCACTTTACGTGCCACTGTCATTACCTCCCTTTCCTGTTCCAGTCGCGTATGGTTCGCGGGAAGAACGACTGTCTGAAAGCCTCCGTGCGCGCTCTAATCTCTCTAATTTTACATTCGTGATCTTCTCGGGAGGTATAAGTAGAGGGAAGCAATATATTCGATACCTCATCCAGAAACGCACCCTCTCGAAACCTGGCGAGCAAGCTACACCGCGATGCAGAGCGCCTCTCTTGCAGAGTCTGCCACTTGAGTTTGTTAAACATCTCCGTAACGCTATCACGGTTACCAAATAACCCTGTGACGAAACGCGCCGCTCTTCTTTGGATCTTCTCTATCTCCTCCGTCAACCCGATCTGGTTGTTTGTTCGTTATCGTTCGTTGCACCTGAGCGGGGCGGACATCTTAAAACATCCTTTTAAGTTCGTTGTTGACCTCACTTCTCAGTTTTTTTTTATTATAGAGGGCAGCAAACGCTCTGACCGAACACTCTGGGCTACCGTGCCGGCGTCGCTAAACCCGCAGGTCCAATACTTCCGACCAATATTCGTCTGTGGCTTTTATGGATTACATTTTAGAATATCAGAACGTTTGACATACCAGGCTGTATCTTTCGAGAGAAGTAACTTAGGAGGTTAAATTTATTTACACAGCCACGGGAGCGTAGACCTTAGCACGTGGCACAAATTTCTACTTCATATCCTTACATGTCCAGAGAACAAGAGGTCTTAGCAGACGGAAAGACAGGCAGATGGTTAACAAATGGTAAAGAAAACGTGTTTTTCCGTGCCACATCATTACAAATCAACAATTTTCGGATTTATTGATTTACTTGTACTTTATTACATTATGTATCTGCACACACTGCTAAATTCCAAACTTTTGTGTTAGTTCTGTGGCGCTCCTGTTTGATTGTGGACTGAACATAGACAAAGAGCATTTCGCGGCCGAATTTACATAATCTGTCTGATAATCCTTAATGACTTGGGGTACTTTGAATTAATCAGACAGACGTTTTCTGTGCCTTTATCGTGATAAGTTGTATTTCTTTTTTTTCTGAGTAAAGTGCATATTAAATATGGACTTTAGTTGCTTCTGCAAACGAAACATCGTTCCCCCTATAATTCGTCGCGCCCATGAACGACAAAATACATATAGAACTACGTGACCATGGGATAGTAAAGCTACAGAAATCACTTATCAGAAGAATGGACACTGCACCTGCAAGTATACCAACTGGATTATACACAAAGTATGAGAAAGGAGTTGCTCCTTTCCTAACATCATTTTACCGTAGATGTCCTGATGAGCCATCCTAATGATTGGAAAGAAGCACAGGTTAATCTCATTTTCAGGAAGGGTCGTCAGAAAGATGCACAAAACTATAGGTCTACATTTCTGACGTCGGTCTGTTGCAGAACTTCGTAATATGTTTCATGCTCGCACATTAAACAAGATTCACAGTTTCAAAATCTACTCTGTAAGAATCAACACGATTTCCATAAACAAGGATCGAGTGCAACTCAGAACGCTCTGTTCGCCCACGAGCTCCCAGATGACCAGGTAGATGCCATGTTCCTTGGCTTCTTACAATCTTGACTTCTTACAATCGTTTGAACAGTACTTAAATACTGCTCATCATTCTGAGATCCGTACCAGGTTGGATAGTCAAAATAGAGAAGATCCAAGTAATTCTTTAGTTATTGGATTATTTAGTAAGCACGAAAGCGTCAGAGAGTCGCTCATTAATTTCCAGATGAAGGCGCTGCAAAAGAGGCAGCCTCCACGGCGGTATGGTCTACTGTTTAATACCTAGACCATAGGTAACTTGAATTGTCAGGCAATAAGTTGCTTCTTCCTACTTACATCTCGCAGAAAGACGGTGAAGATAAAATCATAGAGATTAGACTGCACAAAGATGCTTACCAGCAATCGTCCTAGCCACGAAACATTCGTGCCTGAAGCAAGCAATTGGAGAAGTGATAGTGATGTAGAAAGTGCCCTCTGTCACACACCCTAACATGGCTTGTGAGATATAGATGAAACAATGTGTTATTCGCAGTTTATGAAATGTCTTTATTGATGTTCGCGTTTTGTAATCAGTGTCATGTTGTGGTTTCATCTGTTTTATTATGTGTCAGCAGTAGTGCCAAAGAAAGACTACGAATAAAACTTATTTTCACGTATTTAATAGCAAATAGAACATTATTTTCTCATTCTGTTAACGGCGACAGGTGATACTACAGAACCTAATCGCTTCTGGAAAATAATTTTTTTTAGTCTGCAGTTCTTATAATACATAATAACAAAAATTGCTGCGACAGCTACTTAAAAGGACGACCCCGTAGATTATTCCCCCGATATTTATATCTGATGTTCAAGGTGCAATCGGTAGCTAATTGGCCTTTACGTTTGTTAATTCAGGTCCCCGTCAAAGCGGTAGCAACCGGCGCTAGCGCCAACGCCGGCCGTACCACGTCTGTGTTGCGCGAGCTTGTCCTATGGCTACAAGCTGAAGAGACTTTTCGCGTTAGCAGACGTCTTCTGCCTGACACCAGTCTAAAGGAGAATTGGCAACATTGCAAGCATAAATTTGGCAGCATTGTGGCCTTTGAATTACTGCCTGGACAGGTGCAAAAGTTTGCCTCTAAATTCACTTACTAATATCTTATCATTCTCATTAAATATCCTGAATGATTCTCCCTTAGAAAATGATATAGAAGGTATCAAATGAATAATTTTGATTCCAGGAAGCTAGTTTCAACAGAAGCTGCAGCTCGTTTCTCTATTTACATAGCTGATTAGCTGTGGAATCAACGATTGAGGCGACAAGGAGGCAAGGTTCGTTGCAGATGGCTGTTAGTGTAGTGGTAAAGTGTTTGGCATGAAATTGCAAACTGCGCTTGCTGTCGGTTCAAATACTAGTGGCGACAATGCTTTTTGCTCCTCTGTAAAATAGAATCTCGAAGACAGATCTACAGTCAGTTTAGACATCGAATGAAAACCTCTCCACCATTATATCGCTACCTCTATTCTCTAGTCCGTGGATGTATAGACACAACATTTACAGAATTGCACACATGTTAATCCCTTTTTTCCTGTTTCTGTCAATAATATTGACTTAAGTGTGGCACTGAATGATTTTTTAAATTTCGCTTGCTAATGCGTAATGATTTGGGGTATTTTGCCTTAAGAAGGCAGACTTTATTGTACCGATATCATGATAAGTTTTAATAAATTTTTATTACTATATTGCGTACTGCATATGGTCTTTTCGGAAGTTTTATTAAACACGACACCCCAAAAATGAGGGAGATATTAATCAGCAGCAATGTAACTTCCATATGATTCACAACAGTCTGACCAAGTCATCTGTAAAGCATACACTTGACATTTAACGGCAGACGTTAACATCCCTGTATTTTGAATAGTGTTTTACCTCTAGATTTCACATTTAACAAGCGTCGTTGCTAGGCGCAAATAAATAAAGAAAAGCAACACGATGTCTGCTCTCAAATAAATGTTTCAGCAATTAATTTAATTTTAATGCGATTAACGAAGAATTGGAAATTTCCGACATTAAATCGAAAAGTATTCCCTATACGTGGAAGGAACTACATATTTACTATGTTTGGCAGATGGTTCTAAAAATGATGAAAGAGCTTATACCTTTCCTTCAATCGCATGTGTAATAGCAGCATAATGAAGACAATAATAGCAATCATGACAGTAATCATCGAATTATCTGGTAATCTCACACGCTGCAGTTGTATTTCTCGAACTAAAGCATTAGGTGTCATAAAAAAAATTTCATATTGACATCAAATCGGAGCTATGAAGACTAGAATGGTCCTTATATCACGCAGTCATGAGATTAGAATAATACCCGCTTTGGAAACTAGCAGGTAATTAACCAGTTAATCGAGCGAGCCGGATTTTTTCACAGCTTCTTGGAGCGTCATCGGACACAACACCACATTCAGGAGGTTGCCAACTGTGAGTTGCAGTGATCTGCTGGGTTGATCAGGCCGGCACGATAGCTCTGCATGTTCGGACAGAGGGCTGCTCGCCCTATGTAATAAAAAAACTGAGTAAACGAATCAACGATCAACTTGAACGGATGTCTGGTGTCGTCCGCCCAGACCAAACGCAACGAACAATACAGAAAAAAATAAAAAATAAAAAGTGAAAAGATCGTAGTTTGACAATTGCGGAGTATAGGTTCGATTCTCACCCATGGCGTCCATTTTTAACATTTACGAAAAGATCTAACTCACCTATGGTCGCACACTGGTTCAGAAGCCGCATTAAAGGTAATATCCCTTCAATATCAACAGCGTCAGAGCCTGTTTAAATGGTACTATAACAAAGGCGACAGCCGCCGAAGGCACAAACTCTGTCGCCAGTAAAACAGCACTAGAAAGTTTATTTAATTTAATTTAGGAATGGTTATTTCGTTCACAGTGTTAATATTTAACTTGAACTTGAGACGTTGCAATTTTTGGTCCTCGACTGGAATGCGAATTCAGATGTCTAGGAATGGAACGTATCTGGATTGCAACCCTGGTCCAGCACAAACATATTCATAATTTCATTTTGTGCACACTGGCCTACCACCGAAAAATAATTTGCATTTTTAATGTCTGTTCATGAATAGTCATCAACAACGATAGGTACCGTTATTTCTAGTGAAACATGCGAGCATCTCACTACTGGTGAGCAAGCCGTTGATACTTAACGTCTATTTGTGGATGGGAAACAGTGACAGTACGCACCGGTTCGATTCCCAGGCAAGCCAAACAAACTGTACCCTCATCTCATATTGGTACAGATAACTGCTGGTAAATAAATTATATTTTTAACATCTGATTTTACTTAGTTAACCATCCGATAACGTGCTGGGTAGAAAATCCCGTCACAACGTTTTAAATCATAGCATTCCAATTTTCAGCACATGCATACTTGGTTACTTGTGAAGGAGAGTATATTAAACGTCTTTCGTGGTTAGTTAACAGGGCGATAATGGTTTTGATGTAATAGAAATAATTTCGTCATTTCGTTTCAAGTTTAGACGTGTTAACTAATACTGGTGAACACCTTCATATTTCATGTCTCTTTTCGGCTAGTCAGTAATTATGGTCGTTGCCTTGATCAAGTCCTGGGCAGGTGCGAAAGTGTATTTTAGTTAGTAGTGGCTACGTCTGCTGGGTTTCTGTACAGGTCCAGAACAAAAAAGTCGTTATGTCATTTATAGTCCAAACATGTGGGCAAATAACTCTTCATGAATAATTAGTACAGTGACGTTACTGGTTAAACTCCATTAATAATGCGGTTTCTGTAGAGCGTTTACTGCTGTTGATCGCGTTTTCTTTAACTAGCTCCTTTAACGACCAGTTTATGCAAAAATCATCACTGGGACATATAGCAGGTGCGGGAAACCCTTATACAGCGGAAAAATACTTAGAACTGTCATAGACCTTTATTAGTCCAGATATTGTCTCAGAATATCTTGTTCATGCAAACATTTACTTTGTTTAAGGATTGCTACATAATTTATGTGCCATAGTTAGTTTATTCAGATTGTAATGAGATGGTAACGCTTTTGAAAATCATTGTAACCTGTACAAGCGTTAGGGACTAACTCATCTCTAATTTCGTCTTTTTCTAGTTTTTGCAGTATCATGGTGTGATGTTACATCCCACTGATTGCCTTAAAGAAGAGTGTTGTCTAGTAGTCTCTCGTGGTATCCATTTTGTATAGTCGAACGACTGTACCGCAAAGCGATTAGAAGACCCCCTCTAGACAGCTACGTTATGCTGGTTGCATGCAAATCAGGCGGATCACAATTCAGGTCGTTCGGATACTTTTGCGCATGATAATATATCATGCACTGATTGATTGCCATGTTGCCCATTTCATAATATCCCATGCATTTTTCTACCTGAATGTACATAATTCTCGGTATTTTACTGACGTTTCATAAAATATCACATTTATTCCTGTAAGTATTTTGTAGATCGCCAGTAAGACAGCTTGACTACATCTGGAACGGGTTCACATTCGCATTCACGTATTTCATGTCAGATCTTGACTTATTCTGGTCTCTATATATTATGTTTGCCGGCCGGAGTGGCCGAGTGGTTAAAGGCGCTACAGTCTGGAACCGCACGTCCGCTACGGTAGCAGGTTCGAATCCTGCCTCGGGAATGGATGTGTGTGATGTCCTTAGGTTGATGATGATGATGTTTGGTTTGTGGGGCGCTCAACTGCTTGGTTATCAGCGCCCGTACAATTACCCAATCTTTGCTCAGTCCAATTTCGCCACTGTCCTGGATGATGATGAAATGATGAGGACAACACAAACACCCAGTCATCTCGAGGCTGGTGAAAATCCCTGACCCCGCCGGGTGTCCTTAGGTTAGTTAGGATTAAGTAGTTCTAAGTTGTAGGGGACTTATGACCACAGCAGTTGAGTCCCATAGTGCTCAGAGCCATTTGAACCATTATCTATATATGTTTCTCTTCTTAGATGAATGTCTGTTGTCATACTGTTAAGGACTGCACAAGTTGGTGTTCTTTGTTTGTTTATTTGCAACATGCTCCATTACAATTTTTGTAATACTACATGTATGTATTGTGTGTGTAGTGTAGTGTAATTGTGATGACGATGAGAGAAGGTAGAGGGTGAAACCCAGTGGCAGCACATAGCCTACTTCTCGTGAGTAGTACCAAGAGGACTGCCAACCTTAATGTCCCCATCCTAGGTACGGACCACCAACAGTGTCACATGCCAACACTTCATGAGACAATGTAGAGAGATTCGGTATTTAAATCAGATTATTGGTGCAAAGTTTGGTAATCAGGAACTTTATGCCACCATCTCTCTTACCCTTGTTAACCAAATACTGGTAGTGAAAATTTTGTCTACCACAAGGATTCGAACCAGCTTACCCCGAGCTCATGCACCACTGCATAATCATGCATTAGTGACTTTGGCCACAGAAAGGGCTTGCCAGTTTCCGTGTACATACATTTGATTTTCCCTCATGATTTTACCTCCTGACATTCAGTGTCAAAGCAATGAAGACTGTACTTCCCCATCCTGCATCAGTATGCTGTACTCTTCAGTGTTGTGTAAAAGCTACAAGCATTACACACAACTCAACCTACACTACTGGGCGTAAACTAGAGGCCTTAACGACAGAAAATGTGTAAGATTTTGAAGACATCGCAACAACTGTGTAAGCTGTAAATATTTTTGGTTTAATGTTGCAATCTTATCACAGAAATACATGCATTTACACAGTTTACAATGTGACAATGTTACGACAGTTGTCAAATGAACACATCTTGTCCACAGAAAGTGAAATAATCCTAAACACAACAATAGTAAATTTTAACTAGAAGTTTCTTTACAAAATTATTATTAGGACTACATCATCATGTTGGCCAGTACTACAATAAATCATCCGATTCCAGTTCAAAGTTCAGTTCTATTTAGGATGACAATGAAGTCTATGGGCCGGCCGGAGTGGCCGAGCGGTTCTAGGCGCTACATTCTGGAACCGCGCGACCGCTACGGTCACAGGTTCGAATCCTGCCTCGGGCATGGATGTGTGTGATGTCCTTAGGTTAGTTAGGTTTAAGTAGTTCTAAGTTCTATGGGACTGATGACCTCAGAAGTTAAGTCCCATAGTGCTTAGAGCCATTGAACCATTTTGAACCAAGTCTATGGAGGATGGTTAGTTCTGTGTCAAGTTGAGCAAAAGATTACCCAAGGTCGCTCGAGTTTTCAGGGGACACAAGCTGGTGATCCAACAAGTTTACTCCTCTGCTCGTGGTATTTACCTTAGCTGCGATGAGTTGTCATCTGCATTCTCTGCCTCGTGATGACTGGGTGTTGTGTGATGTCCTTAGGTTAGTTAGGTTTAAGTAGTTCTAATTTCTAGGGGATTGATTACCATAGATGTTAAGTCCCATAGTGCCCAGAGCCATTTGAACTAATTTTTTTGTAATCTGCATGGCTGCTCTCGTCCTCTGACATTCCTATAAAAAACTAATTAAGCCTTTGCTGATTTTTCCAGCAGAAACTTTCCCTATGTTTCTCGTTATGTGAGAAAACATGTACTCATCCCTAGTCTTGTTATATGGTGATATGCACGCGCATGGCTGGAGCAGCGTGCATATTAAAATGCCCTCTCAGTCCTGACAAGAACAATTAACTAACTGGCTGGTTCGTTTCCCCATAGTAGGAGCTCAACGACGCTACAGCTAATATCTAGCTGAATGTCTACCGCAGTGAACACAGTGTTCACACAAATTTCTCCTCTGCGTCTTACAGAGCGGTATGTGCCTCATTCTGCACTTTACGCCAGTTCAGAGAAGAGGCTCTGAAAATGTCGCTCTTGTCTTTCTCGTAGCCTAACTGTCTCCCAAACTGTGTTCTTTCGTTCTCCACGCTGCGGCTTTCTTCGACCAGTAAGAGCATTCCTCTTATTTTGTGGAAACTCTCTCTGCCAATCGCAAGGGCCCTACCATTAAACTGTATCGAAATCTTGGCACTTAACTCCTTCTTAGTTCGTTTCCGCCAATCCGACGATTTGTGCTTGCTGCAGACGCTTAAAAGTTACATGCATACATCACATGTGCACCACTCGCTGTTCACATGATCAACTGCGTCAATGGTTTTGTTCGTATCCATTTGGAATTCTGGAACACAGTTTTCTAAAGCTCCTTTCTGTCCTACTTCTGGTGGCCCGTTACTTGCTCTCCAGTATGTGTCACCTGTCTGGTCGCTGACTCTCGCCACAGGACACCCCATAAGAGGTTTTCGTGGTGCTCCCATGGTGCAACCTCTACTTCTGCCAATGCCTGCTTCCACACAAAACGTTTCCCCTCACTGCTTGTTTCACCTTCTAGTCATTGACATGCATTATATAGGAGTGGTGTGTTAATACCATCAATTGAGTGTCATCCCTTTTGCATTACATACTTATAGGCAGATCTGTTCATTACTGCCGAGGTAAGTTAGATGTCATATTCATCTTCCTGTTATGATGTATAAAACTCTTATGTAAGGTGCGAAATTGACCTTCATTTATTCTGCCACCTTACAAATGTTATTAGTTTAGTGGGGTGTTAATGGAGCAAAATTCTTAATGGTAGCGAATTCCAGTAGTGGCCTCACATTGTTTCTTTGTGATCTTGAGTTTCTGTTTATTACATCTTCTTCCCATCACCATCAGCGATCTTTATCATCATAATTCAAATATGGGCTGTTAATTTTCTTTCTAGACGGAAATGTTTTGGAGAATCATGTCCATCCTTTTTGTGGTACTGGACACAACATGGTGACAAACGTGTTTATTGTGGTCAATAATTCCTATTACCAGAGATAACTCGATTATAAGAGGATAATAATTACCCATATCAATAACACTCTTATAATGATTTTTACTGGACTTAAAAAACTTTGCTACCACAAGTAAGTTCTGTTACTTTTAACCATTTGTAGCTTCCAACCTAACTGCGTAACACTAATTATCCTACGTAGAATGAACCCTCATACTTGGAGCTCCCCCCCCCCCTCCCCCCACCTCCACAGTGTGAATATCAACTTATCCCACATTCTATCCAGACGCGTTCTTGCAGATCTATTTAATTAATTTGATAAATCTTTTCTCATGTGTGTAAAGGACCTAAGATTAATCCCTGATGTTAAGATTGTTTCTTTTATGCTGAGCTGTAATTTCATGTAATAAATAATTGATTTTTATCAGAATTAATCCTCAGTTTGAGTTACCCACTGAAAGATAGCCACATTGTCGAAGTATTGGAGCAATGGAGCAATGCACTAAATTCAGAAGTGTGTAATGAATCCCAATAGAATCGTTCATCACCGTATGTTCTGTTCATATGGGATCACGTGCGCTTCCAATGTGTACTTTTTTCACGAAGGTCAAATATAATAGGGCTCAATCTTTTATTCCACCGTGATTCAGAACGACCCTTGCACATTCGGTAGGTGATATTTCCTCTTCAATGAGAATAGAAAGAAGTCATATATCTTATTACGGCTGTCAGTGTTGTCTCGACAATCGATCCCAAATCTATTTAACATGGTGAAAGAGACTCCCTAGAGGTGGTAGCCGCGAGCTATAACAGAGTAAACCCCAACGTTCAATGATTCCGCAGTTAATTATGAATGAGGAACAGCAGATAGGGATAATTTATGTTGCTTCACAACTGTTGATAGCAAGGGCTTACAAATTTGAAAAGGAGCGTAGCTCTTCTAGAGTGACGGTAAAGAAACTAGAATTCTTTTCCTTCATATGGATGTTTCGTATTTACAGGTTGTCCTGCCGGCTTCCTCTACTATACACTGATTTGAATCTTTTGACCAAACGGGAATCAATGCAGAAGGGTAACATAGGACAATCTTCATTGCTTCATAGTATGTCTATCATTTGTAATCATCCTTAGCGATTAGCTCATTTCGACCACTCGATTGTTCTCTTGCAAACACAGTCACTTAGATCAGGTAAAACCCTCATAGGCAGTAAACAACATTCGATAACTAAAATACAGCCTACGCTGAAAAAATATCCCCTACACGAAATTCATTTCAGCTGTTGACCCCAATAGACAAAAAACAACTGCTATTTTACGCGTCCTGCGAATTTTATTGCAACTCTTCTACGTCTTGGAAACACTTCTTTTTAGATTCCTTTTCACTATTGGGAACTAGAAAAGTTTCGTGGAGCCATATCCAGTGAGCAGGGTCGATGTAAAATCGTAGTAATTTTGAATTGAGTCACAAACTACCATACACTCTTTAGTATTTTCGCCAGGTTACGGTACAGAGATGACTGAGGGTCACATAGATTCTGTTAATGTGACGGCCACCAGTGTGGCTTCCAGCCTCACACAAGCTCATCATCACCATGGTAACAGGCAGTGCCAAAGGCTGCGCCGGAGGTATGTAGCGACAGTGATATCCAACAGGGCAGCTCCTACAGCCTTTCCCCTGCAACAGAGGACAAATCGTAGACTTTTCTGACGCAATGATGTCACATACGATTTCACTGGACACAGAGGGGTGTAAGGCTAGTTCGCATCCGTAGTAGAATACTACACGTGCACCCTGGATAGCGTCTAATTATAGACGTGAACTAAATGAACTAGCGCTTACTGGCAGCCAGACAATCATATTGATCTCCTGGCTATTTAATAGCACATCCTAATCGAAATGGCACAGACGAAACCCATCAGTCATTCTAAAGATAATGACATTGACGTCGCTGTCGTTCAGGAAACACACGCAGAGAACGAGGAACAACTAAGAAAAAGAGGTACGACTTAGCTGGTGCCACATATCACCACACTTATGGTGTGGCAACTTATGTGAGATCCAATATCGAAAATGTTCAGTTGCATTCAACATCTACTAACAACAACATACGAAGTGGTTATTCAAATCGGAGGGTACACCATAACACATACAAACCTCCTACAGTCTCATGGGCACCACACGTCCTACCACTATTGCAACACCCATCTATGTAGGCGACTACAACAGTCATCACACCCAAAGGAAATACAAAGAGAACGATGACAATGGTGAGGCACTTGCAAACTGGGCGGATGAAAACAATATATACCTCGTATTTGACGCAAAGGATAGAGATTCCTTCCATTCGGCAGCATGGAGACAAGGATATAACCCGGACCTATGCTTAGTGACCACAGGCAAGGAAAACATACCTCTGAAAATCTCTCGTAATATTCTACCAGATTTCCCACACAGCCAACATCGACCTGCTCTAATAGAGATTGGAATAACTATTGCCCTAGTTACTTCATTTCCTCTCCCGCGGTGGAATTTCCAAAAAGCAAACTGGGAAATCTTTACTAACAACCTGGATAAGTGCCTGGGATGGATACCTCCTAAACTAAAGAACTACAAGAGGTTTGTTGGAGCGGTCATAAGAAAAAAAATGGCTCTGAGCACTATGGGACTTAACTTCTGAGGTCATCAGTCCCCTAGAAGAACTACTTAAACCTAACTAACCTAAGGACATCACACACATCCATGCCCGAGGCAGGATTCGAACCCGCGACCGTAGTGGTCAAGAGGGTCATACGATCCGCAAAAAAGGCAATACCTAGAGGGTACCGTAAATAATATATCCCAGGATGGAACAAGGAATGTGAAAATCAATACCAGGCATTCCTCAACAGCAACGACCTACTGCACAATCTTAATGTGGCTCGGCGAGAACGATGGATGGAAACCGTTCAAGAACTAGACTTCAAAACGTCTAGTAGAAAAGCACGGTCCCTTTTAAGAAAACTAAATGACGACAATAAAAGCATCCACAAAAAAACACCGTTACATCCAAACAAGATTGCCTCCCATGTAGTGTCAATGTCTAAACCTCCGCGACATAGAGCTCACATCACTCAGATAAAGTATGAGCTCACAACATTAAAATCTCTCTGCGATGACCAAACGGAATTTTCCCGTCCATTCTCAGCAGAAGACATAACAAGTGCTCTCAAAGACGTAAAATCGGGAAAATCACCTGGATTTGATGGAGTCCGTCCGGAGTTCCTTCTGAACTGCGGAAAATATGCGAAAAGATGGTTAGCATAATTGTGTACAGATATTATAACACATGGCATAGCCCCTCAGCAAATGAAACGATCAGAAATCGTTTCTCTCCTACAGCCAGGGAAGCCGAGTAACGAAGCAAAGTGCTACGGTCCAGTCGCATTATTGAGCTCTGTCTATAAACTCCTGGAAAGACTTCTCTGTAATTGCATTGCCACCAAAATTCTGGAGTCAGTTCCCGTGTAGCAAGCCGGGTTCCGCCCTGCGCGCAGCTGTACAGACCAGGTTCTGTCACTAACTACATACATAGAGGCTGGGTACCAAAGTAAATTAAAAACATCAGCTGTTTTCATAGATCTGTCTGCTGCCTATGACACTGTCTGGAGACATGGCTTATTGTACAAATTCATGCGAACAATCCCTTGCCTGATAACTACCAGACTTATAGATGCCATGCTTTCTGCCAGAACATTCCAAGTAGTAACAGGAAAACAGATAAGGGTCCAAAGAACCCTGATCAACGGCCTACCACAGGGATCCGTGTTGACCGAGCGAGATGGCGCGGTGGTTAGCACACTGGACTCGCATTCGGAAGGACGACGGTTCAATTCAGCCTCCGGCCATCCTGATTTAGGTTTTCCGTGATTTCCCTAAATCGCTCCAGGCAAATGCCGGGATGGCTCCTTTGAAAGGGCACGGCCGACTTCCTTCCCCGTCCTTCCCTAATCCGATGAGACCAATGACCTCGCTGTTTGGTCTCTTTCCCCAAACAACCCAACCCCCGCTCCGTGTTGGCTCCACTACTTTTCAGCTTATATACACTCCTGGAAATTGAAATAAGAACACCGTGAATTCATTGTCCCAGGAAGGGGAAACTTTATTGACACATTCCTGGGGTCAGATACATCACATGATCACACTGACAGAACCACAGGCACATAGACACAGGCAACAGAGCATGCACGATGTCGGCACTAGTACAGTGTATATCCACCTTTCGCAGCAATGCAGGCTGCTATTCTCCCATGGAGACGATCGTAGAGATGCTGGATGTAGTCCTGTGGAACGGCTTGCCATGCCATTTCCACCTGGCGCCTCAGTTGGACCAGCGTTCGTGCTGGACGTGCAGATCGCGTGAGACGACGCTTCATCCAGTCCCAAACATGCTCAATGGGGGACAGATCCGGAGATCTTGCTGGCCAGGGTAGTTGACTTAACCTTCTAGAGCACGTTGGGTGGCACGGGATGCATGCGGACGTGCATTGTCCTGTTGGAACAGCAAGTTCCCTTGCCGGTCTAGGAATGGTAGAACGATGGGTTCGATGACGGTTTGGATGTACCGTGCACTATTCAGTGTCCCCTCGACGATCACCAGTGGTGTACGGCCAGTGTAGGAGATCGCTCCCCACACCATGATTCCGGGTGTTGGCCCTGTGTGCCTCGGTCATATGCAGTCCTGATTGTGGCGCTCACCTGCACGGCGCCAAACACGCATACGACCATCATTGGCACCAAGGCAGAAGCGACTCTCATCGCTGAAGACGACACGTCTCCATTCGTCCCTCCATTCACGCCTGTCGCGACACCACTGGAGGCGGGCTGCACGATGTTGGGGCGTGAGCGGAAGACGGCCTAACGGTGTGCGGGACCGTAGCCCAGCTTCATGGAGACGGTTGCGAATGGTCCTCGCCGATACCCCAGGAGCAACAGTGTCCCTAATTTGCTGGGAAGTGGCGGTGCGGTCCCCTACGGCACTGCGTAGGATCCTACGGTCTTGGCGTGCATCCGTGCGTCGCTGCGGTCCGGTCCCAGGTCGACGGGCACGTGCACCTTCCGCCGACCACTGGCGACAACATCGATGTACTGTGGAGACCTCACGCCCCACGTGTTGAGCAATTCGGCGGTACGTCTATCCGGCCTCCCGCATGCCCACTATACGCCCTCGCTCAAAGTCCGTCAACTGCACATACGGTTCACGTCCACGCTGTCGCGGCATGCTACCAGTGTTAAAGACTGCGATGGAGCTCCGTATGCCACGGCAAACTGGCTGACACTGACGGCGGCGGTGCACAAATGCTGCGCAGCTAGCGCCATTCGACGGCCAACACCGCGGTTCCTGGTGTGTCCGCTGTGCAGTGCGTGTGATCATTGCTTGTACAGCCCTCTCGCAGTGTCCGGAGCAAGTATGGTGGGTCTGACACACCGGTGTCAATGTGTTCTTTTTTCCATTTCCAGGAGTGTATTGCCGATATGCCATCCACATCTTCCAGGAAGTTTAGGTACGCAGACAATTGGGTCTTGGCAACACAACACAAGAACTTAGAGGTCATGGAAACAACCTTGACATCTGACTTTGAGACATTAAGTACACACTTTCGTAAATGGAGATTACAACCAAATCCTACAAAACCTGAAACTACATGTTTCCATCTCAATAATAAATTATCAAGCAAACAACTTGACGTTCGTCTCGAGGGAAATCGGCGCCGATCTAATGAGCATCCAAAGTATCTTAGAGTCACTTTGGACAGAGCGCTCCCTTATAAACGACATCTCGAAAATACTGCAACCAAACTAAAGACGAGGAATAATATTCTCCAGAAGCTGTGCGACACTACTTGGGGCTCAGGTGACACGCTACACACGTTGGCACTCGGACTGATCTACTCGGTTGCGGAGTACTGTGCTCCGGTCTGGATGAACAGTGTTCACACACACACACACACACACACACACACACACACACACACACACAAATCGACGTGCAGCTGAATAGTACGATGGGAATTATCAGCGGAACCATGAGATCAACCCCAACACATTGACTGCCAATTCTATGCCACATACCACCTGTCGACCTACGTCGGAAGAATGCTCTTCTCCGGGAATATAGGAAGATAGTCGACAACGCCCAGCTCCCTATACACTGCGACATGCATGACCTGGAAAATAACAGACTTCGGTCTGGACATCCAACAATGATAACAGCCAAGGAATTGCAAAGTATAAACTTTGATACAATAAAGACCTGGAGGAAACAGTGGCGAGAGATGTGCCCTGAGCATTGTCAAGCCCTCCCATGCATCACTGAGAGACCGCCCGGCTATGAACTACCACGTAAAATATGGACATCCCTTAACAGAATACGAACAAATCACGGAAGATGTACAGATACCCTTTACAAATGGGGAAAAACAGCAACTCCCAACTGTGACTGCGGAGCCAACAGACAGACCATCCGCCACATCGTCCAAGAGTGCTACAGAAGAGCCTACAGTGGCAAGTTCAGTGATTTTCTGATGGCAACAGACGCCGCAAAAGACTTTATACATAATCTTGATATTTGTATTTAATTGTATTGACCATATATAATCTTGATGTCTCTACTTAATTGTATTGCCCATTATCTGTATATTTTATTGTGTTTTTTATGTGCATTTTTGTTTAAACGTTTATAAGAAGCGTAAAATGATGTGCACTGCCATACGCTAAATAAATACTGGACACAGAATATAGTAATTCAACTATAGAAGAATCTAAAAGGGTTACTTGTTCAGATAAATTACAGTTGTTTCTAGTAGATCGCCGTGTCGTGATGGTCTGTCTTCATGGAGAATGCCCGTTAGAGATTTCACTTTTGGTATTTACACAGTACTATAATTGTAGTGTTATGCGAGGGGACTCGAAAGTGGACTGAATTCTTTTTCTAGAGGTAGAATGGCAGTACTGACAGATTTTTCTGCTTAGCGCTCACTCTCTACTACATATTGTTTTGAACCCTTTAACCAGTCGCCAACAGTACAAAGCGCTTATTAATCTGACCGTACTTTTTGGTAAATGCTATTTCACTTGTTTGGCGATTATGCTGTTTCAAACACGACACAAAAACGTGCTAACAACAACTTCTTGTCAAAACTCATTACAGGTTACATGATGTGATATCACGTGTATGACCTACAAACCAGCAACAGTTGAGCTAGCGGACAGCTTCACCACCGTAGCCGAACAAAATAATACAGGTAAGAACCAAAGTGAAATAAGTGTTTGTTTGCTTTGCCGACATGAAAGGCATAGTCCACGAACACTTTGTTCCCTAAGATAGCACTGGTGCTACCTAAAAGTGCACTGCGGAATTGCGGAATAAAAGACTAAATTGTGCTCGCACAGCGTTGAGTATACGGTTTCGCACTGAATACACAAACAAATGTTCGTTGTGTGAGTAAACAGTGAGGGCACTTACGCTGTGATCTTACGCAAGTACAGTGTGTGAAACTTTGTCGCCGGGCGCAGTGACCGGGCGGTTCTAGGCGCTTAAGTCTGGAACCGCGCGACCGCTACGGTCGCAGGTTCGAATCCTGCCTCGGGCATGGATGTGTGTGATGTCCTTAGGTTAGTTAGCTTTAAGTAGTTCTAAGTTCTAGGGGACTGATGACCTAAGATGTTAAGTCCCATAGTGCTCAGAGCCATGTTTTTGAAACGTTGTCAAAGGTGAGCAACTAAGAGGACTAATTTGTGAGTTGTAACAGAACCAAAGTCAGAACGTGAGGTCACCGAAAGCCAATGCAACACAGTCCAAACAGCAATCCACACGAAGTCCAAGTAATGCCAGAGTCGTAATCGACAGTACCGAGTGACGATATACCTCGCAAGTTCTGTAAACAGACAGGTGTCGTTCTGTCTTTTTTTTTCTTTTTCTTTTTTTTACATTTTGTTTCGCATTTCTCTTTCGGAGTGAGCTGGCAGCAACTAAGTACTTGCGCTTCAGGTGTGAGGGATATAAAAACGACAAAGATGAAGACAAAAATGTAAATGAATTATAAAAAAAGAGAGAGTTCTATCACCTTGAAGGAGTGATCTTGATGTGGCGATGAAAGGTTGCAATGGTGATGGAGTTGGTGTTGTAATGACCCTGTGGTTCAAATTGAGGTCGTATTCTGTGGCTTGATGGCTAGCTGTGTGTAAAATCTTGGCTGGAGCAGGAGTGTGGGACTGAAAAAGGAGGTAGGCTGCTGTAGTAATACGGGTTGGAGATGTGAATTTTTAAAGTGTGTATTGCGAGCATTAGGATAGTTTAATAGGTTCTAGCTGTGCACGTGGTGGGGAGTGAGTGCAAGAGGCAAAGAAATGAAGGAAAGAGTGAAGTGGGTCTCGGATTTGACAATGGTATGAGGGGCGGACAAAAACATAGAAACACCAAAAACACAGCACATTACCACACCTAATACGACGTAGGAAAGCCGCTGGCACTGAAAGCTGCTTCTAGTCGTCTGTTAGCAAACTAGTTGAAAGTTCAGGTAACGATGATGGAAGTGGATAGCGATCACCTATCCAAAGTAGACCATAAAGGTCAAGAATTATTGAGATCTGGCGACTATAGCGGTCAGTGGAGATGCGACAATTCATCCAAGCGGTCACAAAACCAGTTCTGGAACGATGCAAGCTATGTAAACAAGGACCCTGTCGACTTGGAACACAGTATCACCACTGGCGAATAAGCATTGTATCATGGGATGGAGCTGATCGGCCATAATGGTCACATAACGTATGCCTGTAATGCGGCTTTTTAGAGTAACCGTGGAATGCCCTCATCGTTATTGAAACTCCGGGACGTAACACTGCCAGAAGGTGGAAGCAGTGTGAAACAAGACTCATCTGACAAAATGACTTTCTTCCATTGTTTCATGGTCCTGGTTTTATGGCTTCGGAGGTACGTTATCCTGTTACCGGCAATTTAATCACTGATGTGTGGTTTTGGAATTCCAGCTAGCCCTGCAAATCCCAGCTTATGAAGCTCCCTCCATCTTGTTTTGTTGCTGACAGGGTTTGCCAGTGCGACATTCAGTTCTGCAGTGACTTTTTCATCTGTCGTTCTCTTATTTGCCGTCACAACCCTGTTCAATGAGCGTCCGTCACGATCACTCAACACACATATTCGTTCGTGTTTTAATTTAGCGTATGACGTTCTTCCGCTTTCCCTTTATGCTATATAAATATTCTATACGGTGGCTCTTGAAACACCAAATTCTTCTGCTACCTTTGGTACAGAAGCGTCCACCATACGAGAATCAACTACATGACCACGTTCGAATTCAATTAGCTCCGATATAATGCACTCAGAAGCTCTCCTGCCTTCAGTGTGGGATTTAACTTCATTATTATTCCATCATGTCAATCTGTATGTTGAGCAAGCAGTAAAGGAAACAAAAGAAGAATCTGGGGTAGATTTAAAGCCGAGGGAGAATAAATAAAAACTTTGAGGTTTGCCGATGACATTGTAATTCCGTTAGAGACAGTAAAGAGGATACAAGATGGACATCAACAAAAGCAAAACGAGGATAATGGAATTAAATCAGATGATGCTGAGGGAATTAGATTAGGAAGCGAGAATTTTAAAGTAGTAGATGTGTTTTTCTATTTTGGAAGCAAAAAACTGACGATGGTCGAAGTAGGGAGGACATAAATTGTAGACGGGCAATGACAAAAAAGCTTATCTGAAGAAGAGAAATTTGTTAACATCGACTATAGATTTAAGTGTCAGTTAGTCCTTTCTAAAGTATTTGTATGGAGTGTAGCCATGTATGGAAGTGAAACATGAACAATAAACAGTTTAGACTAGAAGAGAATAGAAGGTTTTGAAAAGTGGTGCTACAAAAGAATACTCAAGATTAGAAAGGTAGATCCCGTAACTAATGAGGAGGTATTGAACAGAATTGGGGAGAAGAGAAATTTGTGGCACAAACTGTCTAGAAAAAGGGATATGTTGGTAGAACACATTCTGAGGCATCAAGGGATCACCAATATAGTACTGGAGTCAAGCGTGGAGGGTAAAAATCGCAGAGGGAGACCAAGAGAGGAATACAGTAAGCAGATTCAGAAGGATGTAGGTCGCAGTAGTTACTCGGAGATGAAGAGGCTTGCACAGGATACAGTAACATGGAGATCTGCATCAAACCAGTCTTTGCCAGTCTTTGGACTGAAGACCACAACAACAATACCATACTTTACGTAACTTTGTATAATTCACAGGCAGGAAAATAGTGTTGATTTATGTGATGACATTTATTGAAATTTAACTGTCGAGGCAAATATGGTACAATTTCTGATGATATATATAAACTCTAAGGGAAAAAAAAGATGCACCATGAAATAATTATCAGAATGGGACAGAAGTCGGTAGACGTGATGTACTGTACATGCAGAGTCAATAAATCGATTACAGTTTCAGAAAAACTGGATGATTTATTCAAGAGAAAGAGTTTCACAAATTGAATTGAGGGAGTCAGGAACGCGTTGGTCCACTTTAGTCACTTATGCAAGCAATGCAAGCAGTTTTTTCGGCTTGGCATTGATTGACAGAGTTGTTAAATGTCCGCCTTAGGGGTATCATTCCGAATTCTGTCTAATTGGAGCATAGAATCCTGAGCTTGTGTGAAGGTTCTGCCTATAACGCTACAAATGCTCGGATTTGAGGAGAGATCCGACGATCTTGCTGGCCAAGATAGCGTTTGGCAAGCATAACGAGAAGCAGTAGAAACTGTCGTCTTCTGTGGGCAGACATTATCTTGCTGAAATGTAAGCCCAGGATGGTTTGCCGTCAAGGGCAGTAAAAGGGGGCGTGGAATATCTTCGACGTACCGCTGTGCTATAAGGGGGCCACGAACGACAACCAAAGGGGGCCTGCTATGAAAACAAATGGTACGCCAGAACATCACTGCTGATTGTACGGCGGGTGACAGTCAGGTTGGTATCCCACTACTGCACGAAATGTCTCCAGACACGTTTCCACTGATCAGCGGGGTTCAGTTCGACCGGGACGCGTCACTGAAGACAATTCTGCTCTGTTAAATGAGACGTGTCTGGAGACGCCCCGGACAGTGGTGGGGTACCAACCTGACTGTCGCCCGCCTTACGGCCAGACAACTAGGAGTAATGGTCTGAGTGCTATTTCTTTTCGTAGCAGGACCCCTTTGGTTGTCGTCCGCGTCACCCTTACAGCACAGTGGTACGTCGAAGATATTCTACGCCTCGTTTTATTGGCCATCGAGGCACGCCATTCTGGGCTTTACATTTCAGTAAGGCAATACCCGTCTGTTTTATCGTTGTATTGATGACAACTTTATAGTCTGGCCACTCGGAGTCGAAGCACTTCAGCAGTTCCTTGGACACATTAATAGCAAGCGCCCAAACATCCAGTTCGTTGTCGAGACAGAGAGAGAAGGAATACTGCCATTTTTAAATGTTATGGTAGAAAAGGAAGTCGTGTGGCCGACTGGTCCACACTGTGTACCGCAAGCCGACACAAAATGATTTACATCCCCGTGCCACCACAGAGTCCACAAGAGAAACGTTCTAAATACACTGAAATACGTAGCTGCAATTGTATCTGACGAGGACCAATTGGATTCCGAAATTAATCATTTGAAATATGATATAAAGACAAAACTCTGCAAGAAACGGAAACGTGAAAATATTGAACAGTCACGTGACAAGCCACCGATTGCGCTACTTCCTTCCTGTGGTGTTACATCTAGCAAAACATAGCAAAACAGACAAGGAAAAAGCTCTATTTTCCGACAACCTTAAAAGATAAAGAAGACATTGCGTCCAATTTCGGCTGCAGGGTCGCAGGAATTTATAACAAACCCTGTGAGTACGGAAGCGACTACATCGGTCAAGTCATCCATACTGTTTCCGACCGCTGAGCTCAATAGCAACAGTACATTAAAAATCGAGAACTTAAAAAATCGGCAGTTTGTGGGCGCACCCTCACAAACAAATACAAAATACTGTCTAATGAAACAAAAGTTTTGTTACATGGTTTTACACAAGGAGAGTCTGTTATTGAAAAGGCTGTGGAAATTAGAATGAGCGAGAACAGCTTCAACCGGGACAGAGAGTAAAATATTAGTTGATCTGTGGAAGCGAGCTTTTGACGCTGAGAAGGATCTGAAAAATTCACCGCATTGTATACGCCCCTGCGGGAGTTGTGGCATCATCTATGACAACATGACGCAGTCCATCAGCTATACAGGGGGTGGACCAAAATACGGAAACACCAAAAACGTGACACATTACCATGCCTAATACGGTGTAGGAAAATAGTCGGCGTTCAAAACAGCTTCCACTAGATTCAGAATGGGAAAATACAGATCCTGTATGGTTTTCAGAGGAATCTTGTACCGTTCTTCCTGCAAAACAGTGACAAGTTCAGATAACGATGATGGAAGTGGTTAGCGATCATGCACCCTTCTCTCCAAAGCAGACCAGAAAGGCTCAATAACATTGAGATCTGGTGACTGGTGGCCAGCGGAGATGCGACAAGTCATCGTCACGCCCACAAAACCCCTCCTGGACGATGCGAGCTGTGTGAACAGGGGCCCTATCATCCTGGAACACGGTATCACCATTGGGGAACATACGCTGTACCACTGCATTGATCTCCACCCAAAATGGTCACGTAATCCTCGACAGTAATGCAGCCTTGCAGAATAATCATGGGACCCGTGGAATACCATCACTGATGTGTGGTTTTGGAATTCCAGCCCACCCTACAGTTCCCATATTGTGGAGCTGTTTTGGCGATAATGGAGTTCACGAGTGCGATATTATTTTCTGCAGTGACTTTTGCAGCTGTCGATCTTTTATTTTTCGTCTCAATCCTCTTCAGTGACGGTCTGTGACGACCACTCAACACACACTTCCGTCAGTGCTGCGACTTAGGGGATGACTTTCCTCCAATTTCCCTGCATGTGTTATAAACCTTCGACACGGTGCCTCTTGAAACACGAAACAATTCGGCTACCTCGGTTACGGAAGCACCCGTCATACTAGCATCAACAATTTGCCCACGTTCGAATTCAATTGGCTCCGACATAAGGCGCTCACAATTACACAAACTACTGTACTCACCAAGACTGGCACTTGAAACGTATTGAGGACATTGCACAGGTGCCGGTCGTGGTCAAATACATCATTACAACCGGCAGGTTAGGCTAGCATCAGCATTTATATTCGAGCACGCATTTCTCGCGGTGTTTCCATATTTTTGTCCTAGCGCTGTTTAAGACCACCGCAGCAGCATCCACTACAGTCAGTCGCTCCTGATAAAGACGATGGGGGTAAGCGTCGAATGTTTGACTTTTATCCAGAAGTGACACGGCAAGAAGTCCGACAATGATTTATACAAGACCTATGCTCTTCCAAAAGAGTGAGATTTCCACTTTTCTTTAACAAGGAAGAAAACACGCTTTATTGAATACCAAAGTGGCCATTATCTCTCTTTATTGACCCAGGTATCATTAAATGCTGATCGGTTCTTCACTTTTGATACTGATGTTCAAAGGAATCCTTTCTTGTTTCGTTGAAACACAGAAACCATTATTTCACCATTTAACTGGAGTAAGTTAGGAGAACTTCCCGAAGATGTGTTCCGGTTACGTCGGAGTTGGATAATTTACCAGATCTTCCGAAATACGAATCTAGCGTTTCATCTAGAGCAGAGTTTCTCAAACTGTGTTCCTTCCTTGGAGCCCTGGGGTTCCATGGAGATCATTACGGTTTCCTCACTCGCTACCGGCCATGATCTGAAGTCATGCCTGATGCCTCCCCCCCAGGAGTAACGACACTATGCCTCTGCGAAACAATGAAATAATTGAACGTTCCTCCAGATCGTCGGCATACTCGCTGACGATGATTATACGGGGTAGTGTGGAACCACGATTCATCGCTGAACAGAATCACGGCACCATTCATTAGCTGTCTATGCTTCCCGGCCACGGCACCATTCCAAACGCAGCTGTTGGTGTTGTTGCCTTAATGGCAACCTACTTATCTGGCGGTAATTGCCTAGTCTGGTTGTTGCATGTCTCGGGCCAATGTTGCAGGGAGTCACTTACTGTTCTCAGGTGGCTGGTGCAGATGTGAAGGGACTGCGTTGTGCTTCGTACTCAACACGGCGATCCTCCCTTGTGATGATCAGAGTGTTTGACCGGAACAGTGACAATGAGCGTACCTGCACTCACGTTCCCATGCAGCGCCACAAAGGGCCACTGTCACATCAGAATGTTCCACAAATCTGGATATTGTACGATTAAACCAATGGCCAAATGGAAAATCTCAATAATGCCTTTTTATAACTCTGTCAGAGCTGATAACGCTGCCTCACACGAGGGTGCGACCCTTACTCATCTGACACTGTAGACGCCCTTTATTTACCCTATCAGGCGTGGTAACAACGCAAAACATGAGCAATACTACCGCACTCTGGTGGCCATTCTACTTGTCACATAGTACTGTCCATCGTCCCTTCGTTCCACCATGTGCCCATACACCATTCCAAATGGCCGGAAGGCTGCTACATCATTGGATGGGAATGGGAACTCGAATACCCGCATGGTCCGGATTCCCAGACCCTCATGTTCCACTGGACTGCACCGACGTTCTCGTCTGCGTGACAAAAGCGGAGGCCGGATTTGGTCGTCTACAGAATCGTCTCACATATGCAGCGTCGTTAATTGCCTTAACTTATACAGTGGGAATAAGAATGGAAAGGCGTATTCCTGGAATCTTGACATCTTCACGAAGGAAGCGTTCCGCTTCCAAAGTCTTCAGTCTTGTGTATTCTTTAAAGAAGTTGAATCGTAATGTAGACTTCCTACATTTATTCGCCATAATCAATATACACTACTGCGAGGGCAGACTAAAGGTACGTTGTCCAAGACGCGACGCACACTAGCGACTGCAACGGGTCGCTACGTGACGTCAGAAGTAGCTTGCTGGCGCATGCGCAGTTCGAGTTTGGGGTGCGACGCGCGACTGTTGCGGCAGCTGCCGCAGCACTGCACCAGTGAGCAGTGTTGCGACGGAAGTCGCACGACACAAAGACGTACGGCTGCCAGAAAGATGTCGAGCCAGTCAAGGAAAACTGAAATGAGCCACTCATAGGATGTGATTCTCTGTGAGTTGGTCTCGCAACATCCTTGCCTTTACGATTTGAAGAACCCTAAATATAGAGACACTATGTTCAGAGACAGAATTTGGGAAGAAATTGGTGCACAGTTGAAATTGGCAGGTGAGTGAAATATATAATATTTTCCCATTAATGCAAATTTTTCAGGCCTGTTATGAAAATCAGTATAATCCATGCAGATGTAGAATTAGAATGATGAAAATGAACTTAAAGGTCAATTTTCACATTACTCTTTTTTGTGACGATAAAAATTGAAAACGGCAAGTACATTATAAAATGAACAATCTAAAGTACAACGAGAAAGTTACATTTTACAATACCTTCACTTTGAAAGTAAACGGTAGATTGGTGTCTTGATGATACCTTCTAGTTGTGAAAACCACCACCAGATTGTTGTACAGCTTTCTGTAATCAATAGATGCTCGTTTTTGAGGAAGGCGTTTCTCAACAGATTGCGCAAACAGTATGCTGCAATAAGTAATTTGTCACATTCACTTCAATTCATTGGAAGAAGATGGTGCTCAAAAAACTTGTGCCAAAAGTGCACTACTGTTTTGCAAGGCCCTTCTGGTCTGACACAGTTCACAATTGAAATTCGTCTTTTGTAAATCCTGGAGTCATCTTTTGAGTGCAGCTTGGCAAGATCAAATGTTCATGTCATCCATAACGATGTATGCTGTCAGAATATAAGAATATGGAAGTTCATTTGGATGGGAATAAAGACTCAGTCGGCTATGAAAGTTGCCTTAGCTTGTTCCAAAAGTTTCTGCATGGGAGAAACTGACAAGTATAATTTGGGGAAATTTTGTGAACAAGCACGGACATTATTTCTTCCACATTTCTGCCAGTGTATATTGTAGACGTTCAGAATGAAAATTCTAGAGATGTTTAAGGTGTAACTCTATCATGTTGTCAAGAACTTGAAACAATGCAATGACGCAAGCGTGCGCTTATTGTTAATAAACTTATCTTTCATTAGAATTTTAGGTGAAATGTGCAAAAACAGATGGAGGAATATTCGGGACTCGTATCAGAGAAATAAACGAGAAAGAAAGCTTGGAACAGGTTCAGATGCCTCAGCAAAACCACGAAAATGGGTTCTGCTTGATCACTTGGGTTTAAGAAACCTACATTTCGTGGCATTTTAAATGAAATTGTCAAGAGCATATGGAGAAATATTAGTAACTCATACCGGAGAAATATGACATAAAATGGTTTCATTAGGTCCAAATGCGTCAGCGAAACAAAACAAATGCATTCTCTATCGTGTGATGACCACATGATTCTCGTTGCGCGTCGACAGAACTGGCGGCTAGTCCCGACGCTCCCGGAGATATATTAGCCCAAATCTCGGTAACGGAGTTCGATATCATTCTGATCTCAACTTTAAAAATAATTTCGATATGTTAGCTTCTTTTCATCAGCAACGATGTATGACCTAACGTAAACCATACGTAAAGTAGCCAGCGACCACATTTTTCACTGTACACAATTAAAATTTTATGCAGTAGGTTACTTGTAAATTAAGTATCGGGATAACTGTGACGAATATCGGAAAAATAGACACCTCATTATCAAGCTGTGATGTGAAACTGTAAGATACGCAAACATCAATTTTTTGTGCCTTTTACTTTCCTCACAATTGATAGAGAAGTAATATACAGCGAAAAAAACACGCAAAACCGGAAGAGATACTTTTCAATTTTTTAAAGTAAAAGGAGAATCTGTATCGAAAAACTAACTCTGGGAGCCGATGTAACTTTGTTGCATTAACATACAGTATTTTTTACAGCAAGAAAATCGGAATTCTTATTTTTCTTATGTATTTGAATCCGCCGCCGCCGACCGGAGCTTGGGAAACCGCGACGACTCCAGTCGTCTTGCGGCCGTGTCGCCGTCTGCCAGGGTGGGAAAAGTGGAGGGGGCAGCGTCGCAGTCGCAGCCAACTGTCGCGTCTTGCACAACGTAACTTAAGTCCGCATCGTAAACAAACCTAGCTCACACGCCTCGCAACCGAAAATATAGCACGTACGCATCTCACGGCCGCTATAGCCGAACTACCACTTGATCATCAAAGCACATGCAAATTTTGTCACAGTTTCTGCTAACTTAAGACACTGCTGCCCTCTTGAGCTATGACCGCTGTTCGGTAGGTGGCAGTGGCATCGTTTTCACAATTTAACTTTAATTTGTTGTAATTCAGACAATTTGTACTAAATGTTTATAAATTATACACAAAAATGTTCTTCGTGGCTCATTGCATCTATTAGTGAAAACCAGATCAAAATCAATACACACATTCCTGCACATACAGACGGACCCTATTAGGCGACTTCAGTTTATATATAGGGAGATAGGGAGAAGATTAGTTGTAGTTTTCTCCCAACCTGAACTTTCCCTGCCTTCCTCCTCCTCCCCCCCCCCCCCCGAGTCCTTTTGTATTCCCCTCCAGTGCCTTTCCCCACTCCCTGTCGCGTCTGCCCAGCAAAACCCCGCCCCCCTCATGTGGCCCACGTCCTCCATGGGCTCCTTTCCCCTCCCCCCCTACGTTTCTCCTCTCCTTCCCCCCCTTTTTTCTTTCCTATCATCTGTCCAGGTTCCCCCCGTCTGCCCTCGGCTGTGGTATGTCATATTAGCCAACTTTTTAGTGCAGTGTTCAAGTGAATGTTCAGTGTTGTTCGTATTTCCAAAATGTTGCGAACAGAAAAAAATGGTTCAAATGGCTCTGAGCACTATGGGACTCAACTGCTGTGGTCATCAGTCCCCTAGAACTTAGAACTACTTAAACCTAACTAACCTAAGGACATCACACACACCCATGCCCGAGGCAGGATTCGAACCTGCGACCGTAGCAGCAGCGCGGCTCCGGACTGGAGCGCCTAGAACCGCACGGCCACCGCGGCCGGCATTTCGAACAGAAATCATGCTGTCGCTGGGTGTGAATTGTATGTCTCTTGCGAACAGAAACCAGACTGTCGTCGTGTTTTTTAATTGTCTGTCTATTATTTTACCTGCCTGCTTCATATGTATTTTATTAGCATCATCATCCCTCTGTCCTATGTTTTAAGTTCCACGATTTTTCACCATGTTACCATTTAAGTCTCCGATTTTATCGCCTGTTTTTATTATTTATTCTCTTCATCTTTTTAAAACAAATCTGTAGGCTGATGAGCGGCATACTAAGCGGCTGCCAGCCCGCCCCCTTCGGGGGGAATCGAAACTCAATAAAGAAAAAAAAAGTTGCAGACTAAAACTGAAGAAACTGTAGAAAGGTAGAAGGTGCAGGAGATGGGATCTGGATAGACTGAAAGAACCAGAGGCACTTGAAAGTTTCGCAGACACCAACAAGCAGCGATTGAGAAACCAGGGGAAAATAATGCAATAGAAGACATATGGGCAGCTTTGAGAGATGAAATGGTGAAGGCAGCAAAGGTTCAAATAGGCAAAAAGACTAAGCCTAGCAAAAATCCTTGGATAACGTAACAAATATTGGAAGAGAAAGAAGAAAATTAAGTAAGCAGTAAATAGAACAGGTTAAAGAGAACACAAACGTCTAAAATGCGAGATTGACAGGAAGTGCTAAATGACAAAGCAGGAATGGCTAAAAGATAGCTATGAAGGTCTAGAAACGTGCATGATTATAGGAAAGATTGATTCTGTCTATAAGAAAATTAGGGATAACTTTGGAGTAAAGAAAATCATCTCTGTCTATATTAAGAGCTCAGATGTTACGCATATATCAAGCAAAGGAGGGAAAGATGTAAGGTGGATGGTGGATGGAATAAATACAGGGTATAGACAACGGAAAGAAATTTGAAGACAATGGTACAGATAGAGCAGAGGCAATAGTTGAGAAGGAGACGTGAGATATACTGTGTGAAGGATTTGACAGGGCACTGAAAGACCTAAACGAAGCAAGATGCCTGGAGCAGACGACATCCCCTAATAATTATTGAGATCCTTGGGAGAGCCAGGCACAACAAGACTATTCCACCTGGTATGCAAGATATGCGTCACAGGCGGAATACCCTTAGACTTCAAGAAGAATGTAACTGTTCCTATTCAGATAGATTCTGACAGGCGTGAACGTCGATAGGCTATCAGTTTAATAAGTCGTGGTTGCAAAATACTGACACCAATCATTTACAGAAGAATGGAAAAACTGGTTAGCTGGTTGAAGATCACCTCAGGTAAGACCAGTTCTGGTTCCAGAGAATTGCAGGAACACGTTAGGCAATAATGACGCTGTGACTTACCTAACAAGACAAGCTGAAGAAAGGCCAACATACATTTATAGCATCTGTAGATTTAGAGAAAGCTGTCGACAGGGTTGAATGGAACACGGACGTAAACTCCGTCCACAGGCCCTGGCAGACCCAGCGGTGCCGATCGGCCGCCGTCTCATCCTCAGCCACCAGGCGTTGCCGGCTGCATATATGGAGGGGCACGTGGTCAGCACACCGCTTTCTCAGCCGTATGTCAGTTTCCGAGACCGGAGTCGCTACTTCTCTATCAAGTAGCTCCTCAATGTACCTCACAAGGTCTGAGTGCACCCCGCGTGCCAACAACGCTCCGCACACCGGATGATAACCCTTCCAAGTTCTAGCCCAGCCCGACAGCGCTTAAATTCTGTGATCTGACGGGAACCGATGCTACCACTGCGGCAAGGCCGTTGGCGTTGAATGGAATACCCTCTTTGAAATTCAGAAGGTAGCGAGGGTAAGATACAGGGACTGAAGTTTTTTCTACAATTTGTACAAAAACTAAACTGCAGTTGTAAGAGTCGAAGGACATAAAGTAGAGGCGGTGGCTGAGAAGGAAGTAACACATGTTTGTCATCTAACCCTGATGGTATTCATTCTGTCACCTGAGCAGGGAATAAACTAAGTCTAGGAGACGTTTGGAACGGGAATTTGAGTTCAGGAAGGAGAAGAAAAATACTTTGAGGTTAGCTGACGGCATTTTAATTCTGACAGGAACTGTAAATGACATGTAAGAGCAGCTGAACAAAATGGATAATATCTTGCAAGTAAATTGTACAATGAACACCAACATAAGTAAAACAAAGACTGTGGAATCTAGTCGAATTAAACCACGTGTTGCTGAAGAAATTAGATTTGGAAATGAGACCTTAAATTTGTGGATGAGTTTGCTATCTGGGCAGCAAAATAGTTGACGATATCCGAAGTATACAGGATATAAAATGCAGATTGGCAATAGCAAGAAAATTGATTTGGAAAAGAGAAACTACTTAGTATGGAATACAAATTTATTTAAGGAAGGATAGGAAAACAGCAATCAGTCGGAATCCCTCTGGTTTTTTATTTTTCTTGCATATCCAGATTTCGGCTACAAATAGCCATCTACAGTGCAGTTGAGTGAATTACCATCCAGCAAACCCGCTGCAGTAACTCGCTCAAATGCACTGAAGATGGCTATTAATAGCTGAAATCTATGTTTGAGTCAAGGAAAGCAAGAAGTCTAAAGTTCACTCATTCGCTGCACTGCAGCAAAACTTTCTTTATATAAACGAAATAAAGCTGCTTCCCGTACTGCGTTTTACTCTAAGCGTAAGTAAATGAAAAGCACAGGTTTTGGACTTGCATGTATGGATATGCAAGAATAATAATAATAATAATAATAATAATAAAAAGGGGGTTGCGTCTGATTTCCGTGTTCCTATTCTTCCTTAAATTAATTTACTGTTACTGTGCGTAATGGTTCTTTATAGAATCAAAGTTGAAACATATTTATGTGTTGAGAAGTACTTTCTGGAGGTATTTGTCTGGAGCGCAGCCTAGTATGGGAGTGAAACGCGGGTAATAAACAGGTCAGACAAGAGGGGAACAGAAGTTTTAAAAATTTGATGTTGCAGGAGATTGCTGACGACTTAGGTACGTAGACCGAATAACTGTTGAGGCGGTACTGAAACGAACTGACAAAAAGATATTTGTGGCACAACTTCACTTGAAGAAACTGCCAAGCAGTGTATAAAAATGAACTGTGGATTAAAAACGAATGACAAATTAAAAGGAAATCAGCGTTGGCCGTAATATTGATGTTTTATTGATAGCAGAATCGATTTCCGATCACATAGTGATCATCTTCAGTGCTGATATGTACAAATTAAACTCAGACACTGGTATCAAGTTATCATTAACCAAAACTGAGAAGCGATCACAATAACTCAACTTCGACCAAGTCAGCAGAAGAGTACAAAACTTCGATTAAACTATCTGATTGATGGTGTGTGTGTGTGTGTGTGTGTGTGTGTGTGTGTGTGTGTGTGTGTGTGTGTGTGAAACAGGATTCTTAGCTTGTGTGTCGACAAGAAAAGTCAGAAGCCTTTACATCATGCCTGTCATGAAAATTAAACTTTCATACACAAAGTCTACTCTCAAGTATATCTTACCTGCCGGAAAGTGAGCCAGTGTCACTAATCTCATTCAAATTAAAATTATAAATTCCTTTGATGAGTCATTAAAATGTATTAGTTATTAAACTAACTACTAGATGTATTTTGAAATTATATTTTGAAGCAATTAAATATTATTTCAAATAACTGTCGGTTTTGACGAAACAGCCCTTTTACAGAATGTTGCATTAAAAACATACCGTAGAGACAAACCAGGGATTCCTTGCTAAAATGGGCATAAAAAAGGTTTACACTGTCGAAAAGATTAAGGAACGCTGATTTAGAGGCGCTAATCACTAAACAGACAGCCTACGACAGACTAAAATAGCTAATCTGCAAAACACGATGATACATATCTACCTCTTTACATGCGTATGTCTCCTGTGTTCCATTTTTTGTAAATTCTCTTGTACAGCAGAACAATTTTGTTGTACGTATTTAAATTATTTATGTTTCATTAATTGAGCTCAGAACAGAGGATCGCGTACTGCCAACGTAACGGATATTTTTGGAAATTTGTGGTAAGGTCTTATGGGACCAAACTGCAGAGGTCAACGGTCCCTAAGCCTACACACTACTCAAGCTAACTTAAACTAACACGCTATGGACCACACACTCCCATGCCCGAGGGAGGACTCGAACCTCCGACGGGGGGAACCGCACGAACCGTGACAAGGCGCCACAGATCACGCGGTTACCCCACGCGGCATAACGGATATCAGGCCAAAAGCGAGCATTGACCCACAACCTCCGAGCGAAGAAAGTAGAAATGCAAACGTCGCAGTGTCACATAACAAAGTAGTGTGAAGCAGAACTTCGTAACTTCAGCGCCAAAGTGCCACTGAAAAGTAAATCTTAGGCAAAAGGACCCGATCTAGGTGCTAGTAACAAAGTCAATGGCAGTCCATCGAGTTTCAGTGAAACCACGACAGACCTATCGGCGATGGTCTGCCTGATGCCTGCTTTTAAATTAGATTAGATTTACTTTCATTCCAATTGATCCATAGTGAGGAGGTCCTCCAGGACGTAGAACATGTCAGAAAAACAATAATACATGACAAATATTTACAACTGAAACAAATAAGCTAATGTACCTTCCACAGGTCCCAAGTGAAATGATCGTCATTTTTTTTTTAATGAACGCTATATGAAAGAATCATTTTACAGACTCTAATACACTGAATTTAAAATAAAAAAGTTTTTTTATTTATGAGGTAAGAAACATGTACTAGAACTACTACAATACTTATTTACAATGAACACATTACTGCACCGAAATGGTGCAGAAGTTAGATTGTACTTACACACACAGACACACACACACACACACACGCTTATTTACAATGAACTTGCTGACTTCAACACCTAGATGCAGCCACCCTACATCTACATCTACATCTACATTTATACTCCGCAAGCCACCCAACGGTGTGTGGCGGAGGGCACTTTACGTGCCACTGTCATTATCTCCCTTTCCTGTTCCAGTCGCGTATGGTTCGCGGGAAGAACGACTGTCTGAAAGCCTCTGTGCGCGCTCTAATCTCTCTAATTTTACATTCGTGATCTCCTCGGGAGGTATAAGTAGGGGGAAGCAATATATTCGATACCTCATCCAGAAACGCACCCTCTCGAAACCTGGCGAGCAAGCTACACCGCGATGCAGAGCGCCTCTCTTGCAGAGTCTGCCACTTGAGTTTGTTAAACATCTCCGTAACGCTATCACGGTTACCAAATATCCCTGTGACGAAACGCGCCGCTCTTCTTTGGATCTTCTCTATCTCCTCCGTCAACCCGATCTGGTACGGATCCCACACTGATGAGCAATACTCAAGTATAGGTCGAACGAGTGTTTTGTAAGCCACCTCCTTTGTTGATGGACTACATTTTCTAAGGACTCTCCCAATGAATCTCAACCTGGTACCCGCCTTACCAACAATTAATTTTATATGATCATTCCACTTCAAATCGTTCCGCACGCATACTCCCAGATATTTTACAGAAGTAACTGCTACCAGTGTTTGTTCCGCTATCATATAATCATACAATAAAGGATCCTTCTTTCTATGTATTCGCAATACATTACATTTGTCTATGTTAACCACACCCGTAGTCTGCCATTGTTGTCTACTGGGCGCCGGCCGCTGGTGGCCGAGCGGTTCTAGGCGCTTCAGTCTGGAACCGCTCGACCTCTACGGTCGCAGGTTCGAATCCTGCCTCGGGCATGGATGTGTGTAATGTCCTTAGGTTAGTTAGGTTTAAGTAGTTCTAAGTTCTAGGGGACTGATGACCTGAGATGTTAAGTCCCACAGTGCTCAGAGCCATTTGTCTACTGGGACACTGCGGCTGAAAAGAAGACTGGTGTGTGGCCACTACAGGTCATCGCGGATGATCTGAAAGCTGTCATCTGCATACCGACCGGGAGTTACACATTCACGCAATCCTCTGGCTGGCTCGAGAACATCTGTTGTAGTCATCGTCAGTTCTTGGAGGATCACCATGGCTTAGTCTGCACCACAGCTGTCGTCCTGGGCCACAGTCGGCTGTCCTCAGCTGAGCGCGTGATGGGCTGTCTCCGAGAGTACTGAGGTGGGTGCTGCACTGTTCAACAGAATGCCTTGGCGGGCGACGCCTTCTCGGCCCCATGCTGCCACCAGCACAATGTACGGCCATGGCCCACTGGCCCGCAGGGCGACATCACACCTCGCTGAAGAAACGTCAGCACTTCGCTGCACACGCTTACAACTGGCGGCTGACCACCGCCCTCAAGGTCTTTTATAGCTCTGTAAACTCAACACGAGAAATAATGTTATTGCAGATAGCAGAGTGTAACTGACGCCAGTGGGTGTAAACTGGGCCACTCAGCCACACTCAGTGTCCAGTCTCCCGCTCACAATGCGACCCCAGCTCTCTGTTCTGTCATTCCCTCAAATTCCTTAATCCCTGCGAATCTTTCCCTCAGATGAATTCTTCCCCAACCTATGGACTTTCCTCCGCTTGTTGCTATATCTAACACCTATGGATTACTTATATTCGCACAAAAACTTAGTGCAAGCCACTCTTTCGTATCTTTCATGACCTCCACTTCTATAAAAATGGTTCAAATGGCTCTGAGCACTATGGGACTTAACATCTGAGGTCATCAGCTCCCTAGAACTTAGAACTACTTAAACCTAAGGACACCACACACATCCAAGCCCGAGGCAGAATTCGAACCTGCGACCGTAGCGGTCGCGCGGTTCCAGACTGAAGCGCCTAGAACCGCTCGGCCACAACGGCCGGCTCCACTTCTATACTAACATATACCTTCCAAAAGTACACCCGCACACTATCCATATCGTCTAATATTTGGCCACAAAATCTGCCTTTAAACCTACCAATCCCAACAGAACTGTAAAATTCCTATGTTTTCCTATATCTTGTACATAATCGTTGGACAGATTGTCTCAGATGACATAACGATATATTTAGCTGGAGAAACGAATGAGCAAAGCTATGCTGAGTAAAGTGAAGAGAATTTGTATTTGTGTCGCTAATGGTTTTCGGTGTGTACGTCAACTACCAGACGACGACATAATGGATCAACTCTAGGCATCATAGAGTGGAGAGCCAAGCGTTTAAATATGCATCTCTGTTGTTAGTTGAGGAGACAGTCAATAGTGCAAAATATTTCTGAAACACGTTTCAGCTTATTTTTTAACTGTATCTGTAACGTCACGGTGATGTGGTCAGTCAGTACAGGCTGCGGCTATGCACACTTCCCTTTTGATACTTTTCGTGCTCTCTGAGGCACTCATGGACTCGACTACTCCTCATGATCACCAGACCTGTTCCCCATTGGGCATACGTGTAGCATGATTAAAGGATGAATGGTCACTTTTGAATTACTGGCAACATGTTTTGACCAGTTGTGACAACAATAGGAAGTAGCCTTCAAACAACTTGTGGGAATGCATCTGCGTATAACCGGTGAAATTTCGACATATTGAAACAGCGATTGTCGAGAACGTTACCCCGTTGCAATTCCAGAAGTTATTTCAACATTCGATACACCGGGAGAAGCTCAAGTTTCGCAGGTGAAAAGTGTTGTGACGGGGGCATGGTGCATATAGAAAGAACTAGCTCCGAAATAGGTAAGTAACTCTACCCACTTTATTAGGAACAGCATAAGTAAAGACACTGCAGCAGCCATGTGGGTTCCTGTTGAGCAACCACTGCCACAGCAGTTTCCGCGCCTTCAGTGGTCAAAACGGCAGCCTTGTGCGTTATGCCGATCCAATTTGAATTTTCCAGATTAGCTCCATATTTCTGCAGTGGTGGAGACACCGATGTCTGGTGTTCTAATCTTGCGTTTTCCGTGGCCTCATTCGGTTGCGAAGATGCCAGTATATCGTCCGGGTGTTGGGCATGTAATCATCAGGGCATGGAGAAATATCCCGTGCTGACGTGTGGAACCGCATCTTGCGCTTTTTTTGGGGAATGTGTGACTACTCTCCATGTCAGACGACGTCAGCATGGGATATTTCTCCATGCTCTGATGATTACAGGCCCAACACCCGGACGACGCGCTGGCATTTTCACAACTGAATGAGGCCATGGAAAACACAACACTGGAACATCAGACGTTGGTACCTTCACCACTGCAGGGATGTTGTGTTAATCTGGAACACTCAAATTGTTTCGGTATAACGGACAAGGGTGCGTTTTGATGCTAGCGTAGATTGAAGACGTGGAAATTGCAGCGTCAGTGGTTGCTCTGGCGTGAGGCGACGAAACTGAGGAGGGCTCGCTAATGCCCAATAAGACGAACTGATGCTTGATGACGGTGAGGCCGCAGTGCTGATGGTCACCTCCAACAGCCAACTGCAGCACCGATAGGACTTGTTCTGGCACTGACTTCTGGAATGGGAATCATACCATTCCTTTCGAATTGTAAAGATGAATACTAGCGACGTAAATTCACCAGTCAAGATACGTATTGCGAGGGAGAGGATTTGGGCATCTGATATAGATATTGCGTTGTTGTAGGAAGTTCACCTCGCTGAACTGCCGCAAATCACCGGGTACCAGTCCTATGTATCCCATGGGGGTCATAATGGCTCATGGCTTAGCTGTTTACATACATGATGGATTCCCGGTTGATGATGTCCAGTATCTTCCGTCTGCCTGAAGAATGGCCTTGACGACACTGGGAACACGCGTAATTAAAATTTACGCACCTTCAGGTTCTGGAAGACGCCAAGACAGTGTGCGCTTTTATGCGGAAGGTAATACCCCGTTGTTCCTTGGACGTCATGAACATATCATCCTCCTTGGTGGGGATTTCAACTGTAGTTTCAATCAAAAGGATCAGTGGCCACAACCCAACGTCTGCCAGGAGCTGTGCTTTGTACTTCGAGACCTTACGCTTTGTGACACGTGAGAGTTGTGTCATGGAGATGTCCAAGGCTACAGCTATTTGACAAGTCATACCGCGAGCAGACTGGATAGCATTTATACACTCATGAGCCTTGCCAGTACTGTGCAAGATGTGGAAAGCTGGCCATTGGCGTTTCCCGATCACAGTGCCTACATCTGTACGGTTCTTCTCCCACGCTGGAAATTGTGGAGGAATCAGACCCCATGGAAGCTCAACGTGTCATCTCCAAGGCCGCGAGTGTACACACGAATAATTGAGACATGGGAGGCATATGAAATGCGAGTCGGCTTGTATGCGACGATGCTTGATTGATGGCTCGAATGTTCCAAATCGACGATCCGATCCACACTAATCAAATCCGGAAGGGAGATGGCAACATGGAACCGCCATACTTTCGAATTTTACTTCGCAGCATGTAACAACACTAACGTTATCCTACTGTATATGTAATAAATTTTTTTTCTTCTGAATTTCAATAAATTAGTATAATCGATGTTCAGATTTCATTTCTTTTTTGTTTCATGCCATTATGTTGAAGAAGCTATAAACAATTTTCGATGTAAATTTTAATATTTATGTCAAATTTCAAGTAATGTTGTAATCAAAGGGAACTGGAACTAATGTTGGAAATATTGTAAGATGTGAAAGATGTAATTGTATGCCTGATCCATACGTAGGTAATGTATTAGAATATGTGGAATGTAAAACCTTTGGTGAATACCCTGTCTGTAGGGGAGCAGGAAAAGGTGGAGGTAGGCGAGCGCGGGAAAATACACACGGGCACGGTACGGCACAACGGGCTCAGCGGTGGTAGTCGGAGTTGGGCATCGATCTGAGAAACACGTGCTAGATCGAGGAGGCTCTCCTGGAAAAAGTGGTTTCGTTGAGCCTCGGATGCGCTGTTTCCGACGTCTATACAGCATGACAATATTCCATAGGCACTAAATGGAAAAGCATTGCGACGCCATGAAGAAGTAAAGTGCCGATATTTCATGAGCCATTGCTGTAATTGCACGTGTGCTTTGTGCCTCGCCATCTCGCTGCCTGCCGACCGCCTCATCGATACGAACAGGTTGAAACTTTCAGTACTGTATTCGTGTGGACCAGTGTCACTTTTGCTACATACTGTTCAATAATAACTTAAATTTTACCAGAACTGTCCTATCAATTAATTATCCTCACAACTAACCTAGACAGGGTCCTTCCCACATGTTGTGCAATCCGAGTATCCCAAGATGAAGATTTAAAGTTTATGTTAATAATAATTACCTGCAGACCTATCTAAGTTAGAATGATGTTTAAAGAACTTTGTTGTTAATGAAATACTGGACGAATAATATAGGTCTGACCAAGTTGGAAGATAATATTGAAATTGGTTTAGTAATGAAGTTTATTTAAATTGAGACAAAAATAACGGTAGTTAAATGAGCAGGAAATAAGACAAAAAGAGTGGTAAATCATATATTGGAAATCTAGAATGCTTAAGGCTCTCAATGATCAAACTTTCACTACAGTGATCATAATAGTTTCAGGGTCCCCCCCCCCCTTCTTCTTTCTTTCTTTTCTATTCATTTGAATCCTGAAGTGTGCTGAACTGCTTTGACCAGCAAAGTTAAAGTCAATATAAAACCTAAATTTATCAGTGTTTTACCCTTCTTAAAATTGACATTGTATGTGTGTTTCAAAAGTGCTGTTTCTAGGGTAACCTATGCCCGATTTCAGTTGGATCAATAGACAAAACGCAGTTTGTAGTAATCGTTATAGTGTAATGCTGTGTATTTATAGCTTGTCCAAATTAGTACAGAAAGTGAAAATATTAGTTCAGTAGATTTTTTCTGGTTCTAAAATTTACCATATAATGCAGTATTACTACGTGTTGTTATGCTTGTACGTACATCCACTTGTACAAGGAAAAAACTCACTTAATGCCTAATTAGGCTGGCGACCGTATTATTATTAATTGGTAGCATCTACTGTGTATGTTTCTTGCCCGTCCTAACGTGTAGTTGCACTCTAGACTTGCTTGACGTATCATTGTTATTACTGAGTGGGTGTAAGTCTGATTTTGCCTCCATTCAGGTACACGCGGTCAACATATTTAATCAAATCCTTTCTTACAAGGTGAGGCCCGTCAACTTACCATAGTACAGGCTTTATAGAGTTAACGTGAGAAAGAGCGTAGACGTTACAAGTGGCTTCCCGGTGACAGGACATTCAGTTGTTGTCGGTCACAAATTAATGTGAATACCGAACAGTGGATGTTCAGTGGCACGTATTGCAATAGTATTCAGTAAAATAAATAGCAGTGAACGTCAAGTACGGTAGTGTGGTGTAATTTGCATTCAGTATGGACAGGAAAGTAGACAGGGTAGATGTGCCGAGCGTAATGGAAGAGGCGCATGGCAATAGCAGGAGTTTACGCTGCCAGATAACAGATGGCGTTAGCGAAAGGCAATTGGCGTATATACAATATCACGAACATGTTAATGAACAGATTGAAATGTCGAGATTGCCTCGAACACAGCAAGGGATAAAACAAGAAGTAGGGGATGACTTTGTAGATGATAGTGGGTACGTGAACGAATCCACTGACAAGTTTGATTCACCACAGATAAAGAAAGAACCGAAAGAAACTTTTGAAGTAGGGTTGGAACACACCGATTCCGTAGAGCAAAACAGTGTGAAAATTTTAAGCATGAACGATTTATTTGAACAATTAACCAAACAAATTGCAGGACAGAATGATCAGCTTAAGACACACGTTGCCGAGCAGCTCAAAACACAGAATAATCAGCTCAAAACACACGTTGACGAGCAGCTCAAAACACAGAATGATCAGCTTAAAAAACACGTTGAAGAGCAGCTTAAAACACAAAGTAATCAGATCAAAACACAAAATGATCAGCTTAAAGTACAGGTCGAAGAACAAGGAATTAAAATTAGTAAACAAATAGAACAGGTAGAACAAAAAGTGGGTAATTTAAGTTCTGTGGTAAATACTATGAAGTTTGAAATTGACACAATTAATAAAAATATCGATACTATGCAGGGGGAAATTGACAACATTAACAGTAGGTTTGATGTTGAAATTCTCAGCATCCAAGAGAAAGTAGAGCCTCTGGTTGAAACCAAAGTAGACGAAAAGGTTTTCGGTCTTAAAACTGAGATCGTAAACGAATGTCAACACGGAATATCACAATTGAAAAAGGCAGTTTCAGACACTGAAAGAGAATTAGGCGAAAAAGTTACCGGATGTGTACAAAACTGTGAACAAAATACTTCGAAAATTCAAGGCAAAATTTTCGATCTTGAGAATAAAATCAAAGATAGGCCTGGTTTCGTCTGTAATGGCACACCACTTACGAAGCTATTGGAAGGTGAGGAACGCTTCGATCCCGCCAAGAAACATAACGGATGGCATCCGTTAGATTTCATCAAAAATTGCGAGAGAATATTTCCTGAACACTTGTCTGATCAGGAAAAGATAAACGTAGTAATTAGCGCCTTAGCAGGTGACGCTAAGCGCTGGGGAATTAATTTGAATACCGCACGAATGACGTTCGAAGAATTTAAGCAAAAGTTTACGGAAGAATATTGGTCCGAACAAAAACAGGATCATTTGTGGCGCGAGTTTATCATGGCCAAACTTCATGATAACAGGGGCAGGAATTCTTTGAAAGATTTCTGCGAATATTGGTACCGAAAGTTAACACATTTAAGAGGAGAAGATCCGATTCTGAAATAATATGGGAGCTATATAAAAAGCTTCCAGAAGATTCAAAGAGATATGTGGGAAGCAATCATCGTAGCTTCCAAGCATTTCTCGAAAGGGTCGAAGACGAAGACCACTGGCGCTAAAGTCGTGCCAATTACCAGAATGTTGGCAATAGAAATAATCGTAATAGGGACGAGAGAAATGACGGCGAAGGGTTTCGCGTCAACATGATACAGAGAGGAAGAGGCAGAGGCAGAGGAAGGGGAAGTTATCTAGGTCGCGGTAGAGGGTATACCGCGCAAGATAATAATGACGCGGGAAACTGATTTCCGCGAACGTTGCGGGCCAAACGGAAGCGGACAGTACATACCGGCTCCGATTTAAGAAAAAGTACCGAACTGACAATAATGTTATGAGACAGGTTAGAGACAGGCGTGGAACGACGCAACGTGTTGTTGCGAAACAAGCGTCAGGTGCAAGCGAGGATGAGTCATCTTCGCCGAGCAGAGCGATTCATGTTAACAGGCGAGTGGAGCATCAGAGGGCAATGGCCCAGCCTAGCAGAACAGCTGTTCAGAGAGGAGCCGTTAGCAATGCGGCAGCATTAGATACGAACACTGCCGTAACAACTGATGAATACATTACGGGTGGTAATTCCGTGGCGAAGGAAATAGTAGATGAAACGGTGGAGACACAGAGAGGCGCCGTTAGCAGTGTTAGCAAAAAAGTAAATGGCGAGAATGATCTAGCAGAAGTAACTGATTGGTGTGTGCAGATCGACGATCTGTACAAGGGCCTAAAGCAATGTGAGTGGGAGGATTTTAAGAAGGAGTTTGAGGCAAGGAAATTGATTAGTGAAAAAGGAGATAATAGGGACGTCGATAAGGTGATGTGGCCCAAAGTTGAAGAGGAGAGAGTAAACAGCGCCGCGCTGAGTACGCGTGCTGCCGATAGGATGATGATTAAAGATAGGAAGGAATTGGAGGATGAAATACTAAGCATTGACGAGGAAGTAACTTCTGTTAACGATCCGCCAACAGTTCGAGCTGCTACCGAAAAGCACCGTGAGGAAGGAGCAGGTAATTACCTGAAAGTAATTGAAGTCCATGAGGATTACACGAAATATGAATTAACAGTAGATGTGAGTAAAGCTGATAATGAGGACGTTTTACCGAAAGAGGATACTGAGTTAAAATCAAAACCTGACGAAAATGCAGAGGGAGAACTTAGTGCCTGTCACAGAAAAGCTTTTGTGTTAGAACCTGAAAGCGATCCAGAATGGTCGGATTCGGACGACAGTTCAGAGGACGAGTATTTCGGTACTAGTGGAAATAATGGAAATATAGTTACTTGCGATATTGTACCTAATGATGACAAAATTTCAAAACAAAATCCAGATGTTGAGACTGAACAAAGAAAGAAAGAGTCACCTGACGACTCAGGGTCTATTTTACAAAGAGTTCAAGTAATCAATGACTTTGAACTCCCAGAACCAAAGAAACCGCCAGATATAGGTGGGGTGAATGTTAAAAGCATATCTTGGGACGATGTTATCGTCGACCCGGATTTGCTTAGGGAAGACCACAACAATGAAAAACATTCGACGGTGAAACAAACTGTAATACGAGTTGAAATTTATAATGTGAAATTGCAGGTACTTCTTGGTACGGGATCTCAGATAAGCGCAATCTCCCAGTCGTTTTTCGAACACATTTGTGATGAGCCTGGAATAGTAATTATGTCAGTGACGGGTGTAAAAATTGTTGGTGCTACTGGCAAGACTAGCAAGCCGGTAAAGAACCAGATTTTGGTTGAATTTAGTATCAAAGGACAAAACTTTGAACACGATTTTTTGGTTGTGCCAGACTTGAGTACTGAAATGATTCTGGGAATAGGTAGATTGGATAAAGAAAAGGTTATTATTGATTGTAGCCAGGAAGTGATCAAAATTGATAGTGCATCTAGGAATTTAGAAGTAAAATTTGAGGAAAATGGGAAGGTGTTCGATTCAGAAATTGATTCTTTATTGTTGGAGATTGACCAAGGGAATGATGGTTTGACAAACAAGTATGAGGTGTACCATGTCCAGAGGTTAATAAATGAGAGTGACAAGCAGGGGTATGATTTTAAAGAAATGGTGCAAAATTTGAAGGGAATATCTCCCGAACAGAAAACAGAATTGCTTGATATTTTAGAAAGTAACAGCACCGTATTTTCGGACAAACCTGGCCTAGTTAAGAACTTTGAATACCAGATTGAGACAATAGAGCATAAACCTTTCTTTGTAAGACCGTTTTCGATACCCATATCAAAGAGGCAGGCTGTGCAAGTGGAAATAGATAAAATGATAGAATGGGGCGTGATCGAACGGAGTAGCAGCGAATATAATAGTCCCCTTATCATCGTGAACAAAAGGGATGGGGGAGTAAGAGTAGTTATTGACGCCAGGACTTTGAACAAAATTGTAAAAAGGGAAATAGACAGACCTGAAAATCTGGACGAAATGCTTCAAAAATTTTATAATGTGAAGTATTTAACCAGTCTGGACATGACCGCCGGATACTGGCAAATTCCTTTGAGTAAAGAATCCCGTAAATATACCGCTTTTCTATTTGCCGGGAAATGCTATCAGTATAAAGTAGTACCATTTGGGCTTAGCACTTCAGTGGCAGTGTTTATTAGGGCACTGGACTTTGTATTAGGGAGAGAATTGAGTTCCCGGCTAACCATTTATGTAGATTATTTACTGATTGCTACAGAAGAATGGCAAGAGCATTGTGAATTATTGCAGGAAGTTTTTGTTGCTCTACAAGCAGGTGGCATGACGCTTAAGTGGAAGAAATGTGAATTTGTAAAGTCGGAAATAAAGTTCCTGGGGCACATAATTACTACTACCGGTATTGGCAAGGACCCGGAAAAGTTAAGTGCAATAGCAGAGTGTCCAGCTCCTAGAAATAGAAAACAGTTGAAAGCCTTTTTGGGTTTATGTGTGTTCTATAGAAAATTCGTCAAGGGGCAAGTTTTTAATAGTCCTCATTTGAATAATCTACTTAAGAAAAATAGTGCTTTTGTGTGGACCGAAGGGTGCGCGAGAGATTTTGAAAATTTAAAAAGTGAACTTTTGAATGACAAAATTTTGCATCACCCCATACTGTCAAAAACTTTCCATATGAGAACTGACAGCAGTGCTTATGGAATTGGTATAGAAGTTTTCCAGGAAATCTGTGATGGCAAAGAAGTCGAACACAGGACTATCGCGTTTGCAAGTAGAACTCTAACAAAATACGAGAGAAACTACACTATATCAGAAAAGGAAGCTTTAGCCATTATATGGGGGTTAAGGAAATTCAGAAATTTTCTGTGGGGCCATAAGCTCATCATACATACTGACCACAAAGCTTTAACTTTTCTTAAGGATTGTCGTTTACTTACTGGCAGGCTAACTCGTTGGGCTTTGTACCTGCAACAATTTGATTACGGGATTTGCTATGTTAAGGGTACTGAGAATTAGGTGGCAGATGCGTTATCTCGATTGCCTAATGGTATGAGTGAAGTGCCCAATGAAAATGGTGAAGAGGGTACTTTTCAGATAAGGTATATGAAAGAGATTTCAGGAAAAAGGAAAATGGAACAAATATGTAAAAATATGAGATACCATCAAAATGAGGATCCGACATGGAAATCTGTGAAAGTAAATTTTGACAGTGTGCAGTACCCTCAAATTAAGAAGTATTACAAAATCTTTAAAGGCATTTTATATAGGAGGAAAGAATTAGCCACTGAGGAATGGAGAGTATGTTGGCCACACCAGTTCGATACCGAGGTCATAGACTATTTTCATTTAGCATTGGGGCATAGTGGTCCAAAGAAATGTTTGGATAAATTGAATACTGTGGTACTGATTGCTGGTAATGTCAGTAAGAGGGTAAAGGAACGAATTAATTCGTGTGATGTCTGTCAAAGGGCCAAAGTACCGAACAGAACTAATAGAGGTCCAATGCAAAGTACATTACCTGAAGACACCCTAGAATTATTATCGGTAGATTTATATGGTCCCCTCCCAAAAACTTCGGGAAATTGTGCATATATTTTAGTAATTTTGGAAGTATTCTCAAAGTTTGTGAAATTATACCCCTTGAAAAGAGCAACAGCAAAAGCTGTATTTAGTAGGATGGTCGAATACTTCAGAACCATCGGGAAACCCAAGGCAGTACTATCTGACAATGGACCCCAGTTCATATACAAAATTTGGAAAGAAGGAATGGAGCAAAATGGGGTGGAGGTTAAATTTATCTCAGCTTATCATCCTGCTAGCAACCCGGTTGAAAGGTACATGCGAGAAATCGGAAGATTGCGTAGAACGTACTGCAGTCATAACCATAGGGCCTGGTGCAAGTTTATATCGGACTTTGAGACTGTCATGAACACAGTACATCATGAAACTACTGGATTCCCACCGGAAGAAATTTTGTTAGGCAGCAGAACTAAAAGTTTAATTGAGGAAAAACTAGAGTTTCCGCCTTGTACAAGCTTGGGGTTGAGTCAAAAGAAAGAATTAGTCAGAAATAGGGCAATGCAAAAATCTGAATCGAGATCTAAAAGACATGATAAAAATCTGAAAGTTTCAAAATTTAAAATTGGAGTTTATGTTCTTTTAAAAACCCACGAAAAATCTAGTGAACTGAACCATGAAATTTCCAAATTTAAATATATTTATAATGGACCATATATAATACAGAACATTCCACACGATAATGCTTACTACCTGATCTACCCAAAATCCAAAAGACCTTTAGGTGTAAGAAATGTTGTGGACCTGAAACTGTATGTTCCTAGAAGTGGGTGAATTAAGTACAATCAGAAAACAATTTACAATAATTATGCTGTATACTATGCTGAAACTAATTTATGCCAAATGTAACAAATCTTTGTAAACATATGTAGACCAATATCAGTGTACTAATATAATTATGTGAGTTTCAGATTACCAAATGTACTATAAATGTAAAGAGGTATGGAGAAAAGGGCTGAAAAGAAAGGATAAATGCTGTCAGCCAGACAAAAGATGGGACTGTCAAAAATGAAAATGGGCAGTGTATGAGTCATAATATAAAGGACTGACAAACACCAAGGAGGGCAGATAAATAGTCAAAGGAGAATTGTAAGTGTGGTACAGGAGATGTGATAATATGATGTAACGGGACTGCCCAAATCTGAATAATAGGCAGCAAATATGTGTAGCAATTTTCTAAACATTATTGTGTGTATTAGTAAATAAGGAAATGGACTGCCCTTCAATGCAAGCAGCAACAAATTGTTTTATAGTGTATATAGATATTTGTATTTGCTTTTGTAAATAAGTGTTTGTGTTCCAAATTTGGTTTTTATTTGTATGAGAAATTGAACAATGATGAGTAGTTTGCTACTTAAATAATGTTGTGATAGGAGGTTGGACTGTGCCAAAGGCACTTAAGGGGCTCTAGCACGTCCTATACTTGCAATGTTAAAATAACGCTTATAAATTACATCTCTCCTCACAAAGTATTTGAGGTAGGAAGTTGAACTGTTTACAGATTATTTATTGGAATATGGGCTAAAACTTAACACAGGTATTTTACAAAATATTAGTTCAGTTATTAAAGATGATTTTTTTCAATTTTAATGAAAATTAACAACATTTTTTTTGCAATTTTTTATTTATATATTCAAAAATATACAGTTTTTTGGAAAAAGGCTGTGTTAAATTATGCAGAAGGTACTGTGTAACATTTACTGAAAGTTTGAAACAAATATCTTTGGAAGATCCTTAGAAAACATGTAATTAGTATGAGAAAATAAAAGTTTTGGGAATCGAGCGACAAAGATTGGATTAACTTTTTGGTGCATTCCAGGACCATAGGATGGATTATCTTCATCCTCTGCAAACTCCTCCTCCAGCTTCCTGTTGTTCCTCCTCCTGTTTACTCTTGCTTGTATTTCTAGACACTTTACAGCCCTGTCTGCAGCCCGAAGGCGTTCCTTGTCTAAAGCAAGCATCGCTCGTACCATGTTAGAACCAAAGTTTACAGTAATAACACATACCTTTGGCTTTCCAACATTTCTCCTTTTCTTAAAAGCATTCAGAGGATTTCTAATAACTTTGCTTTTACTCATTATTATACTTCAACAAAACAGAGACTCAAGAAACAGAATTAATTACGAATATTTTCGAGATAACGACAGAGTAAATAAACATGAAACAAGCGACAATCACATCAGCGATATATATTGAACCATCACAGGTTAGCCACAACACATACTTTATCTCACATCACTAAAATGTACCTGATGAACACGGACGTTAATAATAACACCATTTGACAGCAGTTTAACAGCGCCACAGTGGGTCACGCCCATGTAGAACACATTTCAAAAAAAATTTAAAAATAGTTGTAGTCTTCGGAACTGAATAAATTATATATCTATTAAAAGGTAATAGTCTGCAGATTCAGAAAACGCAAAAAAGTAAAAATTAAACTTTTCATGATTTTGAGCCTTTCTGGAGCCCCTTAAGCAAACGATAGGTAAATGTTCTTGATATATTAAAAAATTATAGACTTATGTAAAGTGAGTGAAAGAAAGTTTGTGGTACAAATTTTTTTGATGGGACAATCACACAAAGATTCAGAACCACTGTATAAATATAAAGTTCAGTGTTCCCATCAAATTTGCACTTAGTGAAATTTAATGGAAACAGGGGCATGTGTAACAACACTAACGTTATCCTACTGTATATGTAATAAATTTTTTTCTTCTGAATTTCAATAAATTAGTATAATCGATGTTCAGATTTCATTTCTTTTTTGTTTCATGCCATTATGTTGAAGAAGCTATAAACAATTTTCGATGTAAATTTTAATATTTATGTCAAATTTCAAGTAATGTTGTAATCAAAGGGAAGTGGAACTAATGTTGGAAATATTGTAAGATGTGAAAGATGTAATTGTATGCCTGGTCCATACGTAGGTAATGTATTAGAATATGTGGAATGTAAAACCTTTGGTGAATACCCTGTCTGTAGGGGAGCAGGAAAAGGTGGAGGTAGGCGAGCGCGGGAAAATACACACGGGCACGGTACGGCACAACGGGCTCAGCAGTGGTAGTCGGAGTTGGGCACCGATCTGAGAAACACGTGCTAGATTGAGGAGGCTCTCCTGGAAAAAGTGGTTTCGTTGAGCCTCGGATGCGCTGTTTCTGACGTCTATACAGCATGACAATATTCCATAGGCACTAAATGGAAAAGCATTGCGACGCCATGAAGAAGTAAAGTGCCGATATTTCATGAGCCATTGCTGTAATTGCACGTGTGCTTTGTGCCTCGCCATCTCGCCGCCTGCCGACCGCCTCATCGATACGAACAGGTTGAAACTTTCAGTACTGTATTCGTGTGGACCAGTGTCACTTTTGCTACATACTGTTCAATAATAACTTAAATTTTACCAGAACTGTCCTATCAATTAATTATCCTCACAACTAACCTAGACAGGGTCCTTCCCACATGTTGTGCAATCCGAGTATCCCAAGATGAAGATTTAAAGTTTATGTTAATAATAATTACCTGCAGACCTATCTAAGTTAGAATGATGTTTAAAGAACTTTGTTGTTAATGAAATACTGGACGAATAATATAGGTCTGACCAAGTTGGAAGATAATATTGAAATTGGTTTAGTAATGAAGTTTATTTAAATTGAGACAAAAATAACGGTAGTTAAATGAGCAGGAAATAAGACAAAAAGAGTGGTAAATCATATATTGGAAATCTAGAATGCTTAAGGCTCTCAATGATCAAACTTTCACTACAGTGATCATAATAGTTTCAGGGTCCCCCCCCCCTTCTTCTTTCTTTCTTTTCTATTCATTTGAATCCTGAAGTGTGCTGAACTGCTTTGACCAGCAAAGTTAAAGTCAATATAAAACCTAAATTTATCAGTGTTTTACCCTTCTTAAAATTGACATTGTATGTGTGTTTCAAAAGTGCTGTTTCTAGGGTAACCTATGCCCGATTTCAGTTGGATCAATAGACAAAACGCAGTTTGTAGTAATCGTTATAGTGTAATGCTGTGTATTTATAGCTTGTCCAAATTAGTACAGAAAGTGAAAATATTAGTTCAGTAGATTTTTTCTGGTTCTAAAATTTACCATATAATGCAGTATTACTACGTGTTGTTATGCTTGTACGTACATCCACTTGTACAAGGAAAAAACTCACTTAATGCCTAATTAGGCTGGCGACCGTATTATTATTAATTGGTAGCATCTACTGTGTATGTTTCTTGCCCGTCCTAACGTGTAGTTGCACTCTAGACTTGCTTGACGTATCATTGTTATTACTGAGTGGGTGTAAGTCTGATTTTGCCTCCATTCAGGTACACGCGGTCAACATATTTAATCAAATCCTTTCTTACATGGTGAGGCCCGTCAACTTACCATAGTACAGGCTTTATAGAGTTAACGTGCGCAAGAGCGTAGACGTTACAAGCACTTCCCGACCTGGATGACCGCCCACCAGGCCAGGACGCTCACATTGACTCGAAAAGTATAAAGGCAAAACTGGTGGTGCTAGCTCGACGACAAATTCAGAGAACGATTATGAGTACAAGACGCCAGGATGTCATATGGAACGTGAGACCCTCGATGCACCTGGTTGTACAAGAACAGAAACGACGCCAGTGCTTGGTCGCGGAGTTGATCACTCGCAGGCCATTAAGGATGACGTGTCAAGCACAAATTGTCAACGCATTAGTGGAACACTGTCAACACCACTATTGGGAAGATGATTCTCCCGTCGAGGACCTCATCCCATGCCCAATCATGTCTCCCGTGTCTTTGCGCGAGTGGAAGCGGGCGTTATGATGGAAGATTTTAGCTGCGAGGACATCCATGAAACAATCGCCAATGGTGTCATGAACTGATCGCCGGGTACTGACGGGCTTGGTGCTGAATTCTATAGAGCCTTTGTACTCAAAATGGCGCCCAGATGGACGACAGTGTACAGCGAGCTATTACAGTGCGCTATGCCAATTCCACCAGCATTTATGGAAGGCATACTGGTACCAGTACATAAGCTGTCGCCAGGGATTACCGCCACACGCTACCAACCCCTAACTATACTGAACGCCGACTGTGAGATTTTTGACCGACTACCAGCTTTGTATTGTCGCTTGTACCTTAGTAGAATCATTTCTCCGAAAAAACGATGATGGATGGTTCGATGAATGTCCAAACGGCCAGTATAGACTACCATGATGTGGTAGCCGTGGCCAAGGGGAGTCATCTCTGAAACGGGAAATTGTGGCGGTTGATTCTGACAACACTTTTGACAGGATGCAAATATGGGATTTCCTGTCCGCTTCGTTGGGATAGTTAGGCGGATTTACGGAGAAGCACGTTCTTTGATTCAGGTCAGTGGGTGGGTCACAAGATCAATCCCGATTCGCCACTCGCCTCGACAGAGCTGCCCGCTTTCAGTGTTACTGTTTGTACTAGCTCTAGAACTGCTAATCGGGCGGATGACGAACGCATTTTCAGAGGTCATACTAAGGCGTTGCACTTTCAGATGTCGTGCATATGCGAATGACGTCCTGTTGTTGATTCCTTCAAGGGAGGAGGTCGCACGAGTCCTCGCACTGCTGACGGAAAATGTCTCAGTAGCGGGTAGTGCCGTAAATATGCTCAAATCGGCGGAAATGCTGATAGAGCGAGCCTACGCTGGAAGTAATGGCACCGCTTTCATGCGTTCAACGATTTTGCTACCTGGGAATAGTCTTCACCCCATTCCTTGTGGCAAACCACGGCAGTCAACTACCGCCACGTTCTCAGGCTCACCCGCACGACGATCCGTCAACACCCTCTATGCCAGGTCGACCCACTGGAGTGTGTCACATATCTGAACATCTAAGTGGCTTCTCGGATAATTCATATTGCACAGGCGCTGCCGCTGCCGACTATGATCGACTGACGTCTAAAAGTGGTCCTGGGATACTTTCTGACGGTGAAGTACGAAACTCTCACCCACCCTCCTAGAGAGGGAGGGCTCGGACGAAAAGTCGCTACCACGCGGAGGCTATCTTCATGGCTATCATGTACAAGTAGTGGCTCAGAAGGGGTGACTCTTTTATGCACAACTTACTGGACCATCCATTCCACTCTCCCATTCCCCCAGTGGCGGTGGGTAACATTCCGACGTCATTTATGCACGTGTCTTCCTTCATCATGGTCCTTAGTTACGTCCAAGATAGTCTTCCGTGCAAGGGACCGCTTGCGTGAAAGATTTTTACACCCGGGTTGTTGGTGCAAGGTGTCGATTGTAACACTGTTGAACTCAAATGTCCCAGGTTACGATGGCCTACGACTTGGAGAAATATTTACCGTAGATTCCTCCCAACGATGGCCTACGACTTGGAGAAATATTTACCGTAGATTCCGCCCATCGTCTATATGGGCCACGTGGTATTGCGTAGCCTATGTAAAGTTCAACATCAATCAACGGATCCACGACAATGAATTGCTGGACACGCCACTTGGCTCTGCATATCAGAATATGGACGACGCTCACCGCCTCACTTGCGCGGCAGTTGAGGATGTCTGGCTCTTGTGAACCCAAATAATAGCATGCTATCTCCGGGTACCGCCGGATGTCATTACATCTGATTCCTTCATTCTCTTGGAGGTAGCCTACTTTCCGACGATTAAGTCACGGACGGTCAACTGGATCAAAGGATGGACGGTGAAGTATCTTTATGACGATCATGAAAAATCGCGTCTCGACTACTGGAATTTTCTACAAAATGCCCATGACGAGATACAACGATGGTCCCAGCCAACTTTCTCAAAGGCATATTTAATGCCGGCCGCGAAGTTGGGATGTGCCCTGTGCGCGCGGAGCACGCGTATAATTTTAAATATAAAGGCTCACCTCTTTTAGTTTCTTTTCCCATTTATACAGAATTTTAGCCCCTGGACTGCACCAACACTCACTATTGCTTATGTTGTCAGTAACGGGTTGGGGTTTTGACGGCCACATTGTTTATGCAATACTATATCGCCGAAGATTGAGGTGTGGTGCTGGGGACACAATGGTTGGATCCCATGTGACTCACTCCTGACTACCCTGCTCCCACGAGCTGCTGTAATGACGGAATGCTAGACGCCTAAGCGACATCCAGTTCATTGAAATCGTTTCAGAACAACTACCAAGAGAAAAAACTTGCCAATTGAAAACCTTTGCTTTTCAATTATATATGTGTAGAGTGAAACGCAGTGTGGGGTGCAGCTTTACTTTTTTTATGTAAAGTTTTGCTGCAGCTTAGCAAATGACTCAACTTTAGGTTTCTTGCTTTCCTTGAGCCAAACATAGATGCGAACACCATTCTCTGTGCTGTATCTCCAAAGAGGAGAGGCTTGATAGGAAATGATAAGACGCAGGTAGACAAAAACAAGAGTTTAATACGACTACAGTAGCGGGCTTTAATAACAAAGGAAAATTCTAGGAATCAAAAATAATACGACTTCTCATACACTAATAGGCATACACCTGGAACACACTGATAATCCTTAACGACGGAGGATATCACTGGGTCGCTTCCGACCGGGCTGTGACTGATGGGCTGCTAAGAGCCGGCGCATGAATTTGCCCAGAGCTCCGGTGGAGCGAACTGCCCACGTGTTGGTTTGCGCAGCGCTATGTAGCTGGGGCGTGGAGGAATTTGTGTCGATCCAGTTCCGCACACGTGACATGGCGGAGGAAGTAGGTCCCTGGCAAAGGGGATCTCTGGTGTCGTTTGTCTTAGCCGTCTGTCGTTCTTGTGATCGACCTAGTCTGGGGATGCAACGCCTTGTACATATGCAACCCGGTGATGCTTCAGTTTCCGAGGGGTTGCCTAGCCCTATAGGCGAACGGTGGGTACGAGTCACTGTGCGTGGTGGGGTGAGAGATGATATTTCCTTGGACACTTCCAAATTATACAGAAGAGTAATAAACGAATCTCCACTGGCGAGAAAGAGATTTACGCCTTTTAAAGATCATAAAGACACGATAACGACCTTGTTGACTGGAATTCAGAAATGACTTGCAGAGGAATACACAAGATTTCAAACTACTTGTACGGATGGTTCAGGGACGCATTTTGAAATACGACCACAGTTTCAGACTGCCAATTTCTGCTTCCCTCAGATTACAAATGGCAATTTGCGCTCCTAATTCACAGCAAATTCTTTGACCAACAGGAAATGATTTACTCAGATTAGGTATTGTAATAAATATGAACAGTAATGAAAACATAAGCACCTCATTGTCACGTTGTGATGTGAGACCTACAGTTTGAAATAATTAAATATCTTTAACCAATCGCTGCAATCGTTTGAGAACAACTGCCTTGCGAAGAAACTTGCGAATCCAAAATAGGAGGTGTTTTATTTTTTGTGCTTCAAGCAAAACGTTTCACGAAAAAGTACCTCAGCAATTTCATCAACTTTGCTTCGTTTACATACAGTACGTTCTTATAATGCGAGATAAACACGTAGTTCATGCGTGTTTTTTTTTCTTATTTTCTCTCTCTCTATCTCTCTCTCTCTCTCTCTCTCTCTCTCTCTCTCTCTCTCTCACACACACACACACACACACACACACACACACACACACACTGGTTGTAAACTTATTACCTATATCACGATGTGCTCCAATCATTGCCATGAGATGTCACTCAAAACGCCAATTCAGTATGGAACACATAACGTTCACACTTCCAGACAACTTTCCCGACGTGCGTCCTTGCATCGCGTTACTTAAATGAAAGTAACAACATTCACCCACTTAACATTGTTCTCTGAATTTTAATTCGTGCCCCCAAACAATGTACACTACGCCAGTCAAGTCGTCTGGTCACAGCTACGTAATGCTACCCATGAGAAGTTGGACCGGGTTGTCAGTATCCAATACATTGTGGTCATAGTCCAGATTTGCCTCCGAAACATTTTGCAGATTGCAATGTGATTTATGTATCTTCGCCGTACCACTATATAGGGTGGTTTTCTCCATCATGTACAAACTGTAGGGATTGATCGATAAGAGGATACGCAACAAAAAAGGTGTAATGTCCGGAAATCCATGGTTTCCATGCTAGAGACTGTTTATTCAATAATACAATGTTACAGAGGCTGCGGTTGCCTGGTGAAGAAATCAGTGAAAAAACTGCTTCCTATGTGGAAAGTCCGTCGCTAGTAAGCGCTTCACACATTTGTCATGAAGAATATTGCACACGGTCGTCTGACTTACCCTGTTCTGTGCTGGCGGGTCAGCTGCCTGGTACTGACACAGCGGTCGTCTTCCAGTGTTAATCACATTTTCCTGCAAGTCAGGTGTCCGAACATTTCGGGCACGTCATTCATGATTTCCTGCTTTCTGAAACGATCTTGTTTCATACAAACGGCGAAACATTGTTGCAAACATTGAATGCTGTGGTTGTCGGCGGGGATGGGTCTCCTGATACAACCTTGCTCCACACCGCCCGTTGCCATTTGCCTTTCTCTAATTAAACACCATGTCGACAAGCTCTCGGACAGGATACGGAACTATTGTGTACAACGCTGTACACATCCACTACAAGGTGACTCAGCAATAGAAGTGAATCGGCCACAATATTACCAATTACTATGACCGGAGAGGACGCTATGGCAGTACCACCCTCTACCATGCATACTTTAACTATGGCTGGATGGTACAGCGCGTTTAGACTGCGGTCTCTGTGGCAAAGTGTGACTGATCAAAGGGTCGCTAGCATGGAAACCATGCATTTCTGAACATAGTTCATTAGATCTTTTTTGTTCCGTACCCTCTCAGTGATCAACCCGTAGAGTTTGTACACGGTAGAAAAAAATCACCCAGTATAATCAATCCGAAACCTTCCTATGTCACAATGTCTCTTCCAAACGCCGAACCTTCTTTTATGTTCCTTAAACTACGTATTATCAGTGATTAAATTATGCTTTGCGCAAAATTCTACCAGGCAACTTTCCCTTTCATTCGTTTTCGCCAGACCATGTTCTATTTTTCCATCGTTTCATTTCCTTAATATCGAATTCCAGTTTCCCATCAAAATTAATTTTTCGTCTCCCTTAACTGTCTGAATAATTGGCTTTATCTTATCACACATTCTTTCAATTTCTGCATCAGCTGCGGAGCTAGTAGGCATATAAACGACTACTATTGTGATAGATACTGGCTTCGTATCTAGTTTGGCTATGATAATGCTTTCACTACGCCGTCCATAACAGCTTACCCATATTCCTATTATTCATTATTAGATTTGCTCTTTCATTACCCTTTTTCATTTTGTGTTGATAACCTAATAATAACAAAATAACTGATGATGGTCGAAGTAGAGAGGATATAAAATGTAGACAGACAATGGCGAGGAAAGTGTTTCTGAAGAAGAGAAATTTGTTAACATCGAGTATTGATTTAAGTGTCAGGAAGTCGTTTCTGAAAGTATTTGTATGGAGTGTAGCCATGTATGGAAGTGAATCATGGACGATAAATAGTTTAGACAAGAAGAGAATAGAAGCTTTCGAACTGTGGTGCTGCAGAAGAATGGTGAAGATTAGATGGGTAGATCACATAACTAATGAGGAGGTACTGAATAGAATTGAGGAGAAGAGGAGTTTGTGGTACAACTTGACTAGAAGAAGGGATCGGTTGGTAGGACATGTTCTGAGGCATCAAGGGATCACCAACTTGGTACTGGAGGGCAGCGTGGAGGGTAAAAATCGTAGAGGGAGACCAAGAGATGAATACACTAAGCAGATTCAGAAGGATGTAGGGTGCAGTAGGTACTGGGAGATGAAGAAGCTTGCACAGGATAGAGTAGCATGGAGAGCTGCATCAAACCAGTCTCAGGACTGAAGACCACCACAACAACAACAACAACAACAACAACCTAATACTTACGTAACAACAACTCCTGTTCATCCTGTCACAGCACTTCGCTAATTCGCACAGTATGCTGCTGTTGCTAATTCTGAGTAAGTGTTTAAAAGTACCAAAGAGCTAAGCTCATCAGTCTAGTATTCACCCCTCCATCCAGAACAGAAACAGCGTTCCCATTCTGTCTGTGAATAGAGTAAATGCTGTATCCAAGTGTGAGAAAGTGTTCCAGATCTTCACGTAGTATATATCTCAAGCGGAACATGTGAACGAGCGCAGTATTCACCTAATGGGATATAGGGATCCGCCTAAAAACCAAACCCGGCTGGCCGACACATCGACCCCTTGTCGTCAAACCACTGCGTGGATTCGATCCTGGGCCGGCATACCTCAGCGTCCCGGAAGCGGTGATGTTAACATGAGCGCCTGCCTGAGCGGGTCCCACTGCACAGTATGCAGAAGGTTTCAGTAGTATAGTATACGGACCACATGAGCCACTTTGTTTACATTTGTAACGTCATATGAGCAGATCAATGTCTTAGTCATGGCGTCACAATTCACTCCGTTGTCTATGACGACATCGTGCTTTTCAAAGATTTCCTGTCTCTTATTAGAGATGCCATCATCATCACGTAACAAGCGAAGCCCCTCCGCCTGCCCACCCCTCTGTAGCCAGTTACAGTTTAGTACTTTAGTGGGCAATAAAATGAAGCAGCCAGTCACAATGTAGCCGTAAGCTTCACTGAACTGCGTAAAACTGGAGCCATGTTCAAAAAGATTACGTAGACTTCACGTGAACAGAGTAAAAATAGCGTTATTTTCAAACAGAATTGTTAATACTACAGTATTTCCAAAAACGTTACGTGACTTTCACTCACAGCTCTGTATTTCATATTTCACTTAAAAAAAAAAGGATTCTCTCAAATGCTGTGCTCTTCGCACATGTCACCTCTGTCTCATCCCAAACTGGTACTGCCAATACTACACTATTTGCAAAAAAAAAGATGTTTCATAACATGCCTAACCAGGTACTAACAAGCGACATACTAACGTTATGTCAGATTCCACCTCTGTCTCTCTCTGTCTCCGTAATCTTACTCGTACATTACAGAGGGAATGGTAAGGAAAAAACACATACAAAAATACTCAAGTTATAAAAATTTATTATAAAAAACATTAAATTTCAAAAAAGTTAGATACTCACTTGGTTAACAGTGCACATTTACATACAACTTTCAGGATAGCCTATTTCATACATTCTGGCTATGAAGAGGGATATTCAGAGTTTCAATTCTATAACATTTTTACAAATCACATTCAAAGTTTTTACATTGCCATTCATGCACCAAAATAAGTTACAAATTACTTTTAATATTTTTACTTTTTCACTATCTGAGCGATTACGATGGTCATTTCTTGATCATTAACATATGCGGACGAACAAGTAGATTTCTCTGCAGCTGGAAAAATACAGATCAATTGCGAAGAGGATTACAGTAATGCACCAAAAGAGGATATGCTACAAAAATTTTTTGACAGACTCTCTCTAAAAGTGTGCATCATACTTGAAATCAGGCAAATTTGAGAGAGTGAGAACATATTTTCCTGACGATCGCGAGTTTAATCTAGTCAATCAGAAATGAGTATTTTCTTACGAGTGTGTGAATTGGCATCGATTACAAACCGCATTTACACTTTCAAGCTACAAGCAAAATTTTACAATTACAATTTGTAGTTACAATTTAATAGCTTTTTAGTAAAAGGTGAAAAATTGAAAAATGAAGATTTAGTCATTTTGTGTTTCTTGAGACATAGATACATCGACTGGAACAGAAATGGGACGTCATCATTCTCTTGTCTCTTGTACAGTCCGTATTTAATTCTATAATTGTTTGTAATAGCAGGCACCTCTAGGAGTTTTCACCTTTCAGGAATAAACGAGTGGTAGGTCTGGTATCATGTCAAACCAATAGGTAATTTTGTTTTAAACTATCATTAACTAATCCACAGATAATATTAAGATGAGCAGCTCAGAATTTGAAGTTTCAAATAACGATGGAAATGCAAAGAAACAATATAACGGTAAGCCTGATTAGTTTCTAGTATGTTACACGTTCGTAATTCTGAGATACACAACACGAAAACAGATGAAGGTGTATTTTATTGTAACCATGAGGGCAAAGGTAAGAAAGGACCTACTGAAGTTTGCATCTTTCTATACCATACGTTGAGAACTTGGTCCCCCAAAACATAAAGGAGCTCCACTTGCAGAGGCCAAAAGTGCAGTAATATGGTTATAAGAATGTTATTGTTATTAACGGTGGCAGAGCTGACAAAGTCTACCACTATTTGCCAATAGAAGGCATTGTTAGCTACCATCTGACAGCGATTTAGGCGCCGTTAAAAGTAAGTTACGTATGCGCTACCGAGTGCTTGTTTCAGATCATTATATGTCATGTATCACTGAATTCAACCATCTTGTCCGCTTTAATGTGTATGAAGCAAAAACAAGGAAAATAGTGGTTTTTGAAACATGATGAATCCATTTTTTTGGAAAAGGTCACCATCTCAGCTGAAACACGGGAAAGACGCACTAGGGAATAGGACAAAGTATCATTTGCTCTCCAGTCGTCTCTGCATTATGAGTACACTTCAAAAAAGAAAGATCAAGTAGTTGCTAATCATTATACCTGTGGACTTCTCCCAACAGGGGGACCTGGTTACCTCAAACAGAAGCATACGATGGTAAGTTCCTATAAACAAGAAAAAGGAAGATGATGTTGAGAAATTACTGAAGAGTATTGCAAATCCACAGAATCAAGTCTTTTCAATCAGCTGAAGAGGTGGTCTGCTACAAAAATGCACGAAGAGAACTGAAAATTGACTACAAGCAATCATCTTTTGTAACATGGATTGGTATTCATTACTGCATGAACTTAGGGCAGTTTTGTGAACACTTTAAGTAATAAGTTATTAAACATATTCAGTGTTTTAGGTTCAAAACCATTGAAAAACATTAAGTTATTGGTTATAATTTAAGTGTACTTCATAAGATGATTATGTACGGTAAGAATGCATTTTGGGTGTAATAGTACGCTCAAGATAGACATGCTTGCTTTATATTACATTTACTGCGATCAATCACTAATTAAAAGTTATTACTTCAATGTAATTTAAGTAAGTGCCTCAAAATACACATATCATTAAAAGTTTTGCTTCACGTCGGTTCCGAGACTTCCGGAACCTGTACAGAAAATTCGAATAGAGATCAACATAAACATCATTCCCACTCATTTTATTGCTCATGAAAACCACACATAGCATGTTGTACCAGCATACAGCGAGACCTTCAGTGATGGTGGTCCAGATTGCTGTACACACCGGTACCTCTAATACCCAGTAGCACGTCCTCTTGCATTAATTCATAATTGTATTCGTCCTGGCATACTATCCACAAGTTCATCAAGGCACTATTGGTCCAGATTGTCCCATTCCTCAACGGCGATTCGGCGTAGATCCCTCAGAGTGGTTGGTGGGTCATGTCGTCCATAAACAGCCCTTTTCAATCTATCCGAGGCATGTTCGATAGGGTTCATGTCTGGAAAACATGCTGACCACTCTAGTTGAGCGATGTCGTTATCCTTAAGGAAGTCATTCACAAGATGTGCACGATGGTGGCGCGAATTGTCGTTCATGAAGACGAATGCCTCGCCAATATGCTGCCGCTATGGTTGCACTACCGGTCGGAGGATGGCATTCACGTATCGTACAGCCGTTACGGTGCCTACGATGACCTCCAGTGGCGTACGTCTGCCCCACATAATGCCAACCCAAAACAGCAGGGAACCTCCACCTCGCTGCACTCGCTGGACAGTGTGTGTAAGGCGTTCAGCCTCACCAGGTTGCGTCCAAACACGTTTCCGACGATTGTCTGGTTGAAGGCATATGGGGCACTGATAGGTCAAGACAACTGTGGTATCGATAGCTACGATGCCACGGCGTAGGTTGGCACTACGACTCCGACACCGACGACAGCACCCTCTAGCCAGTGCTGTGCTCTACGAGCTCCGCTCCAGAGTCTGTCCATTTGATGAAGAGCAGACGGCCGGGACACTTCGCTTCAGCTTCGCACCTCAGGACAAAGTTATGTATTACTCTTGTTGCTAAAGTAAAGGTGATTTAAATTCACACTGCAGTACCGAGAGACTTTCACCTTTTCCTGCTCCTACCCACGCGCCGCCTTCCAGGCAGGATACAAAAAGAATGTGATGCCAATCCTGAGCGGTCCATTCGGGATGTTGTTGGGCCCATCTGTACTGCGTTGCATGGTGTCGTGGTTGCAAAGATGGACCTCGCCATGGACGTCGGGAGTAAAGTTGCGCATTATGCAGCCTACTGCGCACAGTTTGAGTCCTGTGGCTGCACGAAAAGCATTATTCAACATGATGGCGTTGCTGTCATGGTTCCTCCGAGCCATAATCCGTAGGTAGCGGTCATCTACTGCAATAGTAGCCCTTGGGCGGCCTGAGCGAGGCATGTCCTCGATAATTCCTGTCTCTCTGTATCTCCTCCATGTCCAAACAACATCGCTTTGGTTTCCTCCGAGACTCCTGGACACTTCCCTTGTTCAGAGCCCTTCCTGTCCCAAAGTAACAATGGGGACGCGATCGAACCGCGGTATTGACCATCTAGGCATGGTTTAACTACATACAACACGAGCCGTGTACCTCCTTTCTGGTGGAATGTGTGTAACTGAACGGCTGTCGAACCCTCTCCATCTAATAGGCGCTGCTCATGCATGGTTGTTTACATCTTTGGGCGGATTTAGTGACATCTCTGAAAAACTAGAGGGACTGCGTCTGTGATACAATATCCACAATCAACGTCTATCTTCAGGAGCTCTGGGAACCGGGGTGATGCAAAACTTTTTCTGATGTGTGTATATTTGGTTACTCATTTATTATAGTAAGGAGAACACCAGTGACAAAAATCATTACAGTAGCTACAAATATTTTAAAACTAGGTAATGCTATACTTGTACATTTCAGAAAATAATTGCTTCACGCAACGGAAGTAAGTTAGCCACTAAATTATTAAGCAAGGTTGCGGAAAGTTTTTCTTCCTTCTAAATAATTTATTATTGTCCCTTTTTAGAAACAAGTGAGACAATTTACAAGTTACCGTTTACATTTATTTACACACACACACACACACACACACACACACACACACACACACACACACAGAGAGAGAGAGAGAGAGAGAGAGAGAGAGAGAGAGAGAGAGAGAGATTTTATATAATTTCACACATAGAGCACGATTTTATATTTTTCAGGTATTTAAATTATTCGTAATAAAATCAGTCATCATCATAATTTTTCAGGCGGTAGTGACCCCAAGACAATGTAGTTACCTTATCCTGAAGTATAAATCGCTTGTGATCCTGTTCTAATAAACCTAGCTTGTGCTACTTAACAGCAGAAATCACATGGCACATTGACTGAATTACATACTCCACAGTTGTTTTAACTTGAGACGCCACATTGCCTGTAAGAATCGATGATAAGCTACTTCAGAGAAGATTGTGTTATACCCTATTCTGTGCGCACTATGCGTTTTGACTTGGTCTCGAGTGCATCCATTTTTGCTCGTAGACTGACAAATTCGGTAATAGGTTTATCATTCAATTCATCTTTCATTACAGCAATCTCTTTTTTAATTTAGCAGCAGAATATTGTGTCTGTTACCTAGAGGAGAACTTGAAGTATCAAAATGTGTATGGACATCATTCCTGATATCCTCGTAAATATTTTTAATGTGACAAATTAAGCTATCAGTGTCTGTGCAGCACAGTTTTTCATGATATATTTCTTAGCCCAAGTGAAGCATTGGCTGGCTCTGAGCACTATGGGACTTAACTTCTGAGGTCATCAGTCCCCTATAACTTAGAACTTCTTAAACCTAACTAAGCTAAGGACATCACACACATCCATGCCCGACGCAGGATTCGAACCTGCAAACGTAGCGGTCGCGCGGTCCCAGACTGTAGCGCCTAGAACTGCTCGGCCACCCTGGCTGGCCAAGTGAAGCATTGTCTTTTTAGAACAAAGTATGTATGTAGGTACAAACCGAAAGGAACTGATACCACATGATATTCAGAAAACAGTGAAAAGAGTTGCAGAGAAGATTTTTAAAAATCTACCTAACGTAATTCTGTTCAGTTACATACCTTCATTCTTTGCCACAAACAATTCAAATGAATTCCAGTCACTGCATCTATAACATTTCGTTAGAAATTCTTTCCCATACTTAATTTTCAGCTTCCCTGTTGCTGTCTTCAGCACTATTGTGTGCGTAAATACGTTTATTTTTTTCCACTAGACTAACATAAATAAGTATTGAGCTCAGGATCGTTTCTCATTTTCCTGGGTACAGAGACCATCTCATAACCAAAGCAGGAACGTTAGTAAACTAAGTAGCACACACGTGGCGCATGGCAAAAACTGGAGCACACCACATTCATCTGGCAGTGTCATGGCGTATTACTCAGTTACGTCGTATCAGTGCTAATTACACGGCGTGTGTTCCACGCGATGTTGCAAGTTACATGCCACACCGCCTGCCACAGCGCTTGCCACGTCACTCCGGTGGCCTGCTCTTACCGCCCGACTCCACATCCGAGTGTCTGCTCAGAGGGTTAGCTGCCCTCCGTAATAAAGAAAACTGAGTGAAAGGATCAACAATGAACTCGAACGCGTGTCATGAGACGTCCGACCCGAACAAATGCAACGAACAAAACGAGATAACAAAACTCGAAAGATTTTTTAAAAAAGTGGGAAGTGCAGCTAGCTATCATGTGGGGAACCAGGGTTCGATTCCCGGTACTGGCAAGGATTTTTCTTTGGTGGGGGGACTGGTAGGGGATGATGAGAACTAGAGGCTCCAAGGTCTATAAACTCGGCAAAACGGGTGAGAGAGAGGTGTGCTGACCACATGTCCCACCAGACCGCATCCACATGACGTTGAATGGAGTCCAGCGGAGGGTCGCACTACCTCGGGCCCTAAGGGCCTAGACGAGGAGCTCTTTGCCACAATGGTTTCTACCGCTAGGTTTTACAACAGTCCATGTACCTTAATCAAGCTTCAGTGACGAATTTGTGCGTCGCCAGAGGCGGCCCTTCCTTGCTTATCAATTATTAACCACCCTCGAATTTAAGACACAACATTTCAAATTTTACAAGTATTACGCATGTGCATCACTGCTCTGAGCCCCCAAAGAGAACACTTCCAAGTCTTACAACTAGTGTTGCAATCTATGCTCCCGTATCACATCAGTCATGGTGCTAACATCACATATTAAGGATAGTGTCCCAGAGACGGTATATAAAACTTTTGCACAAACATATCACGTTATCGAGTCCAATTTTAGCCCATCGTTTCCCTACATATCTGTATGATGTTTTGACTAATGCTAGCAACGTTCCGCTGTACCATCGACATCCAACACTTTACAAGAGCCTTGCAAATTAATTAAATCATTTTTCGTACACGGCTCATCGCGATATAATACCAGTACAGCTCGAATGTCTTTAGAGTACGTTTACTAGTCCACATTTGTTGCCTTGTACCATCTCACACTAACGCCTTGCGTTGTGTAGTATCAGCAACACTCTCTAAACATTGAAGTAGTGTCCAACATTACGCATACATGCAATTGTTTCTCATTTCTGCCGGCCAGTATGGCCGAGCGGTTCTAGGCACTTCAGTCTGGAACCACGCGACCGCTCCGGTCGCAGGTTCGATTCCTGCCTCGGGCATGGATGTGTGTGATGTCCTTAGGTTAGTTAGGTTTAAGTAGTTCTAAGTTCTATGGAACTAATTACCTCAGATGTTAAGTTCCATAGTGCTCAGAGTCATTTGAACCGTTTCTCATTTCTAGTCGGGAAATTTTAACTTGTATGACAGAATGACTCAGCGATTTCCGATGATTACAAAGACAAAATTGTTTTCTGAGGTACAACTTTCCTTTATAAGTTCTAATATCTATTTTGAATCAGTATGATGCCGACCATCCGTCACCCAATTACTAACACTGCATCACAAAATTTTAGACGTCGATTGACATCCAAACGACAGGTTGAATACTTTTACATTTGTTGCCGCACAGTATGCATAAACCTACAACACAGACCTCCCAAGACGATATCGAAATTTTCTCGTACCACTACCAACTTTGTCTACTTTTTAAATTCTAATCAGGAAAACGCGTTAGACGTAACATCCTGCAATATGCTGTGATTTTTCAACTCCTGTACTCTCAGTTCTTCACAAATCTGATAGTGGATGGTATATCAAGTTTCCTGTAGAATGATCACTGGTTGATTCTCACCCAGTCCATCACATCTGTTAAAATCCCCATTCGGTAGCATAAAGAAACGTCCCCCTATGCAGCGTGACAAATTAGTGGAATTAAATTGCGAACGGCTTTGCAAAAACATCTGAGCAAGTGAATCAATGTATAGACCTTTACACTTTCTGTTTAATGAAAGTTCACGAGATATGTGTAGTAATGACGCATTGAAGGAATTAATTTGTTTGCAGCTCCCGTGTCTATTTGAAGGCGTGGGCTGCTAGTCATACACTCTAATCCCTGGCCTAAGAGCTATTTTTTTGTGCTTTTCTGTCAAGCTGACGAGTTCTGTAAACATACAAACGTGTATGTTGCTGCTGTGTTGATACAAACGAAAAGAAGACTATGTGCGGTTATTTGCTGATGTTATTACTTTCTGGTGAAATGTCAATTTACTTTATTATAATTGACTCGCACTGTGCAGTATTCTTGTTTCAGCTACTACACTGGTGTTATATACTAATTGTACACATGACTACATACCGTAAGTTTTATATTTGCCCGCTATGTACTGGTAGTTGGACAGCTTGATGGCCCTTGCTCATGCACATTAATTACCGCATAATAGCCAGTTTGAAACTGGCTAACAGCGAAAAACAAACAATAAATACAGTCTAAGTTAGAAATGTAATTTCGCAGATTTTGTCGGACTGTGGCACCTGTCCGAAAAGAAGTAAACAGGTTTGTAACGTTGATCACTTATCACAGAAAATTAACAAACTTTAGCAACGCAAATAACACATGACTTCATATTCAGCTGCCGCCAAGGGGACAAACGCGTTTAAATATGGTCGGAACAGCTTAGATGATGTTCGGTGTAGTGGTCGGCCAATATGTACCACTACCCCAGAAGATATTGCAAAAGGGTGTAAAATGGTCGTAGAGGATTGCCAACTGAAAGTGCAAGAAATTGCTGAATCTATGTGGACATCATCTGAAAGGGGATATCACATTTTAACAGTGGAATCTGATATCACAAAATTATCTGCTAGATGGGTGGCACAGATCAGCGATGCATCAGAATGGAAACGTCCGAACAACGTTTGACCCATTTTCAGAGCAACCAACAAGAATTTTTATTCCGGTTTGTGACCACAGACGAAACATGGGCCCACTACTATAGCCCCCCCCCCCAAAAAAAAACCAACAGTAAAAGCAGTCAAAACATGTTGATGAACCACCACCAAAGAAAGCAAAGGCAAAACCGTCGACCAAAGATGTCATGGAGACAGTTTTCTGGGCTGCGAAAAGGATTCTTCTGACACAGTATCTTCCCACTGGTCAAAAAATTGCGGGACAATACTACGAAAACCTCCTGCACCAACTACAGTCAAAGATATTTGAAAAAGAGTCAGTTTTGGCAGGGAAGGAACTCACCTTTCATCAAGACAACGCGCCTCCACACTCAAGTGTCATTGCCATGACAAAAACACATGAACTACGACGCGGCTTGTAGCCAAACCCCCCTTATTTGCCTGATTTTGCTCTGTAAGACTTCCATCTCTTGCAAAAGCTCAGTCTTCCTTGTTGGACGTAAAATTTCTTCAGAGGAAGAACTGACAGCCAAAGTTGGTGGGTATTTTTCAGGTCTGGAGGAATCTAATTTTCGATATAAGATCAAGGAATTGGAAAATCGCTGGACCAAATGCATTAGTGTACAGGGAGAGTACAACGAAAAATAAAGAATTTATAGATGTAAGTTGTTTCTTTCTATTCCAATCTGAGATTATTTAAAAGTACCCTCTTTTTATAATTTATGGTGTCATTATCAAATACGATCACCCAAGAATTTTTCTCTACTACTCCAACAAAAGAAATAGTTGTTCCAGTTTCGAAGGCACTGTAGTCGCCTATCCTCACCACTACAGCACTACATCTGCGAGGTGAATCCGCATCAGCAGCTTGGCCAGGGCATGCAGCTCAGGAATTATAGACACTACACAGCTCCCTCTCAGCGTAGAGGTACTAATGGACCCAGCGAGCGTTCGAATGCATTTAGAGTTACAATTTCTTTTTAGCTGTCGATTCTTCATGTTTTCTGTGGAGAATGTGTATGCTGAATACCTGAGATTCACAAAGTGTTATCACAGCGGCTAAGTATGGGCATGTACAGCAGTGGAAATGAATATAAAGACAGGGTTTCACGAAAGTAATAGTAAAATGTCTGAAGCATACATGTATCGAATTTACTACGAAAGTAGCAGATACATATAAGACATGAACACTCATGATGGAATTACGTTGTTTCTTTCATAACACGAATAACAAAATAAGGCGTTTGCATTTTCTGGCTGGAAACTGACATAAAGGCACTCGGTTTCCTGTTATGTTATTGCATTGTTCGTACTTTGTCCAACCTCTGTTCTTTCCTTTTACTTCAAACATTCTCTTCGGTATGGATTTTGTTAAGTTTTGTAGTTCTTGCAGTGAAATTGTCGCCCACTCTTCTCGTCTCGCCCTTTTTTCAGCTCACATATGCCCTGAAATTACTTTCCATTGCGATAAACATGCCTTCCACGTATGACCCAGAGGTTTTCCACAGAGTTCAAATCCAGGCTATGTGCAAGCCAGGGCAAGGTATCTTTATCTTCGAACCACTTTTTTGTTGTAGCAGAAACATACACAGATGCATTATCTTTTCGAAACGTTAGACTTTAATTTCTTAGGTCCTCATAGATTCTAATCAATTCTGTCTCTCACATTTCAGTTTACATGTTAGAGTTCAGTCTAGTGTTCAGCAAAACAATGTATGATTTACCTTTAACACAGAAGGTTGCCCAAATCATAACACTTTCACCATCAAAATTTCTGTTGTTTCTGACTTGCTGCTCTGTTCTCAGATCAGACCAATAATATTGAAATCCAGCCTGCCCATCTAAATTAAACTTCTTCTCTTCACTGAGACTCACTTTATCCCATTCTGAAGTCTATGACGTATGTTTTTCAGCAAATTAGTCTGTTTATGTATGGGTGTTAGAGAGGGTTCCTGCAATCGTTTTTTGAATGCAATATGTTTGTCAGGTGACAAAATTTGTCGTACATGTCTGGCGGTTACTCGCTACTGGAAATCAACAACAAGTTGAGAAGAATAACGGTTTGTGGCTCTTGATTTGCTTTCGATGGCTCAAATAATTTTTCTACTATGCCCATATTTTCCGTTCTGTCCATATCGTGAGCATAGTGTAACGGAATTATCAATCACTGTTCTTGAGGAGTTCACATTCTTGGCAATTTGACGAGTGGAGTCCCATTTACTTGTACTTACCGACTTTTGATTTTCCATCACATTATAGTCCGCCCCCGTCAGCTGAATGGCCAGCGCGACAGAATGTCAATCCGAAGGGCCGGGATTCGATTCCCGGCTGGGTCGGAGATTTTCTCCGCTCAGGGACTGGGTGTTGTGTTGTCCTAATCATCATCATTTCATCCCCCATCGACGCGCAAGTCTCCGAAGTGGTGTCAAATCGAAAGACTTGCCCCCCGGGCGAACGGTCTACCCGACGGGAGGCCGTAGTCACAACACATCACATTATAACTATTTTCCTCGTGGCATTGTCACAATCGTCGTTGATGTATACAACATGCTCTGTCACTAGTGGCCTCTGTTTCCTATCTGCAGTAAAGGCTCGTACGTACACACTAACACCGCCCAGAGCCGACTGCCTTTATACCGAGTTCCGGTCTCTACCGCCTAAATCGTTGATGTCTTGTATTCTGTAGTACTAACATCAAATACGATACAATTTGACTGCATTTGTCGGTATGCTGGATTTCACACTATTGCATGTACATCGTGCACAACTATTCCAACCGACACACACTTTACTCAACATGTAATCGTCACTACAGATATTCGGATTTAGGTTATGACATGTTCGATATGCCTGTCATCATTGGTGATGATGTGGCACAGGCGAATAGCGAAATCCTGCATGACCTGCTGAAATGTCGGAACATCGATGCTGTCAATGACCTGCTGAATGGCTGTTTTCAGCTCAGTAATGGTTTTGGGGTTATTGCTCTACACCTTGTCTTTAATATAGCCCCACAAAAAGGAGTTGCATGCGTTCAGATCAGGAGAATATGGCGACCAATCGAGGGCCATACCAGTGGCCTCTGCGCACCCAAGAGCCAGAATGCAGTGCCCAAAGTACTCCTCCAGGACATCAAACACTCTCCTACTTCGATGGAGTCGAGCTCCATCTTGCATGAACCACATCTTGTCGAAATCAGGGTCACTCTGCACAATGGGGTTGAAATCATCTTCCAAAACCTTCACGTACCGTTCGGTAGACACCGTGCCGCCAAGGAATATCGCACCGATTATATTGTGTGAGTGGACATTGCACACCACACAGTCATCCGTTGAGAGTGAAGAGAATTCTCGATCGTGAAATTCGGATTCTCAGTCCCCAAATGCGCCAATTTTGCTTATTCACGAACCCATCCAAATGAAAGTAGGCTTCGTCGCAAGGTGCGTGCGCATGCGCAAACTAATTCCCATCATGCCCAGCGGCCAACCGTGCAGTTTGAACATCCTAACGCAAACCGTTCAGAAGTTACGACGAATTTATTTCATATAGTTCAATAATTGTCACCCTGTAAGAATAACTGATGAAATAATGCTCGCATTCAGTCTGCTGCTAAAATTGCACTAACATTAAGACATATTTTGGACAGAATAAATTAGAAATATTTATGTTGAGGAGCGTGACAGCAGACTATAATTTTCAACTTCGTTTGTAATTAACAAAAGAACTTCAGTCCAGCTACACCGTGGGCTTTAGTGAGTAAATCGAGCAAATGCGGTAATAGGACTCGCCAAAGTTGGTAATATGAACTGCAATGAAAGGAAAGTGAAAGTAAGCATAAAGTGTAGTGGCAAAAGTAGAGATGGGCATTATTTGAATAAATTTGTGTGTGGGTAATTATACGAATAAGTAGACCATTCAGACAAATTTTACCACAAGTAAATTATTGTAGCTTAAATAACGAATAAGTTGGAATCCCACTGTATTTTTTGATGGCTTTTATTATTCAATTCTGTGACTACTGTTAGTTCTCTTGGCTCAGTGCAGTTCCAGTTTGATAAATAGATTGTTAATGAAATGTACGTAAATGTGCCTCATTAGTTTAGTGGGTTAATGCGCACAAAAATGTCGATGACGACTAGCAGCCGACAGGAGCAGCCCACAGCTGTTCCACATGCACGAATGCACAGCGGAGCAGCCTACTGCAACAGCAAGAATAGCAGCTCAGTCGCGGTTGCAACAAAAAGTTAAGTTTCATTTTGTAATTCAGCTCTCTCGTTAGCCACAGCGATGGAGCACGATATTAAGAAGTCACCAAGTGATAGTGGATCCATGGCTAGTGGGCATGTGCCTCAGAGCCTTCAGAGGCAGGAAGAAACAATGGAAAGAATACGAAATAAATGCTTACTAGGAGATGAGTCCAAGGGTAATTTTTAAAATCCTATGGAGATTAAAATTGATCATTCTATGGGTAGCGTAAGAGATGAAATGAAAAATTAAATAGATAATTTTATGGGTAATTTCAAGTGTTCTTTGGGTGATAGCTTCCCTCATGAATCATGGCCCTAGCCCTTGGTGAGGAGGGTTGGGTGTCTCAGCGATACAGATAGCCATACCGTAGGTGCAACCACAACGGAGGCATATCTGTGGAGAGGACAGACAAACGTGTGGATCCTGAAGAAGGGAAGCAGCCTTTTCAGTAGATGAAGGGGCAACGGTCTGGATGATTGTCTGATCTGACCTTGTAACACTAACCAAAGTGGCCTTGCTGTGATGGTACTGCGAACGACTGAAAGAAAGGGGAAACTACAGCTGTAATTCTTTTCCGAGGGCATGCAGCTTTTCTGTATGGATAAATGAAGATGGCATCCTCTTGGGTAAAATACTGTGGAGGTAAAATAGTTCCCCATTCGGATCTCCGGTCGGGGACCACTCAAGAGGACGTCGTTATCAGGAGAAACACAACTGGCGTTCTACGGATCGGAGCGTGGAATGTCAGATCCCTTAATAGGACAGGTAGGTTAGAAAATTTAAAAAGGGAAATGGATAGGTTAAAGTTAGATATAGTGGGAATTAGTGAAGTTCGGTGGCAGGAAGAACAAGGCTTTTGGTCAGGTGAATACAGGGTTATAAATACAAAATCAAATAGGGGTAATGCAGAAGTAGGTTTAATAATGAATAAAAAATAGGAGTGCGGGTAAGCCACTACAAACAGCATAGTGAACGCTCTATTGTAGCCAAGACAGACAAGAAGCCGACGCCTACCCCAGCAGTAAAAATTTATATACCAACTAGCTCCGCAGATGGCGAAGAGATTGAAGAAATGTATGATGAGATAATAGAAACTACTCAGATGGTGAAGGGAGACGAAAATTTAATAGTCCTTGGGGACTGGAATTCGATAGTAGGAAAAGGAAGAGAAGGAAAAGTAGTAGGTGAATATGGAATGGGGGTAAGGAATGAAAGAGGAAGCCGCCTGGTAGAATTTTGCACAGAGCATGACTCAATCATAGCTAACGCATGGTTTAAGAATCATGAAAGAAGGATGTACACATGGAAGAGGCATGGAGACATTGGAAAGTTTCAGATAGATTATACAGGGTGCTTCACTAACTATTGCCACCTAGAATGACTCCGAAAGTGTGATAGGAGCTGAAAAGTTTGTGGGACAAACTCTGCATGGGACAACGGGGGCCATAATATGACGTTGGCTTTTTGTTGCTAGGTTGGGGTCACGTCAAAGATATGAAGGTCATTTTGTTTTAAATGGGATGCTATGGTTTGGTACTTATTTTTTGTTAGCGGCTATCGAGACGAATCCAATGTGTAACAGTAAGGTCTTTGAAGGTCAAAAAGGTGGCATGAACGTCCATTTACAGAAGGTGTTCGAAGTGATAATCATTGGTATCAATGCAGTGCTGCAATCTTCGTAACATAAATTGAGTGGTGTTCCTTATAACTTTGGCACTTATTGCCGCACGTGCTCCGACAATTCTCTCTCGTATATCGTGCAAATAGTAAATCCATCTAACGAGCCATTGACATGTAAACACCATTCGACGGTTTCGCAATACAACACCAATAGGAACGGTGAGATTATTATCGTCGAATCAAGCGCATGTGAATGATGTTTTCCTCCAAAGAACAAGTCGATATTCTTATTTACTGAGGATGCCAACAAGATTCAGTGAGAGCTAGAGACTTATGAGCTGAAAGATATCCTCGACGAACTCACCCTACACGTCGTACATTTAAATATGTGTATGATAAGTTGAGAACTGGATCTCTAACGCATCGGAAACATATCCGGCAAATGAAAGTGAGGAAACGGAAATTGGTACTCTTGCCACTGTGGTTTGAGATCCCTGTTTTAGTTCGCGTCAAATCGCAAGGGAATCTGGCATGAACCAGAGTACTGTTGTTCGTGTTTTGCATCGCCGTACATATCATCCTTGCCATATCAGTCTCCACCAAGAATTAACTGGTACGCATTTTATGCGTCGCATTGAATTCTACCGATGGGCTCAACTTCAGATTCAGAGGGATGACACATTCATTAATTTGATTTTATTTACTGACGAGGCTGCATTCACGAACCATGGAAATGTTAATTTGCATAACATGCATTACTGGGCAACTGAAAATCCATTTTCGCTGCGGCAAGTTGCATACCAAAAACTGTGGTCGATGATTCTGTGGTGTGGGATTGTGGAGGACAGAATGATACACCCCTATTTCATCGAAGAAAATCTTAATGGTAGGAAATACACCGCATTGTCGCAAGAAACATTAGGTCTGTTATTGGAAGAAATACCTTTAGAAACAAGGAACAGAATGTGGTATCAACATGATGGGTGGTGGCACATTTTTCGCTGACGGCTGGAAATTGGTTGCAGAGACAATTCGCAAATCGTTGTACTGGCCGCGGAGGAGATGTGTCGTGGCCGGCTCGTTCACCAGACTTGACGCCTCTGGATTTTTTGTTGGGGGTATTCGTAAAAGACATCGTTTATAAAGACATTCCAACTACACCTGAAGATATGCGAGAGATAATTGTCAGAGTATGTGCTTCAATAAGTGCCGATGTGATAGGGAATACCACTCAATCCATGATAAGAAGATTGCAGCACTACATTGATACCAATGACCATCACTTCGAACACCTTCTGTAAATGGACGTTCATGCCACCTTTTTGACCTCCGTTGACCTTCAAAGGCATTACTGTCACACACCATTGGATTCGTCTCGATAGCCGCTATCAAAAAATAAGTACCAAACTACAGCATCCCATTTAAAAAAAAACAAAGTTGACGTTTATATCTCTGAAGCGACCCAATTTAGCAAAAAAAAGTCAAAGTCATATTATGGCCCCCGTTGTCCCATGCAACTTTTGTCCTACAAACTTATCAGTTCCTATCATACTTTCGGAGTTTTTCTTGATGGCAATAGTTAGTGACTCGCCCTGTATAAAGGTAAGACAGAGATTTAGGAACCAGGTTTTAAGCTGTAAGACATTTCCATGGGTAGATGTGAACTCTGATCACATTCTATTGGTTGAGAACTGTAGATCAAAACTGAAAAAACAGCAATAAGGTGGGAATTTAAGGATATAAGACCTGGATAAACTGAAAGAACCAGAGGTTGTAGAGAGTTTCAAAGAGAGCACTAGGGAACGATTGACAAGAATGGGGAAATAAATACAGTAGAAGAAGAATGGGTAGCTTTGAGAGATGAAATAGAGAAGGCAACAAAGGATCAAGTAGGTAAAAAGACGAGGGCTAGAAGAAATCCTTGGGTAACAGAAGAGATATTGAACTGAATTGATGAAAGGAGAAAATATAAAAATGCAGTAAATAAACCAGGCAAAAAGGAATACAAACGTCTAAAAAATGATATCGACAGGAAGTACTGGCTAGAGGGCAAATGTAAGGATGTAGAGGCATATATCACTAGGGTTAAGAAAGATACTGCCTACAGGGGAATTAAAGAGACCTTTGGAGAAAAGAGAACTACTTGTATGAATATCAAGAGCTCAGATGGAAGCCAATCCTAAGCAAAGAAGGAAAGGCAGATAGATGGAAGGAATATATAGAGGATCTGTACAAGGGCGATGTACTTGAGGGCAATGTTATAGAAATGGAAGAGTACGTAGATGAAAATGAAAATGGGAGATATGGTACTGCGTGAAGAGGTTGACAGAGCACTGAAAGATATAAGTCGAAACAAGGCCCCGCGAGTAGACAACATTCCATTAGAATTACTGACAGCCTTGAGAGAACCAGCCACGACAAAACTCTACCATCTGGCGAGCAAGATGTATGAGACAGGGGAAATACCCTCAGACTTCAAGAAGAATATAATTCCAATCCCAAAGAAAGCAGGTGTTGACAGGTGTGAAAATTACCAAGCTATTAGTTTAATAAGTCACGACTACAAAATACTAACACGAATTCTTTACAGACTAATGGGAAAACTGGTAGAAGCCGACCTCGGGTGAGATCAGTTTGGATTCCGTAGAAATGTTGGAGACGTGAGGCAATACTGACCCTACGACTTATCTTAGAAGATATATTAAGGAAAGGCAAACCTATGTTTCAAGCATTTGTAGACTTAGGGAAAGCTTTTGAAAACATTGACTGGAGTACTCTCTTTCAAATTCTGAAGGTGGTCGGTATCAAATGCAGGGAGCCAAAGGCTATTTACAATTTGTGCAGAAACCAGATGGCAGTTGTAAGAGTGGAGAGGCATGAAAGGGAAACAATGGTTGGGAAGGGAGTGAGACAGGGTTGTAGCCTATCTCCGATGTTATTCAACCTATATATAGCGCAAGCAGTAAAGGAAACAAAAGAAAAATTTAGAGTAGGAATTAAAATCCATGGAGAAGAAATAAAAACTTTGAGGTTTGCCGATGGCATTGTAATTCTGTCCGAGACAGTAAAGAGGATACAAGGTGAACATCGACAAAAACGAAACGAGGATAATGGAATTAAATCAGGTGATGATGAGGGAATTAGATTACGAAACGAGACACTTGAAGTAGTGCATGAGTTTTGCTATTTGGGAAGCAAAGAAACTGACGATGGTCGATGTAGGGAGGATATAAAATACAGACGGGAAATGGCAAAAAAACTTTTCTGAAGAAGAGAAATTTGTTAAGATCGAGTATTGATTTAAGTGTCAGGAAGTCCTTTCTAAAGTATTTGTATGGGGTGTAGCCATGTATGGATGTGAAACATGAACAATAAACAGTTTAGACAAAAAGAGAATAGAAGCTTTCGAAATGTTGTGTTACAGAAGAATGCTGAAGATTAGATGGGTAGATCACGTTACTAATGGGGAGGTACTGAATAGAATTGGGGAGAAGAGGAATTTGTGCCACAACTTGACTAGAAGAAGGGATCGATCGGTAGGACATGTTCTGAGGCATCAAGGGATCATCAGTTTAGTATTGGAGGGTAGCGGGGATGGTAAACATCGTAGAGGGAGACTAGGAGATGAATACACTAAGCAGATTCAGAGGGCTGTAGGTTGCCGTAGGTACTTGGAGATGAAGGAGCTTGTGCAGTAGAGGGTAGAATGGAGAGCTGCATCAAACCAGTCTCTGGACTGAAGACCACAACAACAACAAATGGCTCTGAGCACTATGGGACTCAACTGCTGTGGTCATTAGTCCCCTAGAACTTAGAACTACTTAAACCTAACTAACCTAAGGACATCACACACACCCATGCCCGAGGCAGGATTCGAACCTGCGACCGTAGCAGCAGCGCGGCTCCGGACTGGAGCGCCTAGAACCGCACGGCCACCGCGGCCGTCAACAACAACAACATTGGGTGGTAGAGCTGGTCGTTTGGACAACAAACAGGAGGATTTAACAGTTAAGTTTGGGAAGGCAGAAAGGAATAAGTTTGTGAGAATTGATACGGTTTAGGCCCAAGTACGAGGTGAAATCGACTGAGATAAAAATGGTTCAAATGGCTCTGAGCACTATGGGACTTAACTGCTGTGGTCATCAGTCCCCTAGAACTTAGAACTACTTAAACCTAACTAACCTAAGGACATCACACACATCCATGCCCGAGGCAGGATTCGAACCTGCGACCGTAGCGGTCGCGCGGTTCCGGACTGTAGATCCTAGAACCGCTCGGCCACTTCGGCCGGCGACTGAGATAAGCAGTTGGGAAACCCAAGCGACGAAGGACAAGCTGGCTCTAATTGATATGGACAGAAAGGTTGTGGCTAGTAATGATGTATTAAACCTTTGAGCTGGGAATCTAAGAAAGGAAACAGAAGATGTGGTTTATGTTACCGTAAAGAGTAAAGTCGACATAAACAAAGTTAACAGTAGAATTAGGTATCTAGAATTATGCAGTTCTTCTGGAAGAGTGGAGTGGCATATGATGCAGGTACTGTGTGGCAAAAATTTTTTAGGTGAAAGCAAGTACCAAGCTGTGGATTTCCTTGCAGAATGCAAGGACTGTTGAAAGGATGAGTGATTAAAGCAGAATTCAGTTTGTTAAGAGATTATTAAACGGTTCTACTCAGACATGGGCAAATCGATGTGCTGGTCAGTTCACTTCATATGTTGTACTGTATTTGAACAGTTACTTTCAAATAGATACTGGAGTCCAGCCAAGAAATGAAGTTTGCAAAATGAGTTTCTTAATGGGCCAGTGTACAAGGGGGGCAGATTCAGGAAAAATTGAAAAAACTGGCACGTTTACAGAAACCACTGGAAATACTAACGGAAATTTACACACTGAAAAGGAGGTTGCCTGAAAGTTTGCAGGGGGAAATAGTATGTTGTCCTACTGATTCCCTTGAAAGTTATTTACATTCTATGGAGAAGATGGATCAGTTAACGCGCAATAAACAGAGCTTTTGGGATAATAATCAGGGAATTAGTCAGAGGTATTACCAAAATAATAGGAATGGTAAAAATTGGGGGCAACAACCAATAGAGTCAGAACAGAAATAGGCGTCAAGATGACGATTGGAGAAGAAACCTGGAAGGTTTAGTGATGAGAATACGAATCAAAGAGTCATATGGCAGAATAATTATAGGAATGAACCAAAGCCAGTGTATGAAAACGGAGCTGGGATAGTGGAACTAAATAACAGAGGGCCATATGGACAGGATTCTTAAAAACTGAATTTTGTTCTGTATAAAATGCACATTAGAACCATCAGCTTCTTTGTGTACATTTAGTATTCGTATGTTTACTTCTAAAAGTCCTGTATCGTATATTGATATTCATGGCATGCATTGCACATCAAATAAGTAATGAGTAATGTAATGTGGTGGCTTAAATCACTTTAATCCTTATCCGTGATGGTCCAAGACTGAAATCGCTTGATATTTGGGTTTAAACAAAAGCAGCTGATGGTTCAAATATGCATTTTATACATTACTTAACGTCTGTTGACGATCACCTTCCAAAAATGAATTTTATTCCATTTTGTTTTACAATAATAGTAAAAGTAAAGAAGTAGGGAAGAAAGAAGGCAGTTTTGGGAAGTGAAGATTTATTTGGAGGCTGATTTAAGGAGAATGGTAAAAGGAATTGTACTCAGAAGAAAGTTTGGAAAGAAGCAAGGAATCAAGGGAGAGAAATTAATATTAGGGTGTTGGTTGAATGAAAGGAATAGAGTGTTTTGAATGCAAAAGAAAACAGTGTTGATTTGGCATCCATATTATATAGTGAATCGGAACCGCTATGCAGCCTGGAGAAGTAGGTGTATGCTAAAGTGTTGTAAAGGAGAGTATGAATTGCAACGGTAATAACATTAAATTAGGTGAAATGAAATACACCTCTGTGGAAGTCCAAGTGAATGATGTGCAAGCAATAGAGAGTGAATCTAGTGGTTTTAAGGGTAGAGATGTACAAGAACATACATATTCCAGCGACGTAGGTGAGTTTAATTGTGAGAAGGCAGTGGCTGCTGCATTAGATGGTTTTGTTAATGGTGGCTGTAATGTGCAGAACAGAGCTGCAGAGTTTGTTTTTGTGGTAGAAGTTGCTAGTGATGCTATAAATCATAATGAGGCACATTCTGTGCCAAACGGTATGAATGAAGTAGTTGGGCAAGAGCATTTATTTTTTGAACCTTGGGAGAGTAAGAAGGAGGGTGATTTTCATTCAAATAATTCAGTAGCCACGGCCAAGTGATTTAGTAAGCATGATTATGCTAGGCAGATCAGAGAGCTAAGTAAAAAGAATTATGAATACGAGGAACGTTCAATAATTAACGCAATTTTTTTCTGAAATCAGGTTGGTTTTATTCAGGATTCCAACACACCATATTATTCCCCACTCTTCTGCTTACAAAACCTTATTTTTGAACATAAACTCCATTCAGTGTGACACCCTTATGTCACCTTTCTGGGAGGGCCATAAACCCACATTGTGTGGTCGACGTCAGAGCTAACGTTTTGCTGCATCAATAACCCTGCCATCATCCACGTACTGAATCCCGTGGAGTGCATGCTTCATTGGCCAAACACAAGAAAGTTCATTATGGTTTTGTGTTAGGCGGCGAAGAACCCAGTGGGCACACACACTTGGGTACCACAACTGGTGGAGGAGTCTGTCAGCTCTATCAACAAAGATGTACAGTTGATCAGCGAGGTGTTTGATTGTGATCTATTGATCACCTCGAATGGAAGTGTCCGTACGTTCCAACATTGCAGGAGTCACAGCTCTGTGCGGCTGGGGATATATGACAGGTCAGCACGCCCTTGTGCCTAGCCCAACAACTCTCCGTGCTTTTGTTCACTGTCAGGTCTCTGTAGACACTTTGGAAGCACCTATGAATATCTGTGACTCTCTGGTTTTCCACATCAAGAAACTCAATGCTTGGAAAAGACCTCCATTACAGACGTCATTTTGAAGACTATGTATAGCTCCCCCACCTATCGGAACTTCATGAAACTATAGGGGCTAAAGTTGGAATATTCCATCATGCCCACAACAAATTTCGCATTTTTTAATCAAAACTGGTCGAGAAAAAAAGTGTTACATTACTTATTAAACACCACTCATTTAAACATGTTTTCAAGGAAGTGTTTAATGGGGATAAAGATTTTGAATTATTGAGGACAGAGTGTGTACTTATGATGGTGAAAGGTAGCTTGGAGAATAATAATGCAATAAATAATGGAATATGTTCCCCCTCATCCTGCAGTTGCTCCTCTCCTCTATAACCCCCGCCCTCTGACGCGCCTTCACCATTGTGTCCCCCTTACCCTCCACCTCTACACCCTTCATCTCTCTTCCCAATGTGGCTTCTGTTGACTCCCTCTCCCAGGTGATGCCCTCTCCCCCTCCGTTTATCTGTCCTATCAACTCTGATCCTCATCTCCCCTCCCTTCCTCTTTCCTTTTCCCAGGCTCCCTCTCCCCCCTCTACCATCCTGTTTTTCCCCGCCTACCCTCTCTCTGCCTCCCTTCTCTCCCCCCCCCCCTGAGGCCTTTTGCATTCCCCTCCTCTGCCTTTCCCCACTCCCTCTTGCGTCTGCCCTGCCCCCCTTATGAGTCCTCTCCCTCTGTCATCTCCCTCCCCCCTGACTTCGTTTTTCTTCTCCTCGCCACTTTTTTGCCCCTCATCTGTCCAGGTCCCCCCTATCTGCCCTTGGCTGAGGTGTGTCATCTTCGTGCTAACTTTTTAGTGCAGTGTTTCAAGTGAGTGTTACGCGTTGTGCGTCTTTTCCGAAGTGTTGCGAACGGAAATCATACTGTCGCTGGGAGTGATTTTTATACCTCTTGCGAACAGAAACCAGACTGTCGCCACGTTTTTTTAATTGTCTGTCTACTATTTTACTTGTATGCTTCCTGCGTATTTTATTAGCACCGCCAACCCTTTGTTTTATGTTTTAACTTCCACCATTTTACAATTTAAGTCACTGTTTTTATCGCCTGCATTTATTGTTTATTATCTTCTTCATATGTTTTATAAATTCTGTAGGCTGAAGAGCGGCGTACTAAGCTGCTGCCAGCCTGCCCTCTTCTGGGGAACCGAAACTCCATAAAGAAAAAAAAAATGAATCTCTGAGGATAATAACGAAATTCAAACTTCCCTGATTGTTATTGATGAACAGCATATGGGTATGCGTGAGAGTGAATTAAATATCTAATAGATAAAGATGACTGTAACCATGAATTTAAGGATTGGGTAGACTTTGCAGATTTCTACCAGCAATTAATATCAGAAACGAGGGAGGGAGAAAAATATAGTGTTGCCACTAAGCTAAGGGCGTTACGTGTAGAAAATTCAGAAATTAAAGAAGCCTTTAATTTAATATTTGCAGGCGATGGTAATATTGGACCCTTTAGTGAAAATCGGATGGGTACAAAGATGAAAGACTGTGTACATGAGGTAGAGGAGGATGTTTTATCTGGAACGAAATTAAAATATAATTTTATTGAAAAGGTTGACTTGTAATGAATATTAAAGTGGGAGTAATCAGTGAAACTGCTTTGGTGGAAACTGGAAATTACATTTGCAGAACAGTAAAGAATTTTTGTATGTTAAGAATAAGAAACAAAGTTGAATTTCCAGTAACAGGAGTGAGACTAAAGAACGTTACTGGGAATTATAGTAAGCCAGTAACGAGTGAGGTAATAATAAATGAAGACATTGGTGGAGAATTGCTTTATAATGTATTCTTCTGGTACCAAATTTGAGTATAAATGTAGTGTTGGGCACAGGTTTCTAAGGTATATATGACACATACATTGACTGTAAAGACAAGATGCTGGAGTTGAAATCTGCAGGAGGAAGGAAGAGAATTAAATTCAGAAGTACACTTAATGATGATGATTTGGTGCCAAGCTTGCATGGGGCTCAGTGTTTAATGGGTGAGATGGAGGTTCAGGAAGAAATAGGAAACAAAGTGCATAATACAAAAGCCGTTAATGAAATTGAAGAAAACAGAACTATATCAGTTATTAATTGGGAAGGTGGTAGATCTGGAGCATTCACTCATGGTGGAACTACACGAAATGTTAGGGTTAGACGATATTCTATGGCACTGACAGATAAGGGAGCTGTTAGAACTGAATTACATAGTATGTTGAGCTGGAAAATGATGCAGAAAAGAGTACTACAATCCTATAGTAGTTTTCAAGAAGACAAGACAAGTCTGTACGTTTAGTTTTAGATGCTAAGCAGTTGAAAGAAATAATGATAAAAGAGAGACCTCCCATAGAACGTAGGCGAATTAATTATTCTTCTCCTTCAGTTCCCTTATGGTTTCAAGCACTGACGTAACCTCGCTGCATTCATTTCTTCCATTCCACTCTATTCTCGCAAAACCTCTTCATTTTCATGATTGTTTTTCCATGCCTTTGTCCCAGTTTCTCGACCATGTACTCCTATGCAATGCGGGATCTTCCTCATCAAGCTCCACCCTCTACATATATTTCAAAACTTTTTAGCTCTTTCTTCCTTTCGATTCTCTTAACGTGCTCATACTGTGTCGACTGATACTCCCAAACCACCACATCTATTGCTTTCTTTTGCTTAGTCTCTTCTCGTATTCCTTCATTTCTAACTCTATCTTTTCTGGTCTTTCCGTCCGCAGCTCGTGGTCTCGCGTTCGCGTTCTCGCTTCCCGAGCACGGGGTCCCGGGTTCGATTCCCGGCGAGGTCAGGGATTTTCACCTGCCTCGAGATGACTGGGTGTTTGTGTGTCTTTCATCATCATTCATGAAAGCGGCGAGATTGGCCTGAGCAAAGGTTGGAAATTTGTATGGGCGCTGATAACCGTGCAATTGAGCGCCCCACAAACCAAACATCATCATCATCATCATCATCATCATCATCATCATCATCATCATCATCATCATCATATCTTGCCAGCTGCTCTCCTCATTAGCTTCGTTTCTGTGGTGATTTAAGCTGCTTTGCTACACTGAGGCTATCTACACTCCTGGAAATTGAAATAAGAACACCGTGAATTCATTGTCCCAGGAAGGGGAAACTTTATTGACACATTCCTGGGGTCAGATACATCACATGATCACACTGACAGAACCACAGGCACATAGACACAGGCAACAGAGCATGCACAATGTCGGCACTAGTACAGTGTATATCCACCTTTCGCAGCAATGCAGGCTGCTATTCTCCCATGGAGACGATCGTAGAGATGCTGGATGTAGTCCTGTGGAATGGCTTGCCATGCCATTTCCACCTGGCGCCTCAGTTGGACCAGCGTTCGTGCTGGACGTGCAGACCGCGTGAGACGACGCTTCATCCAGTCCCAAACATGCTCAATGGGGGACAGATCCGGAGATCTTGCTGGCCAGGGTAGTTGACTTACACCTTCTAGAGCACGTTGGATGGCACGGGATACATGCGGACGTGCATTGTCCTGTTGGAACAGCAAGTTCCCTTGCCGGTCTAGGAATGGTAGAACGATGGGTTCGATGACGGTTTGGATGTACCGTGCACTATTCAGTGTCCCCTCGACGATCACCAGTGGTGTACGGCCAGTGTAGGAGATCGCTCCCCACACCATGATGCCGGGTGTTGGCCCTGTGTGCCTCGGTCGTATGCAGTCCTGATTGTGGCGCTCACCTGCACGGCGCCAAACACGCATACGACCATCATTGGCACCAAGGCAGAAGCGACTCTCATCGCTGAAGACGACACGTCTCCATTCGTCCCTCCATTCACGCCTGTCGCGACACCACTGGAGGCGGGCTGCACGATGTTGGGCCGTGAACGGAAGACGGCTTAACGGTGTGCGGGACCGTAGCCCAGCTTCATGGAGACGGTTGCGAATGGTCCTCGCCGATACCCCAGGAGCAACAGTGTCCCTAATTTGCTGGGAAGTGGCGGTGCGGTCCCCTACGGCACTGCGTAGGATCCTACGGTCTTGGCGTGCATCCATGCGTCGCTGCGGTCCGGTCCCAGGTCGACGGGCACGTGCACCTTCCGCCGACCACTGGCGACAACATCGATGTACTGTGGAGACCTCACGCCCCACGTGTTGAGCAATTCGGCGGTACGTCCACCCGACCTCCCGCATGCCCACTATACGCCCTCGCTCAAAGTCCGTCAACTGCACATACGGTTGACGTCCACGCTGTCGCGGCATGCTACCAGTGTTAAAGACTGCGGTGGAGCTCCGTATGCCACGGCAAACTGGCTGACACTGACGGCGGCGGTGCACAAATGCTGCGCAGCTAGCGCCATTCGACGGCCAACACCGCGGTTCCTGGTGTGTCCGCTGTGCCGTGCGTGTGATCATTGCTTGTACAGCCCTCTCGCAGTGTCCGGAGCAAGTATGGTGGGTCTGACACACCGGTGTCAATGTGTTCTTTTTTCCATTTCCAGGAGTGTATTTCTGGGTTACTCAAGCTGGCTGTTGCTCTTGCTTTGAATTTTGGCCATTAATGTTTTATGTCCGTCACCAACTAATGGACATAAACAAATTTTACTTGCCCCTAGCCGGCCAGTGTGACCGAGCGGTTCTAGGCGCTACAGTCTGGAACCGCGCGACCGCTATGGTCGCAGGTTTGAATCATGCCTCGGGCATGGATGTGTGTGGTGTCCTTAGGTTAGTTAGGTTTAAGTAGTTCTTAGGGGACTGATGAGCTCAGAAGTTAAGTCCCATAGTGCTCAGAGCCATCTGAACCATTTGACCTTGCCCCCATGCAAACAGTTATTCGGCTTGTCATTGATTGATGGGGTTGTTGGCTGTCCTCCTGAGGGATATTGCGCCAAATTCGTCAAAATACCGAGCTGGTTGGAAGGCCCTGCCCATAATGCTTCAAACGGTCTCAAAAGGGACTGCTCCACAATGTAGGGTTTGTCAAAGACGAAGACAAGCAGTAGAAACTCTCATGGTGTGCATGATCTTTCTGAAATGTAAGCCCAGGTTGGCTTGCCATGAAGGGCAACAAACGAGGCATAAAATATCGTCTACGTACCCCGCCATAGGGTCCGATGTCTGAGATGCCATTTCTTTTCATAGCTTGACCCCTTTGGCTGTCATCTGCCGCACGCTTACAGTACAGCGGTACGTCGGGGATAGTCTACGCCTCGTTTTGTTGCCCTTCATGGCATGGATATGATATGGATGCAATGCTTCATCGTGCAACACTTCAACAACCGGTCTGAGATCTCTGCACCTGTCTTGTAATATCAAAAAAATGGTTCAAATGGCTCTGAGCACTATGGGACTCATCATCTTAGGTCATAAGTCCCCTAGAACTTAGAACTACTTAAACCTAACTAACCTAAGGACATCACACACACCCATGCCCGAGGCAGGATTCGAACCTGCGACCGTAGCAGTCCCGCGGTTCCGGACTGCAGCGCCAGAACCGCTAGACCACCGCGGCCGGCTCTTGTAATATCACGAGTACTTTGCCGAGGTAACTGATGGCCGGTTTGAAGAACCGCGCCCACTGTTTGTGGAGTGTGTCTAGGCCTTGGACGACCTCTGTCCGTTACATTTGGACGAAGATTATCGGTTTCCCGAAGGCGCTGCTCCAGGCGACGGAAAACATTTTTATCAGGATGTAGCATTGGAGGGTATCGTGCAGCATACGCATGAGCGGCAGCAGCAGCAGCTCAGTTATCGGATGCACGCAAACTAAAAGCATATCCACGTATTCATCGTTTGTGTATACCAACGAGAAGACGTCTTACGTGATTTTGACAGGACCAATTATGGTTGTGCACTATGCTGTTAGTAGACATATGCATGCAGTTTAATGGATCCCACTGTCATGTGAAAGGCTATTGTCATGTGACAAAATGAGGCCCTTATAAACGACGAAAACTAGGAAACTGATGTCTAAAAAGCAAAAGAGGAACCAGACGAGAATTCTAACCATATTTCCATGGTGGATGTGGGTTTTATAGCCCACAAGTCTACTTTTTTTTTTGTTAAATATCACATAAAAAAGCCATTACCCAGAGTCGAACAGGGACCAGCGGTTTGGTAGTCTAACGCGTAAACCGTTTCTTTTTTTTCTGAGTTCCTCACATTCCTGAATATACCTAAACCTACAAGAAAAGGAGAAGCTAATGTCACCGCCACTATACGCTAAACTTAAGAAGGTGTTCCCAAAAGAAGCCCCGCGACCTCACGCTTTGGCTTCTGTCAGCAAAGACCCCAATAACGTCTACCAAAAACAGGAAAGGAGGAAACAAGGAAACTTTTTTTAAAATCCATTTCCGTTGTACCAGCACGTTCTGGAAAAGACTGGCGATCGCATTAGATATCAGTGGGAGGAAATCCATTTGGTGGTGGCACATGAGTAGATTGTTGATGCACGTTTTCTCGCAAGTCTGTGTGAATAACCGGTGAGGTGATCGAATCTGTGTAATGAAGGAAAGGAACGTATTTCAGGTGCTCCAAACATGAACGATCCAGCTGCGAGGTGGTTGCGGAAAGTACTCTTGACAAAGTTGGAGTAATACTATTGGTACTTAGCTTCCATGACAACTGCACAACATTGGTCGGTAAAGTATTTCCAGAAATCAAGGACTGATATGTCACCACCATCAAACAGGTAGTGGACAGCGTGGCCGCTAATAGAAGTCACTGAGTGGGTCTCCACATACAGGAAGCAGTCTGTGTCTGGGAAGAGAAGCATTTGTGCGGTGATGCTGTCAGGAGTCGTGCATGTGATTAACGCCAACATGGGGCGGAATAAACGCCAAACATCGCCAGCCTCTCCGCTGACAAGTCGATGGCCATCGTCCTCTTTCACACCACATGCGGTACATAATGGCTATGCTGCCAAATTTATTCGGTGGAGACGTGACTGGCATACCTGCTTCGCTTCAGCCATCACGTACCAGGTGGATTGGACATGTGACGCAAGAGTAGGTGCGTGCACTGCTCGCAACGCAGCTTTACGCCGGATGAGGAGGTGTTTTCAGCGGAAGCCGCAACTGCAGTGAGGCATACACTCCCTAGGCCGGTACTAGACATGGAGGGAGAGGTATGGTGGGGATGTGGCTGTATACAAGAAGGAAATAGCTCAGGTAGGTAATAGAGTTCTGGAACGTCTGCCAGGGACACTGCCGGCCGGAGTGGCCGAGTGGTTCTAGGCGCTACAGTCTGGAACCGCGCGACTGCTACGGTCGCAGGTTCGAATCCTGCCTCGGCCATGGATGTGTGTGATGTCCTTAGGTTAGTTAGGTTTAAGTAGTTCTAAGTTCTAGGGGACTGATGACCTCAGCAGTTAAGTCCCATAGTGCTCAGAGCCATTTGAACATTAGAACCAGGGACGCTGGGGTAATGGGCGAACTCGGGGTAATGGCCCTAATCGATAGCCTGTGAGGCAAGTCGGAGTACATTGCCACATTTTGACATGTTTTCTTACAAAGAGGGCTGTTGCATTATGTTGGACATGACAAAGACAGAGGCCTTCTCTGCCCTTCAGGAGGTGTACATTAATAACCCAAAACCGTTACTGTGCTGAAAATAGACATTTAGGTGATCACTGACAGCATCGATATTCCTACACTTTAGTGGGTCATGCGGAATTTCGCTATTCGTCTGCACCACATCATCGCCAACAATCGCAGGCATATCGAAGATGTCGCAACCTACACTACTGGCCATTAAAATTGCTACACCAAGAAGAAATGCTGATGATAAACGGGTATTCATTGGACAGATGTATTTTACCAGAACTGGCATGTGATTACATTTTCACGCAATTTGGGTGCATAGATCCTGAGAAATCAGCACCCAGAACAACCACCTCTGGCCGTAATAACGGCCTTGATACGCCTGGGCATTGAGTCAAACAGAGCTTGGATGGCGTGTACAGGTACAGCTCCCCATGCAGCTTCAACACGATACAGAGTTCATCAAGAGTAGTGACTGGCGTATTGTGATGAGCCAGTTGCTCGGCCACCATTGACCAGACGTTTTCAATTGGTGAGAGATCTGGAGAATGTACTGACCAGGGCAGCAGTCGAAGATCTTCTGTATCCAGAAAGGTCTGTACAGGACCTGCAACATGCGGTCGTGCATTATCCTGCTGAAATGTAGGGTTTCGCAGGGATCGAATGAAGGGTAGAGCCACGGGTCGTAACACATCTGAAATGTAACGTCCACTATTCAAAGTGCCGTCAATGCGTACAAGAGATGACCGAGACGTGTAACCAATGGCACCCCATACCATCACGCCGGATGATACGCCTGTTTGGCGATGACGAATACACGCTTCCAATGTGCGTTCACCGCGATGTCGCCAAACACGTACGCGACCATCGTGATGCTGTAAACAGAACCTGGATTCATCCGAAAAAATGATGTTTTGCCATTCGTGCACCCAGGTTCATCGTTGAGTACACCATCGCAGGCGCTCCTGTCTGTGATGCAGCGTCAAGGGTAACCGCAGCCATGGTCTCCGAGCTGATAGTACATGCTGCTGCAAACGTCGTCGAACTGTCTGTGCAGATGGTTGTTGTCTTGCAAACGTCACCATCTGTTGACTCAGGGATCGAGACGTGGCTGCACGATCCGTTACAGCCATACGGATAAAATGCCTGTCATCTTGACTGCTAGTGATACGAGGCCGTTGGGATCCAGGACGGCGTTCCGTGTTACCCTCCTAAATCCACCGATTCCATATTCTGCTAACAGTCATTGGATCTCGACCAACGCGAACAGCAATATCGCGATACGATAAACCACAATTGCGATAGGCTACAATCTGACCTTTATTAAAGTCGGAAACGTGGTGGTACGCATTTCTCCTCCTTACACGAGGCATGTGTATGAGAAATCGGTTGGAAACGTTCCTTATGTCAGCACGTTCTGGGTGTCGCCACCGGCGCCAACCTTGCGTGAATGCTATGAAAAGCTAATCATTTGCATATCACAGCATCTTGTTCCTGTCGGTTAAATTTCGCGTCTGTAGTACGTCATCTTCGTGGTGTAGCAATTTTAATGGCCAGTAGTGTAGCTGACCTTAGATCACATGCCTTGACTCACAAAGGAACCCAATGCAGCTGACATGCGTCTGGCCATTGACGGTGGGACAGGGAAAGTCTCGGCCACGTGAGGGATTCACGACACGACATAAACGTTAGTGTACCGGGTCTGTTGTAGAATGTCCAGGGTTTGGAGTCGATGGACAAGGAGTTCCACCCGGATGTGGCGTAATAAGCGCCAGCTGTTAAGGGCCACACAGATCAATGACCAGATTTCTTATCACATCGTAGAACTGCAGGGGAGCGACACATTCATGGGGCAGCCCACGTCCTATAGGCAACATGCGACATTTGTGAATGTTAACGATGCCATCCAAGTAGAATGTGCAGCAAAAGTGTGTCTGCCAAGAGTCGCTCAGTGAAGAGGCAGAGGCCACAAAGTAACTGTTTGATGGAGAGAATGTACAGAATCGAGGAAGGAGGGCATCCTTGCCACACGAATCGTTGTATAGGACAGGCGGCTTAAGATGACCATTGTAGAGGATCCTAGAAATCGCGCCTCAGAGCAGACAAATTATTAGCTCCACGAAGCTGTCTTGGAGTACCATAGCCCGCATCACTGCTGCCGCATACAAGTGATCAACCCTATCAAAGGCTGGCTGAAATCAAGGGAGGCTAACCCCTGTCATGTATCATGTCCAGGCAATTGCTGTTTTGTCATGGTATCGACATAAGGCAGCCCGAATGTTGTCATAGCCTCCTAAAGACACCTGACAATGGGAGACCTCGAAGCAGGCGAATCTTCAGAGGCATGCTGCCAAAAGTTGGGTAATCATTTTCATGTCAGAGTTCAGGAGCGACAGGGGGAGACAGCCACTGACACAAGTTCCACCATTTGGTTTATGGACAGGAAGAAGCAAACCTTCAAAGAAGATACCTGGAAGCTGCAGTGCAAGCGCGATATGTCATAGCACATGGCCATCCTGGCCAGCTGCTGTAGCGGTGGTAAGTTCTGCAGAAATCTGATGGGATGCCATCGGGTCGTGGCAGCTTGTGAGGGGCACTGTTCAGTATAGCCAAGAGACCCCCCCCCTCTCATGTCATCATGTAATTTCATTTGCACATCCTGTGGTAGTATCCCGTATGTAAGGTGAGAGATCTCCTCTGATGCATGCAGGGGATGGCGGTGGTCCACAAACTGTTGACTGTAGTGAGCATAGAGAGCCAGTCTGACCTCACATTACATAGTGAAACAGTGACCGTCAACCAAAGTTACAGCATGTATCAGTGCCCATCGGTGACGCTGGCACTCAGCTGTGATGTGATGTATCAATGGCCCTTCATGGTCCATTCCATCCATGGTGTTCACACAGACAACCATCCCTTCAACGTGCCACCTCGTGAATGCCATGAAGGCGATCTTACATGGTTTATTGCTTGCTGGTGGGCAGGAAGCTATGGCTTTGCATAATAATCACACTGAATGCAACAATAAAAATCTAGTGAGTGCCGCCTCCTGGTGTCGACTTCCCTCCTGTGATCAATCAGTGCCTTCCTAAGTGCTGACTTGGCACACAGCAGCCACCAAGAGTATTGTTGGGTAAGCCCCTCGCCAACAGGCGCTGGATGTCCACGTTGCTACCAGGAGCTGTCAGCATTCAAGCAAATGTGGAAGTGACATGTTCAATTTCCAGTAGGCCTCGCCCATTCCAAATCATCTTGCGTCGCAAGGGGTCAGTGCATGTATAGGTGGCATGGTTCAAAAGGCCAGTGGGCCATATTTCAGTGGCCCATGTGGCTCCCAAACTATGGAGCATGAGAAATGTGGCTGGTATAGTACATGAAGTCTTCTCTATGTCATGTACTCCCTAAGTGTACATGAGTTAAAGGTTGGTAATGATGGTTGAGAGTGCCACACATGGAGTGTAGTGTGGCAGTTGGTCCTTTGTCGCCATGGTGGAGATGAAATCCCAAGCAAAAATTAGGCTTTTCTGACGTCCCATAAATAGGGACATGACCACATCCATGAAGAAAGCGGACTGTTTTGTGGCGACGCCCCCGTTCAGAGGCCAGGTCGGTTTTTATGATTCTGATGTCATCGAGAGTGACCGACATGCCTCTCGTGTCAGCGAGGAAAGTGACATTTTAGGCAATTTAGCCATCACAGGGAAGGACTGCCATGCCACTGCCGGTGGCAGATGCGTGGGGGACATGAGCGGTGTATCCAAAAAGGCCGACGAAAGCCGCGCCATAGACCTCCTGGAGGAGGGCTATGTCTATATCTGTTGCGTTCATTGTATCTTCTAACATCATCATTTTATGGCATGCACAGATGTTATTGTCGTTGAGAGTAGCCAGTTGGTATTGTTGGGTCTCCATGTCCGCCAGAAAAGTGAAGTTTGCTCTGGCAGCAACAGTCCATGGTGGACAAGCTGCAGCATCCATCATGTTATTGGTCACTGTGTAGCTGCTGTGACCAACACTTCAATTGGGACAATCCCTCCCACACCACCAGGCAGCAGCATGGTGTTATCCTCTGCATCATCTGCCCAGGAGCTTCTCAGGACAGATGTGGTGTCCTTTGCTGGGTCATCCACTGAGCATGCAGGTGGATTCAGCACCACAGGAAGAATGCCACCCAGGGTGTGTCACTATGATGTAAAGTGGTCGTGGGATGAGATGGTGGAACTTTACCATCTGACCTCTGAGTGTCAGAAGGCCTGGCATCACTGGACATTTGGTCGTCATCGTGTGGCCCCATTCATTGAACATAATCATCCGAGGGCACATGGTGCCGCTTCTGTCGGGATTTTTGTTTATGTACATGCAGTGCAGAGCTTAAAAGGCAGAAGTCGGTACAACACCAGGCGTCATTTCCATCTCTGTATCGCGGTCATCAGTGTTAGGAAGACCAGTGACTGCTCTATCTACGCATCGGGCTAAACAGCTGGGACAGTAGTGAGGGGTGAGTCACGTTCCTCTGTATGGTAGTGAAGGGTGAGTCACGTTCCTCTGTATAGTCCGATACTCTGCACGATGTGACAGTGTTGCCAGCTCTTGATTTTCATTCACATGTTTTCAAAATGCACCCGATCTGATTTTGCTAGATAAACGTTTGTCTCTAACCTGGATGAGGAAACGCATGCAACCTACAAAGGTGGCATTTTTCTTCAACCTGCATATTAAGTTTAGTTCACAATTTTTGAATAGGTCTTTCGTCATGGGGATATGTATATTTTCGGCATACATTTGTTGTGGGGTATTATATTTAAGAATTCTGGATGAGTTAACTATGTGTACCTTGCAAAAATGTGGAGGTAAATTGTAAGGTACAAATCACAGCGAGAGTAAAATTGTTGTTCAAAAAGCTGAAACAGATATAATTACTGTATAGACTATGAATGTGTTTAATCTGAATAGGATATGGGAATGGGTTGAAATAAGAGATATGTAACTTCATCTCTGTTCTTGCATGAATGATTATTTGGTTTTGGTCACATCGTTTGGTGTGTGGGGGTCGAACTGTTAACTGAAAAACGCCAGCATATGATGAGAAAATGGAATTAAAGTGGTTTGAAGTGGTAACATGGGATGTTAGGTTTGCTTTGTTTATGTATAAGTTGTTATATTTTGTTGGTGATGTTGTTTACTCCTTGTGGTTTGATTAGTTTATTGTACAGTGTTGTTTTCTTTTGTAATTTATTGACATTTAACTTGTGGCAAAGTAAGAAGATACTGCAGTAAATTTTTATGGGTTTTGTTTAAAGGGAGAACTATTTCTGTTTTCTGATGTTTCTTCATAACACCAGCCATTTGTATAAAATATGAACATTATTTACACAACATCTTGAATTCAGTTTGCTTAGAGAAACTTTGTCTCAGTGCAGTACAGTTGCAGCGGATTGTTTTTGCTACCGAAATGAAAATTCCGTACTTAGCATATATTCCTTGCTAATTTTTGTGGCGGCGTTCGTAGCGACAAACACTTCGCTGTAGAAACGGCTTACGAAATCACCGCCACACTTCTAATAGCGGGCCGACCGGTCCGCTGGAACAGTGAACAGAAAGATGAAAACCCAAACACTCTGATTAAATAACAGTCGGTACTTATCTTTATTAACCAAGATACAGAAACACAGTAGTGAACTCCGTGTCTACAGAAATCTGTCTAGTTCGAGTCGGAGCGGCTAGGTCAGCGTCGGCTGACGACAAACAACAACTCTGCTGCGATGAACACACAACTGACTAGCAAGTACACAAATCGGTGGCGAGTATACAACTGAGCGGCGAATACAGAACTCCTCGCGCTCGCGACTCCAGCGCTTAAGAAACCAGAAGCCAGCGGTGGCGCGCGCAGACTTGCGGCGATTTCCTCTATCGCTGGCGCTGCTTATTTGGACGGCGTCCGGACTTTGATGCTGCCAACCTTTTGGCAGCGGGCTCGGTTGGCATTACTGGCTAGGATATAACACTAATAATATCGTCTGTTTGCTTATGTCAAGTTTCCACTCTAAAATTTCGTCTCCGACTGTGTCAAGTCTGGATAGCTGAGGGTGTGGGTTTCGATTCGAATTGTCCCTGGTATTCAAATGTGTGTAAATAATAGGTGACTCGTTGGGTGATTTTTGTTTCTTGGTAGCGCCATGTCAACTGGCTGGCAGGATAGCTGAAATAGCCCCAACGATCTGAGGTGCATCGTTGTAACGAGCCTGGGCTTCAAATGAGAAGACAGCCAACGTGATGTGATAAATGTTTTGTTAGTGCTATGGAAGTGTACACAGAAATTGGAACTATATATGTGGTCAAACTGATAAGTCATTATAGAAGAAAGGACAATATATAGAGAACTTTAAGCAATTTAATGGTGGTACTACTGCCATGGAATTTTAATTTTTGATTTTCCTTTGTTAATTAAGTTTGATAGATAAATTTCGCTCACGCATACGCACTAAAACATGGAAGTTTAGAAGCATTAGTTTACTTGGATCTATTGGTTCTTTGCATTTTATTTACAGATATTTACTGCCTTTTTGGTATTACTGAGACACAGATGGTGAAAAACTTTTAGGATAGTGTCAGATTAGAAGATGCTGCCTCACGAATTATATGATAATTTTTCTTAAATTGTTTATGTGTTAATAAATATGACTACAATTTTGTGGGTATATCACAGCAGTTTATACTACTTGCGACACTATTCACTATGATTATGCAGTAGCAAGATGGGGTTCTGAGAGGGTACAGCCTTGTAAAAGTGACAGGAAACTCTAAAAAGGCTGACGCAACCGTGCGTGTGCTTTGTGTTATGACCCTAGGAGCAAGCGTGGCCCTGCTGGCGCGCTTTGACACTTGAGGAGGCACGAAGGCGGAGCTTAACTAAGCTCAGTAACTGCACGAGTCTCACGGCGTCATCAATAGATGGCGGAACCCTTTGAGCTTCAGTGACTGGCGGACACTGAGTATGAGAATTACGAAGTCTGTATGACACTGCACAGCAGGCGAACGCATACTCTGGCCGCGTGGTTGGGAAAACCCTGGCGTTAGGCTGTTGGTGAGACACATGGAGAGGGAAGCCACCACAGTTGAACTGAGTGACCAGCACAGATATTAAGTAAGACTGAATCTAGTAAAAAGTGAACTTTACTATTTACAGAGGAGGCAGTAACATGGTTCAAAAGACCAATGTGCGATGAGTGCGTGGGTGACAATGTGCCCTCAATCTGAAGAGTAGTGTCTAATTATTTCATGTTAAGTGCTGTATTTATACAATGAATTTTGAAAATTATTATCTCGACAAAACGTTAAGGTAGTTTCACAAAGTGTTTACAGATAGGTCTCACTGAGCATTAACAGATTATCATAGGTGATTTTTTATTATCACTACCAATTTCAAATCACAGGTCGGAATGTGCATTCCACAAGTAAAAACACAAATTTTCACATAAATAATAAATAAAAGTTTGAAAGTAGCGGCAGAATTGTTAAGTTATCTTAGATAGGGATGTATGAACGTACTCCGTGTTAATTGTTTACGTTCCGGCTTAACGACAAGCGCCAGAATGACGATCAAGTACGGAGGAGCAGAGGGCTGTGAGACGTCCGCCAATAGTACGCTGCTGAGCCGCTCTCTGGGGCGACACCAAGACAGGAGCCGCCTCTACACGAAGAGAATATAAGCGCCGCCCTGCCTGGCCACGAACGGAGTGGACGATGAGCCGTCATACAAAGGCTACAGCAATGACTTATGAACTGAAATTGTTTATACTGAAGGGCCATTTGCTTGCGACACACCTTTGTGAATACGCAAAGTTAAATATTGTCAATTTAACTTACTGTAATAAGCTCCATTAATACGATTTGATTGAATTGTTGTCTAGCGATCCGAGAAAACAGCTACCTAGGCACCCTATATTAGAGGAGTGGGCAGACGTAACAGTTTATATTTATTAGTAACAAACCAACGTAACGTAGTGTGCCTGGACAAAATCATTATTCGTGAACAAACTATTTAACGTAGGGAAAAACCAAGGACAGAAACAGAAATCTGAGGAAATTTACATAGAAACTGATGTATGATACATGCATGCAATATTAAATATATGAATTTATTGTTTTTCAGGATGTTGCAGAAGTTAGAAATGTAGAAATGTAGACCTTACAACAGGGGCAAGTACATTCAGTCAAAGTAAAAAGAAGAAATGAAAAGAGAAGAAATAAAAACTTTGACCTTTGTCGATGAAATCGTAATTCTCTCAGAGACAGCAAAGTACTTGCAAAGACAACTGAACGAATTGGGTAGTGTCTTGAAAAGAATTCATAAAATGAACATAATATGGACGTAATTGCTAAATATGGAGCTATTGTATCAGCATAACTCTGAGACGGTCGTGACTGGTATACAGTCTGGACCGGAGGCCTCGGCTTTATTAAGTGTTTTAAGCTGCTTTGATGCACCAAGGATATCTACTTCAATTTTTCTCATCCTGGCAGTTGTTCTTGATTGGAATTCAGGAATATTTACTTAGTCTTCTTTGGTGAAGGAGTTTTGAAAACCGTGTTTAATAACTAGGTGTTAGTGGCACTGTCATCGGTGACTTCACCGGTGTTATCGCGCAGTGAAGGTATTGATTACGGCTTGCACTCTTGTGCTGTATGTATGACCAGAAATGTCAAATTGATTCCATGTTTTTAGATTTCCAGAAGGCTTTCGACACGGTTCCTCACAAGCGTCTTCTAACCAGACTGCGTGCCTATGGAATATCGCCTCAGTTGTGCGACTAGATTCGTGATTTCCTGTCAGAAAGATCACAGTTCATAGTAACAGACGGAAAGTCGTCGAGTAAAACAGAAGTAATTTCCTGCTTCCCCCAGGGAAGTGTTATAGGCCCTCTATTGTTCTTGATCTGTATTAACGACATAAGAGACAATCTGAGTACCGTCTTAGGTTGTTTGCAGATGATGCTATCATTTACCGTCTTGTAAAGTCATCAGATGACCAAAACGAATTGCAAATGACTTAGATAAGATATCTGTATGGTGCGAAGAGTCGCATTTGACCCTGAATAAAGAAAAATGTGAAGTTATTCACATGAGTACTAAAAGAAACCCGCTAAATTTCGATAACGCGATAAGTCAAATTTGGAGGCTGTAAATTCAACTAAATACTTAGGAATTACAATTACAAATAACCTAAGTTGGGACGATCACATAGATAATGTTGTGGGTAGAGCAAACCTAATGGTAAGGCGGCCATATGCTATAAGCGGGAAATCCGGGTTCGAGTCCTGCTCCCGCACAAGTTTTCATTGTCGTCATTCCATTATACGGCATATTGACAACTGTGAATACGTTTCATGTACTTCAGTTAAGATTTGTTTTGTTTCTGTTAATTTACTTTATGCATGAGCCTCCTAAGAGCGTACAATAGTCTTGTAAGTGGAGCGCTGCCATACAGTATACGACTGTTCGCGTCACTGAATGAACTGCTCATTTAGAAGACGGACTGAAACAGAATGTACAGCATATCTCACTTTCTCTGGTTACGTCGATGTCTCCCACAATGTATCTGATTTACTGCCTGTAGGTTCAGTCGAGATTTATAATACAGACTCATTGTTCGAATGTATGCTGATTGATTTTGAAATATTTTCAGTTTCCCAGTCCGTTAAATTATCTCTCCTGCAGTAGCCATCACATACTATTTTGGCATGATACATATCTTTTCCCGTCTTCTTATGTCGCAACGGTAAAATCTAATATCACAGCAGCAAAAGCAAGTTGACCACGTGGTGTAGTGGTTAGCATTTTTGGCTAGTAATGGTGAGGTCCCAGGTTTGGTTCACTATCTCAATGTTTTCTTTGGTGTAATGTGCGGAAAGACATCTCAATCTTGTGAGGCAAAACGAAAAACTACTTGAATATAAAGGCACCGAAACTGATGCGTAAGTCGCTGAATTGATGTTTCGCGTCGAGACTCGTACTAGGCACATGACGTACGTTTATTACCAGCAAAATCATCAGCCCTTATTTTTTCATATTAGAGAGATAGAGAGAGGGAAAGGAGAAAGGGGGAGATAGATAGAGAGGGAGAGAGCGAGGGAGGGGAGAGAGGAGGGGGGGGGAGATGTTTGACGTATTACGACTATAGATCTTATTCTTTGCAATATTACAGATCAGTTCTATACCGTTTACGAGTAGACGTTATGGTGGCAGTAGCGCGGGAGCCATTTTCTTGTAAATTTTGGCAGTGGAATAAAGAGGAGAAGGTTGGTGTTTCATAACGCCAAAAATTCAGCTTTTTTCTTGCTTACGTATTTTTAGCCCATTTAAGCATGACAGTCAGAAGTTTTACAGACATATCCATAGAGGAGAAGTTAACACGAAACGAAACTGTGCATTCACAGTGACGACACGTTGTCACCCACTGTTGGCTGACGAAACTTTTCGTACACTTTACAACATTTATTCAAAGCGTAGTGTCCACGAACCCATGGTCCGTTTTTAAAATAAAACACTGGTCGCTTTAATTCTGATACTTCATTTTTTCGTAGAAAATGTAATGTAGTATGCTCCTTTTGCAAGTATATTCTCTCGCCCGCAAATAGTATATAGTTAATTCTGGCGCTTTTTTAAAAACAAATCCCATAGATGGAAAAGTTTTTCTCAGAGTTTCTTTGCTAGCTTGGAATTCCAGTTTTGCTCGAAAAAAGCTGTGAAGTTTTTGCGAACATGGTAACTTTTCGTTTTGTTCATAGCATCGCAGAATCAACCGCCTAATAACATATTGATCTACTACATGAATGAAGTATTTATTCCGTGCATTTTCCTCGGTCTGCTTCGGAGTAAATACCTGAATCCTGATCCACTTGACACCGTGTCCCCTCCTTGCGTAATTTGCACACTGCTTTATAGTTTCCGTTGCCTTCTCTGACGACACAAAGTTTTCTCGTTCTCACTGTCAGTAAAATCAATGATGTTAACAGCAAAACCGTTTTCCGCGATCACTTTCCGTCAGGGCTGCGCATGTGAGCTGCCGCGGGGACTGTGAGAATTTGTATCGTCGTTGCGGGCGCGATGCGTGTGCAGCTCGCATTCTCTTACTCCCGAAATGGACTGAAGACTGTCGATAATAAAAGTATCGGCAGCTGACGCTCGAGTTTGTGGTCAGTTCCATATTCTTTGCACCGTCGTTATTATTACAGTACGACAATGCAATGAATACTTGTGTATTGTGTATTTAAACCGGTGACCTAGAAACGACGGAGAGGCTTCGTCCCGTCGTAGCCCTCAGTGATTCACAGCCCAAAAGGCCGCAGCAGTCTACCCACCCCACCGCCGCCCCTCACCGAACCCAGGATTATTGTGCGGTTCAGCTCCCCCTCCCCCCGGCCACCGGGAACGTCTTCATACCAGACGAGTGTAACCGTAAATGTTTGCGTGGTAAAAAAATTATTGTGTATGTGTTGTGGATTGGCAAGACAACCAACCCACTATGAGGAAGCGGAAAGGCACGCGTTTAAGCTCACGCAGGCTGGCGTGAGGTCTGGAACGGGGCAAGGAATTTATAGTAGCAAAAAACGTACGTAGCTGCTGGAATACTTAACTTTAATCCATAATTGGTGAACATCGCTCTGGACGGTACATGTTTTACAGCATCAATAGTAACTGGTAATGGCGCCTTGCTAGGTAGTAGCAAATGACGTAGTTGAAGGCTATGCTAACTATCGTCTCAGCAAATGACAGCGTAATTTGTCAGTGAACCATCGCTAGCAAAGTCGGCTGTACAACTGGGGCGAGTGCTAGGAAGTCTCTAGACCTGCCGTGTGGCTGCGCTCGGTCTGCAATCACTGATAGTGGCGACACGCGGGTCCGACGTATACTAACGGACCGCGGCCGATTTAAAGGCTACCACCTAGCAAGTGTGGTGTCTGACGATGACACCACATTCCTCCCCCGCAAATCGGCGGACGGTTGTGGCATAAAGCTTCCGCCCGCCGTGGAGAGGACCCCATGTTGGCGTATGCGACGAGGTGGGGAGCCTAACAACAGGCGAGGCTGTGCCACCCGCACCCTGCCATTCGGTCCGAGGGGAGCCAGGAGACGCCTGAAAACCTGCTTCAGAGTGCACGCCAACATGCGGTGTATGCGCCCGCGGAGAGACAGGAGGGGCCGAAGGGTCGACCTCCATCGGGCCGGGGCACCCGACGGGCGAAGACGACATATGGTCCGGAGCGGGCAAGGGTTCCATGGCGGAGGACAACTGGTCACGGGAAGCGATCGGCGGCGCGTGACCCAGGGAGGCGCCCGGCGGTTGCAGCGACGCGTCCACTGCGGGCGTCAACGGCGGGAGAACAGGCGGCGGCGGCGGCGGCGCGTCGCCATGGGGCAAAATGGAAGGCAGCGTCGGTAACACCTGGGGCTGAGGCGAGCCAGTAGATGGGTCCCCAGAGCGCTGACCGGACGGCACCGTCGCTGAAAGCAGACGGGGAGCGGCAGATCCCGTGCGACGACAGGCGCAGCTGATTGAGATGCCGACGCACCTCACCAGAGGCCCCCAAAGCCAGATACATAGCGCAGCCGAGGCGGCGAAGAATGCGCCCTTCGAGCCAACGCCGTGAACCTCGATACTTGCGGTAGTAGACAACGTCGCCTGGGGCAAAAGCCGGTGTCTGCCGCTGCACAGGAACCTGATGCGGCGGATGTAGCAAAGACATCAAGGTTCGATGAGGGCGACCGTGGAGCAACTCAGCTGGCGAGCGACCATCTCGGGGTTGAGAGCCAGACGAGGACAAAAAGAGCAATAACGCGTCCTCCCGAGAATGCGACTCTTTCAACTTCAACATCTGTGACTTGAAAGTCCTGACCAATCGTTCAGTGGCACCGTTTGACTGTGGCGAAAACGGCGCGGACGTATGATGTTGAATACCATTGGCCTTGCAGAATGACTGAAATTCTGCGGACATGAATTGTGGGCTATTGTCGGAAACAATAGTCTGTGGAAGACCTTCAATGCAAAAGATAGCAGATAACGCTTGGATGGTGGCAGAAGACGTCGTGGAAGATATTCGGACAACAAAAGGAAAATTACTGAATGAATCGACCAGAACCAACCACCGAGCATTCCAGAAGGGACCAGCAAAATCGATGTGTAAGCGTTGCCAAGGGGAAGTGGCTTTTGGCCATGCAAAGAATTTCCGCGGTGGTGCTGATTGTTGTTCGGCACACACCCGCAAGAAGAATACATTTTCGTAATCGCGGCATCGATTCCGAACCAAGTACAGTGCTGACGAGCAAGTCACTATACCCCAATGTCCTTGGTGGAGAAGCCGTAAGACAGAGGACTGTAACGAACGTGGGACCACGACCCTGGACTGATCATTATCAGAACGCAACAGCAAAACACCACGTCGTACAAAAAGTCTCTCCTTGTGAGTAAAAAATCTGCGAACCAACGGATCTCCGATCCGTGACTTCGACAAGGGCCATTGCGTAGCAACAAAACGCAGAACGGTTGCAAGGACAGGGTCGGCAGCTGTGGCCGTAGCTACACGAGGAAAATCAATCGGAAACGATTCGACCACGTCATCGGTTTCCGAATCAATGAACATGCAAGCAAGTTCGGAGGAATCGAATGCTCTATCCTCAGCAACAGGCAAATGGGACAACGCATCGGCGTTTCCGTGCTTAGCAGTGGACCGATACAAGATATCGTAGCGGTACTGCGAGAGGAAAACAGACCAGCGAATGAATATCTGCGCTGTACGTGGAGGTACAGGCTTGGTCGGATGAAAAAGCGATGTCAAAGGTTTGTGGTCTGTGATGATGGTAAAGTGACGACCATACAAGAAGTCATGAAACTTTGTAACACCAAATACGAGAGGCAATGCTTCTTTCTCGATCTGTGAATAATTTCTTTGCGCAGACGAGAGCAATTTGGACGCAAAGGCAATAGGGCGATCGTGCGAACCATCTTTGTGCGCAAGCACAGCACCGATCCCGAAATCCGATGCATCCACCATCAACAAAAGGGGTTTCTGGGGATCGAATGGCGTAAGGCAAGTATTGGGAAGCAACGCCGATTTCAACTGGCGAAAGGCGCGTTCGCATTCCGTCGTCCAGACGAACGGAACACCCTTACGGCGTAAGCGATGAAGCGGAGCTGAAATGGAAGAGGCGTGGCGTACATAGAGATGATAATAATTAATTTTTCCCAGCACACTCTGTAGCTGCTTCAAATTCTGCGGCGAAGGCAAGTCTTGTATGGCACGGAAGTGCTCGGGACTGGGATGTATGCCTTGGGCATTGAGTACATGTCCCAGATAGGGTAAGTCACGAGCAAAAAACACACATTTGTCCTTCCGCAAGCGAAGACCATTTTGTCGCAAGACCTGAAATAATGTTCTGAGACTGGCTAAATGTTCTTCTTCCGTCTTTCCGGAGATCACAATATCGTCCAGATAGTTTGCTGCAGTAGGGACAGACGCACAAACAGTTTGTAGATATTGCTGAAACAATGCAGGGGCGGATGCACACCCGAATGGCAGTCGTTTGAATCGATACAAACCAAGATGCGTGTTAACCACTAAAACGCGCTGGGATTCTTCGTCCACCGGTATTTGCAAGTACGCATCTGCTAGGTCCAACTTCGAAAAATATTTACCCGGGCACAGTTTGTCAAAAAGATCTTCCGGGCGGGGTAAAGGAAAAGTTGCAGTCACTAGTTGTGGATTCACTGTTGCCTTGAAGTCCACGCAAAGTCTCAATTTTCCCGAAGGTTTTTGCAAAATTACTAAGGGTGATGCCCAGACAGAAGCCTGCACACGTTCAATTACACCTTGTGAGTCCAAATCGTGTAATGTTTTTGCGACCGCATCACGCAATGCGTGGGGAACATTGCGCGCTCTGAAAAATTTCGGTTGCGCGTTTGCTTTCAGTTCCAAATGTGCTTTATAGTTCTTAGCGCAACCGAGGCCCGGTGCAAAAATGTCTGCAAATTCGTCACAGAGACGAGAAACACTGGCTGAAGGCACAGTCTGATTCACTGATAGGACCTGATTTACTATAGACAAGTTAAACAACTGAAATAAATCGAAACCAAACAAGTTCACTGCAGAAGAAGAACGAAGGATGTAAAATGACACAAGTTTTGTTTGTCCCTTGTATGTTGCAAGAAGGCTGCACTGTCCTAACACAGGGATCGCTTGTCCTGAATAACAACTTAACATTGGCGGCATGCAACGGAGGTGTGCCCAGCTGTTTGTACGTGTCGTGATTGATCAGAGAAACTGCAGCTCCGGTATCGAGCTGGAACGGTATCACTTTGCCGTTAATGTCCAAGTCTACAAAAAGTTTGTTGTCCTGCTGACGACAAGAGCGACTGTCTCATGCAACGTGAACTGACACTGGTACAGAATCACTTGCGACTGGACAGGATGTCCGGCGATGTAGACGCACACTATTTGTGGGACGAACACAGTCACTGTTAGAGAGAGTGGCACTGGGCGGAGTGGAATGAACTACATGAATTTCCATGGGCGAAATGTCGCGAGCCGGAATATCTTTGGTGCGATTCCGATTCCGGCGCGATGCAAAGGGCCTGGAATGGTTTTGAGCTTCTGATCGGAGCTTTTTCTGGCAAACACTTTGAACATGTCCTTTTTTATTACAGAAAAAGCAAATAGCTTGGCGTGACGGGCAATTCTCACGCGAATGTCTAGTAGCACACCGCGGGCATGATTTCACTGCATTTGCTTGCTGGCGTGGGACACGTGGCTGAGAGCCAGGCGGTGTTGGTGCAGCCGGGCGCGAGGACTGCTTACTGTTCCGTGCAGCTCACCTGGCGGGCCGGTGAACCTGACACACGGGTGGCGAAGTTTCAAATGATTCCTGAGCAAAGTCAAGTGTGTCCTGCCGATCCAATATGTCCAGCACTTGTTGATGGGAGGGATTGACTAGTTTAAAAATCTGTTCCCGTATACGAGCATCAGAAACATTCTGTGCAATTGCATTACGCACCATAGTATCTGAATAAGGGAGTGCACATTGACACTCAAAAGCACAATCCCTAGTAAGGCCTTGCAAGGTTGCAACCCACTCCCTATTAGTCTGACCTGCCGCACGTTTTGTACGAAAGAAGGTATACCTTTTCGCAACTACATTGACTGATTCTTTGAAATATGCATCTAATGCAGACAAAAGTTCGTCGTAGGACAGAGTTGGTACGTCGCGTCGGGGAAATAATTTGACTATCACATGGTACGTTTGGACGCCGACGGACGAAAGGAGATAAGGCTGCCGTTCATTACCTTGAATTCTGTAGGCGGCGAGATGGAATCCAAATTGGCGTGACCACTCCGTCCAGCTTTCCAGTGCAGCATCAAAAGGACGAAAAGTTGGTGCAACTGCGTGTTGTGGCTGCGTGAGCGGTAGAGCGGCGGCTGCCGCATCGTTTTGCATTGCACGTTGACCCTGGACGAGCTGTGCAAGGGCATCCAGTAAGGCCTGCGTCTGCTGGTTCCGTAAGCGATAAAATTCAGACAGTACATCTGGAGATGGTGGCGAAGCCATTGCACAAGTAAATCAGGGCAGTATAGTTACGAACGCGTTTTGGCCTCGTCGCCAACTGTTGTGGATTGGCAAGACAGCCAACCCACTGTGAGGAAGCCGAAAGGCACGCGTTTAAGCTCACGCAGGCTGGCGTGAGGTCTGGAACAGGGCAAGGAATTTATAGTAGCAAAAAACGTACGTAGCTGCTGGAATACTTAACTTTAATCCATAATTGGTGAACATCGCTCTAGACGGTACAAGTTTTACAGCATCAATAGTAACTGGTAATGGCGCCTTGCTAGGTCGTAGAAAATGATGTAGCCGAAGGCTATGCTAACTATCGTCTCAGCAAATGAGAGCGTAATTTGTCAGTGAATCATCGCTAGCAAAGTCGGCTGTACAACTGGGGCGAGTGCTAGGAAGTCTCTAGACCGTCCGTGTGGCGGCGCTCGGTCTGCAATCACTGATAGTGGCGACACGCGGGTCCGACGTATACTAACGGACCGCGGCCAATTTAAAGGCTACCACCTAGCAAGTGTGGTGTCTGGCGGTGACACCACAGTATGCGTATGTGGAGACAGTGTTTGCGCAGTAATCGCCGACATAGTGTAACTGAGGCGGAATAAAGAGATACCAGCCCGCATTCATCGAGGCAGTGGAAAACCGCCTTAAAAACCACCTACAGGCTGGCCAGCACGCCGGACCTCGACACTAATCGAGCCGAAAGGCGTGCCGAAGACCGGCACGCCTTTCCGCTCGGGAAGCAGCGCGTTAGATCACGCTGCTAGCCGGGCGGGAAATGAATGCTTATGACACAGTGTAACGTATGCATAGTATCTGACCAATCATTGCAGGAGCTCCACCTGTAGCAGTCAACGAAAGTATTCTTAAAGATCAGTGTTGTGTTACACAAAAATGCCATCAAATGAAAAGTAATAATAGCTTATAACAATTATGCCGTGAAGAAAAGCAATGAATTTACGCTAGTGTGCATGCTTTTAGGTGACATCTCGTCACATAAAACTTTGCATGACAGTTATTAGTTCGCAATACAGCTGAGTTTGTCTTCTTTCGTTTGTCTGTTAGTGAAATTTAGTTTAATTTCTTTTTTCCTTGTGTGACCAGATCGCACCGAGCGAGGTGGCTTAGTGGTTAGCACACTGCGTGGGGCGGCGGGTACAATTTCGTCGCCGTTGACAAGCTCCTGAAAAGTATTTTTGCTGTCAGCCAGAAAGCGATGTGGAATATACTGAGCATAGCTTTCAGTCTGCAAGTCCACATTAATTATCGTACTCACTGAAAGCTAATGTTCCTATGTGCTATTTACTCAGTAGGGTCAGGAAACTACCACTATAAATACAAGTTTAGAGTTTTACTGATTGATATATTCAGTAAAAGTTCACACGCACAATATATAATAATATCTCTAGTAATAATAATATTAATAATAATGTTCCTGTTGGAAACGGCACTATTGGCACTTCGTAGGCGACCTCTGCAGGAAGTCCCAAGTAAAATGGTCTATCGCCGTGACGTCTGATCACCAAAAGTTAATTGCTCGCCTTAATAATGTAAAATAATCTCACCACTTTCCACGCGGTTTTGTCAACTTTACGGGCGGCGCACAGTTACTTCCATGAACACTAAGCGATCCAGGACGCAGTATACAGTCCTCGCGAGTTCACTTCCTACTTTCACCGGAATCGCTTTTGGTAGCTATCCGAAGTACAGCATACGCAGGCGTTTGACTAATGTGGACAGGTTGATCTCTCGGTGCAAGGTGTATCTCTTCGTGAAATCTAAGCAATCCAGGACGGTGTACGGCTCTCGCAAGTTCACTTCCTACTTTTACCGGGAACATGCGTTTGGTAGGTGCCTGGCTCTGACGACATCCGAGGTAAAGAGTATGCCGGTGTTTGGCTGATGCGGACAGATTGTAAGCACGATGCGTAGTGTCGCTTCGAATTGCCTCTCGCCGTGTTTATACATGGGCGCAGTGGACCGCCGAACGGGCCATATGCTATTAACAGCTCTAGGCACAAGTAGCAAGCAACATGTAAACTGCCCCTTTCCCGGACACGTACTAATTAATATCTTTGTCGTTTAACAATGTATAATACTAGTAATTTTTATGTGATTGGAGTAAACTCGGCTTTAGTTACTGAAAAAGTTTCAGGTTGACTGGATTTAAATGTTGCCGGATGCAATTTTTAGAACGGAACAGACAGTAAAACATTACCTCTGAAGTGCCTCTTTAAGATTGGTTTCAATGATTTTTATTTACGATAAACTTTTGAAACTTGGTACAGCAGCACTATTTAATGAAGGTAATCAAGTGTTATAATTAGAACTTCCTATTAACAAATACAAATGATACTTAATCTAATGTGGATAGGGACATTTTCGTTCCAAAATCAGTTATTAGTGAATAACTGGAAAACTAATAGAGGTAGCTTAATTGAATCACATAGTTAATGTTATTATATCAAAGTGAGCCTACATACGAATTTTCTTCTGAGTCTAGCATTAACCGCCTTTAAATTTTCGTAAAAACGCTGACTTTGAACAAAATATGGCACCGGTCAAGTTGAGACTTGTAACGTTTGATTGCGACTTACATTTGCACTTCCTGAACAATTTTAACTTTCTTGCGTCATTATTTAGAACCATTCTCTTTCTTAAAATAATATATTCATTAGATCATTCCGAGATTTCATAATGTTAACATTAATATACAAATGCACATATTGGCAAAGTTTGGAAAAGTTATTTTAATTTTTAATGTCATTCTTAGATTACGGAGCAATACTTTTTGTGCTACGCACAGGCGCATTATGATGACGTGGCGCTACTAGTAGCGAACTGGGGTAAGTTTGTAATCTCCCCCTTACTAATCGACCTATCCTGCTTGCGATATAAAATATGATCGTGGATCGCGTGTATACCTAATGGAATTTTTCTAATTGGATAAGGCTACCTTTCCCGAAGAAGTAGTACCGATAAGTAAGGGGAAAGTGTACAACCGATCTTTCTGATAGAAAAGTCTACTAAAAATAAAAAGTAATTAAATCGAACAGGGCTACCATTTGGAAAAATGAAAGTTATTTTGTGCATTCACTCACGAACAACACTGGACAGAAAAGGGGTACCACTGATCATGAATCCAAAAGTTACACCAATGAACGAAAAGGAAATAATTACGGTCGCCAGCCCACTAGGGCAATTTACATCCAAAATCCTGTACAAGATGATGGGAAAGAAAAACATTTATTATTAAACACTGACGTGGCAACTGAAGGTTGTCAGGTTTTTTGACACTAATTTTAAGTGAGTATGTAATGATAAAGAAAACTAAGAAGTCACTTTTAATTTAAGTTTGTCATTAAATATTGAAAAAGGCAATCGAGTAGTGATTTGAAAATATCCACTTAAACTGTATCTTAGTAGTGAACTTCGTTACGTGAACAATGACTTTCAGAGACCTCAACATAACGTCATCAAAGAAATTTAGAGAAAGGCAAGCACTTTTTACTTCGCAGTTACTTAATTTTCAAATTGGATTTCATGTTATTGTCTGAACAACTGAGCCTTTTTTACTGACTTGAACGTAAATACCAGAATACGTACCAAACCAAACAGCCATGTCCTCCAAGCTATAAGTAAAATAAATAAAACTTCCGCACTCTTAATTTGTGCATTTTCTTTAGATTTGGATTTTTTCTAGTGATAGATTCTCAAATTTCGGTTACCATATAAGGAAAAAAGGGAACAAGGGCCCTGCTTGGTAACAATGTCTGGAGGCAATGAGGAGACAGTCGCTCTGAATTTAACTGATTATTATTTAAATAAAGTTCAGTAATCGAATCACATTCAGTTGTGCTGCTGGGTTAGCCGTTAATACTTTCTACCAATGAACAGTCTTACTTCAGTGCTGTGCGTGCGACGAAACTCGGAGCCGACGACGAATCTGTGTTGCTGGAACTGCTGCTGTTGTTGAAGACGGTAGCATCTTGTGGGGCCGCGGCTAATTACAGGAACGGGAAATCGTAATTCATACAGCCTCTTCATCCCGTCCACTGTCCTTCCTCCTGCTACTAGTCATCTGACCGGCGCGCGTACATGATGCCGCCGAAATGGTACTCTTTACTGCGAGAGCGTTAACACCACACTGCCGCACACTACAAGCGCTGCAACCCGTCTCTCGCTCTCTCCGCGCGTTCTGCACAACAACCCCCTACGCAAAGATTTTACAACGCAGAAGCACTGCTATTATCGTTGCTAGTCGATGCAAATAGCAATTCCTTTGGCTTTTTCCCAGAGCTTATAAGTTTCACAGTAAAACACAGATAAATGCAATAAAACATCATCAGATTTCTACCTAAGTGTAAACATACAGTGAAGCAATGTCCTTACTTATTAGAAGAAAGCATTTAAATTACAAATATTTACATACAATTAAAAAAATTTATATATCGGTAGTAGGTGCCATGCATCCTGCATTTTCGGTGTTACGGCACACTCGCTCGCCTCTGTATTTCTCACAATGATACAGCGCTTGTTTCGCCAAAATTGGACTCGCATTCGGGAGGACGACTGTTCAAATCCGCATTCGGCCATTCTGAGTTTTTAGCTTTTCCGTGATTTCCCTCAATCGCGTCAGGCAAATGCCGGGGTGGTTCCTTCGAAAGGGCACGGCCGGCATCCTTCCCCATTCTTCCATAATCCGGTCGGACCGATGAACTCGTTGTTTGGTTTCCTTCCCAAAATCAGTGACGAAGAAAGAAATAAACAATTATCTTTTTAATGCGTAATGTCGTGGTGAGCACTACAGCGCCGCAAAGTAATACACTAAACAGTTTGACGGCAGTTACAAGTAACAGTAAACATTCCAAATTCTGTTGTTCAGTTGAGCAGAGCATGGAGCGGGGAAGGGGGTCGATACAAAATGGTTCAAATGGCTCTGAGCACTATGGGACTTAACGTCTGAGGTCATCAGTCCCCTAGAACTTAGAACTACTTAAACCTAACTAACCTAAGGACATCACACACATCCATGCCCGAGGCAGGATTCGAACCTGCGACCGTAGCGGTCGCGCGGTTCCACACTGTAGCGCCTAGAACCGCTCGGCCACCCCGGCCGGCGGGTCGATACAGGTACCAAGAAAAAACAGAATAAAATATAAATTTTCCCGGTCATAAACACGACACATACTTAAAGTAATAAACAACGAACACATGCATTTTTATTAAACATCTATTAATTTAATGCATTTGATATTATTGAGAAGTGTTAAGTTCTGTTTCCACCTTGTTCCTTATCAAAGCAACGTCAGACTTTTGACCAGTCACTGCAGTAGCTCCATCTATTACATACAGCGAAAGCTTTTCCCAGCAAAGGTCATTTTGTCAATAATGTTCCCTAAGCAAGAAAATACGTCATCGGCCGCAGATATATCGTACACTGGCACTTAATCAAGGTACACCTTCATAAAGCTGAGTTAATCATCAATAGTTCTCATAGATACAGAAATCTGAGCAACATCCGTTACATACATCCTTTAATTCAAAGCAGTTGCGTTTACACGTCGTTTGCCATTTCTTCAATGCGTCTGCAAACTGTTCTCTGTAAAAAAGAACTGCATCCAGAACCAAGATTGTTGCGGCAGCAACAAAACGCTCTTGAACAAATTCTCCATCGCTGAAGGGACGCACCGTTTTGACTATTTTAAGAGCTATGTGATCCCTCTGTAGATCGATTTTTGTATTCAGCCACTTAACTCATCCTCACCCACTTTCCTCTCACTAATTTGACCTTACCGTGAACGTCAAACACACTTCGACGCCTACGACGCTAACGACACGAAGTAAACAGGCCCGCCATGCCGCGCGCGCGTCGGTAATAAAGGGGTAGAGTTGGGTGAGAGGTGGAGAAGGAACTGGTGGCTGACAAGCGCCCGCGGGCAAGCAGTGTGTGCATTCACGGGCGCCCGTGCCCAAGATAGCGCATTTGCCCACCTCTGCTTTTCATGATTACTTTTCATGCTCGGACTGCGAGATAACAGCTGTGAATATTAGAACGAGGCTGTATCTAGTCGCCCGGCCCAGTTAGTTCCCATTATTGTCGGGTAACCACTCCACCTTAGCGAGTAATACACGCACCATTGTTGTTGTTGAGATTGTGGTATTCAGTCTGAAGACTGGTTTGATACAGCTCTGGACGCCAGTCTAATCTGTGCAAGCTGTTGCATGTCTGTGTAACTACAGCAACCGCCCAGGGTTGCCAGGTACGGCGATTTTTCGTAATGGTGGCTATCTTTTTTAATAGTGAACATTGTAGCTTTCTGGCGACTAGCGATTAAACTTGGCTAGTAAGAGAATTAGCTGGTAACTTAGTGCCTGTTTTCTTTTACTTGTATGCAAATAAAACGAATGTAAACATTGCCTCTTCGGACACCATTGTTAATGAGTTAACGATACTGCTCAAACAAACGCTAATTTCCAGAATGAGACTTTCACTCTGCAGCCGAGTGTGCGCTGATACGAAACTTTCTGGCAGATAAAACTGTGTGCCGGACCGAGACTCGAACTCGGGACCTTTGCCTTTCGCGGGCAAGTGCTCTACCAGCTGAGCGACCCAAGCACGACTCACGTCCCATCCTGACAGCTTTACTTCTGCCAGTACCTCGTCTGCTACCTTCCACACTTTACAGAAGCTCTCCTGCGAACCTTGCGGAACTAGCACTCCTGAAAGAAAGGATATTGCGCAGACATGGCCTAGCCACAGCCTGGGAAATGTTTCCCGAATGAGACTTTCACTCTGCAGCGTAGCGTGCGCTGATATTCATATCATTCTCATTCTGAAAACAACCCCTAGGCTGTGGATAAGACATGTCTCGACAATATCCTTTCTTTCAGGAGTGCTAGTTCTGCAAGGTTCGCAGGAGAGCTTCTGTAAAGTTTGGAAGGTAGGAGACGAGCTACTGGCAGAAGTAAAGCTTGAGGATAGGTCGTGAGTCGTGCTTGGGTAGCTCAGTTGGTGGAGCACTTGCACGCGAAAGGCAAAGGTCCCGAGTTCGAGTCTCAGTCCGGCATACAGTTTAATATTCCAGAAAGTTTCAAACGCTAGTTTACCTGTCGTTCTCATGGCTGAGGTAGATTTATTTGATGAGGCAACACCTGACACTCTACTGGCAAAAAATGATACTCTCTTCTTACTTGCGCTGGTCTTGCACTTTTTCAGAGTAAAAGGAAGGAAGGAAGGAAGGAAGGAAGGAAGGAAGGAAGGAAGATTTGGTTTAACATATTTCTTTCGTGGTAGAGGAACAATCAGCCCTAGTTCTCGCTATCGTCGTCTGTTGTTATTGAGCAAACTAAGGCGCTCAACCAAAACGAGAATTGTGGAGTGTGGCTTGTGGTTCAAAATGGTTCAAATGGCTCTGAGTACTTTGCGACTGAGGTCATCAGTCGCCTAGAAGTTAGAACTAATTAAACCTAACTAACCTAAGGACATCACACACATCCATGCCAGAGGCAGGATTCGAACCTGCGACCGTAGCGGTCACGCGGTTCCAGACTGAAGCGCCTAGAACCGCACGGCCACACCGGCCGGCTGTGGCTTATGATTAGAGCACTTTCGAATCTGTGCAACAGTGAGCCCTAGGAAATAACACCTAGAATGGGAAGCAGAGGATTGGGCGAAAGTTATACTTTACAAATTTGGAATGGCATAGACATTTATAGAGATAACTTACACGGAGTCGGTAGATGTGTCGTTTTGTAGCAAACAATCTCAAGTTCCATATAAAAGAGTCAAGTGTCATTTCGGTTCGATGTGACTACCATTTGTGATGCGGCAAACATCTCATCGGTAATCAGTTTCTTCCCATATTCGTTGTATCAAATAGGGCTTAACTTGTACAACGACGCCGTAGATTCGACTTTTCATACCGTCAAAATTTTTTGGTAGGGTAGATTCTTTAGCGTATTCAGTGCGATATTTACGCCCAACAAAAAAATGGTTCAAATGGCTCTGAGCACTATGGGACTTAACATCTGAGGTCATCAGTCCCCTAGACTTAGAACAACTTAAATCTAACTAACCTAAGGACATCACACACATCCATGCCCGAGGCAGGATTCGAACCTGCGACCGCAGCAGCAGTGCGGCTCCGGACTACAGCGCCTAGAACCCCTCGGCCACAGCGGCCGGCTACGCCGAACACTTGCTGCGGAGTTCGTTTCATGGAACGAAAACACACAGCGAGCACGCTCCACACCCATGAAAGTAGCCATTCTAACTGTGCACTACGCTGGCGCATCTGGTGGTGGAATGGGGTACTGATGCACTACGTGAAACAAACTTGACGTTGTCTGCTATAACATTTAACCAATCTGTGAGTTATCTATATAAATTTCTATATCATTCCGAAGTTGTAAAGTCCTTTTTGACTCACCGTTTATATTATTACTTCTAAAACGGCGATGCACGCTTACATAATTACACTTAAACTAAACGGTTATATTAGTAAACACTTATTTCGACTATAATATATATTATTGTATCGCAGGCTAGCTAACTAACAGTTCGAAAGATGCTGACTGCTTCGAAGAAGTCTATATTAGAGTTTGTAGGAAATACCTGCATGTCCACAAGACGGATCTGCAGAAGCATGCAACCGGGAAATCTGACATCTCAAAAATGTACCCTTAAAGGACCAGCAGAGGTTAAACAATTTTGTACAAGTTAATGATGGTGGGAAGGAGAAAGAGCTATTAGTAGCTGTACATGTGGCAATGCACTCATCACTAGAAACAGTTGATCACGTGGACTCTTTAATAAATATGATGACTACAGAAAACACAGTAAGAGTTCACAGAACCAAATGCTGTACTCTCATCAAACATTCATTGCACCATGTTTACTTGATGCTTTATTGTATTACATTTGTAACGACCCCTACTCATTAATTATTGACGAGAACACCGAGCCGGCCGGTGTGGCCGAGCGGTTCTAGGCTCTTCAGTCTGGAACCGCGCGACCGTTACGGTCGTAGGTTCGAATCCTGCCTCGGATATGGATGTGTGTGATGTCCTTAGGTTAGTTAGGCTTTATTAGTTCTAACTTCTAGGCGACTGCTGACCTCAGATGTTAAGTCTCATAGTGCTCAGAGCCATTTTTTGAACACCGATGTGGGGTACACAATATATGCTTCCATTTATATGAGATATTGCAGCAAGATAAAAGGAACCGTAACTGTATAATATCTTGGGTTACTAGAGGTTGAGAAAGCAACGGAGTAATTTTGTATGGAATACTTAAGTTGTATCTGCAGAAGTTATCTTTAGATATTCATAATATGGTCGGGATGAGAACGTACGATGGTAGCAGTTAAGGTAGGGTACGGAATACAGTTTTTGCTCTGTTTTTAGATAATGATGAAATCCAATTAACTCGGTGCATTTGTCATTCAGTTGACAATGCCGCATCACAGGCTTCTGAAGTGCTTCCTGCAAACCTAGATTTCGCGTGCAGGGAAATGTGCAGTTGGTTTCACTCCAGTCTATTACAGAGATCAGAAAACCAAACCTTCCGGATTATCACAATTGCATTTACAAATATGACTGGCTATATAGTTCTGTTGGTTGTGTGCCTGGGTTCAGTTCCCAGCTGCACTCGAGAAATGTTTCTCTGAAAAACGAAGGTTCCTCCATATGTACAGTCTGGCATTTGTGACGGTAAGAGTGCTGGAGTGTGTGTTAACGGTTATTTAATAACCAGCCAGCTCACTGAACTTATTTCATGATTGGATCTGTCGAGTCGTATGAAAATTTAGTCTACAATTACGACATATAAGTTAACTCATTAAAAGCTCGCCCGACTAGCCGCGCTGTCTAACGCACTGCTTCCCGAGCGGAAAGGCGTGCAGGTCCGCGGCACCAATCCGCCCGGCGCGTTAGTGTCGAGGTCCGGTGTGCCGGCCAGCCTGTGGATGGTTTTTAAGACGGTTTTCCATCTGCCTCGGCGAATGCGGGCTGGTTTCTCTTATTCCGCCTCAGTTACACTGTGTCGGTGATTGCTGCGCAGACACTTGTCTCCACGCACGAGTACACAACAGTTACTTTACCACTAAACATTGGGGTTCCACTCGTCTGGAATGAGACGTTCCCGAGGAGGTCCACTGGGGGCCAAACAGCACAATAGTCCTAGGTTTGATGTGGGGCGTCGGTGGGGTGAGTAGACTGCTGTAGCCTGTTGGGGGAATGTGTACCACTGAGGGCTACGGCGCTGACGAAACCTCTCCGTCGTTTCTAGGTCCCCTGTTCAATACATACATACATACATACATACATACATACATACATACATACATACGTAACTCATTAAAATGGCGATATTTTGTTCAAATTTGGCTACAAAGGAATGAAAAACCTGAAAACCCTGCAGTCGCCTCTCTTTTGAACCTGCTTACTGTAATCAAGCCTTGGTCTCCCTCTACAGTTTTTACACTCCACGCTTCCCTCAGTTACCAAATTAACAATTCGTATGTGCCTCAGCATGTGTGCTATAGACTTATCCTTCTTTTAATTAGGTTGCGCCATAAAGCACCTTTCTATTTAAGTCAATTCAGTATCTCTTCATTAGTTACTCAGTCTACCCACCAAGCTTCAATATTCTTCTGTTATATTCATATAACTGTACACTCCAGACAAATTCTTAATTATTAAATTTATATTCGATGTTAACAAATTTCTTTTGCAGAAAAGCGCATCATGCTATTGCCAATCTGCATTTTACATCCTTCTCACTTTGACCATCGATATATATATTTCTCTTATAACTTCATTACTTAAATTAGCTACAATTGATTATTCTTGTTCTACTTTTTTTGGCATTCATGTGATAGAGTCTTTTCAAAACACTGCCCACTGAACTGACTATCGAAGCACTTTACTATTTCTGGCAGAATTACAATGTCATCAGCAAATCTCTCATTTTTATTTCTTCTCCTTGAAATCATTATCAGTACTGTCTCGTGTGCTCCTACGTTTCTCCAGGACCCAAAATCACCTTCTCACAGGCTGACTTCTGTCAGTCATTCCACTCTTCTATAGGTAATGCGTGTTGGTATTTCGCATTCATTCAAAATGGTTCAAATGGCTCCGAGCACTATGGGACTTAACATCTACGGTCATCAGTCCCCTAGAACTTAGAACTACTTAAACCTAACTAACCTAAGGACAGCACACAACACCCAGCCATCACGAGGCAGAGAAAATCCCTGACCCCGCCGGTAATCGAACCCGGGAACCCGGGCGTGGGAAGCGAGAACGCTACCGCACGACCACGAGATGCGGGCATTTCGCATTCATTATTTATTAAACTGATTGTTCGGTAGTACTCACATTTGTCAGTACAGCCTTCTTTAGTATTTGGATTATTACATTGCTCTTTAATTCTGAGTGTATTTCGCCTGTCACACGTATCCTACATACCAGTTGGAACAGCATTATTATGGTTGGTTTTACCAACTACCTTAATAGTTGTTAGTGCAAGTGATCTATACTAAAATGTAGACTTTCACGGCCGGAAATATCATGTCCATTATAATTATCCGGGCTGTTATGCCGTGGTCGGTTGATGAATTCTGTGTCGATTCTCAACGTTTCGTCTCCGACTGCGGGAGATGTTGGATGGGTCACCATCTGGGTTTGCTGTGTGCTGTTGGCAAGGGGGGGTGCACTCAGTCCTTCTGGGGCCAATTGAGGAGCTACTTGATTGAGAAGTAGCTGCACTGGTCACGAAAACTGACAACCCCCTTGAAGATGTCTCCCGCAGTCGGAGACGAAACGTTGGGAATCGACACAGAATTCATCAACCGACCACGGCATAACAGCCCGGATAATTATAATGGACAAGTGATCTATTCCAGATCGCTTTGGTCTTTCAGTACTCTGTCAAATTTTTCTCATAGTATCGTATCCCCATCTCACGGTTAGCCACTTGGTTTTAGCTTTCAATGATATTGTCTTCACGCTTCTTTCCTTTAGACAGACCTTCTATATCTTTCTTACATCTTTTAGTCTTTTCTTCTTCATTTAACAATGGGTTTTTATCTGACCTTGCAACAGAATTTTAGGTTTGCCACTGTTTCTATCTTCCCCGAACGAGTCAGCCCAATTACGACGGGACAAACGTGATAACTTAGTGTGGGAAATGCACGGCTTAAAACTTTAGCATGGCTCTCTGAAGTCAATGAATGGCCGTGCTCCACCTTTAAAGCCCAAGTCCTAACACAAATATTCCCAAATAACTAAGCTAGCAGATACAAATGAATGAAATGAAATTAGCCATAGATAAATGACTGAAATGAGGAACTGAGCTTTAAATGAAATCTTGTAGAATAACAATGTGGACTAAACCATATTGTTTATGCTTCAGCTAAACATTTACTTCAGAAATCTGCATATAGATTTATGATTGGTGGCCTTATATAGGGCCAACGGCCTTGCTGCAGTGGTAACACCTGTTCCTGTTAGATCAGAGACACTCAGTCCTTCTGGGGCCAATTGAGGAGCTACTTGATTGAGAAGTAGCTGCACTGGTCACGAAAACTGACAACGGCCGAGAGGGCAGTGTGCTGACCACATGTCCCTCCATATCCGCATCCTGTGACGCCTAAGGGCTGAAAGGTTGAGGAAGACACGGTGGCCGGTCGGTGTCGTTAGGCCTTCAAGCCCTGTTCGAACTTTTTTTTTGCCTTACATAGACAAAATGGATAAACCAGTTGAACAATATTTAAACCAGTAATGCTAAACATCATTACATAGTGTAATCAGAGCATTTACACACAGTATCAAACGCAAATAAGTACACACAGCCACCTATTAACTCACGAAAAACAATAACAAAATATTAAAGTTTCGTGTTTGAATTCTCACTAATCTTCACAGCCAAAGCCAAAGTTGACTAAGAATCAATGCTATGGCAACAAACGTCTGACAAGTTCGTTAAACAATCTGAAGTAATAAAATACAGGAAAATTATTAAAGTGCTCAGTTGCCTAAAAACTGTTTAATAGTGATAAAGTTCGTGTGGTCACAAAAGGAACAATCACTGAAAGCCAGAAGAAAATCTCTAAGTGCCGACAGAATTCAGAGTCCAGAGCTCACTCCAACGAAACTGTTCTAAGTCCAACTCGCGACCATCATACATTTACTAACAAGGGGTGGCCACGACGTTGGGATTACGGATTTACTTCAAACTTTGTACACCTTTAGTAGGCCGTTAAAACAACATATTGTGCAAGTAGTAAGGCGCACAACTCTGGAAATTCCAAGAAGATCGCAAGAGAAGCTTTACACGTCTATTACGTAACTGATGTATTTGTGCGTAGGTACCGCATATTGGAATTCATGATGGTCAAGTCTTAGCCGGCACGGTAGCTCAGCGTGTACGGTTGGAGGATTATCTGCCCTCTGTAATAAAATAACTGAGATGAACTTGAACGGTGTCATGGGACGTCCACACCGAACAAATATAATGAACAAAATGAGATTTAAAAAAAAGTGGTTACCGTTCGAGCATTGTAAGACCAACGTATATGAAGCGACGGTTAGACTCTTACTCAAGCTTTTATTTTTGTAGTACGAGTGTAAATTATGTGACATTCAAGAAATTTGCACCTATACTATTCGTTCTTGCTACATTAGCAACGTCTCGCCGCTACGGAGGTGGCCTGTGTTTTTGTCTGCAGCTAGAAGTGTTGAGGTGCAAAGTAGTTCTGGGTACCTTACCAGATTGCATGTATAAGAGATTCCGCAAATCACGACAGGCACACATTTTCAGGCAAAATCTATGCGTTTCTTCATTTACTTGTCAATAGTTATTAATATATTTGTTCTAATAACAAAATTTAATTAAAAATAGTAAGTAGCCAAATAACATGAAATTCACTAAAATTCATTCAAATATACGTTTTTTTTAAAATTATATTACCTTTGAAATATCATGTAAACTAAATAATTAGACCAGGGATGAAAAAAATATAGATTAAAAATTAATTCTGTGCGGCAGTCAAACCAATGTTTCACACGTGTTTGTCTTATGAGGCTCGAGCACTAACCACTTGACCACCATGAACTCTAACGTCCTGCATCTACTCACAGATAGATCAATTACATAATAGACGTGTAAAACTTCTCTTAGGATTTTTTGGGAATTGCCAGAGTAGTGCACCTTACTACTTGCACATTGTATTGTTTTGATGGCCTACTAAAGGTGTACAAAGTATGAAGTAGATCTGTGATCCCAATGTCGTGGCCTCCACTTGTAAGTCCTGCGAACGCTATGTTAGGGCATGAGGCGCTGTGGCAGCCCAAATCTCACCCACCAACCTTTTTCACTGAAGCCCGCCTACCAAAGAGCGCGTGACCGGCTCTGTAAACATCTTTATAGCCTTCCGTCACATGACCACTACTCAACTCAATATGTATGTTTACAAATGACGTCGATTGCAGTCTTAAATATTAATGTAGAGTTAACACTCACGGACAGTGCGACCTCATATCAAAACACGTGTGCTTTATTTTAGCAAATATGAACAAATTTACGTCCACCTCGACACAGCTGGAGCCTCGATGCTCTCAGACGCAAACTAAAAACGACAAATACATTTCAAACATCGCATGATGGTTCGCTAGACATAAGAATCAGTTGGATAATGACTAGGACACTCATCCTGACATCATGTCATGTGTTCGTGTGGAGAATCGTAGTCATGGTACGCCCTGCATGTAACTTAGTAAATCGATTATAATTATTTCTATTTTTGCTTTACTGTAAAATGAGCGTGTTATCGTAATCATTGGCCTCATCAACTTTTATATCAGGTAATTACAAGTGTATACTGCGTGTTTGGCTCATTTGTTACAATTTTTATAAACTGCAATAGTCAGAAGCATCAGTAACATTTTAAGTACAGATAAGTGTTTAAAAGCAAGGCTAAGTTTACAATGAGCACGTCCCACTGCCGCAATTTAAGTAGTGTAACAGGTTATTTCCGTACAAGCGTATAAAAATTTAACAGGACATACAGGATGCTGCAATCAACAATTTGAGATATGGTACCTGAGGCTGGAGACTCCATCTTAAGTAGATAATAGGAATAAGAACACATTGTTATGTACTTTTTTATTTACATTAGTTACAGTTTAGTACAAATACCATCACTGACACAACGAACGTACCATTTGCACTTTAAAATGACGGCCATCAACCACAATGCAAGCGTGAGATAGGCAAACAACTTTCTGACGCGCCCTGACAAATATCTGCAGTGTGTTCCGAATCACATCACTGGCAGGTAAAATACCGGCAATTAATTCCATCTCTGTATCCACTGGGGTCTCATACACAAGTAACTTTAGATATCCCACAGAAAATAATCAAGGGGATTCAGGTCAGGTGACATAGCAGACCATGGAACTGGACCTCCCCTTACAGTCCGACGACCAGGAAATACAGCATTGAGATGGTTGCGTTGGTTCAAATGGCTCTGAGCACTATGGGACTCAACATCTGAGGTCATCAGTCCCCTAGAACTTAGAACTACTTAAACCTAACTAACCTAAGGACATCACACACATCCATGCACGAAGCAGGATTCGAACCTGCGACCGTAGCAGTCACGCAGTTCCGGACTGAAGTGCCTAGAACCGCACGGCCACCGAGGCCGGCATGGTTGCGTACATCCACACTGAAGGGAGGCGGTGCACCGTCATGTTGAACGGCTCGCTCATTGATTCAGAGCACTTTCTGCCATACGACACAGTGTTAAGTACGACATAACACAGTCATTTTATGGACAAGTAAAGTAAACGAAACCTACGTTATGACTTCCCAGTAGTCAGGCTCGTAGACCTTGTTTCCTTGCAGGAAATAAAGAAGGTACATGTAAATAAACAGCACAGTACATGAAAACTTGCACGCATGTTAGTTGTAAATAAGCTGGAAAACGGTAACGTTAGGCAAAGCGGTAGGTAAGTTTACTCCCATATCCCCTTAAGCTGGCTTCTCCGACCCCAGGTTCCCTACTTCAGATTGTTCACTGGAGCATTCTCTATGTTCTGTTACATTTTCGAACGCTCATACGGAAACACCCTGTATAGTTTGGCCGGCCGCTGGTGGCCGAGCCCTTCGTTCGCAAGTTCGAATTCTGCCTCGGGCATGGATGTGTGTGATGTCCTTGACCTGAGATATTAAGTCCCGTAGTGCTCAGAGCCATTTGAACCAATTGATTATAGTTTACCTCTATATTCCAAGCCACAAGAGTCTCCATTTGTCCGTTCACCACGCTAACAAGCTTCACAGATCCATTGCTCGGGATTTCCAACCGCTGACTGGCCGCATCCGGCCAGCGCTAACCACCTTCCCGCGTCCTGCGCTTCTCTATCCCGCAAGCCAGCCAACCACGGACCTGCTAGTCACCTCTAAATACACTCAGCACCATCACAAAATTTGAAGGCCAGTCGCTCATAATATTACAGACTTTCGGTGTTTAGACAACTGCTTCTCTTTTCTCCAAAGGTTTCTTTAATTTTCTTATAGCGGCGTCTATACTCGTATTTGCTGTAGTCATATAGTCTTCTACAGCTGTGCATTTTGCCTTTAGCCATTCTTGCGCTGTCACTTTGCACTTTCTGTCAGTTTCATTTGTTAGATGGTTGTGTTTCCTATTGCCTGCTACATTTACTCCATTTTTATACTTTCTTCTTCGACTACGTAAATTTAATATCACGCAAGTTGTCCAAGGATTTCTTATTAACTTTGAGATTTTTCTAGCTGTTCCTCTGTTGCCTCCCCTATTTCATCTCTCAAAGCTACGATTTTCTGTTGTGTTTCTTTCGCTGTTTCAGTTAGTCGTTGCCTAATGGTCCCACTGTAGCGCATATCCAGGTCCCATTCCCAAAATTTCCTAACTTTCTATAGTTTCTTCAGTTTAAAATTATATATCACGAATAATAAATTATGGACCTAGTCGACATCCGCTCCTGATGCCTCTAGGTCATTTTCACAATTCAATAACCAAGTGCTCGTAGAAATTAAATAGTGTTTTGTGCAAAATACAGCCCGATGACCTCCCCTTTCATTCCCTTCCCCCAGTCCATGTTCTCCTACCATTTCTCCTTCCCTTTCTTTTACCACTATCAAAATCCAGTCTTCCCTTACAATTAAATTTTCATCTTCGTTAACCTAATGAATAATTCCTTTTGTCTCATGATGCAGTCTTCTCGTCGTCTGTGGAGCTAGTAATCATACGTACCTGTACTACAGTGCTCAGTTGCGGTTTTCTGTTCATCTTGGCTCTGATCGTGCGTTTATTATGCTTTTTACAGCAGTTCACACTCATTCCTACTCCCTTGTTCATTATTAGACCTACTCATGCGTCACCTACCAGAAATATTTACCTTCATGCAAACACACTTTACTGAATCGCAAATCTTCTAACTTCATATTATCCAATCCTCTTTTCAGGTTCAACTATACTCCTATCCAATTAAGGGATTTAACACTTCCGATCCGTAGAACAGCAATTTTCACTATAAAATTCTGCTGTGTGTTCTCCTTTCGGAAATCCGAATGTAAGGCTATTTCACGTCAGGAATATTTTGCTCAGGAGGATGCCACCGTTATTAAGCCATACAGAACAGCTCCACGTGCTCTGGAATTATTACGACTGTAGCTTCCCTTCCCTTTCGGCCTTACGCAGTATCAACATAGACTATATTTCCTTATGTTGCAAAGCCTGATAAGTCAATCATGCATACTGTTGCTGCCGTAATTAAAGAAAAGGCTGCTGCTCCTCCTCACAAACCACAACCTAGCGTGGTCCCTCCACAAATACCCCTCCAACGTCGATGCACTTATCTTAGGGCTACCTCCATCGTTGAGTCACATCAGTCACTCCCATGCGGGGAAGGCCCATGCTTTATGGTGGAGGGAGCGGAGGGGGAGGAGGCGAACCAATCCGACGAACGTCAACGGCATATGCTTAATTTTCAGTCTAACAAATCCGCTGTAGCGCAACACTACATTGCTACAACAATCCTATTGTGATACTATATGCAATTAATGACTTCAGAAAACAGTCTTACAATCTGTAAGAATAGAATAGATACTAATATCGAAAGAACACAGGAACGCTTTCCTATATTTTTCTCTTATACCTTGGTACCACTTTACTGACTTTTAATTTAAATTAAATAACTTGTTTTCTCCTCAGAATCTTACACTACTGCCCATTAAAACTGCTACACCAATAAGAAACTCAGATGATAAACGGGTATTCATTGGCTAAATATATTATACCAGAACTGACATGTGATTACACTTTCACGCAATTGGGGTGCATAGATCCTGAGAAATCAGTACCCAGAACAACCACCTCTGGCCATGATACGCCTGGGCATTGAGTCAAACAGAGCTTGGATGGCGTGTACAGGTACAACTGCCCATGCAGCTTCAACACGATATCACAGTTCATCAAGAGCAGTTGCTCGGCCACCATTGACCAGACGTTTTCAATTGGTGAGAGATCTGGAGAATGTGCTGGCCAGGGCAGCAGTCGAACATTTTCTGTATCCAGAAAGGCCCGTACAGGACCTGCAACATGCGGTCGTGCATTATCCTGCTGAAATGTGGGGTTTCGCAGGGATCGAATGATGGGTAGAGCCACGGGTCGTAACACATCTGAAATGTAACGTCCACTGTTCAAAGTGCCGTCAATGCGAACAAGAGGTGACCGAGACGTGTAACCAATGGCACCCCATACCATCACGCCGGGTGATACGCCAGTATGGCGATGACGAATACACGCTTCCAATGTGCGTTCACTGCGATGTCGCCAAACACGGATGCGACCATCATGATGCTGTAAACAGAACGTATATTCATCCGAAAAAAATGCCGTTTTGCCATTCGTGCACCCAGGCTCGTCGTTGAGTACACCGTCGCAGGCGTCCTGTCTGTGCAGCAGCGTCAAGAGTAACCGCAGCCATGGTCTCCGAGCTGACAGTCCATGCTGCTGCAAACGTCGTCGAACCGTTTGCGCAGATGTTTGTTGTTTTGCAAAGGTCCCCATCTGTTGACTCAGGGATCGAGACGTGGCTGCACGATCCGTTACAGCCAAAAGGATAAGATGCCTGTCATCTCGACTGCTAGTGATACGAGGCCGTTGGGATCCAGCACGGCGTTCCGTATTACCCTCCTAAACCCACCGATTCCATTTTCTGCTAACAGTCATTGGATCTCGACCAACGCGAGCATCACTGTCGCTACACGATAAACCGCAATCACGATAGACTACAATCCGACCTTTATCAAAGTCGGAAACGTGGTGGTACGTATTTCTCCTCCTTACACGAGGCATCACCACAACGTTTGAAACGTCCCCTTATAAAAATTATACATGACTGTGCTTAAACTGACACACAATATCTTTTAGCGCAACGCAATCTGACTTTCAGAAATCCCTACAAAGGAATGGCCCTGACTAACATTAACCTGTACCTTTCACAAATCACTTACCTCACAAAAATCTTCGTTACTCAAGCTACTGCAATACAGCGAGCGCCACTACTGCCAGCTAAATAAAAGATTCAAACTACAGAAGGCACTAACTACTGATAGGCATAGTTAGCAATTGAAAGATGTTAACAGAGAACAAACAATATATTTATCTTAACAGTCATAATATATATAGTAGTTCATGACATCCAGTGTTATAAATTTCAAAACTCCGCCATCTCTCTGCCCACATTCACCAATGCTGGCGGCTCACCTCCAACTGCGCAACGCTACGCGCTGTTAACATCCAGCTGCCCAACACTACAATGGCAGACAACAATGCTAACTAGCCACAGACTGCACACAGCACAGCCAGTGATTTTCATACAGAGCGCTACGTAATGTTGCCAATAAGAAAACATAAACAGCCTACTTACATAGCCCCCATGCTCCCCACAAAAAACTTTACAAATTGTTTTGGGCACTGGCCAATACAGATTTGAAAAATTTTTTCATAATTATAGTAAGAAAAATATCAAATGCACACACTTATTAATACAATGTTGGTCAAAAGCTAAAATTTTCTCACAGTCCATAAAGACAGTCCTGATCATTCATCACAGTGAGACTGCCGTTTATTTTCTCAAAGTCTGAGCAGTAAAAGACAATGCACACGGAAGTAGTGGAATTCCATGCAGTCTTGAAGAAGAAGTGTTGTCCTTCCAACGGAAAGACAGTGCTGACTCTTGACATGCTGATAGGTAATGGGCCACAACAGAGTAAACCCACAGCAGAGTCATTCGACGTTTTGAAGAATATTGGTAGGTAGGTCATCACAGAGCAGACCCACTGTAGTCCTGGTAGAGAATATGGTATTGGTGGGCCACCAGAGGCGCAGACCCACTGCAGTCCTTGTAGAAATAATGGTATTGGTGGGCCATCAAAGATGCAGACCCACTGTAGTCCATGTAGAGACGGCCAGCAGCCATCTGTTGCGACTGTGCACATTCACCATCGAAGAGTCTTGCAGAGAATATAGCAAGTCGATAAACCACCACTTGTGCACTCACAAAGTTTTTTTTTTTTTTTTTTTAATCCTTAGAACCAGCAATGCTGTTAACCAGTCCCTTGCTGAATTATTAACACACGTGCAAACACTATCAGTCCCTACTTCTCACATATTGTCCATATACTATGACCAACAGAAACGTGTGCAGTGAAATGTAACTTACAAGTTACTTAATTTGATGAACTGGTATCAATTACAATTTTATAACATAAAAATACAATAACAAAGGTACAAAATACATCATTAAAGAACATAACAATACAGATAACATTTGTGGTACAGGCTTTACAAAAGAATCGAACTAACATATACATCAGTGTTACAGGAATTATGACATAAGTAAATACATAAAAGATCAGAATAACTTTTGAAACATCAACTTTACACATGAGCATTAAAACAAAACAGAATAAATAATGTCTAAGCATATTTACAAGGTAAATAACATATTATTAATGCCAATTATATTTGAGGATAACAGTACTCCTCATCATAGTGAATGTATCTTAGTATTAGAAGAAGAAAAAATTCTATGAAACTACACAGAGACAGGAAGAAAACAAATACACAAGGGTACACAAACACATAGTGGGATAACACAAAAGGAAAGGACAGGGTTCGTTTTCAGTGTAACATTTGGTACTGCAGTCCAACCCAAAACTTCATTCCATAGATCTTTCATCTTATTTCGGTATTTGCTCCAGCCAAAAAAATCCTATCCAAGCGTGGTTTCTGTATTTTTTCCGTATAACCTCTCAGTGCATTTCTTCAAATTCATCGCAACTCATTCTCTTATAGGCTATCCCCTCTTAAGCTAACTTAAATCTACTGAGCTCAGATGCTAAACTAAGGGACGAGGCAATGCAGCAGCACAAAACAATTAACACAAACAGCAATGACAAAAAAAATTCAAATTGGCAAAATAAGCAACAATATTACAACTAATATAAGGCAATGAGCAGCAAACAAGAAAAATAAATCAGTAGTAAATTGGCTTAGCAGAGTAACACAAAGTCAAATTCAGTAACACTATGCCTGGCAAACGAGCAGCAGCAAATGAAATAACTTATATCTAAACATGGCATAGCTCAAGCAGAAAAAAACATTACACTAAAGACAACAATGCAGACAAGGGAAATGTATATTCACATCTTAATGCCTGTGTAATTAAAGTGGTGCACCACAAGAAGTTATTTTACAAAAAAAATTACCAAGTAGTTGAAAAGAAAATTCCGTATGCAATTCCTGTGAATGGAAATGTCTTTGTGTTCCCCCATTTTTGGGAAATGTATTACAAAATTAGTATTTACTTGATCTGTAGACAGAAAATATTTGTATTAGTACATCTATAAAATTCTATTTTAACCAATGCTGCAGTGCAGCTAGAAACTAGATATTAAAAAAAAAGAAAATATGTACAAAGGAAGGCATGAAACATCATTCATTAGCCATATGGCATTTCATAAGGTAGTAAAAAATCTCTCAACTATAAGGACAGTAGTCATAATCAGGTGAATAGACATAAAATATTTCTCGTCATTTCATTAGGCATTTCAGTAAATCATAAATTAAGAGCTCCACAGTGTAATCATATGTTTTCAAGTTTGAGCGTGTCGTATTTGGGATGCTTTCTACAAAGGAATGTCAATAGCGAGGATAATGGCCTCCCTTTTTTTCTACCTGTGCCTCTGAAAACGCACACACTAATGGCTTTTTCTCCAGGTGTATGACGCAGCTGGGTGCCCACGACGCATTACGTGCAGGTGGTCACTTAACTTTCTTACGGAAATATTTATGACAGCAGTTTCCGCTAAAGTGACAGTCTCATACACAAAATTTCACGGGTCGAGAATTTGCGTTGCAAATGTGTAGAAACAAAATCTTATGAATAAAACAGTGTCCAAAAAATTTTCGCCGGCATTGTGATACATTCACGCATTTACACACATTTCATAACTCTTAAAGTACGATTCTTGGTTTCCAACATCCTTTTTCACAAGTCAGAGTCCCTAACCACTATTCATTACTCCTTACCTTATTACACATATATATATTCGTCGACACGTCAATCTTGCGACGACACTTCAATATTTCATCATAATAAATACATAGCATAATCAAATTCCTCACATAGCATCAGCTTATTGATCATAAACATACCGCAACTGCATAATACACATAGTCATCGTAATAATATCATCATAACACCTCAGTCAACTCTCAAAATCGTCGTAGCTTCCTCCAATAATTTCAAAACCTAAAAAAAATTCTCTGCTCATGTCAAAAGTGTCATCTGCCTCAAACGTACTTTAAAAATCGTGATCCCATACCAAATATATCATTCAAAGCTCTCATAATATCACAATGGGACCGAAAAAATATGAACACTTCACAAAGTACAGACAAAATACAATTTTGTAAGTGTGAAGTTATCCAACGGTGTAATTACGTAAACATCTGTCACTGCCGTAGTAAAAAAGTTTGTCTCTCTCAGTTAAATGATCAGATAGCTATGTAATTTATGTGTTAGAGGAATATGGTACCGATGTGTAAAGTTATATAAGCAAATACCATATTAGCTAGGGCTCCTTGTGCTTGCCAAACACATGATACACAAAGTAAACGTGTACCCCCCTGAGGATTAATGTAATTATACCCTCAGGTGTTACAGATTACAAGAATGGAATGAAATGTACTACGGAAAACCTTTGTATCATTGTACATCAAATATCTTTAAAAATAAATGATTTAAGTACAAAATTAATCACTCAATTACTTGTCCTGTAGCGCTAAATGTGCGTCTTGCTGTAAGATAATCTCTGTGGAAGTGTCGTAGTTATTGTCCTCCGAAAGCTAAGTTCTGCAGAAGTCAATGTACTTACCTCATGATAAACAAAAGTGAAATGCTTTGCGTATAGATATCTTAGTTATTACGCTTATTGTTGTGATGAAGAAATTACTGTGCTGTAACGTATTGTTGTGCTACGGAAAAGGCTGTCTCATTGTAGCTATACCACAAAAGTTACTACTAAAACATGTTTTACTTTCCAGAATAATACAGAAAAACTGTGCAGATATGAAACAGAAACACCGCAAAAGCAACATTGTAAATTGTCACTCATTAGTAGCATCGTGATAAAATCGTGTAGCTGTCACATAAACTAACCACTGTCTCATCTGGTATCTCACAGAAAGTACCTTAAATCCAGAATGTATTTTCAAGTAAACCAAAATGTTGCATTAGAATCTCATTAGCAGTACCAGTATATGTCCTAAGTATGTAAGCCTGATAGTCGTTACGTAATCGTGGAACTAACAAGCAAGAATGTACACACACAGTAACACTGTGTCCTCCATTCACTATCACAATGCAGTGGTAATTACTGTCTAAATATGTACCCTAGGTTCTAGACTGGATAGTTAACTTCAAAACATAGTTGCATGATAACAGTTTCTAAGTGTGACAATGCATACTAGAAATGTGAAGCGAAACGTTTTATAGCAAAGACAAAGTTAAAAAGCAGATTATTTTTCAATAAACGGTTTTACATGTGAAATGTGGTGTAAACCTTTACTCTTCCTAGTACGCAGAAGTTCAACTTGAACGGAATTATCATGCGGTATATGTCGGTGAGGAGTGCTAAAATTTTTCTCAAGGTTAGCGTCTATGTTATTTTTCTCTGAGCCAGCCGGCGCACGCGGCTGCCTGCGGTGCGAGTCATTGTCTGTTCCTTTGTTGGCGCACGTCATTACTGGGATTAGGAGACCTAACTTCTACAAACTCGCCTTGCCGAGAGGGCCCAGCCCTGTTTAAATCCCGCCAGTTCTGATGAAGTTCAGGTCTGTTGTTACGATCATATCGTCTGTCGTCATGTCGGTAGATTCCATAGTTTCTTTCTTGTCGGTCATGTGGTGGAGAATTTCTCCCTGAGTCGTAACTGCTCACTGGACTGTTGCGTCTCAAGTTATTCTGTCTCCCTTGATAATAATTATTTTGGTTCCCATATTGTCTGTTTCTCTGATTGCCTCTGTGATAGTCATTACCGCGGAGAGGTGATCTTTCCCTGTAATTATTACTACTCTGCCAACGGTTGTCATACGGGTGGTGTCTGTTTTGGTCACGATTTACGTTGTAAGAATAGCCTTGTCGTGTCCATTTATTATTTCTGTCATCGCGGAATTGTGACAGATGTGACCTGTAATTGTTGTACTCCTGTTTTCGCGTTCCGCGATTGTCAGTGTCAATTTCCAGTTCTTGTAACAGTCCCTGAAAAGCTTCAATGTCGTCTTTGCAACGTCCTGCTAAAATAATATGTGGTAAATGTTCAGGCAGTTTGATTAAGCAAATGCGGATGAGTTCTGAGGGGCTGTATGGGTTTGAAAGATACTGATTCTTATGCAACATGTCTTCAAAATATTTCATAAGACTGGAAAATTCAGATTGTTCGAAACGTTTCATCATTATGATGCTATGTTTTACTCGGTCTTGTGTAACTTGAGACCAATACGCTGAGAGGAAGGCATGATAAAATTCTCCTTCACTGTGACAATCGTGAATGACCGATCGCATTCTTACAGCTGGTTCATTCTCCAAGTAGCCACACATAAATTCTAACCTGTGCTCCAATGACCAGTTGGGAGGAAAACAATGAGAAAATTGATGAAGCCATGCTTGTGGATGAATGTCGTTGTCAGAATTCTTAAATGTTTTGAATTTACGTGTAGTAATGAACAGCTAATAGTCGAAATCATCGCGTCGGTGAGTCGCACATCGCTCATTGTTACTTCGTTTCGGCGGTTCTATCTCAAAATCCAATGCGCCTTGCCAATTTCTTTCATAATTTCCGAAGTGTCCTGTGTTATTATTTTGTGGTTGTTCCGTATTTCTGTGTCCCTCTTCCCATACTGGAGCGTGAGTGTCCTCTGAAATATGTAATTCTTGTATTACCTGCGTCAACTGATCTTGTACTTTCCGAATTTCTCTTTTGTATTGCGTGTTAATTTGATTTTGATTTTGTTTGAATTTTCTAATTTGTTCATACTCTTCTGTGTCAGTGAAGGCTACGCGTCTTGTGTCATTCAGATCATCATCTACCTTTGTAGATAAGTTAGTGACCTGATCCGAAAGTTCGGCTACTTTCTCCGATAGTGAACACATTTCCTCAGTGTGTTTTTCTGAACCACGTTTCAGAGTGTCTTGTGTTGAAATCGAATCTACTGTGTCCTTTAAGTTTTCCTGAGTTTTGCAAGTTGCGTAACCAAATCGGTAGATGCAACTGAGTCAATTTTAGCCCACAAGGTCTCGTGATTTTCATGGACAATGGTTTGCAGTTCTTTTATGGCTGCTTCGTGATTCTGTAATGCATTTTCATGCCGCGAAAAAATAGGTTGAAAATGCTCACAAATTTGTGTTTTTACGTCATTACAGACTTTTTGACATTTCGATTCAATGTTATGTAACTCAGTAATTAAATCTTCATGTGTTTGTTCAAGTGTGGTGTCTAACTTCCGAAGATTTTGTTCCATTGTGTCTAACTGTTGCTGTGTTTGTCTCTGGTGTTGTTCCATTGTGTCTAACTTTTGAAGCTTTTGCTGTGTTTGTCTCTGATTTCGTTCCATTGTGTCTAACTTTTGAAGATTTTGTTCCATTGTGTCTAACTTTTGAAGATTTTGTTCCATTGTGTCTAACTGTTGCTGTGTTTGTTTCTGGTGTTGTTCCACTGTGCCTAACTTTTGAAGCCTTTGTCCCATTTGTCTCTGATTTTGTTCCATTTGTTGCATTAATTGCAATAATAATGTATTACTGTCTGGAATCTGTCTATGCTTTTTGGCAGTGCATTTTCACCGGCAACATTCACATTTTGACAAGCAGAAAATGTGTCTTGACTCATTTGAGAAAACGGTGAGGACCCAAAACCTAAGTCTACAGTATTTGCAATATTGTGTTCTGTCATTTCGGATTCCTGAGGCGAACTGTTGCCGACCGATCGATCGATAATGCTTCCTTGTTCACTACCTGTCCCACTGTCTACACCATTATTTGCCGCCCGCTCCATTTCCCTATGCACAATTACCAAATTACTACTTCGAATGTCTGTTAATTCACTACACAGTGGTGCTGATAAGCTACGCTCGTCGTCACTATTATTTCTCAGTTTACTTTGAAGCCTAGTGTTACGTTTTTCACACGCCATTATTGTCACAATATTTCACACGATAATACAGAAAAGCACAATTTGAAGAGCAAAAATAAGAGACCACATTAACATAGCACTGAAAATAATATGTAGTTAATTGCAAGCGCAGCTGCGAAATACTTGGTGCAAATCTACATGCATGCCACAACTGTTTTACTGTACAACAATGAAAGACTGCAACTACAAAGGAGATTCCCTCTACAATTACGCACTAGCAATAAACAATAACTACACTAATTACACAAACTACAAGAAAAAATCAGAAGATTCCAGTGAGGTATCCTCAGCTATGGGTCGACATATGAAACGTCCCCTTAGAAAAATTATACATGACTGTGCTTAAACTGACACACAATATTTTTTAGCGCAACGCAATCTGACTTTCAGAAATCCCTACAAAGGAATGGCCTTGACTAACATTAACCTGTACCTTTCACAAATCACTTACCTCACAAAAATCTTCGTTACTCAAGCTACTGCAATACAGCGAGCGCCACTACTGCCAGCTAAATAAAAGATTCAAACTACAGAAGGCACTAGCTACTGATAGGCATAGTTAGCAATTGAAAGATGTTAATAGAGAACAAACAATGTATTTACCTTAACAGTCATAGTATATATAGTAGTTCATGACATCCAGTGTTACAAATTTCAAAACTCCGCCATCTCTCTCCCCACATCCACCACTGCTGGCGGCTCACCTCCAACTGCGCAACGCTACGCGCTATTAACATCCAGCTGCCCAACACTACAATGGCAGACAACAATGCTAACTAGCCACAGACTGCACACAGCACAGCCAGTGATTTTCATACAGAGCGCTACGTAACGTTGCCAATAAGAAAACATAAACAGCCTACTTACACGTTTTACCAGGCAACGCCGGTCAACTGCTATTTGTGTATGAGAAATCGGTTGGAAACTTTCCTCATGTCAGCACGTTGTAGGTGTCGCCACCGGCGCCAACCTTGTGTGAATGCTCTGAAAAGCTAATCATTTGCATATCACAGCGTCTTGTTCTTGTGGTTAAATTTCGCGTCTGTAGCACGTCATCTTCGTGGTGTAGCAATTTTAATGGCCAGTAGTATAATTTGGGAATAGCTTAATCTGACAATTGTGAATAAAGTTACGAAATTTACCATACTTGAATATATTATTGAGTTTTCATAAGTAATTATACACTCCTGGAAATTGAAATAAGAACACCGTGAATTCATTGTCCCAGGAAGGGGAAACTTTATTGACACATTCCTGGGGTCAGATACATCACATGATCACACTGACAGAACCACAGGCACATAGACACAGGCAACAGAGCATGCACAATGTCGGCACTAGTACAGTGTATATCCACCTTTCGCAGCAATGCAGGCTGCTATTCTCCCATGGAGACGATCGTAGAGATGCTGGATGTAGTCCTGTGGAACGGCTTGCCATGCCATTTCCACCTGGCGCCTCAGTTGGACCAGCGTTCGTGCTGGACGTGCAGACCGCGTGAGACGACGCTTCATCCAGTCCCAAACATGCTCAATGGGGGACAGATCCGGAGATCTTGCTGGCCAGGGTAGTTGACTTACACCTTCTAGAGCACGTTGGGTGGCACGGGATACATGCGGACGTGCATTGTCCTGTTGGAACAGCAAGTTCCCTTGCTGGTCTAGGAATGGTAGAACGATGGGTTCGATGACGGTTTGGATGTACCGTGCACTATTCAGTGTCCCCTCGACGATCACCAGTGGTGTACGGCCAGTGTAGGAGATCGCTCCCCACACCATGATGCCGGGTGTTGGCCCTGTGTGCCTCGGTCGTATGCAGTCCTGATTGTGGCGCTCACCTGCACGGCGCCAAACACGCATACGACCATCATTGGCACCAAGGCAGAAGCGACTCTCATCGCTGAAGACGACACGTCTCCATTCGTCCCTCCATTCACGCCTGTCGCGACACCACTGGAGGCGGGCTGCACGATGTTGGGGCGTGAGCGGAAGACGGCCTAACGGTGTGCGGGACCGTAGCCCAGCTTCATGGAGACGGTTGCGAATGGTCCTCGCCGATACCCCAGGAGCAACAGTGTCCCTAATTTGCTGGGAAGTGGCGGTGCGGTCCCCTACGGCACTGCGTAGGATCCTACGGTCTTGGCGTGCATCCTTGCGTCGCTGCGGTCCGGTCCTAGGTCGACGGGCACGTGCACCTTCCGCCGACCACTGGCGACAACATCGATGTACTGTGGAGACCTCACGCCCCACGTGTTGAGCAATTCGGCGGTACGTCCACCCGGCCTCCCGCATGCCCACTATACGCCCTCGCTCAAAGTCCGTCAACTGCACATACGGTTGACGTCCACGCTGTCGCGGCATGCTACCACTGTTAAAGACTGCGATGGAGTTCCGTATGCCACGGCAAACTGGCTGACACTGACGGCGGCGGTGCACAAATGCTGCGCAGCTAGCGCCATTCGACGGCCAACACCGCGGTTCCTGGTGTGTCCGCTGTGCCGTGCGTGTGATCATTGCTTGTACAGCCCTCTCGCAGTGTCCGGAGCAAGTATGGTGGGTCTGACACACCGGTGTCAATGTGTTCTTTTTTCCATTTCCAGGAGTGTATTATTTTACCAACCTAATGTTTTATGTAATCACTTCCACATGTTGCAAGCTTGGACGAGATTGTGCCTTTACTGTCAATGTCTTGGCAGTACTGTAAACCACTTAGCAAGTAGCTTGATCTACCGGCTGTAACCTATATCTAAAAATAATTGTTAGCAGTGTCGAATGTAAGTTGTCGCACCGACGGCATCTTCATCTAGCACAGCCAGCGCACCGTGCTCTGGCCACAGCTACTCGAGAGATGGGACCTTTTAGTCTCTTGTCAGTGCGCAACCGGTGAGCTCGCTCTTCAGTTCACAGGTTCGCTCCTGGTTCAATACATCTACAGACTTTCCGATAATACTACGGAAGACTGCAGTGAGGACAAAACATCGACGTAGCATGACGTTCCTAAACATTACAAAGTGTCAGTGATCCACTGAAGTGTATCGGTGTTCAAGACTATTTGTTTTTGTCAAGATCATTACCCTCATTGTGTATAACTCAGCACCACAGAAGACCCTATAGCTATACGAAGCTACGTCTAACTCAGTAATTAAGTTTACGTAGTTAAAAATAAATTTGTTAATGTGTTTCCACCTTTTGGAGATGGCTCTTTGTCATATTACGTCTACCTCTACATGCATACTCCACAAGTCACCGTACGGCACATGGCGGAGGGTACCCTGCACCATTACTAATCATTTTCTTTCATGTTCCACTCGCAAATAGGGTGGGGGTAAATTTACTGTATATATGCCTCCGTATGAGCCCTAATTCGCATATTATCTTCATAGTCTTTACGCGAAATATATTTTAGCGGCAACAGAGCATTTCGCAGTCAGCTTCAAAAGGCTGTTCTCTAAATCTTCCGAACAACGTTCCTCGAAAGGAACGTCGCCTTCCCTCCGAGGACTCCCATTTGAGTTCCCGAAGAATATCCGTAATTATTGCGTGTTGTTCACATGTACCGGTAACAAATTTAGCAGCTCGCCTCTGAATTGATTCAGTGTCTTCTTTTAATCCGACCTTTTGCGAATCCCAAACACTTGAACAGTACTCAAGCATATGTCGCATTAGCGCCCCATACACGGTGTCCTTTACAGATGAACCACACCTTTCCAAAATTCTCCCAATAAACCGAAGTCGATCATTCACCTTCCCTACCACTATCCTCATGTGCTCGTTCAATTTCATATCGTTTAGCAAAGTAACACCTATTAAAACGATGTCAGTGTGTAAAGCAGGACGCTACTTACTAATGCTACATTCGAATATTCATCACACCAACTACAAATTTTAATCTAAGTCGTCTTGTATCCTCCTACAGTCACACAACACCGCAACATTATCAACAAACAATCGCAGACAGTTGTCCACCCTGTCCGCCAGAGCATTTACGCCTATAGAATATAAGAACTGTCCTATCACACTTCGCTGGGCCTCTCCTGACGATACTCTTGTCTCTGATAAGCACTCGTCGTCGCGGAGAACGTACTGGGTTCTGTTACTTAAGAACTCTCCGAACTACGCACATACCTGGGAACCTGTTCCATGCGCTCGTACCTTCGTTAACAGTCTGCAGTGGGGCACAGTGTCAATTGCTTTTCGGAAATCTAGGAATATGGAATCTGCCTGTTGCCCTTCATCCATAATTCGCATTGTATCATGTGGGAAAAGGGCAAGCTGATTCGTCGACGGAAGCTTTTAGATCTTAAGGAAATTTATTATATTCGAACGCAAAATATGTCCAAGAATTTTGCAACAAACCAGTGTTAAAGATATGAGTCTGTAATTTTGCGGTTCCATTCTTTTACTCTTCTTATATACCGGAGCCACCTGCTCTTATTTCTGGTCGCTTCAGACCTTGCGCAGGGCGAGAGATTCGCGATAAATGCAAGCTAAGTAAGCGGCTAGTATCGTGAAGCACTGTTTGTAACACCGAATTTGGATTCCATCCGGAGCTGTTGACTTATTTGTTTTCAACTCTTTCTGCTGTTTCTCTATGCCAGGGATGCTTTATTACTATATTGTCCATACGGCAGTCTGTTCGATGTTCAGACGACTGTACGTTTTTACTCCTCTCCTGCGTGAACGATTTGTTAAATACGGAACTTAAAACTTCGGCTTTCGTTTTACTATCTTCAACTGCTACACCAAAGTAATCAATGTGACTGAATGGAGGCCCTAGTGCGCTTAGAGATTTTACATAGGACCACAATTTTCTCGGGTTGCTGGCCAGATCTTTTGGTAAGGACAGGGTATGACAGTGGTAGCTATTGTATGCTTCGCGCAAAGATCTTTTTGCAGACGCACGAATCACTACTAACCTTTGCTTATCGTCATTTGAGCGTTATCTCTTCAACCGAAAGTGCAAGTCTTTGTTTCCTCAGTATTTTCTGAATTTCGATGTTAAACCACAGTGGGTCCTTTCTATCCTTAATCCACTCACTGGACACTACTTTTCCAGATTGCGGTTTACAATTTGTTTCAACTTTGCCCATAATTTCTCTATGTCCATTATACCAGAACTAAATGATATCAATTCATAGTCTAAGTGAGGTGCAAAAAACTGCTTATATGCTCTTTCTAGCGCCGAACCACTCTCCTACCCTTATTGACTTATTTATTAACTTGCTATGTTGACATGTTATTCACTAATCCCGGCGTCTATACTGACGCCGTCGATAAGGGCAGGCCTTTTTGTAGCTACAAGGACTAAAATATATCCACTGTGTATGGGCTGCCGAACTAGCTGCTCAAGATAGTATTCGGAAAACGTGTTCAAAAGTTCTTCGCAAGACTGTCTGTCTGTACCCCTTGCAATGAATCCATAGACGTCTCAGTCTATATTTGGCAGGTAAAAGTCGCCTCCAACTAGTATTGTATTAGCCACCTCAACCACTACCACATCATAAGTAAATAAAAATCGCGATAATCAAAGCGATATATAAGACCCATAAGTTATTGTGCATCACCATGGCTTACATTAGCGTTAAAACAGTGGTTCTACGCTGTTTTCTACAGGGCAGAGACGTAAAATACGCTGGTAAATAGTTTAACCAATCGGAGTGATTGTCCCTTCTTCTAAAATGCAAGAAGTATGGAACATTCTTGTTTTTCATTCATTGTAACATATGGCAACGCCATGTGCCTGTACTTGTTTTTTTCCGATACGTTTAAAATACTTTTATGTTTCTAAAGAAAACACAAGGAAAAAAATGCCACAACTATCAAACAATTGTTTGAAAATTTCTACTTGCAGTTTGTTGACTAGATGAATATACAAGGCCGGCCGCGGTGGCCGTGCGGTTCTAGGCGCTCCAGTCCGGAGCCGCGCTGCTGCTACGGTCGCAGGTTCGAATCCTGCCTCGGGCATGGGTGTGTGTGATGTCCTTAGGTTAGCTAGGTTTAAGTAGTTCTAAGTTCTAGGGGACTGATGACCACAGCAGTTGAGTCCCATAGTGCTCAGAGCCATTTGAACCATGAATATACAAGGGAAACTGAATGAAGTTAAAAAATAATTTAACAGCAAGGTAAAAAAAGAAAAAAAGAGACTAAATAAAACAATAACAAAGCACTCCATGCAGATATTTTACTGGATGGAGGAACATGAACTAAGGTACCCAGGATTAATCCATTTGGTAACGAGAACAGCAGCATGGGATGTGTATTTCAGGGAAGAAAAGGATAGTGTATGTAAATTATTTATTGGAAAGAAGTTTCTCCTGAAGCCAAGATCGCTAAATGTTATTTATTTCACGATGACCGGTTTCAGAAGCTTGCTGTCATCATCTCATCTTCGGAAATTTGAAGTGACACATATCAGTAACACAGGGGAAACACACAGATACGTATGCACTTTAAATTTACGAAGATCAGATGATACAGCAAGTTTCTGTCCAAACCGGTCATCATGAAATAAATAACATTTAGCTATCTTAGCTTCAGAAGAAATTTCTTTCCAATAAACTGACAGATCGTTCCCATCACACGAACGTGTGTAACTTACGTAAATTATTATCTATGTACTTGATCATAGTAATTATTGCAACTATTCAAGATTGTTTCTCAATTGAATTTATCAATTTATGCGTCCGATACCACTTTCGGTAGTATTTGCGCGATTCTGAGTTTTTACTGGGAATCTTAGTCTATTAGGGTGCTTGTCTGTTGTTACTACTTATTTATCACTTTTGTTGCTGCTGGGGGCAGTCTGTGTGCCCGTATTGCAAATATACGAAAAATTTGGAATACTAGTCATGCTTGTACGTATATGGGCAATTTAAACATAAAAACAAAATTAAATTCATAAAATACAAATTATATTTTATAATAACAAACGAATTGATATTCTTTACAGTGCACTTCGCACATAGCAGTTTGTATTTAAATCTGTGTAAATTGTCGAAATATATCTTTGGAATATCATTGTCTTTGGTCTGGAACTGGTGCCATGTGAGGCGAACAGTTTTGGTTATGAGTTACTCAACATCGTGTAAAAGAGTACTGTTTGTTACAGATGGAACTGTTTCAAGATTGCGTTAGAGCTGAGATGCATTATGTGTGAATCTTTTTCTTGGAGATCAAAAACTGGTTTTCCAGCTTTGGTGTGTAATAAACGTCGTGATAAATGATATGGAGAGTGAAACCTGTTTCAAGTTAACAGAAGCAAACCTGGGTCTGAAGTTTGATATGTTTGAATTAAATTTTGCTACCCATAGGCTGCTGCTGCTAGAAGAAAATAAGTAAATCAACGTTGCTTTCTACCATCGCAAAATAAATGGTTTTACACTTTGAATTGCAATGTGCAGTACAAGTGTGCTTAGATCTTTAAATTCCTGTGCAGAATGTCTGTGTGGGGTATTGGTTATTTTGAGATTCCCACCATTTTTCAATACAGGTTAAAGCATAAGTGTGCATCTTGGATTTTTCAAATTTTTCCGCCATTTTGTCTTGGGTCTCATGGGCTGTGGTATTAGAGTAGTTTGAGGGGGTGACTGGAGCGCCACCACAAACAGCTTACTGCTGGTGAAAATCGGAAATATACATTAAGTAGTTGACTTGTGCAGCATCCTCGCGTGCTTAGCTGTCAGTGGCCGGTGAGTGGAACTCAGTGCTTCCAGCCTCTGATGCTCTAAGGGAACGGCTGAGTTAACAACAAGCAAGTGGCGCAGTGCGGCGCGAACTTCCCGACCGGTCCCTTAATTATGAACTTTGTTTCCTGGATGGTGTGGGCTCTCCCTAGTGTGGGATTTGTTTAAATAAAGACATAAACGTTCCTATCCTATTCCTACTAGACAGTATACAGTTTCAAACTTAGGAGATGCAGCTCGAAACTTAGGGTGATGAGTGTTTAAACTGTGGTATCAGAGGGGTGATTGTTTAAATTTTGGGCAGCTGGGCTACCAACATTTTATGCTTATGGCAAGTGATCTTTAATGTCATAGGAACATAAATGATTTTTTAGTTTCCCGCTATTTTAAATTTAAGATTGGATTCTATACTTACAACACATGAAATCTGACAATCATGCATGCTGTCCTATTATCTCCAGGTCCACCATCTTCGGTTAAAGTGAAATGGCAACCATGTATACTGTCGTAGTATGCCTAGGTCGCCATCTTGGATTGTTACATCAAAGGCATTTCATAGTATTCACAGTTCGCCATCTTTAAGTCATACAGACTATCCTAGTAACCTCAGATGTGTCATTCTGGATCCCTATCTTGAAAAATGATGACATAGAGCTGGGGGGGGGGGGGGGTGAGGGGGGGGGGGTGAGGGGGGGATTCTAACAAACATGCAGACTATTATGGTATCCTCACCATCCTCACGTCTGTTACCTCTAATTTTGAAATTTCACACCTACAGGGCAATCCCACCAATTTATACCTCGGACAACAGCTGCACTTGTACTGTGAAGTCATAGGAGTGGTGAAAAACCATATAGGACAATTTAATTTCTCACCATTTCGTGAATTTTCCGCAATTATATGTAAGGTAATTGGCCTATGTCAGAGGGGTGGGAGATGGGAGAGAAATTTGACAACAGTAACGACGTCATAGGACAGGAGTGAGAGGGGATGGGAGAATCTGACAACAATGCCGTCTCTCCTGAAACCCTCCTAGCTATACTACTATCATACCATAGTTTGTACTCTGGTGTATGCTGCACAGAGAAATAGTACCAAATCCAGGAGAAATCTTTGACCTACATGACACGTGTGACTCAGAAGCTTTCTCAGCTTACAGGGTTTTTCTGTTTTGCCGATACGAGAGGTAGTATCACGTCTGTTTTGCATAGCACAAATGTTCTCTACACCAGCGAGGTCGGAAACTTCGGTTACCCATATATGAACCAAACCACCATATCTTTAATTTTGAGTTACTTTCTCTGTTATTACATGTTTGTTGAGGTACTTTACATCACTTTGCAACTGGTGCCTAAACGCAAAACTACGTTAAACGGAAAGATGAGTAAATAAAATGTATAGTATCGAGTGTGATGCTGGAAGTAATTAAAATGAAACATAACACCCAGCTCAAATACTCTATGGCTGTCAACCTACGTACTCAGAAGCATGATCTTTTGAAGGTGCTATTTAATCTCTACCAAAGAATCATCTTAACCTATACAACAAATCAGTGAGGGTACCTCTGAACGCTTAAAAATCTGAAATCTCATAGTTATCATCTGACACCTCGAAAGCAAACTGGTTTAAACTCTTTACGCTGTATGAAAGTCAGCTAAGTACCGGTAGGTCAGAAGGTGGAAATCCCTTCTCACAAGATTCATAACCACTTAAAACTTATACAAAATGAGAGAGGCTGTTGTACAGAGTGGAGCAAATAAAAGTGGCCCGGAGAACAGAGTTCCATGGCACAAAGAAACACAGCAGAGGAAAAGAAATACAGTACTAACATGACTAAAGCAGATGTTCAAAGCGACCGTCATTCATCTCTTGGCACTTTTAGGCCCTGGTCAGCAAACTGCTGAAGGCGGATCGAAGCTGGACTGGTGGAATTACTACAGTTTCATCCGAATTGTTCTACTGCAGTTCTTAAAGACTATGAGAGTTGTTGCGATACGCTTTAGACTTAAGGGCTCCCATAAAAAATAATCGCACGCTGACAATTCAGGTGACCTGGGTGGCTAGAGCCGCGACCAGACTGACCTCTGTTAACAATTCTATCAGGCGTGAAGGCTGTTACTCCATACTGTTGGATGTAACAGTAGGTCTTTTTCTCCTCCGTTAATGGTACTACAAATGGTTTCAAAATGATGGAAATGTAACACGTAGAAGTCAGCGTCTGATTAAAGAAGAAAATGACCAATAATGCGGCGTGCAGACACTGCACGCCAAATCCCAACCTTGTGATCATGCAATGGTGTTACTGCTCACCTGAAACCGGGCTTCATCAGACATAAAGAACAAATCCATGTCCAAGCTATTCATTGAATCTTAGTGAACAGCCACTCACAAAACTGGAGGCGCTGAGGAGCATCTGCTGGTTTTAATGCATGAACAACAGCCAGTCGGTAGGGCAGGTCCAGGTGGAGTATTCGTCTTCATGATCGACATGATATGCCGGTCGCTTGCGACAGGCGTCGCGTTGATGTGGTAGGACTCAAGTATTTTCTGGTGAGTCCAGTGTGCGGGCATGTTTTGTAATGTTTTTTGACTTGTTCAAAACAGATTCTGCTTGACGTCATTTTTGGACTAAGCGTTTCACGGTATTTTTTGCAGACACTTTGACACCACTAAACTTGTTAGCAAACAACTGACCACTCCGTTTCCACGACTTTGTTGTCACGTAACTTTCCACAGTCCGCAGCTCGTGGTCGTGCGGTAGCGTTCTCGCTTCCCGCGCCCGGGTTCCCGGGTTCGATTCCCGGCGGGGTCAGGGATTTTCTCTGCCTCGTGATGACTGGGTGTTGTGTGATGTCCTTAGGTTAGTTAGGTTTAAGTAGTTCTAAGTTCTAGGGGATTGATGACCATAGATGTTAAGTCCCATAGTGCTCAGAGCCATTTGAACCATTTTGAACTTTCCACAATGAACACCCGCTGCTTCACTGTGAGTACCATCGTCCCTTTTACACTGCTCCACTCACGCTGACAAAGCCCGCACTGCGCTCTAAACCGGTGTGGATCACATGGTGGGCGTACACGTGGTGTGCAGGTGTGCACGTCACGGGGTGTTATATGCATACACCTATGTCCAATCGTATCCACTCGTCTGGCTCACTTGTATTTGCCCCACCCTGTACAAGGGCACACATGGAATGAAAACTTAAAACTACACGAAACTGACCAATAAGTTGAAACTTCCTGGCAGATTAAAACTGTGTGCCACCGAGACTCGAACTCGCGGCCTTTGCCTTTCGCGAGCAAGTGCTCTACTATCTGAGCTACACAAGCACAACTCACGGCCCATCCTGACAGCTTTACTTCTGCTAGTACCTCGTCTCCTACCTTCCAAGCTTCACAGAAGCTCTCCTGCGAACCTTGCAGAACTAGCACTCCTGAAAGGAACGGTATTGCGGAGACATGGCTTAGCCACAGCCTGGGGGATGTTTCCAGAATGAGATTTTCACTCTGCAGCGGAGTGTGCGCTGCTATGAAACTTCTTGGCAGATTAACACTGTGTGCCGGGCCGAGACTCGAAATCGGGACCGTTGCCTTTCGCGGACAAGTGCTCTTCCATCTTAGCTACCCAAGCACGACTCACGCCCTGACCAATAAGTTGACCAACATTACAGTTTTGGTTTCTGGCACTCTCAGTTTTAAAGTACTGAACAAAGATTTCAATTCTTACAAAATTAAACTCTCAACATTAAAGGAATATTAATTAATAAGTAACCGCTTTCAGAGTCTGAAGACAGTAATTCTTGGCTTAAACTTCTGCATAGTAAACATAAGTTCACACAGAGAGTTTCCACATTTCCATCAATTCTTTAAAACTACTGGCATTCCTTAGGCAACAAGAGGAGTATTATTATGTTGCTAAACAAAAAGCATTAGCTGAGTACTGAGACGAAGAAAGAAAAAGATACTGTTAAGAAATGACAGAGAGGAGGAAATTTAATCATTTAGTCCCACAACACGGTAGGTAACACAGCAGCCTAGCGGTCCTGGCAACAAGCTGCTAATTGTACTCAACGACTGTGTATACACCTGAGACATATGGTCGCCTAAATCCACTAGTAATGTGACAGACTCAACAGAACTGAGGAACTTGATGGTTTTTGGCTTTCGTTTCAGGGCCAATGTGCCGATATAGTGTATGTACGTGATCCGGACACAAAAACACATTCCCATTAAATTTTGAAGTTTGGAGTAACTTCCTGTGCATACAAAGGACTTCGATTCTACCCCAGTGCAGTGGGAGAGGAACGAAGGGACACAAATCCTTGAACTCTCACATCAGTTCGAAGGGGGAAATCTAAGCTCATCAGGGTCCGAAACTGCGCTTATAGGAAAGATGAGGAAAAAAAAAAGAATGGTCATAGCAAGAAATTTGTCTGCCTGTGTGCTGTACAGATGCGTTCAGTGATTTAGTGTTTATATAGCAGCTTGCGATTTTTTTTTGTGACTTTGATTACCAATATCGCCTTCAGCGCCGTCTAAACGACACCTTAGCTAGTTTTATTGCCTTGAATATATTTTTGTGTGTATCGTAGTTTTAGTAGAGTAGATTTACGCCACCTGCAACACCACAGTGGAGTAGTTTGTACGTTTAGAGCAGCCAGTTGGTAGCCTCAGTTGGTTGTCTGCCTGCGTTGTGGGCAGTTGCTTTCAGTGAGTTAGTGTTTGTATAGCAGCTTGAGCTTTTCATCTCAGAAGCGTCACAGTCAGGTAATATTCTCTTTTTCGGGGGCTTCTTTGTACTTTTTCGGTTGCTCCTCACTCTTTAGTCTGTATTTATTCAGTTTTTTCTACAAAATGTTGTATCGATAGGGACCGTGCTTGTAGTTAGCGGACACAATGAGAACTGGATGCTGTCCGTAAGCAGCTCAAGGATACATTGGCCATGGTCGACAAGCTTCTGGCTACTGCTTACAGCTGCAGCGACATTGCAGCGCCGGTGACAAGATCTGTGACACCCTTGGTGCCATTGGAATCCCCTGGTGACCTGGTTATTGCTGCATCTTCTGATACGCAGATTCTGACCAGTTCGTCTTCAACCGAGTGTGGGTTGTTCAAATGTTCAAATACGCGTGAGTTTCTAAGGGGCCAAACTGCTGAGGTCATCATTCCCTAGACTTACACACTACTTAAACTGACATGCTAAGAACAACACACACACCCATGCCCAAAGGAGGATTCGAACCTCCGGCTGGAGGGGACGCGCAGTCCGTGACATGGCGCCTCTAACCACGCGGCCACTCCGCGCGGCAGAGTGTTGTGGACACTGGTGGGTTCTCGTGACACTGGGTGGATGGCAAAAGAGAGAATGGGCCACACGGCTGGCTTCTTATACCTTAGCAACAGGTATGAAGTGCTACCCAATATTGATAATACTTCTGAGCCAGCACGGGATGTCTCTCCTGATGGGCCAGTGGCCGATTTTCCTATCCAAGCTGCACAAGTGCAAATGGTGGGTATGCTAGTAATTGGGAGTTCCAGCGCTCGGCAGATGATGTAGCACCTCAGGGAAATAGCATGCAGGCTGGAAAAGAATTCTAGTTCGTACTCGGTATGTTTGCCGAGGGGTCTCGTCCGTGACGTGGAGGAGCCTCTGCCCGTGGCTATCGAAAACACTGGGTGCAACTGGCTACAAATAATGGCACATGTCGGCATTAATGACGTCTGCCACCTGGGTTCAGAGACCATCCTCAGTTCCTTTCGGTGGATGGCTGGTTTGCTGAAGGCAACTAGCATTGCACGTGGGTTACAGGCAATGCTGACTATTTGTTATGCCCAGGGTCCATCGTGGTTCTCTGGTTTGAAGCAGATTGGACGGTCTAAACAAGAAGCTAAAACTATGGGACGGTATCGGATGCGAATTTCTCAACCTCCACTATCGCGTGGAGTGTCGTAGTGTTCTCCTTAATACGTTAGGCGTGCATTACGCGGTGGAAGCAGCTACTAGTGTACCATAGACCGTGTGGCGTGCACATGGTTTTTTTTTTTTTTAGGTTAGAGAACCTCCCTTCCCCCCTTGGGATCAGAGGCGTATTTCCTGCCAAAATCGAAGTTACATCAGCCACAGTGACTTAAGAGGATGCTCATCCTCACAGATCGGATATAGCAAACGTTAATATGATATTAGTGTACTGTAGGAGCATCCATGCAAAGGTCTCAGAAATAGTATCGCTAACTGAAGGTTGTAACGCTAAAAATGGCTCTAGGTACTATGGAACTTAACATCTGAGGCCATCAGTCCCGGTATAAGGCGCTGCAGTCATGGACTGTGCCGGCTGGTCCCGGCGGAGGTTCGAGTACTCCCTCGGGCATGGGTGTGTGTGTTTGTCCTTAGGATAATTTAGGTTAAGTTGTGTGTAAGCTTAGGGACTGATGACTTTAGCAGTTAAGTCCCATATGATTTCACACACATTTGAACATTTTTCATCAGTCCCCTAGACTTAGAACTACTTAAACCTAACTAACCTATGGACATCACCCACATCCATGCCCGAGGCAGGATTCGAACGTGCGACAGTAGCAGCAGTGCGGTTCCGGACTGAAGCGCCTAGAACAGCTCGGCCACAGCGGCCGGCTTTGTAACGCTCAGATAGTATTAGGAACGGAAGGTTGGTTGAAACCAGAAAGGAATAGCAATGAAATTCTAAGTTCAGGTGGGGATATTTAACGTAAGGATAGATTAGTCGCCAATGGTGGCGGCATATTATTTGATAATATCTAGCAAGGTAATCACGGATTCCGATTATGAGTTACTCTCGGTGAAGTTCAGCATCAAAGGTCGGTCACAAATGGTAACAGGATACTTTTACGGAACGCCTGGGTCAGCAGCTATAGCAATAGAGCGCTTCAGAGAGAACCTGCAGAATATCGTTAATAATTTTCCTGATCATGCCGTTATAACAGGGAGTGACTTCAACTAGCTTGCTACCGAAATTGGTGGCAGAGACAGGGATCAGTGCAACATTATCTCGACTGTCTTGTCTGAAAATTACTTCGAGCACATAATTACAGAACCAGTTGTTGGCTTCTGTCTTGGGTTCTTCGGGCAACGTTTGCTTGATAATTTTTGTGACGTTTCGCCAGGACTAGTGGAATGGCACTGACAAAGCTTCACACTCCATTTCTGGTGGTGGATTGGAATCGAGATCGCGGCAGCAGATTATACACCCCATGTACTTGGCGTGGCAACGGCCGAGGGCTTCTCCGTGGTCATTTGCGGTGTGTTTCTCCTCTTGCTACCCGCAACGGTCTTTCGCCGCAGCACGGGAATACAGGATCCGTTCACCTTGAAGGTTTCTTCTTTTTTGTTGAAATTATTCTTAAATTTGTGTATTTCTATACCTTTTCTGAGCAAGCGGATGTGATAGCTTTTCTCTACATCCAGAACATCCGTGCCGGCGAATTTTACCATGTGGTCGGCCTCACACAGCGCGTGGTCTGCCACGGCTGATTTCTCCACCTGCCCGAACCTACAATGCCGCTTATGTTCTGTGATCCTGGTCTTGATTGATCGTCCAGTCATTATAACATAATCCTTTCCGAATGAGCGTGGTACGCGTTATATTCAAGACATTCCAAGTGGGTCCTTTTGTCCTTTGCTGATCTCAGACACTCTTTGATCTTCTTTGTCGGTTTATAGTCTCTGTGCTATGTTTGCGAAAAATACGACCGATTCTATCCGTCACTCTGGGAATGTATGGTAGAAAAGCTGTACCCGACATTTCTTTTCGGGATGTGTCAGTTCGCCGTGTGTTTGGCTCTGTTACACTTCTAATATAACTGGTGGAATACCCATAGCTCCTCAGAACGCTCTACAGGTGTCGCATCTCGCGTCTGAGGTGCTACGACTCACATATTTGTCTCGCTCGCGCTACGAGAGAATTAATCATAACTTTTTTGTGGCTCGGGTATAGATTTGACAGTCCGTGCAAGTATCGGTCCATGTGTGTCGGTTTCCGATACACACCGTGTCCCAGGTTTTCACCATCCCTTGTGCCAGCACGTCTAGAAAGGGGAGCTGTTTGTTCTTTTCTACTTCCATGGTAAATTTTATGTTTGCATGGAGGCTGTACAAGTGTCTACGGAATTCAACAAGCTGTTCCTCACCATGGCTCCACACAACGAAGGTGTCATCAACATATCTGTACCACATCTTAGGTTTACAAGGTGCCAAGTCCAGTGCCTGTGCTTCGAAATGTTCCATAAAGAAGTTGGCCACCACTGGACTAAGAGGACTACCCATGGCGACGCCTTCCATCTGTTCGTAGAAGTAGCCATTCCATGTGAAATAGCTCGTGGTGAGACATGCATGAAAGAGCTTGCTGATGTCTTGAGGAAAAACGTAACTAATATACTCCAGAGAGTCAGTAAGTAGCATTTTGGTAAACAAAGAAAAAACATCAAAGCTGACCAGGATGTCGCTTGCTCCAAGTTATAGTTTCTTTAGCTTCCCAGTGAAATGCCCTGAGTCGTTTATGCTTGTGTCAGTCTTCCCCACGTGCGGCTGGAGCAGAGAGGCCAATTGATTTCCCAGTTTACACGTCGGTGAGCTAGGAGGGCTAACAATCGTTTTTAATGAAACATTATTCTTCATCTATACAGCCGAGGTGGTGGGGCTTCTTTGTTGAGCACGTTCCTCTGCATCGGATCTGCAGTTAGTTTTCGGTACGTCTTAGGATCTAATAGTCCCGGATTTTCTGCTCATAATCTTCGGTTTTAATTACGACGGTGGCATTTCCCTTATCGGCAGGCACTACCAGTATACTCGTATCGATCTTATGACTTTTGACAGCTCGTACCTCTTCTTTCCTCCGGTTGCAAACTGGTGGTTTTCCTTCGGTGCATTATTCTGGTTGTTTCACTGCGTGTTTCCTCAGCTCTTTCACAAGGAATGGTCGGAATGGCCTCTTCGGTATTAGGAATGATGTCCTCCATAGGTATAAATCTCGGGATGATAGCGAAATTCCCTCATTTTTGAAGTATAGATTGTTTCTCTTCGGCCAGTTGTTGTTCAATGAGGTTGACCACTGCGCGTGAAATGTCGGGAATCGCCCTGTCAACCTGCTACCGACATCTTCCAAACTTTTTCTTCTATCGCTCAGTGCAGCGCTCGAGTTCGTTCTGCATGCTCCTGTGGGTGATATTGTCGATCTTGTCCCAGTCACCACGATGCATTCTGGTGCTTAGCTGATAGAAACTGTCTAAAAGTCGCTCACCTGTTCTTACCATGTTTGGACTGGAATAAGATTTACTGCACCGAGCGACTAAGGATGAAGTTTGAAAGATGCACGGAAGCAGACTGCCAAGGCGATCACGACATTTCACGCGCAGTGGTCAACCTCACTGAACGACAACTGACCAAAGATGAATAATCTGTCTTTCGAAAAGGAGGGGATTTCGCTATCATTCTGAAAACTATACCTCATTGCTAATACCGAAACGGCCATTCGGATCCATCCTTGTAAAAGAGCTGAGAAAATACGCACTGAAGCAGCCGGGATACTGGACCCAAAAAAACCATCACCTTGCAACCTGAAGAAAGAAGAAGTAAAAGCTATCAAGAGTCTTAACACCGAATCGAGTATACTGATAGTGCCTGAGAATAAGAGAAATGACACCGTCGTAATGAAGACCGAAGTTTACGAACAGGAAATTCGGGACCTATTAGACCAGACGACGTACCGAAAACTAAGCGCAGATCCGACGCAGCGGACCACACGGAATACAAATCGGTTAATCAAGACGTCTTCTCCCTCGGCGGACATACAGAGGAACCTGAGAAACACAAGAGCCCTACCACCTCGGCTGTATGGATTACCAAAAATCCATAAGAATAATGTTCAATTAAGACAGACTGCTAGCGCTCCTAGCTCACCGACGTATAAGCTGGGAAACACTTGACCTCTGCTCCAGCCGCACTTGGGGAAGACTGACACATACATAAAGGACTCGGGGTATTTCATTGAGAAGCTGAAGAAACTAAAACTTGAAACAAACGACATCCTGATCAGCTTTGATGTTGTTTCTTCGTTTACCAAAGTGTCACTCAGTGACTTTCTGGAATACATCAGTTACCTCATAACATCACCAAGCTCATTCATGCATGTCTCACCACGAGCTATTTCACATGGAATGGCTACTTCTACGAACAGCTAGAAGGCGTCGCCATGAGTAGTCCTCTTAGTCCAGAGGCGGCCAACTTCTTTATGGAACATTTCGAAGCACAGGCACTGGACTTGGCACCTTGTAAACCTAAGATGTGCTACAGATATGTTGATGATACCTTCGTTGTGTGGATCCATGGTGAGGAACAACTTGTTGAATTCCTTAGACACTTGTACTGCCTCCACGCAAACATAAAATTTGCCATGGAAGCAGAAAAGGACAAACAGCTACCCTTTCTAGATGTGCTGGCCACAAAGGATGGTGAAAATCTGGGACACAGCGTATATCGAAAACCGACACACACGGACCGATACCAGCACAGACTTTCAAATCAACACCCGAGCCAGAAAAGAGGCATGGTTAATACGCTCGTAGCGCGAGCGACACGAATATGTGAGCCGCAACACCTCAGATGCGAGATGCAACATCTGGAAAGCGTTCTGAGGAGCAATGGGTATTCCATCAGTTGCATAAGAAGTGTAACAGAGCCAAACACACGGTGAAGTGACACATCGCGAAAAGAAATGTGGGGTTTGGCCTTTCTACCATACATTCCCAGAGTAACGAATAGAATCGGCCGTATTTTGCCCAAACATGGCGTAGAGACTATAAATCGACAAAGAAGATTTAAGAGTGTCTCAGGTCGGCAAAAGACAAAAGGGACCCACTTGGAATGTTGGGAATATACCGCGTACCACGCACATTCAGAAAAGTTTATTTTGGAATGACTTGACGATCAGTAAACACCAGATCATAAGCGGCATTGTAGGTTCGGGCAGATGGAGAAATCAGTCGTGGCAGAGCACGCGCTATGTGAGGCCGACCACATGGTCAAATTCGCCGACACGGATGTTCTGGATATAGACAAAAGCTATCACATCCGTTGTTCAGAGAAGCTATAGAAATACACAAACATCTACATCTACATAATACTCCGCAAGCCACCTAATGGTGTGTGGCGGAGAGGATGAGAATAACATCAACAAGAAAGCAGAAAACTTCAAGGTGAACGAACAACCGTTGCGGGTAGCAAGAGGAGAAACACACCGCAAGTGGCCACGGAGAAGCCCTTGGCCAGGTACATATAATCTGCGGCCGCGATCTCAACTCCAGTCCACCACCAGCAATGTAGTGTGAAGCTTTGACAGTGCCATCCACTCGTGCTGGCGAAACGTCAGAAAAATCATCAAACAAACGTCGACCAAAAAACATTACACAGAAGCCAACAGGCAGTTTGTCAACAATTGGTCACGAATGCCCGAACAATCTTATAATTTGATAACCAACTCGTGAAGGTAATGTCTTCAATCTTCTCACAACAAACGTACTTGAACTTTTCGAATCAGTTAACGTAAGTGAAGGTATCCTTCTTTAATTACCGCCCCGTCGCAAACTAGGAGGAGGAGGAGGAAGTTAGTGTTTAACGTCCCGTCGACAACGAGGTCATTAGAGACGGAGCACAAGCTCGAATTATGGAAGGATGAGGAAGGAAACCAGCCGTGCCCTTTCAAAGTAACCATCCCGGCATTTGCCTGAAGTGATCTAGGGAAATGACGGAAAATCTAAATCAGGATGGCCGGACGCGGGATTGAACCGTCGTCCTCCCGAATGCGTGTCCAGTGTGCTACGCAAACTAGGGGTGAACAGCTTGGTCCATGCGCTGCCAGCCACGCAGTAATCAACAAGCAGGTGGTAGCGGTGGGCCCGTGACGATTTTGGCAGGGCCAGCAGGCAGGTGGCCGTGGGCAGGGCTTGTGGCCAACCTGCAGCTAACGGGTGAGCGCCTGTGGTTGTTGGTCCACGGAAGGTGCTGGCAAGCCTGCTGCACACACGTGGAAGGCGCGCAGCAGCGTGACGTGGCTCGGTGAACTTGTAATGAGAATTTGTCCATGCTGGGGGCAGACGGCGAGTAGCGCTGAGGAATGTGCCCTGAGCACCGTGGAATATGCGGACACGGCACATTCTGGCTGTACAGCAAGGCGTCGCCCTAGCAGGTATGAAGTTTAAGCAATGAGGCAGAGTTCTGGCCGAGCAGTCTCTCAAGGAACCCATTGAATAAGAGGGCGCAAATGGCCAATGATGTTTACGGCATTCGACGCACCACATATTGGCTACCATGCGACCGCGGTGTTGTCTACTAATGGCAACAGGGGACAGGACTGCAGGTATCCACTGATGAGCGCAGCATGAGCCGCGGAGAGTAGATGAACTGCGTAGTCGACGAGTAACTCACAACAGTGCTACATTGCTAGTGGTGGTGATACAAAGCAGAGCAAAGGCAATGATAAACAAAGCAAACATTGCATTATATCTGCCACAACAGTTGGCGATGTTGACATTTCGTCAGAAAGAAACCGAAGGTATTTGGCATACTGAGAACGAAGTGGCAAACGTAATATTAGCTTTTCTGCAAGATGAGTTAGTTGAATGTGTGGTGTCGCATACGCTAGACTGCGCGGACAGTGTACATGAGGAGCTCAATATTGATGACGATACGCGCTTAACAAGTGGAAGTGATACTGACATATCTGTCGAGCCGGGTAGTCCATCATCCTTGTCGGACAGGGAACCGCAAATTCCTTCTCCAGTGAAACGTAGTAAAGGACAATCGTTGTCCGAAGAGTGATTACAAAACTAATTACATATATGGAAGATCATCCGCAGCATAGAAAAAAAAAATTGTGAACAGATTTTGAATAAGTCCGCAGTAATATGACCGTGTAGTGGATGATAAAAACTACGCACATTCGAGGGAGGTCAAGACTCACAAGCTACATAAACTGGTGTTCACGCGTTTCAAGGATGCTCGTTGCAATTTACAGGATGTGCATGATAGTGACCTACTACGTTATGAACATCATATTACACCCGACATAGATTACAGTGATTTCAAGGGAAGCAGCGGACCTCGCGGTAATAAGGCAGGCTACCATACCGGCTTTCTACATCCTCAAGAAAGCATATAATTTGCCTGTGTTGTAGCCCATGCTTCCTTATATAATTGATTGTACGAACAACACCACTCATCACATTTTTTAGAGGGATACTCTTTGCACATAAGTTTTCCTGGTGGATCACACAGTGAACGTCCCTTATTTCATTCGGCACGGTCAGTTTCAACAGCGCAATGAAACCTAATTTTTTCCCTGTCATCGCTGGTGCACCGTCTGTAGACACTGAAACTAAAGAATTCCACGACAATCCTTTATTTTCAACACTTTCTTCAACACTACTTAAAATATCACCTCCGGTTGTAGTGTTCTTCATGGCTACTACATCGAGGAGCTCCTTCCTCACCTGAAGATATCTATTAACACGTCTAATAAATATGGAAAGCTGCGCTATTACAGTGATATCAAAACTTTCGTCCAGAGCTAGAGAATACGCCATAAAATCTTTATAGATATTTGCAAGCTGGCTCTGGACGTCGTCTGCCATGTCCTGTATGCGACGCATAATGGTCATGTCAGATAATGGCACAATCCGAAACTGTTCAACTTGAGATGGACACAAATGTTCCGCTGCAACTACCAAACATCTTGTATTAAATCGCCTTCAGTGAAGGGGCGCAGGGATTTTGCTAAAAACAAAGCAATTTTGTAGCTCACTCTGAGAGCTGCCTCAGTTGATTTTTCTTCGTCATCCAGATCTTCTTCGGATAGCTTCCTTTTAAGTTTAATAACTTCCTGTGCACGATCTGGTCCATCACATTTTCCACTTCCGTAGTCTTTCGCGTGGTACGACATATAATGTCGCTGAAAATTAAATTTCCTAAAAGAATTCAGCGTTTTGTGACATACTAAACATTTTACAACACCATTTTTTTCTGTAAACAGATACAGTTCCTCCCAATGGGGGTTGAACTGTGAAAGCATGGTTGGGGTTACACAACGGCGACTTGGCATGATTCTTAACCAGCGAAGTGACTGTTAGAGCTGATCGTAGTACTTTAAACGTTACACAGTCGGCGCGAATTCAATAGGCACGCTGCGGCCCTATTCAAACGTGCGCGCGCATTTCCCCTCCCTCCCATCCCTCCCTACTCTGCGACCTTGCACCTGCTCGCGAGCACGTGCCTGAGCAGACGCGAGTACTCGCGCTCAAAACCGGCCAGTTGTTAAGCCCTGGCCTATACCGCATTTCCTAATTCCTTACTATGTTATAAACTGTTGTATCACCAAAGGCGTTTCTATCCTGGTCTGCAACATCTTGTCTAATGGCACGCACCCAGACGATGCGATCAGCGGTGCCAATTGTTCCATATTCAGAAGTGTTTGTGGTACGTTGTGGTATTTTCGGTAAGTAGGTGGGATATGGACTATGTCCCGACAGGTAGTGTATAGCTCCCTTGATCGGAAGGAAGTATAACATTCTTGTTCTTTCTTTTATGTTGGGTGGTGTGTTGGGGCTTATGGGCGCTCAACATCGAGGTCTTTTATGAGGGAAGGAACTGGTAGGTTCCCCTCTCTGTTGATGCCCTGTACCAGATTTATTGTCGTTCTCTATCAATGCATGTCTTTATTTTCTTATTCGATGTGTCTCTTGTGTCCAGTGTAGGGGTTGCAAGCCTAATATCACCAGCACCGCCTCAGTCGGTGTTGTTCTACACGCGCCTGTCAGCACATGAGTGCCCTTCTCTGTGCTCGCCGTAGAGCCCGTGCTGTAAACACTTGACCCATAGCCCAAAACAGCGATTAAGACTGCGTTGTGGTACATTTTTATTCCACTTGGTGACAGCTGAAAACTGTTTTGGCCAGTTGTTGCCATTTTGTCGAGGGTTTTAGTGTCTGTGTGACAAACGATTTCTACATGTGCATGAATGCTTTTCGTCTATGTTAATCTCAGGTTACCTTTTCTTTTCATAAATTCCTCATTTATTTTTATTACAGGTTTCTCGTTCTCGACAATGTTCCTTTTAGAAACATATAAATTGTTTAAATGTTAGTAAGTCCTTTCTGAAAGTATTTGGAGTGTAGGCATGTATGGAAGTGAAACATGGGCGATAAACAGTTTAGACAAAAAGAGAATAAAAGCTTTCGAAATTTGGTGCTACAGAAGAATGTTGAAGATTAGGTGGGTGGCTCACGCAACTAATGAGGATGTATGGAACAGAACTAGGGAGACAAGAAATTTGTGGCACGACTTGACCAAAAGAGGGGATCGGTTGATAGGACACATTCTGTGACATCATGGGATCACCAGTTTAGTGCTGGAGGGAAGTGTGGGGGTAAAAATAGTAGAGGGAGTCCTAGAGATGAATACAATAAGGAGATTGAGAAAGATTCAGGTTTTAGTAGTTACTCGGAGATGAAGAGGCTTGAACAGGACAGAGCAGCATCATACCAGTCTTGTCATCATTGTATGTCTGTTACGTTATTGTTCAGTGCTGTAGTGAGTAGAACATTGTGTCGCACAGTTTGCGAATTTCGAGATGCCAGAGTTAGAGGAGCATTAAAATTTGCGTGAAACTCAAGACAACCTTTACAGAGACACACCAAATGATGCAGAAAGCCTGCGGTGACGAGTGCTTAAGCTGTACTCGGTGTTACGGATGGTTCACACAGTTTAAAAATAGCTGGACGGAAGTTAAAGATGACCCTCGTTCAGGACGCCCTACGACGTCTACCGACAACGCTCATGCCAGGAACGTCAACGAAATTGGGCGTGCCGATCGAAGACTGACTGTCCGAGAGACTGCACAAGAATGTAACATTTCAGTTGGATCATGTTATGAAATCCTGATACAGCATCTTGGAATGCATCGTGGTTGTTCAGATGGCTCTGAGCACTATGGGACTTAACATGTGAGGTCATCAGTCCTCTAGAACTTAGAACTACTTAAACCTAACTAACCTAAGGACATCACACAACACCCAGCCATCACGAGCCAGAGAAAATCCCTGACCCCGCCGGGAATCGAACCCGGGAACCCGGGCGTGGGAAGCGAGAACGCTACCGCACGACCACGAGATGCGGGCTCGTTAACTCAGATATTTATATATTTATTTCTCCGCTACCGCTTTCTTGGATTGTGACATCATAGGAAAAATGCCCTTAAAAGGTTTTGAAGGCACGAACTCTAGATCAGAACCGAGGGCTGACGGGTGTGTTAGAACGTAATAATACATTAATGCTAATAATTCTCGACGTTGTCATTTTCCTGAAGTGGTACAAGGGATCCTCAAACTCGTTCTACCGTTTCTTCTTGTGTGAAACATTCATTTGAATAGTTATAGGCTCTGAGCACTATGGGACTTAACATCAGTGGTCATCAGTCCATTTGAATAGTTATCCTGTTATTACTGGTAAGAATAACATATCCAAAACAAAGCTCCCTTTAGCATAAAATTTTATGAAACTGAAAAATGTACCGAAAATACTGTATTACACACGTAACGGCAAGTGCGAATACAGTGTGTAACCAGATAAGTGAGGAGCTGCGCTGGCCGTTGTGGCCGAGCGGTTCTAGGCGCTTCAGTCCGGAACCGCTCTGCTGCTACGATCGCAGGTTCGAATTCTGCCTCGGGCATGGATGTGTGTGGTATCCTTAGGTTAGTTTGGATTAAGTATTTCTAAGTCTAGGGGACTGGTGAGCTCAGATATTAAGTCCCATAGTACTTAGAGCCATTTGAACCATTTTTTGAGGAGCTGCAGTTCGTAGCTCTGTACCTGAATACCTTAAACACAGCAATGTTGAAGTAATAATCGACAACTGACTAACTACCTGTGTAAAAATGTTAGGTACTCCATAGATCTAGTTTCGAGTTTTTGTTAAAGTTAGTAGTCTCGAACAAGCTGCTGGTACTTTTCGCTACATGATATAGGCAACCCGTGACGTAGGCAGAGACTCGTGTCGCACTTGTTCAGAGTGTGCTCTGAGGATTACACTATCAGTATGTGGAAATTAAATACGCCTTTACGTGCTTTTGAAGGGCCTGAAGGATGGGAGAGGAAGGGGGAGCTGGATGGTAACACAAGTAGGATAAACTACACTCCTGGAAATTGAAATAAGAACACCGTGAATTCATTGTCCCAGGAAGGGGAAACTTTATTGACACATTCCTGGGGTCAGATACATCACATGATCACACTGACAGAACCACAGGCACGTAGACACAGGCAACAGAGCATGCACAATGTCGGCACTAGTACAGTGTATATCCACCTTTCGCAGCAATGCAGGCTGCTATTCTCCCATGGAGACGATCGTAGAGATGCTGGATGTAGTCCTGTGGAACGGCTTGCCATGCCATTTCCACCTGGCGCCTCAGTTGGACCAGCGTTCGTGCTGGACGTGCAGACCGCGTGAGACGACACTTCATCCAGTCCCAAACATGCTCAATGGGGGACAGATCCGGAGATCTTGCTGGCCAGGGTAGTTGACTTACACCTTCTAGAGCACGTTGGGTGGCACGGGATACATGCGGACGTGCATTGTCCTGTTGGAACAGCAAGTTCCCTTGCCGGTCTAGGAATGGTATAACGATGGGTTCGATGACGGTTTGGATGTACCGTGCACTATTCAGTGTCCCCTCGACGATCACCAGTGGTGTACGGCCAGTGTAGGAGATCGCTCCCCACACCATGATGCCGGGTGTTGGCCCTGTGTGCCTCGGTCGTATGCAGTCCTGATTGTGGCGCTCACCTGCACGGCGCCAAACACGCATACGACCATCATTGGCACCAAGGCAGAAGCGACTCTCATCGCTGAAGACGACACGTCTCCATTCGTCCCTCCATTCACGCCTGTCGCGACACCACTGGAGGCGGGCTGCACGATGTTGGGGCGTGAGCGGAAGACGGCCTAACGGTGTGCGGGACCGTAGCCCAGCTTCATGGAGACGGTTGAGAATGGTCCTCGCCGATACTCCAGGAGCAACAGTGTCCCTAATTTGCTGGGAAGTGGCGGTGCGGTCCCCTACGGCACTGCGTAGGATCCTACGGTCTTGGCATGCATCCGTGCGTCGCTGCGGTCCGGTCCCAGGTCGACGGGCACGTGCACCTTCCGCCGACCACTGGCGACAACATCGATGTACTGTGGAGACCTCACGCCCCACGTGTTGAGCAATTCGGCGGTACGTCCACCCGGCCTCCCGCATGCCCACTATACGCCCTCGCTCAAAGTCCGTCAACTGCACATACGGTTCACGTCCACGCTGTCGCGGCATGCTACCAGTGTTAAAGACTGCGATGGAGCTCCGTATGCCACGGCAAACTGGCTGACACTGACGGCGGCGGTGCACAAACGCTGCGCAGCTAGCGCCATTCGACGGCCAACACCGCGGTTCCTGGTGTGTCCGCTGTGCCGTGCGTGTGATCATTGCTTGTACAGCCGTCTCGCAGTGTCCGGAGCAAGTATGGTGGGTCTGACACACCGGTGTCAATGTGTTCTTTTTTCCATTTCCAGGAGTGTATTTTTCGACGAGACTCTTGCAGCAGTAGCGATTGCTTAGCTCATGTAGATCATGTAAAAATACATCGTAGTCATTGTAAGATAACACCTCAATGTTTGCCTTGTGGGAACTACGGTATATGGAATTGCTTTCCCCCATCACGGTTTAAATAGATACACCTTGTGGCTCACGTGTTAATCTTTTTTTCTGGAGGTACCTCTGCAAATAGCGTATTAAGGTAGCTGCTTTTATTTTAGCGTAGCTTCTCTTTTTTCTCTTGAGGCCGCTCAAGTGTTAATCTTCTTTTCTGGAGGTACCTCCGCAAATAGCGTATTAAGGTAGCTGCTTTTATTTTAGCGTAGCTTCTCTATTTTCTCTTGAGGCCGCTGGATTGCAAAGACGCAAGTGATTACCGTTTCATAGCTGTAGGATGATGTTCCGTTCAACATAATTTTTTAGAATATCTAGTGAGGGGCTCGTGATTGCATCTTCCTCTTTTGATTACGACATCTACTCTTCCCCTGTTGCATTCTTGATACCAGATGCTGTTAGCTATGTTCCAGGCCAAGAATATTTCTAAATGATTTGTTCAAATGGCTCTAAGCACTATGGGACTCAACATCTGAGGTCATCAGTCCCCTAGACTTAGAACTACTTAAACCTAACTAATCTAAGGACATCACACACATCCATGTCCGAGGCAGTATTCGAACCTGCGGCCGTAGCAGTAGCGTGGTTCCGGACTGAAGCGCCTAGAACCGCTCGGCCACAGCGGCCGGCAATGATTAATTAACAACGGTTAAATTATTTCTATTAGATAATCACAGTTGATGAATTTCTGTTTGATGTCTACGTTTTGTTACCAGAGCGCCAATACTCCGAACTGAAATTAACTAGTTTTGCGTTTCGAATGAGCTGTCGACAGTACATTAAACCGTAAAAGATTATGAAAAATATGTATTTCGCAGAACCACAAACGTTAAACTCTAGCATCTTATAATAGTGACCGAGCGAAGCGGCGCAGTGGTTAGCACAGTGGACTCGCATTCGGGACGACGGTGGTTCAAACCCGCGGCCGGCCACCTTGATTTAGGTTTCCATGACTTCATTAAATCGCTTGAGGCAAATGCCGAGATGGTTACTTTGAAAGGGCACTGCCTAGGGTTGGGACCGATGACCCTGTTGTTTGGCCCCTCCCCCAAATCAATCAACCAAACAATCAATGACCACAGTTATATTATTTGCAGGTGCTACATGTCAAATTCAGAATACCATGGCTTGATGTCCGCATGCTAAAATATTTGCAGAGTCCAGATCAATAAATAGATAAAGCTTTAGTGAAAGAAAAATTATAGTTTTTCTCTGTTCTTGAGGGTAGACATAACTTCATGGCACCTGCATATAGAAAAATATAAAAGTCTGCGGAGATTTCGAAACGTTCTGCCTTTGTAAACACACGAGTGTGCACTGAAATGCAATGGCTCCGAATTTTTCATGTGAAAATTCTTAAAGCGTTTTAAATAAAACAAACATTTTCAACATTCTACATCTTTATAATTCATGGCTACATATTTGCAGCTCTCTGCTGCTAGAGAGCTCCGAATGTTAGCGTTTGACATGTGTGTGAGAAACAGCATGCTGCAATCGAAGTGCGAATTCGAAGAGCTCGTCCACACATGGAGCATCCTCTCCTTCAGTATGACACTGCCATACTACACACGAGCGCTGCGACCTCTGCAGCAATTCGACGCCTTGGGTTCCCTGTCATCCATCATCCTCCATACAGTCCCTACTTGGAACCATCCGATTTTCATCAGTTTCCAGAACTTAATGAACACCTTCGGGGACTTAGTGATGAAGCGGTGCAAACAGAGGTGACTTTGTGGCTCTGTCAACAGAGTCAGTCATTTCACAGAGATGGTACCAAAGAATTAGCCTCTTGGGAGAAATGTTTCCGCCACCAGGTGACTATGTTGAGAAGTAATACGTAGACATGAAGAATAATGATGCTGAATGCTAATAAAGTTTGTTTTACTGAAAAAGGTTTAAGAGTCTTCACCTAATATCTCGGAGGCATTACTTTTCAGCAAGTAATATTCATGCACGGACCTTAAGAATTACTATCTTTCGCAAAAACGTTACAGTGAATTTGATAAGTCATGCTCCCAGCGGAGCATCTTTCTGTGACATAACCCAACTGGAACGATGTCATAGATATGGTCATAGCTCTGCGACAAGCTAATATGTATAAAAACTGTAATAGAACTCAACAAACATTGATTCGTTTTTCAAAGAACAGTATTTTTACGTGAGTGAGATAAGTTCTTTACGAAAGTCATTGGCGTCATTGAAATTATAATATGCCCTGTAACTAAAATTATGCGCTGGTATAATCTCGGCAAAAAAGTTGCTGTGCAAAATATTTAATCCTTATAATTGGCTAATTATTATAAACTTCGTTTTCTTTTAAATATAATGGCATTTATAAAATAAATATCAATACCAACGACGCCCACTCTCCTATTTAGAATCAGACAGATATCACTACATTTTTGCCACCTTTGAGTTGTTAGTAACATAAGGAATCAAGACCAACGTTACAATCAATTTAGCATATCTTATGTGGTTTTCATTTTAGTTATCTTATGTGGTTTTCGTTTTAGTTGTCAACGTATCTACATTTTACGAAAAATAGTAAGGATCAGACAGATGGAAGAGCTGATCCGTTTTTAGACCACAGGACGCAATGTGCATTTGTGAAACGGAACAGCTCTTACGTTTCTCAGATCCTAACAGAACTGCTAGTAATTGTTTTCCCGCTATTTTTCTTTAGAAGCATTGTCGCCGTCGCTCTGTGACAACAATGAAGATAAAGGAAGATAAATATTGTTTCAGTAGTGAATTGGTTTACAAGCAAGTAGGAGCGCTATCGTGTCCACAGGAAGAAGGACGATGAAAATGTGCCTGGAGAGGAAAAAGAATTTAATGGAATCTTGTAAGTATTAGAATCTGTTTCTTAGTGTAAATATTTCGGTACTAATTACTATAATAATAAGAATTTTATTATTGTTATTGCTATTATAGCTGTTGTCATTATTATTATTATTATTATTATTGCTGTTACTGCTGTTGTCATTATTATTATTATTATTATTATTATTATTATTATTGTTTATATTCATAGCAGAGGAAGAACATGATGCTCAAGAAATTCACTGGTTCAGATAGAGATGATGATCTTTCCTATGAACAGGACAACATTACAGATTCTGGTGAGTAGCTAAACAATTACTAGACACTATAGCAGTTCCAGTTAATTTCCTTTTCCCTTCCTCTGAATACCTGTCATGTTATTGTTACAGACAGCAGTGTTGAACATGGAACGTCCTTGTAAAGAAAATCACTAAAACTACTGAGGATACAACTAGTGCACAAGTAAACCATTACAATCAGGACGGGGAAATTGCAGATGACAATGCTGATACTGAGAATGGTAACAAAACACGAAAACGAAAACGGTTAGCGGTTAAAGAGGAATGGAAAAGAAATCAAAGAAAAATCAGTCGTCAGCATGGTAGAGCATTATTTCTACGAAGAATTCCGAAGTTCCTGCAAGGAATGTGAAGCCAAAAATTGCTCTAAATGTCCACGACAGTGCAGCAGTAAGTTTACTGAGCAAGACAGACAAAATATCCATAGAGCCTGCTCGGATCTTGGATCAGTCGAGCTACAAAGGCCTAAACAGGTTAGTGGAAGGAGAAGAGAAACTAAGTCTTAGGGCAAAATCGGATAACTCACGATGGAAGAGGACCAAGAAATTCTATCTAATAAAGAGATCTGATAAGACTCAAGTGTGTATGTCGTTTTTTCTCGAGGCATTTGACATTTCTGAAATCTTCGTAAGAAGTAAAAAGAGACGAACATCATGTGATTGAGAAAGAGCGAAGAAGATGTCATGAGCCAGGTATAAAGAGACCAGAAGAAAAAGGGTCTATATTAAGAGTTTTCCTACCGTTCCTTCTCATTACAAGAGGAAAGAATGTACAGCAGATTATTTATCTGCCTATATGAGTATTAAGATAATGTATGAGTTATATTGGGAACAATGCTATGAGGAGAGAAAGACAGTAGAGAAATTATGGCTGTATAGGGAGACATTCACAAACGAATTTAATCTGAAATTCCACAGGCCACGAAAAAATACGTGTGATAAATGTTTGAAGTTTTCACACCTTTCGGCTGAGAGAAAGGAATACAAAGGTTTTAAAAGCGAAGAGGAAGAGCATTTCGAAAGGAAAGAAATGGAAAAGGAATTTAAGAACATTAAGAAGGAAAGCGCAAGAAAAGGCGGATCTTTGCTAGCTAAATTTGACTTACGATCTTTGCTTTACTGCCCTAAAGAGAATGAATGAAAAGGTAGTATTCTATAAAAGAAGGCTCTCCGTGTACAATCCCAGAGTACTCAATGTAGGAGAAAACAAAACCGATTGCTATATGTGGGACGAGAAAACAGCAAAAACGGGGTCCATAGAGGTCTGTGGGAGTTTTTGAAAAATCATGCACAAGGAAAACCGATAACCTTGTTTTCTCATACATGTGGGGGCCAGAACAGGAATTCCAACATGAGCACTATGTGTTTGCATGCAGTGAATACATTGGATATTCCAACTATCGACCAAAGGTTTTTTGAGCCTGGACATTCACAAATGGAAGTAGACTGAGCGCATCCGAGCATCGAATGAAAAAGTAAACATGTGGATGTATTTGATCCCATTTGCTGGTATACAATTGTTTGGATGACCTCCAACACGTCCAGAGTGACAGAAATGGATAACACTCAAATTTTAAATTTCAACCAGCTTCAGAGGAAAATAGTTCGGAACAGGAAAACTGCTTGGAATGGAGAAACTGTGAAATGGCAGATTGTTTTGATGCAATATAGGAAAGATGAGCCTGACATGATGTTTTTCAAGTATTCTTACGATGATCGTTACTTTAAAGTTTTACGTACCGAGAAAAGACCTGGCCTAAGAAATTCTTTGAATGCAGGACCTGAAGACAATACTCTGTGCCCAGAATATGATAGTTCTCTCTGCATAAGTAAAGAAAAGAAAAATACTTATAGATTTATGTAATAAGGGTATTATACCTCCTACGTATCACATATTATATCAAGGACTCAGTGCTGCTAATGATTTAGATAATGAGGAAAACGTGGAAGAATCACAGGAATAGACTTCATGTTTATTTTCTGTTTTTTGTCTCCTTTATTATTGTTGCTAGTTCATCATCTTAGCTATTTCATGTAAACCACTAATTTTGGCTCGTTTAAATGTCTGTCTTGTATTATTTTTGAAGCAGTATTCCACAAACAGAAAAATAGGTGTGGCGGAGCACGGTGTTTCGTTAAAATGATTTTTACTATGTTTGTTATGTGAAGATTAAAAAACCAGAATATTATTTCTGTTACCTGTAAATTATTTATTGTAAGTTCAATGTTACTGCAGACAGATAATGCAAAGAAAAATAATAATGGCTTTTATGTATTCTCCGTCATAAACTGATAATAAACTTCCTGAGAAACAGTTCTCTTGCTTATAGTTATGATGAAGTCTCATAAACCTTGACAGAGCGTAGGGGACGATGCGAGAGACTCGCACTGCTATACTAGGCCAGGTCTACCTATTGAATAGCACTGACATATATTCTCATAGCGTGTTCCGTGTAAACTGTATTTATAAAGACATTATTAGCACAACTGCAGTAACCTTTAATATGACAATATTGCTTAAAGCTGCATATTATTTGTTTGACGTTCATATGTTATTCAGCAGCAGCCATTAAGTTAAGGACCGGAGAAACGTAACTGCGTGCATAATTTCGCAAAATATTTTATTAGTGTCCACCGGCTAGAATATGTAACACCTAATAGAAAACAACAGTCAATGACGTATACTTTTTTGCCATAAAAAGGTTAGTGAAAAACTATTAAAAAGTACTAAGTTTTTTGGACGAAAACTTTAAATAGAATTATCTCAAAACACTGGTTTTGGAGTTACGTTTCTTTGATCCTAAATGGGCATACTGCTGACCATACAGTTCTATTTGTAATTTCAGGTGAAGTAAACCTTAAAATCCATGTGGTGCATACCTAAAAGTCATAAATGGCACTTTGTGAACGAAGTGTTCTTATACTAAGTCTAAGAACAATACCAAAGAACCGTGAATAAGCATAAACGGTTACAAGGGATTAGCTTTAAAAAACAGAGTCCTAATATAACAGGTATAAATTTTAAAGATTTTATGTTTCAAATGTAGATTTTTTCGTCTATTGCTGAAGAGGGCCAATGTATGGGCGAAACTAGTAATGATTTTACTGTTAGTGTTTGCAGCCGGTGATGATTGTCATCATATTATAAGTGTGATTGTGTCTAAAATAAAAATAAAAGATTTTACACGCCAGTCTCCGTCCTGCATAACTATAATGTCGCTTTTTCCAAAAACGCTAATGTCTACCTTTCTGAAACTGAGTAAATCTCAAATACACAGATATGACAGTATGACTGTCAGTATAGCTTTAGGTATATCACAATTAGACATGACGATAATTCCTGGAAAGATGAAAAAAACGCAGACTAGAAAAGAAAACCAATTCTGAGCAGTATCAATAGAAAAATAAATATCAGGTAAATTGCGGGGACGTCTGAAACTTCACGGTATTTCTTTTCCTTCTTCTCTCTCTTTTCTTTTTTAAAGAAAGGTAACAACGCTAAGGAATGAGGGTATATAAAGCTCAATAAATTTTCAAACCGAAAACACCTGAATTCCCGGGTTTTTACTTTGAATGCGCAAGTATCGGTAATGAGTGTTTTCCTTTTTGCTGCAAATATTTTAAAACAAACTTAACCCAAGTAATTTACTTTCTGTCCTCAGGTAGCTGTTAAGCTCATGACACGAATTCAGGAATGACTGTATTATTAAGCTAGATGTACCATAACATCGAAATTCAAATCTGTAACTTCAACATACGAATTTCAGGTTTTATGTTAGGACCCCCGAGGTTATAACACACTCTGAAATTAAATTTGTGATCAAGAAATAGTCTCTGTAAGAAAATGACGGCAAATAGTAGAACTGTACTGTTTAGATCACGTTGCTACAGTACCTAAATTTATAAGAAATAAGAGAGAAAAATCACTTTCATAATTAAAAAGCGCGTCAGTTGGTACATATCTACTGTTAACAAAATGACACCTTCAACAGACAAGAAGATATAGCATTTATGGCATGACAGACAACAGGTAACACTAGATAACACGCAGGTTCACACCTACAGTGTTTATTTCACTGTGACAACGATCTTACGGCTGATTGTAGAGAGCTGTAATGTTCCCTGCTTTCACTAAGTCTCACGCGTCACATGACGCATGCGTACTGCCGCCGCAGCTGCGCGCCATGCGGCCCAACGGCGAATTACTTTCCCCCCACCAGCGTTCCACCAACAGAAGCCAACGGTTGCTAGGCAACGCAGTGCAGGCTGGGCATTGATTTTCGCTTGTTTCCCTCCCTCTAGCGGCATAGGGTATATATCCCGCCACCGCGGGATCGTCTGCTAGTTCGTGAGTATGCGGCATTCCGGGGAAGGGAGAAGGAGGTTGCGCCAGTACGCGGCATGACAGAATGCAGCCGGTATTTGTTACCGTGCGACAGATACTGTCTACACTTTAAGGTAAAGTACGTCAGGAAATTTTGTACCGACTTTCTGTCATAACTATCCAAACATTGCCTCTGGTGAATTTATTCATTGTTTCTCTGATGTGCATCAGGGGAACGCGCCATGTTCAAATATTGAAATCGAAACAGAATGCTGTAACTTAGATGTCACTCTGAGAAAAGTAATTTCCTTTGCATTATTTGTTGTTTAGAGAACACTTCTTACTTTGACGTATATGCAGGCGTATTATTTGAATGTAGAAGTTTTTTTATTTATTAAATGTGAATGTGGTCGTAGACAAGTGCTGTAATCTAAAATCATAGCCCCACCGAATAATTTTGGAGCAATTTAGAGCATCAAAAATTCTCTGTTGTTTCCTTTATGCTTCTGGAAGTGTACAAACAACGTAATATACATGCAGAGATACCAGTGTTTATGAAAAAGTGTTATTGTATTTGTTATTAAGAAATAACAATGAACCGAGTTAGGAAGGCATAGTAAATAAGTGCTTCTTTATTTGCGTAACACTGCAGCATAGAAGTTCGTAATGGTGTAAATTTGGATTACATCTAACAAACCATGTATTGCACTCTAACTATATAAACTGTTGCGGGTCTTTCAGAAATGCTATTTTAGGCACTATTTCAGTGTCGTCCGAGCATTTAGCTTTGCGAATCGCTCTCTAGCATACAAATGGTAGATCATTACCACACAGTTGACAACAGATCTTCGCACAGTGTTTTTCAGTACATTTCTGTATCAAAATCAATTACTTAATGTTTGCTGAGAGTCTATTCTTTTCATATAAAAGAAATATGCTTTTGAGTTGTAAGGTATTTAACTTGTTGTTTCTGAATGTGTGTGATGACTAGAAACAACTGGAGCAGTTCAGCTGCATAATGTGAATAGTTTTTCAGACCAGACAGTCTTGTCGAGTACACCTTGCGAAGATGCACACTTATTACTGGGAGACGTTGCATATATCAACCACCTGGGTTTCGTAAAACATTCCTGGGTTGCGAAAGACCCTGGAGGTCTCGCACTAGCGTCAGACAATTTGTTTCAGTAGCCTGATCGCCAGTTCCTTCAAGCATCATATTTCAAAACAGACGCATCAATCCTCTGCTTTCTTTCTGTTTCTTACTTTAACGCGACTTTTTTTTTTTTTTTTTACTTATTAGGACAAATGCAAGCTCAAGCATTATAAAAACCAGTCGTGAAAAAATTTAAATGTTACCGTGGTGCTCTTGACTACGCTCTTGGCAACTATATCAACCCCAGGCAATACGAAAAGGTTGTAACATAACTTTCTACATGTTCTCTGCTTGTGCTTCAACGCCATTTACACCATATACAGAGAGAGGACAGTTTTCATTTTTCGGTAACATAGCATACACAAAACAGTGGAATCTCAGATTAGAAAGTGGTGACTCATGAAAGTACTGTTGTAATACAGTAGTAGGAAATTTTAAAACGGTCAATCCGTTCTTGACTGACAAGTGTGTGATTTGCCGTTTTCCTTTAGCTATAGACTCACCGTAACAACTGCTATCGAAGAATTTGTAGTGAAATATTTTAGAACTTTTGATGGGCACTTATATCAAGAGAATTTTGATGTTCCAAACTCACAGAAGCTTTATGAGAAAATAATTCACATTTCGTTAAAGTATTTAGAATTTGCGTACCATAAATATATGTGATATTAAACCAACAAGTATGAATCTTCGGTTAGCGGAAAATGGTCTTCAGTTCTGTTAGAGTGCCACATCAAACATAAATACTTTTTTGGCGTCGAATGTTATTTCAAGAACAAACACAGAGAAATATCCCCTGGCATGCACTTGACAGTGGCTGGCAGGGTATGGATGAAGATGTGCACTCTCTCTTACCGTAGTAGGAAATTATATATTTATTTGAAAGGACTGACGAATAACCGAAGCTTTTGGAGGATACTTAATAATCATTGTTAAATATATTCTGTAGGAAGTTATAATTTGATCTTTATTTTAAAGTGTTATTCCTGTTTCAAGCAATACTGTAGCTAAAGGTAGTTTATAGTCGACTGTAGAAGCGAACTGCTAACAAAAATTTTCCATTTCACAATTCAAGTTTCCCATTAATGACTGATATTCTTGGTTTCTTTCATAAAACTACGGTTATAGGGTACTGTAGAGAGTTGCAAACTGTTTCCGGACTAATCTAAGACGATTATCTGTATCAGGACGTTTATCTAAGGTAAGTTATCTGTATCCAGATTGCTTCTCTTTCCTGTGTATAATGGATGTACGTAGCACATCTTTTCAAACTAATACACGTTGTGGAAGAGCAAATATGCCGCGACGACGAATTAGAGGTTGCACCACATACTTTTCTGATGACATGATTTGGAATACCGCTCTTTGTGCGTTAGAGTGAATTGCCATAAAAATTAGGATACATAATGATATCGAATGTAAGAACCCAAAGTTCGCCATCTTGCATCTGTCACATTTGCTAACTGCAGGCATTCATCATCATCATTGTTTTCCAATTCCAGTTTCCCGGGTGTGATGTACGAGCGCCCACCATCTCCTTATGTCTCCGTACATCTTATGGTCCAGAACAACTTTACATTTGTGTTCTTTCTCCGCAACATCTGATCTTACAATCTTTATGCAGCGTTTTCTTGGTCTTCCCCGTGGTCTTATTCGTACGAGGTTCAAGTTGAAATACTTTTTGGCAGGTCTTTCGCTGTTCATTCTCATTCTGTGTCCATACCACTAAAGGCTTTCTTTATGACACTGTTCACTTCATTCCTTACTTTTGTTCTTTCTACTAGTTTGGTACATAGTTCTAATGAATCTCATTTCTGTTGCCTGAATTCTGCTGAGGTCTTTGTTTAGAAGGGTACATTTTTCTAAACCGTATGTAAGGACTAGTACGAAATAGGTGTAGTACATCGTCGCTTATGCTTTTCGTGGCATTTTATAGTCCCACAGAAGATTTCTGATTCGACCGTAAAAATTGGATTCTCTCTGTGGCCTGCTTAGTACATCCTGCTTAATGGTGTCGTCTATCGAGGTCATGCTTCCTAGGTACGTGGAGTGGGAAACAGATTCTGCTTTGACTCCTTCTAGAAATATATCGAAAGTTGTTCCTTGCTGGTTTGATGGTCATTTCGACTCTCTTTGTTTTACTTATTTTTAGTCCAAAATTTATGAATGTGTAATCCCAATCATTAAGTTCTTTCTGTGCTTTAGCATCTGCATCTCCGCATACCATCAAATCATCACCAAAAACCAGGGAATTTGGTTCGCTGACTATTTTCTTGATAGATTTTATGATATTGTCCATTACTATTACAAACCGGAGGGTGATACCGCACTTCCTTGTTGTACACTTCTCTTTGTTTCAAACAATTCTGATGGTCCGTTGCCTATCTAGACACAGCTGTAACACTTTTGGTATAGCTACTTTATCAGTTAGGTACTTTGGCACCTGTAGGTCTTCCACAAATTCCCACATCTTGTTTCGAGGATCATTAGCATACGCTTTTTCGATGTCCACAAGTACGATTACATTTCTTCCATATTCCCAGTACTTCTCTGTGAGCACTCTTACTGCAAAAATAAGTTCTATAGTACCCCGGTCTTTCCTGAATCCATGTTGTCCTTCCTCAAGCTGAGGCTCTACTATCTTTCTAAGTCTCTTTTCTATAATCTTTTCTAATAGCTTCAGGATGTGTGACAGCAATTTCCACATTTTCGTCGATTGCCCTTTTTGAACAGAGGGATGATGACCCCTTTACTACAAAATTCTGGGATTTTGTTTTCTTCCCCAGTCACTGATAACACTCTATATAGCCATTGTAAACCTGACATTCCAGCTGCCTTTATCATGTCTGAGCTGAGATCATCAAATCCTGTCGACTTTCCATTCCGAATGTTTTTAGGCATTAATCAACAATAATGAAATAATTGCAATACTAATGAAGGCAGGTGATGACAGATGTAAGTATTACCGAATCATTAATTTAGTAAGTCACAGTTGCAAACTACTGACACAAAATTCTTCTGCAACAACAGAACAAAAATACCCTCAGGTATTGACACGAATGTTACAAAAGAACGAAAAACTGGCCAAGTCTACCGTTGGGAAGATAATTTCAGGTTTCGGAGAAATGGAGAAACACGCGAGACAATACTGACACTACGACTTATGTTAGAAAAGAGACTGAAGATAAGCAAATCTACTTTATAACATTTATTGACTTAACTAAAGCTTTTGACTTTGTTCACTTGAATACACTCTTCAAAATTGTGAGGGTAGTAGGGGTAAAATAATAGGGGGCGAGAAGTTATGTACCTCTTCTACAGCAACCCGACTGCAGTTATGAGAGTCAAAGGACATGGAAGGGAAGTAGCGGTAGAGAAGGGAGTGAGACAAGGTTGTAGACTCTCCCAAATGTTATTTAATCTATATATTGAGGAAATAGTATAGGGAACCAAGGAGAAATTTGGAAACGGAATTAAACTTCAGGGAAACGAAATAAAAACTTTGAGAATTATCACTGACACTGCAGTTCTCTGAGACGACAAGGAACTCGGAAGGGCAGTTGAATGGAATGGATAGTGCCTTGGAAAGAGGCTATGAGATACGAATATTCCTAAAAGCAAAAGAAGGATAATGGGTAGCCGGACTAAATCAGGCGATGCTAAGGAAATTAGATTAAGGAATGAGACGCTAAAACAGTAAATGAATTTTGTTACTTGGGCAACAAAGCAACTGACGACGGCCGGAGTAGAGTGGATAGAAAAAGCTGACTGACGAAGTGATTCTGCAAAAAGAATGATTTGTTAGCACAAAATGTAAAATTAAGTCTTAAGTAATCTTTTATGGAAGTTTTTGTGTGGAGTATAGCAATGTACGGAAGTGAAACGTGGGCGATTGACAGATCAGATAAGAACAGAATAGAAGCTTCTGAAATGTTGTGTTACAGAAGAACGCTGAAGATTATATGAGTAAATCGAATAACTAATAAGCACTTCTGGATCGAACTAGGGAGAAAAGAAATTTATCTCACAGTTTGACTAAAAGAATGGATTTGTTGGTAGCACGCTGTCTGATACATCAAGAAATTGTTATTTTGTTAATGAAAGTGTGTGTGTATGTGTGGGTTGAGGTTAAAAGTTATAGAGGCCTGTCCCCCTTGACTACAGTAAGCAATTTCAATTGGTATACGCTGATGAGCCAAAGCATTATGACCACCTGCTTAATAGCTTGCGTGTCCGTCTTTGGAACGAAATAGGTCACTGATCTTGCGTGTCAGGGATCCGACAACTTGTTGATAAGTTTGTGGAGATATGTGGCATTACATGACTACTCACAGATCATGTAGTTCGCGTAAATAACGGGCCTCTGATTTGCGTACACACTGATGGCGCCCGATAGCGACCCATATGGGTTCCAGGCATCAACGCGACTTCGCTATAATGCTCTTCAAAGTACTGTAGCACGGTTCTGGCTCCGAGAAATGGATAATTATACTGCTGAAAGATGGCATCGTCGTCGGGGGAGGCATCAAGCATTCAAGCATGAGGCCAGCAGGTGGTTCACAGCTGTCAGTCTGTCTTCGATTACCACCGTAGGTGCCACGCAAGAGCAAGAGTGTGTCTTCCATCAGCCCGCGTCCTTGGCACGCTGCACGCTTCGAGCCGTCGTTCATCTCGATGACGGCATTTGTGGAGACGGCCATCGACCTAGTGTAGCAAAATTGTGATTCACCCGAAGAACCGACACGTTTCAATTGGTCGACGGTCGAATTCCTATGCTCCCGTGCTCACTGCAATCGGAATTGACGATGTCGTTAGGTCATCGTGTGAACACGCAAAGGTGGTCCATGTTCGACAATGTACGATGAAAGGTGTGCTCCACAACACTTTTGCGTGCACCAGCATTGTGCTTTTTCGGCAGAGATGCCGCAGACCACCATCTATCCTACTTTACAGAGTAGACAAGCCTCCGAACCTCTTTAGCGCCTGGTGGTAGTTTCTCTGTCCATCTACCTCCTTCCATAGGTGCTCATGACAGCAGCACGTGAACATTCGACCAACTTCGCCGTTTTCGAGATATTCGTTCACGAGCTCCGCGTAATAATAATCTGCCCTTTGCCAAACTCACTTGTGTCAATAGATTTCCCCATTTGCAGCCCATATCTTCGCTAGTGTGATCCCCCGTATGTGTCTGCTTCTCTTACATACTTTTGTTACCGCTCACGTGCACGCAGTTCCACTAGGCGGCAATCAGCGTCGCGTGGACAGCGGTCATAACGTTTTGGCTTATCAGTGTATGTTGCAGTGGTTACGGAGAAATGTGTAGGCTTGCTCAGTATGTATTAGCTCGGGAGTAGCATCAAAATAGTCTTCGGAATAAAGACCACAACAGAGCAATTATTTTGTTGGTGACTTTAGGACAATTTGCTCTCTGCAGGAGATTGTGATAATGCAAACTCAGTGACAGCTTCCCTCCGCGCCTCTAACTTAATAATCTAATATAATAATAATCTAATATCAGTTGTTGGAACCAGCAACAGTAACCAGGGACACTGGGGTAATGGGCGAACTCGGGGTAAGGGCCCTAATCGATAGCCTGTGAGGCAAGTCGGAGTACATTGCCACATTTTGACGTGCTTCCTTACAAAGAGGGCTGTTGCATTATGTTGGACATGACAAAGTCAGAGGCTTTCTCTGCCCTTCAGGAGGATCAGGGACTCATACACTGCTGACCATTAAAATTGCTAGACCAAGAAGAAATGCTGATGATAAACGGGTATTCATTGGACAAATATATTATACTAGAACTGACATGTGATTACATTTTCACGCAATTTGGGTGCATAGATCCTTAGAAATCAGTACCCAGAACAACGCCTGGGCATTGAGTCAAACAGAGCTTGGATGGCGTGTACAGGTACAGCTGCCCACACAGCTTCAACACGATACACAGTTCATCAAGAGTAGTGACTGGCGTATTGTGACGAGCCAGTTGCTCGGCCACCATTGACCAGACGTTTTCAATTGATGAGAGATCTGGAGAATGTCGAGAAATTTATGTATAAGAATCTAAATTTATCGCTACTCATGATGGGAGCGTATTTGCTGTTGTCAGGGATTGATTTTCACCTGTGAACTATTCACAATACAATTTTGGGATTGTGGTTCTTACCAAGGTAACAAGTTCAAAACGTTCAGAACTTTCTGTTAGATGTAGGGGAAAATATGGATAATGATACAATCTGAATAGTGTAGTAAAGGTCACTGATTATGAGCTGTCTACTTTAGTGCTGAACATACACGGTATGTTAATGAATATCTAACAGCGTGTTACATAAATAGAACTGAAACTAACAACTCCGTTTTCGCGCGTTCACCAACACTGTAGTTCCTGTTTAGCAGTTTTCGGTTTTTGCATGGCAGAGGTATTAGGAGATGTTGTTACTCGTGTGCTGATTATAGGTCTTGTGGGTAAAGCGTATTTCCTGCTATTCTCCGGGGAATTTATTCGTTAAAGTACACAGCACTGGCGATCAACTGCGGTATTTACATACATATACGCTATAGTAAGTTCCACCTTCTACTGATTTTCAGCGATTTGCGTTGCCAGATGTATGAGCGAAGATTATATCATTTATGACACGGATTTATATTTTTCGTGCGACTGACCTTCCTTGTGTTGACATTTGTGAGGGAACATTTATTATTTTAGTTTTAGTATTGTCCATATATACATTCGTGAGCAACTGAATTAGATTCATTTGCGGAGTAGGGTGTAACACCTTCTTTCACATGGATGTGTGTAAAGACACATTGTGGCATTGACTCCGCGAAACATGAGAGACCATTCCATCCATGACCTCTCAAAAGCTGCCCAAAACTTATTGCTATTTGTCTGAACTGGATTCGACTCGCACATGTCAGTCGATGGCGTTCCAGAACTGCGATCAGATGACCTCTGGGGATACACAAACACCCTCACATACGTGGAGTGTTCAGTAAACAATTCGGACTCAAGAATGAAATTTTCACTCTACAGCGGAGTGTGCGCAGATATGAAACTTCCTGGCAGATTAAAACTGTGTGCCGGACCGAAACTCGAACTCGGGACCTTTGCCTTTCGCGGGCAAGTGCTCTACCGACTGAGTTACCCAAGCACGACTCACGCCCCGTCCTTACAGCTTTAATTCCGCCAGTACCTCGTCTCCTACCTTCCAAACTTCACAGAAGCTCTCCTGCGAAACTTGCAGAACTAGCACTCCTGAAAGAAAGGATAATGCGGAGACATGGCTTAGCCACAGCCTGGGGGATGTTTCTAGAATGAAATTTTCACTCTACAGCGGAGAGTGCGCTGATATGAAGCTTCCTGGCAGATTAAAACTGTGTGCCGGACCGAGACTCGAACTCGCGACCTTTGCCTTTCGCGGGCAAGTGCTCTACCAACTGAGCTACCCAAGCACGACTCACGCCCCGTCGTGCTTGGGTAGCTCAGTTGGTTCTTTCGCCAACGAGGAATAAAACCACCACCGTTCTGAATGGAGCTTTGATGGCAAGTGAGATGCATCGTCTTACTAGGTTTTCGACATACTAGGTCTGTCTTCTTGCACCATATGACGGAGAGTGTCACGAGAGCCCCAGTAGGCATTATTAACTCTTCAGTATCCGAATCCGGCCTCCTTGACCTTCAACTTCAGCACACATCTTGTATACTTTTGCGAAAATTTGAGAGCAACATTAACGAGCATTATATCACAGCACTCGTTTTTTCAAGAGCTTTCGAATGCCGCTAAGAAAAGCATAACGTTCCATCAAGAATAAATATACTTGTTTCAGTATCTCGGTTGGTATAAGACTTACGAACATTACTCATGCAACGGTATCACATGCCCCTCTGTTTGCCGAAAACCTCGTTTCCGCATGTTGAACCAGGGTGCCCATTTTGGTGAGTCAGCTTGTACGTGTGTAGTGTCGGCTTCTGTAACCATTAGCGATAGTGGATTATGGCTTATTTATCTATTCACCGATTGTTGTTGTCCACCAATCATTTGTCGAGTATTCAGCATTGTGGTGCGCCTGTCCGCTGTACAAGATGGCGGCGACAGCTGCCTTCATTGTATTGTTGTCCATGGTAGCGGCCATTCTCTCCGAATAGAGGTAATCCAGATATGCCATTGTCGCGCTGAAATGTGAAAATTACTATCTTGGCACGACGTCGAAAATGGTGCCCCATGTATTGGGATCAGTTGCTCCGACTGCGATCAAATGGCGCATCTTGCACTCTCGACTGTCATCCTTCATACCGTACAAAGTCTGGCATCGCCCATGTCATGTGGCAGGGCGCATTATTCTGCTCGTCATGCTAGAAGCAGCGCATCCTCTTCAATACAGTTGCTGCCTCTAAGTTGGGTTGGATCGATTTGGGGAGGGGGGGAATAGACCAAACAGCGAGGTCATCGGTCTCATCGAATTATGGAAGGATGGGGAAGGAAATCGGCCTTGCCCTGTCAAAGGATCCATCCCTGCATTTGCCTGAAGCGATTTAGAGAAATCACAGAAAACCTAAATCAGCATGGCCGGACGCGGGATTGAACCGTCGTCCTCCGGAATGCGAGTCCAGTGAGCTAATTACTGCGCTACCTCGCTCGGTGCTACCTCTAAGTCACGTGGTCACTTGCTAGTTGTAATATGTCGTAGATCGACCTAAGAGATTGAAACTGCGTTCCGGACAGGAATACGGACCAGAATATTTGCCTTTCAAGAGAGGTGCTGTAGCAACTGAGTATATGAACACACTCAACTCGAATGACAGTTCAGTCAGTAAGTACTTTGATACTGCAGTTTCTATCTCCGCGGTCAGTCTGCGATGACGGTATGGGACCAATTTCTCGAGAAGAGAGGACAGAGCTAGAATTGGTTTAGAGCGAGCCTTGGACTGGTTTTCGAAATGAGATCTCAACATTATATTAATGCTTTCAATTCATTTTTTTCTCGTCTTTAGTGGGGTCGTCTGAGCCATCGCTTATCAGTCGGGGCTCGAGTAATTGTACTCACAGTTCACAGAACGCTGATGACAAAGTCGACTTTCTTAGCTGTTGACCCAGTTGGCAGATTAACACAGTATTATGGACAGGAAACATTTCTTATCAGAGCACTGCATGCGAAAGGTACATTTCCAACAGATAGTGGAGAAAAAACCAGATATATCTTTAATTTTTTAAAGGCATAGTAAAAATGTATTCGCAGGACCTGTTTTTCATATTGTCTACCTCATGATAGCAATTTGAAATCATACTGGGGGAAGAGTATTTCATTACCAATATTTAGCAAAAATCGGGGAAAGAAGTGACGTCGTGCCATTTATGAACGGCAGACTGTGCGCATACAAAATGGGTGAAATACGAAACGTCTCCGCTGCGTCTTATAAAGCATGTGACGCTTTCAATGACGATCCATCCTTTGGACATGGACGTCAGTCACGGTGGCCGATTTGGTGTTATTCGGAAGGAATGAGCTATATGCGTTACTCAAACATCCTCTTTCTCCCTTCCTTTCCATCCATTTCTATCCATAATGTTTTATTCTCTAGAATAATTTTTAATTTGGTTAATAAAAATGTCAATGTATTTTTATATTGTTAACTTCAGTTGTTTTATTTCTTCTGTGTGACGAATACTGGCTGAAACTATTCTGATAGTGTTAAGTCTCCGTCGAAATAATCTGGATCTCATCTTTTGAATGACTGAATGTTTTTTGTTGTCACCAAGAAAAGCCATAAGAAATACGTTAAAGAGGGCGCATTTTATTCTTCTTGTGATGCCGATGTAAAATGCTACACTACCAATTTTTCAGAAACTTCTTTATTTGATTACATTTCTTTTACCAGAAGACTATCGGATACATGGGTAAATAAATGAAATCTAAAGCAGTGCTCGTCCATAACAACAAAAAGTCAACATTACGCAGCACTATCACTGTTTACACTCATCCATGCGATACAAATACAAACTGAATATTTCATAAGGAGTTAGATTAAGGCTTCGGCACGCAACCTTCTTTCCCAGGACAGCAATGCAGGATTACTGCATTAGCTTCAAGGCTTGGGATCGAGAGTAGCACTGACTCTCTCTTAATGGTCATTGCTCTGTAATGTAAGGATTACATTGCTCATTTGAGTGGAATATAATAGACGGAAGAGACATATATCAAAACATCGAGCAATGAAATATTTGCCATAAAATTAATTAGATTTTGAAGATATATGTCTCGGGATCCAGTCGTTTTGTCGATTTCGTGCAACAAAATGATATCGTCAATCCGTGTCAGCAGTGAGAATCATGTCTTCTGTTCATCACGCTGTGGAAACTTCAAGTCCTTTGAAGATTTAATCTTGTTCATAACAACAGTGACTCATATCGAAAATGCTGTGGCTATCCTGTGGAAGACATAGTCAAAATGGCTTCAAATTCTGCTATACAGTATGTTCCTCAATCTCTATTACGGGCTTATAGAGATTGTGAAAGGAATTTAGTAGATTAAATTTTTCAAGGAACCCATCTCCAGAAATGTACCGGTTGGATGTAAAATACTTCCAAATCTCCCGTTTCACAATATGCACATAGCGGAGACTATAAGCACGACTACTCTTCATCCGATTCTCTTCTACGCGCCGAAGAACGCCCTCTTCAAAAGAATGCGTTGCGTCCATGGAGCACCACAGTCAACCATTGTAGTTGCGAACATAGTTCCTCGCAGTCGGACGAAAACAACATGTGATGTAGTTACAACGGGGACTGACGATGGCGCCCTCTTCGTCAGTTTGTGAGAATTGAAAGTGATCCGGTCTTCTAACTTACTTTGTATCAAAACGGTACATTTTCGAAGACGGGTTCTTTATCAAAACTTTATCTACTAAGTCCCCTTTACTATTCCTAGAAAACTGTAATGTGAATTGAAACACCCTGCAGATAAAGAATGAGGAGCATAAATGTCAGTCAGCAAATTATAGCATTGCATTTCTGACAAGGCATATATACAAATCGGAAACGAATCTAGGACCATACTATGACGTTGCTACATTGATAGCACACTGATTCGTCGAGTGTAATGATACATCTCTCCTCGTCTGATAGTAAACATTTTGCAGAAATCTTGCTTTGTGTAACAGTCCTAATTAAACACCTTCCAACATTACACGTATGCTTCGTAACGTTATAATACGACCTTCCCAGGCACGAGCAAGTTTTCCGCCGGCACTGAACTCTTCCTACCAGGACCTAACCAAAATGATTACGAAACAAAATTTATTTGTCTAGATCTCACAGTTATCGAATCAGAACCGGTCATATCATTGTATAAATGTGCGATCTAGGCAAACAAATTTTATATTCGAAATTAAGATCGCGTACTCCACATACGTGACCATCTTAAGTATTACAAAATGGTTACTTTGACTGATATTTTTGAGATATCGTTTTCGAAACTATACGCCGTAGTTAACTTTTTTCGTCATACTTATTAGTTACCAGTTTCTTTATCAGTACGACATTTGTAGATGGAGCGCAGGAAAACCATCAATAATGATTTAGCTGATTTTGCATAAATATTTGTTCAGTGTTGTTTAAAGGAATAGGAGGAGCGCAAGACGCGTTTTATTTGTTTTTTCCAAATTTTTCACTTGTCCGGTGGCAATTAAATGAGAACAAAACTAATTATAGTCCCGGGCTATGCTTAAAATTACTTTGAAAAGCTTCACTTATACCGACCAAAATTTACTGTAGACCTGTGCCAATCATTTTAAACCCAGAATTTTATCATTTAGTCCACATGTTTATTTATTTCTGCTTCTGGTTTCATGACTATGCAACCAACCATAATTTATAAGTATCAGTAACAAATGTCAGTTTTTATTGTTATCTATTACAAATTTAAATCCATTCAAAGCGAAAGAAGTATAATTTTTATAAAATTGGCATGTATACACTACGCTTATCTATGTACAAAATTTAAATTAAAGTCAGTTATAACAAAAGGTGTATTATTTTTAAGCAAATCAATGTGTACAAATGTACTTCACTTTATATGTCCGATGTGTTTTCTGATGTACTGGGTAACTGTGGCCCGCGCTCCAGGGAATTCAATTCGTCCTTTCTGCTCTGCCCCCCTCGGAGTGGCCGCTCTCGCGAATGGTATTGTGTTGCCGGTCTCCTCCTCTTCCTTGCCGTATTCATATGTCTATATTTTGACCTGACTGATTGTACAGACACTCCTAATTGCTTGAGGGCTGTGTAGATCAGTTTATATACCCTAACGTCTGTTGTATCCAAAAGAGTAGCAACGTAGAGGGGGGGGGGGGGCTTTGTATCCCATAGCACCCACTTAATGTAGTCTCTGTCTATCCTGTCTGTCTTTTCGACACAGCCGGCTGGGGTGGCCGAGCGGTTCTAGGCGCTACAGTCTGGAACCGCGCGACCACTACGGTCGCAGGTTCGAGTCCTGCCTCGGGCATGGATGTGTGTGATGTCCTTCGGTTAGTTAGGTTTAAGTAGTTCTAAGTTCTAGGGGACTGATGACCTCAGCAGTTAAGTCCCACAGTGCTCAGAGACATTTTCGACACATCCTAATATTATATAGTTCATATCTTCTTCTCCACAAGTACAAAGAGGATTGTAGATCAGTCCCAGGTGATGTAAATGTTCTGTGAAAACGACCGTGATTGAATCTCATTCGTGCAATGGTTATATCAAAAATGGCTCTGAGCACTATGGGACTTAACATCTGTGGTCATCAGTCCCCTAGAACTTATAACTACTGAAACCTAACTAACCTAAGGACATCACACACATCGATGCCCGAGGCAGGATTCGAACCTGCGACCGTAGCAGTCGCGCGGTTCCGGACTGAGCGCCTAGAAAATTGTTATATAAAAACCTCCTGACACACTGTGCTTCGTATACACTGATGTGTTGATGGTATCACAGGATGTGTCGATCTATAAAGTTTCCCTTTGTCGTTCGTTCGTCTGCTCCATTTCTAATCCCATCTCATTCGCATCGTCCTTTTAAGTCTTTGTATTCAGCCTGCGTGCGGAACCTTTGGATAACGTGGTGTTCCTGAAGCTAGGTCTTGTTTAGCCAGTTGGTCGGCCTGTTCGTTGCAGCTGTGGCCTTTGACTCAGATTAATGTGGCTACTTGTTGCTTATTCTGTAGCCTACTGACTTGCAGCATAGTTTCATAAACGACTGGGCTCTTCCATCCCTGGACAAAATGGTTCTTCAACATCATGACTGCTGCTCGGGAGTCAGTTGCCCTAAATGGAGTCCTCAAGTAATAACAAGTTACAAATTTTAGGGTACGAAGAACGAATCTGCCCAGGCGCTGTAAAATAGATTAATCATTGTCTACACACTTATCTGAAGTAGCATATACAATATTATCAGTCTATGAGAGGGAAGCAATGGTTAAGAAAGGAGTGAGACGGGTTTGTAGCTTATCCCCGATGTTATTGAACCTGTGCATTGAACAAGCAGTAAAGGAAACCAAAAAAAGAAAAAAAAGCGGAGTAGGAATTAAGATTCAAGGAAAAGAAGTGAAAACTTTGAAGTTTCCTATGAGATTCTAATTCTGTCAGAGACAGCATAGGACTTGAAAGAGCAGTTGAACGCAATGCATATTGTTTTGAAATGAGGATAAAATATGAACATCAACAAAAGCAAAACAAGGATAATGGAATGTAATCAGATTAAACCAGGTTATGCTAAGGGAATTAGATTAGGAAACGATACATTGAAAGTTGTAAATAAGTTTTGTTATTTGGGCAGCAAAATAATTAATGATGGCCGAAGTAGAGAGGATATAAAATAAAATGCAGACTGGCAATGGCAAGAAAAGCATTTCGGAAGACGAGAAATTTGTTAACATCGAGTTTAGATTTAAGTGTTAGGAAAGCAATTCTGAAAGTATTTGTCTGGAGTGTAGCCATGTATGAAAGTGAAACATGCACGATAAGCAGTGTAGACAAAAAGAGAATAGAAGATTTCGAAATGTGGTGTTACAGAAGAATGTTGAAGATCGGATGGTAGATCACGTAACTAATCAGGAGGTACTGAATAGAAAATAGAACTGTGGAGACAGGAAATCTGCGGCACAGCTTGACCAACAGAACGGATCCGTTGATAGGAGACATCCTGAGACCTCAAGGGATCACCAATTTAATCCTGGAAGGTAGTGTGGGGGTTAAAAATCGTAGACGGAGACCAAGAGATGAATACAGTAAGAAAATTCAGAACGATGTAGGCTGCAGCGTTTATTCGGAGATGAAGAGCCTCACACTGGATGGTGAGCTGCATCAAACCTGTCTTCGGACTGAAGACTACAACAGCAACATATCACAGATACAGAACGCTGCATTTACAAGGCTTAATAATACTCTACTTGGAGGCAACAGATAAGGTGCTGTGCCGGGAATCGTTTTCATAGTACATACAGTCTCTTTTCGCTTATGGTTAACACATAACATTTTTTCGAACCAAATTTCAGCCTTTCATCCCGGTACAACCTCGCACAACGCGCTTTGGAGCTCAGTGTGTCTACTCCTTATGTCTTTGATTCAATAATAATGTCCGTCCGACGTTTTTACATCATTCTGCTTGCAAAACGCTTACCTCTCTCCGCCGGTGTGGTAACTGCTTGGTAACTGTGTATGCGCTGCTTTCCACTTTATCCTATGGCGCCTTTGCACCTCCCTGCCACAGAGGGACTTCTCCTTTGTTTTTCCCTTCCTATCGTTACATCATCTTTAGTATAGATCGACCCTATACATGAATGAGTCATTATCTTTTCTTTATACAAAAATGAACAACATATTCACGTAAGCTTAGTATTCATTACAAAATTTCATTTACATAGCCATTTACAAATTTCAATTACAAACAAAACATCCAAAAATTTATCGTACGAGAATAGCGCACATGTGGCACAATGCGTTAATGTTACAAGCCTATGTGGACCATCGCATATTCTGGGATTGGCAATTGTTTTATTTCTGTGATTAAACGCCAGTCTTTCATTCCTTGATGGAATTTGCAACGTTGTACGTCATTTGGGTCTGCTTCACAGCATAGAGCACCAGGAGCATGGAAAACGGTCAGAGAAGGACTACAGTCTGATTATGTTACAAAGTTTCATTTCAAGGCATTGGTAACAGTAGCGAAACATGAGAAATTTTCGCCTTAGGGCAACTGAAGGTCAACTGAAGGTCTATAACAGGACCAGAGTGTGGAAGTAGCTTCACGAAGAATCTAATGATAACTACAAGACAATTGTCTGAGTACTTAACTCTACGAATAATGCAACGATACCTGCGAAATAATTGTCTGAGAGCTTACATATATCTCAGGAATTGCAGTGTACCGACAAACTGTGTTCCGGAGGTTTTGAGTTAATGGTCTGTATTAATACCCGCAAGTGTACTCTTATGTCCCACTTGCGACAATGCAGAGCTGGACATATTTATTGTGAAGTCAGAAACATCGGCACTGGACTGTGAATAGAGGAGTATGTTGTCTACAGATTAATCCTACTCATGTTTGCATATTTCTTCTCGTCGCACGTTCTTATAGATGGAAAGAGGTAGCCGAATAACGGGTACATTGAGGAAAGAGAACAGTTTTTGCTGAAGACTGAGTTTTAGTATGGAGAGAAAGCACACTGTATGGCCGTAAGGAGCTTCACATCTTCGATGGTAGCTCGAGGAACACATTAACGTCAAGAGATACAGAAATAAGACTTTGCAGTTTCTTGTGCGATTTTTCAGTGATAGAATCAATGCAGATATCTTCTGCATGGACGAAAACCAGAGTCAGTATCCTGCTGATGTGATTGATGAGTTTCTGGCAGGTCCAAATATCAAGCGTATCGACTGCTCAGCGAGGCCTCCAGAACTGTATCCCATAGCATACAGAATATCTGGAGACACAGACTGACTGCTCGCAACGACTCGTCTAGAGTTGCGCACACCTCTTCCTAAGTAATAACTTCGACTGGCAGTGGAAGTCGTTAACCACACCATCAACAGACTACCGGTTGGCTGTCTGAAGCAAAACGTCTAGGAGGTGATTCTGTCATTTATTGACTTGCTGTGCATGAAATTTTCGGGGTTTGACGCATTTTTCATTTATAGAAATGTTTCTTCAGTTCCATAGCTTTTATAATTACCTGCTGTATTCCAAATACCTTATTATTAAGATTTACCTTGTTGTATAAGTCTTCCGATATGCTACTCACGAAACATGCCCTCATTTCTTGATGATGGTGAACGTGTGAGTGCTTGAAATCTGCTCTATTAATAGCGCTAACGTTTAATGTCCTCGCCTACCCTCTGTTCGTTGTACTTACAATCTGTTCGCCGTTTCTGTCAACCGAGGCATTTTATTCCTCCAGGTATCAAATTAAATTTGCATTATCTTGGACATCTGTTTTTCTTTATCCGACAATAAAGTAGCGTCTGACATACCAGTCAAAGGAAGGAACAGTCCGGCTCCTCCAAAGCTGTTTCTCGTTTTCAGTTTTAGAACGAACTAAAGACCTGAACCTCTTTCACTCTTTCTGTAAATGTGAAAAGTAATCCATAATAGAAGCTGCTGCTGAGTACTGGGTTGCGAAAGTTGTTTTGCTTTTATCAGTTCCTTTTTTCGAAATTAGGTACCTAAAAACGGACTGTTGTCGCCTTTAGCACGTACGCGATATCAGAAAAATCAGATATACACTGAAGGGTTAAAGAAACTGGTACACCTGCCTAATATCGAGTAGGGCCCCTGCGAGCACGCAGAACTGCCGCAGCACGACGTGCCATGGACTCGACTAGTGTCTGAAGTAGTGGTGGAGGGAAATGACACCATGAATCCTGCAGGGCTATCCATAATACAGTGAGAGTACGAGGGTGTGGAGTTCTCTTCTGAACGCCGGCCGGTTTGTGGTCGAGCGGTTCTAGGCGCTTAAGCCTGGAACCGCGCGACCGCTACGGTCGCAGGTTCGAATCCTGCCTCGGGCACGGATGTGTGTGATGTCCTTAGGTTAGTTAGGCTTAAGTAGTTCTAAGTTCTAGGGTACTGATGACCTCAGATGTTAAGTTTCACAGTGCTCAGAGCCATTTCTCTTCTGAACAGCATGTTGCAAGGCATCCCAGATGTGCTCAATAATGTTCATGTCTGTTAGTTTGGTGGACAGCGGAAGTGTTTAAACTCAGAAAAGTGTGCATGGAGCCACTCTGTAACAATTCTGGACGTATGAGGTGTCGCATTGTCCCGCTGGAATTGCCAAAGTCCGTCGGAATGCACAATGGCCATGAATGGATGCAGGTGATCAATATACGTGTCACCTGTCAGAGTCGTATCTAGACGTATCAGGGGTCCCATATCACTCCAACTGCACATGCCCCACACCATTACAGAGCCTCCACCAGCTTGAACAGTCCGCTGGTGACATGCGGGGTTCATGCATTCGTGACGTTGTCTACATACCCGTACACGTCCATCCGCTCGATACAATTTGAAACGAGACTCGTCCGACCAGGCAACATGTTTTCAGTCATCAACAGTCCAATGTCGGTGTTGACGGGCCCAGGCGAGGCGTAAAGCTTTGTGTCAAGCAGCCATCAACGGTACACGAGTGGACCTTCGGCTCCGAAAGCCCATATCGATGATGTTTCGTTGAACGGTTCGCATGCAGACACTTGTTGAGGCCCAGCACTGAAATCTGCAGCAGTTTGCGGAAGGGTTGCACTTCTGTCACGTTGAACGATTCTCTTCAGTCGTCATTGGTCCCATTCTCGCAGAAGCTTTTTCCGGATGTAGCGATGTCAGAGATTTGATATTTTACCGGATTCCTGATATTCACTGTATACTCGTGAAATAATCGTACGGGAAAATCCCCTCTTCATCGCTGCCTCGTAGATGCTGTGTCCCAACGCTCATGCCTAACTATAGAACCGCGTTCAGATCCACTTAAATCTTGATAACCTGCCGTTGTAGCAGCAGTAACCGATCTAACTGCACCATACACTTGCCGTCTTATATAGCCGTTGCCGAACGTAGCGCCATATTCTGCCTGTTTACATATCTCTGTATTTGTATACGCATGCCTATACCAGTTTCTTAGGCGCTTCAGTATAAGATCGTATTTAGATATATCAATACCAAAGCTGCATTCGTGACTTTGTAGCTAACATTAGCGTATTAGTATGCTGCTTGCTGGTTCATTCAGACATACGTGATGATCCTGAGCGTCGAACGAATCAGTCAGCATTCACATCCCTTTCTGGCTGCTGTAGCGTCACAGCAAATGTATCGTTCTATTTTTCTATAGTTCGCTCAAGGACCGAGATGCCGGGCGCTCAGGAACATGTCCATAACTGCTTCTATGGACGGACGTCGTTCCTCGCGCCATAGCGTAGTTTAATTTACGTGGAAGAACGTCGTGTGGGCCATCTGTGTATGAATCAGGTTAACTTCAGTTCCTTTGTGTATTTGAGTTTTGTGTAGGGGTTATGTGTGTGACACCAGCAAAATTTATTTTAGTATTATAATTGTTTGTGTATGTGTGTGTTTCTAAGGCGAAGATGGGGAAACAGGCCAACATCCTTTTAAGTGGTTGTGGTAAAGTGACTAAATATTACATGAACGTTTGTCAGAATACCGTTGATCAGTGAGTTGCGTCCATTATATCGATCAAGTCAATATTCTGATAAGGAAGAGAAAACGAAAAAATAATATTTGTTTGCCGGAGACTGTCCGTTATTTATGACTTGTTCTAACTATGTCTGTAAGACATGAAGAAAGAGGGGATGAAGGACGTTTAGGGTTTAATATTCAGTCGACATCGAAGTCATTGGATATGGTGTCTGTTGCGAGCATAGTTCTATGATTCATTCTTGGCACTGATCGTGGAATCAATGCCGCAAATGTTGAGAGTTACGTCCAGCTGAATTGTACACGTACGAAGGACCATACAGCATTCCCTTTCACTCTGATGACGATGGCAACACCTTATGGTTTGGACTCCATGAGATACCGATAAGAGGTGAGGAGTTACCTTGAGCCATGACCGTGCAACCGCCTCTTACGACTCAGTTTCGTCAGAGCTGGGTCCAAAGTACCATCAAACAACTCTGACATGGTGGCCCCTGAGCAGTACAGTGCTTGCTCGACTTTGATGATCCCCTGGATACCAAAAAAGGAGAGACGATGTACCTAATAGGATGTGCGATCACCATGGACGGAAACGCATCCTTGTAACGAGCTCCCACGCTGGCCACAAAACTGGTAGGGAGTTACTGTGGTAGAGCGTTCCATGCCTCCACCAGCGCGGTTGGAAATTGTCTGATGGTCGTTGGTGCATGTACAGTTCGTTTGTCTGCCTGTGTGCTGTCCCCTTGTTGTCGTCGAGCTAGTGTTCATATAGCAGCTTGCACCTTTCATTTTGCGAAATAATTAGTGTCGCCTTAAGTGTCATCTAAAAGATACCAGAGCAAGTTTTCGTTTTCTTGTTCATTGATTAAAGATGGATAGGGACTGCATCTATTGTGTACTATTGTAGAGGGGATTGGCTTCTGTCCGTAAACAGCTGGCCACGGTCGACAGGCTTCAGGCCGGTGTCCAGTTTGTTTGCCTGTTGGGGAGTTCAAATGGCTCTGAGCACTATGCGGCTTAATTTCTGAGGTCATCAGTCACGTAGAACTTAGAACTAATTAAACCTAACCAACCTAAGGACATCACACACATCCATGCCCGAGGCAGGATTCGAACCTGCGACCGTAGCGGTCGCTCGGCTCCAGACTGTAGCGCCTAGAACCGCACGGCCACTCCGGCGGGCCTGTCGGGGTGTCTCTTGCTCTGTCGGCAATGATCGGGCGCACTAGGTGCACCCAATTGCAAATCGTAGCTCATGTAGGAAGGATGACGCCTGCCTCCTGGGTTCCCAGATCGTCCTCGGTTCCTACAGGCGGCTGGATGGTTTGGTGAAGGCATCTAGCCTCACCCGCGGGGGTGGGAGCAGAGCTATCGTTCTGCAGCATCGATCCCAGAACCGATCGTGGTTCTCTGGTTGGAAGGTCTAAACCAGTCGCACAGACCATTCTGCAGAGTTATCGGATGCGTATTTCTCGACTTCCGCTATCGGGCGGAGAATTGTAGCCGCAGCACTCCGTCTTCAGACCACAAGTGGCCGGCCCATCAGGACCACCCGACCGCAGTGTCATCCTCAGATGAGGATGCGATTAGGGGGGGCTAGTGGTCAGCACACCGGTCTCCCCGTCGTTATGATGGTTTTCTTTGACCGGAGCCGCTACTACTTGGTCGAGTAGCTCCTCAATTGGCATCACGAGGCTGAGTGCACCCCGAAAAATGGCAACAGCGCATGACGGCTGCATGGTCACCCATCCAAGTGCCGGTCACGCCCGACAGCGCTTAACTTCAGTGATCTCACGGGAACAGGTGTATCCACTGCGGCAAGGCCGTTGCCGGAGAATTGTAGGGTACCCTGTAAAAGGCGAGGAGCGTACCACTCGTAGGAAGCAGCTTGTAGGGTACCGCAGTGCGTGTGGCATGCACAGGTCAATTTTTTACGACAGGGAAATCCCTCCAAAGGCCCGATAAGATGTCTTCCTTGTCCAGACAGAGCATCATTCGCCACAGCAGATCGGAGAAAGAAAATGTTAATATAGTACTAGTTAATTGCAGGAGCGTCTATGGAAAGGACCCGGAACTAATCTCACTTATAAACGGTAACAATGCCCACATAGCAGTATGGACAGGAAGCTGTATGAAACCAGAGGCGAAGTTCTATACGCTGAATAGAAATCTTTACCGCAAAGATAGATTGATCACTGCTCGTGGAGACTCGTTAACAGCAATCAAAGATACGTTACATCTAGTGAGTTTAGTACAAACTCAGAATGTTAAATAATTTGGGAGAATATAAGTGTTTAAGGCCATTGGGTGCTTTTGTAGACCTCCTGCCCCAGCACCAGTAGTGACGGAAAGGTTGAGGGGAAACTTGGAGAATATTTCACGTAAATTTCCTGATCATGTTATAGTTCTAGGTGGAGATTTTAACTTACCAGCTATAGACGGGGAGACACAAGCGATCACGAGTGGTAGTAGGGGCAGGGAATCAAATGAAATTTTTCAAAGTGCCTCATTCGTAAGTTGCTTTGAGCAGTTAATCAGAGAACCGACTTGTGAAGCTAACATCTTAGATTTACTGGTGGCAAACAGACCCGAACTTTTCGACTCAGCGTAGAACAGGGAATCGGTGATTATAAGGCCGTTACAGCGACAATTAATACGGCTGTAAATAGGAAAACAAGAGCGACAAGAGGCATATTTCAGATTACCTGACAGGTCATCACGGAAAATTAATCTGCAGCTCTTTCAGCGTTGAATAATAAGGACAGTGTTTACGAGCATCGTACAACACGCTTTAGACGAATATGTACCGAGCAGAATTGTGAGGTATCGATAAGAGCCACGTTGGTTTGACAACCGTCTTAGGAATCTGCTACGAAACAAGAGAGAGCTTCACTGTAAATTTAAACGTAGCCAAAGCCTCACAGACAAACAAAAACTTATCGTAGCCAAAATTAGCGCAACGAGAGCTATGTGTGAAGTGTTGAATGAGTACCAAAGCAAAACCCTGTCTACCAACTTGACAAAAAACCCAAAGAAGGTTAGGTCTTACATTAAATCAGTAAGCGAATCGAAGATGGAAACTCTGTGACTGTAATGGCATTGAAACACAGAATGACAAAGGAAAGGCCGAAATACTAAACGTCTTTTGCAAAAACGTTTTCACAGAGCAAGATCAAACTGTCGTTCCTCCTCTGAATCGTCTGGTACGAACGACAAAGTGACAGATATCGAAATAAGTGACCAAGGGACAGAAAAGCAACCGAAGACGCTCAACAGAGGGAAGGTCACTGGACCATCGCGATTCTGCACAGAATATACTAAAGAACTTGCCCCTCTTCTAGCATCAGTGTACCATATGCCTGTGCAGGAGCGAAGCGTCCGTAATGACTGGAAAAAAGTCCAGCTCATTACCGTTTTCAAGAAGGGACGTGCAAAAGGCTCACAAAACTATAGGCCTACATCTCTGACGTCGGTCTGTTGTAGAATTTTGGAACATGTTTTGAGCTCGAGTATTAAAACATTTCAGGAGACCTAACATCTCCTCTGTAGGAACAAACATGGGCTCCGAAAACAAAGATCGTGTGAAGCTCAGCTTGCTCTGTTCGTCCACGAAACCCAGAGAGCTGTAGAGACAGGTGTCTAGGTGGATGCCGTGTTCCTTGACATCCAGAAGCCATTTGATACAGTTCCGCACTGCCACCTAATGAACAAAATTCGTCCGCTGCAGTAGCTGTGGGGTCAGCGCGGCAGATTGCTACCCGAAGGGGCCCGGGTTCAATTCCCGGCCGGGACGGAGATTTCCTCCACTTGGAGAGAGGATGTTGTGTTGTCCTAACATTCTTATCGTCATTTCTTACACGAAAGTCGCCTCAAACACACTGTTGTATCTTCTTTCCACTACTGAGATGGCTGCATGAGCACGAACCGAAAGCCAACAAAAAATAAAAAGAAAATATACGAGAGTATGGAATATCAAAACAACTCGAACTGTGTGACTGAAATGAAGAGTTTCTACCAAACCAAACAGAACACATGTCGTTATGAACGGAGAAAAGTCTTCAGACGTAAAAGTAACTCCGGACGTGCCCGAGGTGAGTATTGTACGAACATTTGTTTTCACAATATATGTAAATCACCTAGAGGATAACGTCGGAAGTTTCACGAGGCTTTTCGCAAGTGAAGCAGTTGTATACAGAGATGTCGCGACGCTAGAAAATTGTAGGAAATGCAGGAAGACCTGCAGAGGATAAACGCTTGGTGCAGGGAGTGGCAACTGACCCCTATCATAAACAAATGTAATGTACTGCGAACACAAATACCCCTGTTGTATGGTTACAAAACTGCACAACAATCACTGGAAGTAGTTACACCCATAAAATACAAGGAGTATATGTTAGGAGCGATTTGAAGTGGAACAACCACATGAAATTAATCTCATGCAAGGCAGATGCCAGACTGAGATTAACTGGAAGAACCCGACAACAAATGAAGTAGCTTAAAAGATACTGTTCGTCAGTATGGGATCCTTATCAGATAGGACTGGTAGGGAAAATAGAGAAGATCCAAAGAAGAATAGCAAGATTTGTTACAGGTTCATTTAGTAAGCGCGAAAGGGTCACGGCGATGGTCAGCCAACTCCAGTACCAGACATCGCAAAAGAGGCATTTTGTATCAGAGTATGGTCTACAGTAGAAGTTCCTAGAGCATACTGCCCTAGAACAGTCAGTCAACCTATTGCTCCCCCCTACGTACATCTTGTGAAAACATCATCAAGATAAAATTAGACAGATCGAGCCCATACTGAGGCTTACCAGCAATTGTTCTCCCCGTGAACCACAAGTGACTGGAATAGTGGAAAGGAGAAAGTGACAGTCGTAAACAAAGTACCCTCCGCTATACACCGTGAGGTGGTAGGCGGAGTATAGATGTAGATGTGAATGCAGATGGACGTGCTTCAGTGCGTCTCTCCAACACGTACCAAAGATGATCGATTGGGTTTAGGTCTCGGGAACGGGCCACAGAGCATGGAAGTAACAGGACCTTCCCCACGGCGAAGGAACGGAGGGCTTGTACTCTGCCCCCCACCCCCTTGGGTACCTACCGCGCCAAGCACAGCACCAGTCTCGCAGCTGTTTTTCTGTCTGCTTGTTTACTCACTGCCTCATCTCGTGTTTCTGTCTGGTTTGTTTTAGATTTGTTACTTTTCAAGTTAATTATAACCTGTTAATTTTACAACTGCCAACGGCAAAAAGCGGAACTAAACTTTATTTACTTACAGCTGGGACCAAAGGCGTCTGACAATACTTGACGGCACACGACTGACGCATGTCTGTCGGTGTTGTGCAAGCATGTTATAGCCATAGTGGGTTACCACTTCTGCGTATTCTCAGCATCTGTTGAAGTAGATAGCGTTTTAAAAAACGTAAAAATAGAACATTTACGATTGAGAGCGAGGACATTATAGCATGGTACACACGCTTTCTTAGAACAATGAGAGAAAACGAGAAAGGTACGAAGAAAACTAAAACTGTGATCTGAACTCCAACTCCACCTATTAGGTTGTAAAACAATAGTTTTATTTTAATTTCGTACGCTTCTCTGCAGAATGATATACTAATAGCAAATGTGTCACGTGTTCGCTCCAGTAACTAGCAACACAAAATTTTTGTTTATGTTTTTTTTTCCTTTCCTAGTCTTTCTTGTAGAAGAATATAATAAAGGTGAAAGTACCATTGCCCTACACGCACACCCGCATTGTTGACACTAAAATATCGTTCATTTTGATTGTTTTCCTCTAGAAGAATGTTTTAACAGAATGTATCTTTGTTCTATTTGCTGGATATATATCAAGTACAGTTCAAGAACCGTGTTACATTTTGACTGAGTGCAGTTACATCGTTCATGCGTCTTTCGAAACAACCAATAGCAGAATATGTCAACAGTTCACAGCACGCTTCGCTAAAACGACAGTTGTAAAGCAAACAGGTTATGCATAAATGAGTGAATAAATTCAATAGTATAAGTAACGTTGTGAACGAAATAATATAAGTAACTCTGGTTCCTGAAATCTGGCAGCATAGACTGAAAAAAACATACACTGAGTGTCATTAGCTGATGGCTCTCGAAGTCTTTTCATTTCATTAAGTTTTTCTTCCATTTCCAGCTTCAGTTTGTATTGGCAGCAAACAAAGAAGAGAAACACTAGACACCTCTACACTCCAGACAGCAGGTAGCAGCACGAGTGGGGCGTAGATGGCAGCCTCGTCACATACAATCTCCAATGTATCTCAAGTTTTCGCTCGAGAAAGGAAAAATGTATGACTCTCCTTCCACCGTGAAAAAAAATTTCGATATGTTACTTACATTAAAATACAGTAATGATTGGCATAAAAGGCACCAAAAGTAAAAACCGGCCAGCGACAATATTTTTCACTGCAAACTTCTCAAAATAAGCGCGGTGTTGTACTTTTTTTTTTTTTTTAAGTATCACGATAACCATGGGCCATAATCAAAAGAAAAAAGTTCATTATCGGACTGAAATATCTGGCTTTGAGGTGGGGAAAAATAATAATTTCCTAACAAAGAGTTTCGTCGGATTCGACTGAAAAGACTACGCAGAGCAGAACACATGCAAATCTTAAAAGAGCAGTTTTTATTTATTTTTTACACGAAAAATAAAAGTTCTACTGAGAAACTAACTAAAAGGACTGATGTAGCTTTGCTTCACCTACATGGAACAATTTTTTTTAGGCAAATCGGATGGCATGAAATTTCACTCCCCGTCCATCGAGCGATACGCGCCGCCTCAGTGTTTCTAGGTGCCCAAAGGGAGGAGAAACTTGACACACCTCGAGCGACCCGAAAGTCACTGTGTTTATCTCTATGCTCTGTGGAACGAGCAGGTCAGTCCATTGGGCGAATATCCTCTCGTTCAAAGAGCTCTTCCACCTGCGCTGTTCGATGCGGTCGCGTATTGTCATCCATAAAAACGAAGTCAGGGCCGAATGCACCCATAAAAGAAGCATGTTGGTTAGGAGTACAGTGTCACAGTAGCGTTAATTTGTGAGAGGACCGTGTTCAAGGATATGAAGGCAATCTGCCGTGCAGCATTATGTCTCCACAACCCATAACAATTGGACCACCAAAACGATCATGTTCGACAATGCTCGACGCACCCTCATATGACAAGAGGTGGGAACACGTAATGCATTAAGGAACATTGTCGAACATGATCGTTTTTGCAGATTATCTTGATGAGGGCGTTTTCATTTTTATGCTGTGTATACTGTTTTATGCCGTGCGGTGTAGCCGAGCGGTCTAAGGAGCCTTGCCACGGGCCGCGCGGCTCCCCCCGAGGTTCGAATCCTCCATCGGGCATGGGCGTGTGTCTTGTCCTTAGTGTAATCTAGATTAAGTAGTGTGTAAGCTTAGGGACCGATTACCTAAGCAGTTTGGTCCCATAAGATCTTACCAAAAAAAAAAAAAAAAGGAAAGAAAACCTACATTGAACGGAGAGCTCTGAATACAGACCAAGAAAGTAATATTACAAGGAATGATGTACAAGGTTCACCTGGTGACGTGTGGTATACGTATTTTTTACGCCTGTTTCGAGAAGACATTTGGCTTCCTTATTTACGATTTTGATGGTTTTTACGTGCTGTTTATTCCTAACAAGTGAACAGTACAATTTAGTAAGCTATGCCGCACAACTCGAACAGACTGCTGGCTTCGTTTAATCGGGGATAAATGTTGCATATCTGTTCACCACCAGCGAAAGATTTTTAAGGTAGCTGGTAAATCATTTCAGTAAGCGTTGGCGGTTCAACATACGAGTGCATATGATTCGCACACATGCATAGCGATAAGTTGTTGAAATATGAACCGTCGAAGCCCAGAGCGAAATCGAAAACAGCAGCTGGTTATTTCCATAGGGCGCCAAGTAAATCCTGCCAAGCGTTAGAGCGATTCACCGCTAGAGCGCACCGCTGTTCATATTTCGTCGCACACGCGTTATTCGGGTAGGCAGGGTGACCTGCGTTTGAAAAGATGTATGATCAGAAACAAATGCTACCATTATATTTTCTGCTGACGTTGGCTCGTAAGTCAGTTTGATGGGTACAACGCGTCTACCAAAAACATTCCCTGAAAAATATTTGTTCCTTGTGGGCGGTACTTTCTTCATGAACCATTGACCTTGAGGTGGTTGGGTGGCTTGTGTGCTTCAACGGCATTGACAGTTGCACCGTAGGTGCAAGAACAGAGAGGTTTACTGTTGAGATGCCAGACAAGCTTGTGGTTCCTGAAGAGGGGCAGCAGCCTTTTCAGTAGTTGCAGGAACAACAGTCGGTAGGACTGACTGATCTGCCCTTGTAACATTAACCAATACGCCCTTGCTCTGTAGGTACTGCGAACGGCTGCAAGCGAGGGGAAACTGCAGCAGTAATTATTTCTGAGGGTATATGGCCCTACGGCATTGTTAAATGATGATGGCATCCTCTTGGGTAAAATATCCCGGAGGTAAAATAGTCCCCTATCCGCATCTCCGGCTGGGGACTACGCAGGAGGATGTTGTGATCAGGAAAAATAAAACTGACATTTTACGGGTCGGAGCGTGGAACGTTAGATCCCTTAATCGGGCGGGTAGGTTAGAAAATTTAAAAAGGGAAATGGATAGGTTGAAGTTAGATATAGGGAGGATTACTGAAGTTTGGTGACAAGAGAAACAGGACTTCTGGTCAGGTGAGTACAGGGTTATAAATATAAAGTTAAACAGAGTTAATGAAGGAATAGATCCAATAACGAATAAGAAAATAGGAATGGAGAAACCTGTTATGAACAGCATAGTGAACGCGTTGTCATAGCCAAGAGAGATACGAACCCCACACCCATCACAGTGGTACAAGCTTATATGCAAACTTTTTCAGCAGGTGATGAACAGATTGAAGATACGTATGATGAGATAAAGGAAATTATTCAGGTATTTAAGGGAGACGAAAATTTAACTGCCATGGAAGATTGGAATTCGATACTAGGAATAACAAGAGACGGAAAGGAATGAGACAAGAAGCGGCCTGGCCGAATTCTGCACAGATCATAGTTTAAGAATCATGAAAGAAGCTTGTATACATGGAAAAGATCTGGAGACACTGGAAGGTTTCAGGCTGATTATATAATGGTAAGGCACAGATTTCGGAACCAGCTTTTTAACTACGACATTTCCAGGGGCAGATAATGACCCTGATCAGTTTGTTGGTTATGAACTGAAGATTAAAATTGAAGGAAGTGCAAAAAGTTTGAAAATTAAGGAGATGAGACCCGGATAATTTGAAGAGAAAATTAGTGTTTAATATCCCGTCAACAATAAGGTCATTAGAGTCGGAGCACAAGCTCGGATTAGGGAAGGACGGGAAAAAATCGGCCGTCCCCATTCAAAGGAACCATCCCGGCATTCGCCTGAAAAGATATAGGGAAATTAAGAAAATCTAAATCAGGATGGCCGGAGGCGTGTTTGAACCGTCATCCTACCGAATGCGAGTCCAATGTGCTAATCACCAAATGGTTCAAATGGCGCTGAACACTATGGGACTTAACATTTGAGGTCATCAGTCCCCTAGAACTTAGAACTACTTAAAACTAACTAACCTAAGGATATCACACACATCCATTCCCGAGGCAGGATTCGAACCTGCGACCGTAGCGGTCGCGCGGTTCCAGACTGAAGCACCTAGGACCGCTCGGCCACAACGGCCGGCCGCTAATCACCGGGCCTACTCGCTCTGTTTGGTTAAGTTGAAACAACGAGAGGTTGTTGGGAGTTTCAGAGGAAGTATTAAGATACAACTGACTACAGCAGGCAAAAAATACAGCAGAAGACGAATGGGTAGCTTTGAGAGAAGAAATAGTGAAGGCAGCAGAGGATCAAATAGATGAAATGACAAGAGCTAGTAGAAATTTTGGATATCACAGGAGAATTCGAATTAAGTTGAAGAAAGGAGAAAATACACTCCTGGAAATTGAAATAAGAACACCGTGAATTCATTGTCCCAGGAAGGGGAAACTTTATTGACACATTCCTGGGGTCAGATACATCACATGATCACATTGACAGAACCACAGGCACATAGACACAGGCAACAGAGCATGCACAATGTCGGCACTAGTACAGTGTATATCCACCTTTCGCAGCAATGCAGGCTGCTATTCTCCCATGGAGACGATCGTAGAGATGCTGGATGTAGTCCTGTGGAACGGCTTGCCATGCCATTTCCACCTGGCGCCTCAGTTGGACCAGCGTTCGTGCTGGACGTGCAGACCGCGTGAGACGATGCTTCATCCAGTCCCAAACATGTTCAATGGGGGACAGATCCGGAGATCTTGCTGGCCAGGGTAGTTGACTTACACCTTCTAGAGCACGTTGGGTGGCACGGGATACATGCGGACGTGCATTGTCCTGTTGGAACAGCAAGTTCCCTTGCCGGTCTAGGAATGGTAGAACGATGGGTTCGATGACGGTTTGGATGTACCGTGCACTATTCAGTGTCCCCTCGACGATCACCAGTGGTGTACGGCCAGTGTAGGAGATCGCTCCCCACACCATGATGCCGGGTGTTGGCCCTGTGTGCCTCGGTCGTAGGCAGTCCTGATTGTGGCGCTCACCTGCACGGCGCCAAACACGCATACGACCATCATTGGCACCAAGGCAGAAGCGACTCTCATCGCTGAAGACGACACGTCTCCATTCGTCCCTCCATTCACGCCTGACGCGACACCACTGGAGGCGGGCTGCACGATGTTGGGGCGTGAGCGGAAGACGGCCTAACGGTGTGCGGGACCGTAGCCCAGCTTCATGGAGACGGTTGCGAATGGTCCTCGCCGATACCCCAGGAGCAACAGTGTCCCTAATTTGCTGGGAAGTGGCGGGGCGGTCCCCTACGGCACTGCGTACGATCCTACGGTCTTGGCGTGCATCCGTGCGTCGCTGCGGTCCGGTCCCAGGTCGACGGGCACGTGCACCTTCCGCCGACCACTGGCGACAACATCGATGTACTGTGGAGACCTCACGCCCCACGTGTTGAGCAATTCGGCGGTACGTCCACCCGGCCTCCCGCATGCCCACTATACGCCCTCGCTCAAAGTCCGTCAACTGCACATACGGTTCACGTCCACGCTGCCGCGGCATGCTACCAGTGTTAAAGACTGCGATGGAGCTCCGTATGCCACGGCAAACTGGCTGACACTGACGGCGGCGGTGCACAAATGCTGCGCAGCTAGCGCCATTCGACGGCCAACACCGCGGTTCCTGGTGTGTCCGCTGTGCCGTGCGTGTGATCATTGCTTGTACAGCCCTCTCGCAGTGTCCGGAGCAAGTATGGTGGGTCTGACACACCGGTGTCAATGTGTTCTTTTTTCCATTTCCAGGAGTGTATAAATATGCAAGAAATGAAAGGGACAACAAACCTCTAAAAAAAAGATTGATAAGAAGTGCAAATAACTTAGCAGAAATAGCTAGATGACAAATGTAAGGATGTAGAAGCATATATCACTAGAGCAGGGGTTCTCAAACATTTCCTGTGACGGAACGTTTTCAGAGTCCTGGTACTTTAGCGAAACTTCTTGTTTATTTTGAATGTTAATAAAATTTTAAAAATGGGAAAAACTTATTTTGTTATGTGATTACTTCAATTTTAAATCATAACCAATAACACAGAATTCCTAACAAAACTTGAAACCAAGTTGTATGTCAAAATGCCGAAAGAAAGAAACTGCCATATTATTAACAGTTTTTCGTGGAGCACTTATTCATGTTGTTGTTGTTATGGTCTTCAGTACTGAGACTGGTTTGATGCAGCTCTCCACGCTACTATATTCTGTGAAAGCTTCTTCGCCGGCTGTTGTGGCTGAGCGGTTCTAGGCGCTTCAGTCCGGAACCGCGCAACCGCTACGGTCGCAGGTTCGAATCCTGCCTCGGGCATGGATGTGTGTGATGTCCTTAGGTTAGTTAGGTTTAAGTAGTTCTAAGTTCTAGGGGACTCATGACCTCAGATGTTAAGTCCCATAGTGCTCAGAGCCATTTGAACCATTTGAAAGCTTCTTCATCTCCCAGTACCTACTGCAGCCTACATCCTTCTGAATCTGCTTAGTGTATTCATCTCTTGGTCTCCCTCTACGACTTTTACCCTCCACGCTGCCCTCCAGTACTAAATTGGTGATCCCTTGATGCCTCAGAACATGTCCTACCAACCGATCCCTTCTTCTAGTCAAGTTGTGCCACAAACTCCTCTTCTCCCCATTTCTATTCAATACCTCCTCATTAGTTATGTGATCTACCCATCTAATCTTCAGCATTCTTCTGTTGCAACGCATTTCGAAAGCTTCTATTCTCTTCTTGTCTAAACTATTTATCATCCACGTTTCACTTCCATACATGGCTACACTCCCAACAAATACTTTCAGAAGCGACTTCCTGACACTTAAATCTATACCCGAAGTTATCAAATTTCTCTTCTTCAGAAACGCTTTCCTTGCCATTGCCAGTCTACATTTTATATCCTCTCTACTTCGACCATCATCAGTTATTTTGCTCCCCAAATAGCAAAACTCCTTAACTACTTTAAGTGTCTCATTTCCTAATCTAACTCCCTCAGCATCACCCGACTTAATTACACTACATTCCATTATCCTTGTTTTGCTTTTGTTGATGTTCATCTTATACCCTCCTTTCATTACACTGTCCATTCCGTTTAACTGCTCTTCCAAGTCCTTTGCTATCTCTGACAGAATTATCATGTCATCGGCGAACCTCGAAGTTTTTATTTCTTCTCCATGGATTTTAATACCTAATCCGAACTTTTCTTTTGTTTCCTTTACTGCTTGCTCAATATACAGATTGAATAGCATCGGGGATAGGCTACAACCCTGTCTCACTCCCTTCCCCACCACTGCTTCCCTTTCATGTCCTTCGACTCTTATAACTGCCATCTGGTTTCTGTACAAATTGTAAATAGCCTTTCGCTCCCTGTATTTTACCCGTGCCACCTTTAGAATTTGAAAGAGAGTATTCAAGTCAACACTGTCAAAAGCTTTCTCTAAGTCTACAAATGCTAGAAACGTAGGTTTGACTTTCGTTAATCTTTCTTCTAAGATAAGTCGTAGGGCCAGTATTGCCTCAAGTGTTCCAAAATTTCTACGGAATCCAAACTGATCTTCCCCGAGGTCTGCTTCCACCAGATTTTCCACTAGTCTGTAAAGAGTTCGCGTTAGTATTTTGCAGCCGTGGCTTATTAAACTGATAGTTCGCTGATTTTCACATCTGTCAACACCTTTTTTCTTTGGGATTGGAATTATTATATTCTTCTTGAAGTCTGAGGGAATTTAATCTGTCTCATACATCTTGCTCACCAGATGGTAGAGTTTTGTCAGGACTGGCTCTCCGAAGGCTGTCAGTAGTTCTAATGGAATGGTGTCTACTCCCGGGGCCTTGTTTCGACTTAGTTCTTTCAGTGCTCTGTCAAACTCTTCTCGCAGTATCATATCTTCCATTTCATCTTCATCTACATCCTCTTCCATTTCTATAACTTTGCCCTCAAGTACAGCGCCCTTGTATAGATCCTCTATATACTCCTTCCACCTTTCTGCTTTCCCTTCTTTGCTTAGAACTGGGTTTCCATCAAAGCTCTTGATATTCATGCAAGTGGTTCTCTTTTCTCCAAAGGTCTCTTTAATTTTCCTGTAGGCAGTATCTATCTTACACCTCGTGAGATAAGCCTCTACATCCTTACATTTGTCCTCTAGCCATCCCAGCTTAGCTATTTTGCACTTCCTGTCGATCTCATTTTTGAGACGTTTATATTCCTTTTTGCCTGCTCCACTTACTGCATTTTTGTATTTTCTCCTTTCATCAATTAAATTCAGTATCTCTTCTGTTACCGAAGGATTTCTACTAGCCTTCGTCTTTTTACCTGCTTGATTCTCTGATGCCTTCACTATTTCATTCCCGAAAGCTACCCATTCTTCTTCTACTATATTTCTTTCCCCCATTCCTGTCAATTGTTCCCTTATGCTCCCCCTGAAACTCTGTACAACCTCTGGTTTTTTCAGTTTATCCAGGTCCCATCTCCTTAAATTCCCACCTTTTTGCAGTTTCTTCAGTTTTAATCTACAGTTCATAACCAATAGATTGTGGTCTAACATCTGCCCCTAGAAATGTTTTACAATTTAAAACCTGGTTCCTAAATCTGTCTTACCGTTATATAATCTATCTGAAACCTTCCAGTATCTCCAAGCTTCTTTCATGATTCTTAAACCAAGTGTTAGCTATGATTAAGTTATGCTCTGTGCAAAATTCTACCAGGCGGCTTCCTCTTGCATTTCTTAACCCCAATCCATATTCACCTATTGCGTTTCCTGCTCTTCCTTTTCCTACACTCGAATTCCAGTCACCAATGACTATTAAATTTTCGTCTCCCTTCACTACCTGAATATTTTCTTTTATCGCATCATACATTTCATCAATCTCTTCATCATCTGCAGAGCTAGTTGGCATATAAACTTGTACTATTGTAGTAGGCGTGGGCTTCGTGTCTGTCTTGGCCACAATAATGCGTTCACTATGCTGTTTGTAATAGCTTACCCGCACTCCTATTTTTTATTCATTATTAAACCTACTCCTGCATTACTCCTATTTGATTTTCTATTTATAACCCTGTATTCACCTGACCAAAAATCTTGTTCCTCCTGCCACCGAACTTCACTCATTCCCACTATATCTAACATTAACCTATCCATTTCCCTTTTTAAATTTTCTAACCTACCTGCCCGATTAAGGGATCTGACTTTCCACGCTCCGATTCGCAGAACGCCAGTTTTCTTTCTCCTGATAACGACATCCTCTTAAATAGTCCCCGCCCGGAGATCCGAACCACACGTTTGTCTGGCCTCTCAACAGATATCCCTCCGTTGTGGTTGCACCTACGGTACGGCTATCTGTATCGTTGAGGCGCGCAAGCCTCCCCACCAAAGGCAAGGTCCATGGTTCATGGGGGGGCACTTATTCATTGCCCGCCGAATACCGATGTTCCGCAGGACACGATCTGGAAAACACAGCGCTAAGGAAAGATATGTATTTCCTACAGAAAAATTAAAGAGACTTTTGGAGAAAAGAGGAGCAGCTGTATGAATATCAAGAAATCAGATGGAAAACCATTTCTTAGCAAAGATGTGAAAGCTGAAAGGTGGAAGGAGTATATAGAAGTTCTGTACAAGGGAGTTTAACTTGAGGGCAACATTATAGAAAGTGAAGAGGACACAGGTGAAAATGAGATGGTAGATGTGATACTGCGAGAGGAATTTGATAGTCCGAAACCAGGCCCCTAGAGTAGACTATATTCCGTCCGAATTACTGTCCTTGGGAGAGCTAGCCGTAACAAAACTGTTCTATCTTATGTACAAGCAGTATGGGACAAGTGATATATCATCAGACACCAAGATGAATGTAATAGTTCCAATTCCATAAAAACAGGCGCTTACAGGTGTGAATATTACCGAAGTATTAATTTACAAACTCATGGTTGCAAATACTAACACATATTCTTTACAGGATAATGGAAAACCTGGTAGGAGCTGACCTTGGGGAAGATCAGTTTGGGTTCCAGGGAAATGCAGGAACACGCGAGGCAATACTAACACTACGACTTCTCTTACTAGACAGGTTAAAGAAACGCAATTCTACGTTTATAGACTTTGTAGACTTAGAGAAAGCTTCTGGCAATGTTGACTGGAATACTGTCTGAAATTCCGAAGGTAGCAGGGGTAAAATACAGGGAGCGAAAGGCTGTTTACAACGTGTATAGACACCAGAAGGCGGTTATAGGAGTCAAGGGGCATGAAAGGGAAGCAGTGGTTGAGAAGGGGGGCAAACAGGGTTTTAGCCTATCCCCGATGTTATTCAATCCGTACATAGAGCAAGCAGTAAAGGAAACCAGAGACCAGTTTTGATAAACAATTAAAGTTCAGGGAGAGGAAATAAGAACTTTGGTGTTTGGGGGATGACACCGTAATTTTATCAGTCAGCAAAGGACTCGGAAGAGCAGTTAAACGGAAAGGATAGTGTCTTGAAAGGAGGATATAATACGAACAACAAAAAAAACGTAAACAAGGATAATGCAACGTTGTTGAATTAAATCATGTGATGCTGAGAGAATTAGATTAGAAAACAAGACACTTAAAGTAGTAGATGAGTTTTGTTACTTGGGCAAGAAAATAACTGAGGCCGAAGTAGAGAGATATAGTATGTAGACTGGAAATGGCAAGAAAAATTTTTCTCTAGAAGCGAAATTTGTTAACTTCAAATATAAATTTAAGCATTATGAGGTCTTTCCTGAAGGCATTTTCCTGGAATGTAGCCATATATAGAAGTGAAACAGGCATGATAAATAATTGAGACAAGAAGAGGATAAAGCTTCTGAAATGTGGTGCTACAGAAGAATGCTGAAGATTAAATGGGTAGAGCACACAACTAATAAGGAGAAAGTGAGTAGAACTTGAGGAAAATAAATTTGTGGTATAACTTGACTAAAAGAAGGAATCGGCTGACAGGACTCATTCTGAGACAACAAGGGATAGCCAACAACGGTAACACCTGTTACGGGAGGAAACACTGTTGCCATGAACATTAAAGTGGAAGAGAAACGAATGTTCTAAAATGATCTACCTATGTTCACTGTGATACGTTCTCAACAGAATTAATACGGAAGAAACGCCTGTTTCCATCGTGTTTGTATAAACGATACTCACTTGCGAGACGGGAGGTATAAATATTTCTTACTTACATTCAAACCTGAGACGGAGAAACCGAACGATTTGAGCGAAACATTTTGTTAAATTGTCGTAACATTGACTAGGAATTACGAACACAAAAAATAATAAAGATATTAGTTAATTTTCCAATGAATGATTCACAAAAGCTCCCTTCATACTGTATCTTCTGATATAGTTTCCTTCCATGAATGTTGCAACGACTTTCCAGCATTTTCGTAGCTGTTGTGATTGTGACGACTGTGTCAGGGACGAAAGTTGAGTAACTGTAAGTCATCTGGTCTACGATTCGCATAATATGTATGGAGGTAAAAAGTTTAGGCGTCTTTAGTGCTTCGACTGATCGAGAAACTACTGTTAGTGCGGTTCGTACTTCCATTCCTGTAACTGTGATACGTGATATTATGGCGTACCTCTGTTTACTTGTGCAGTAGCAAAAACAGTCTACTCACTCTAGGCAACCATCTGCTTCGAGAAGCGGTTTTTAAGAGAAGAGATATTACAACTGTTCGGAGATTCCTGTTCTGAATATTTGCAGCAATTCTTGTATGGCTTAATGTGTCACGCGCCGACCAGCAGGCACGGTTCCAGAGTTCGGCTCTAAGGGGAGGTTACACTCTGATACTATCTCGCCCCCTTCTCCTTCTCTGCCTCGTGATGACTGGGTGTTGTGTGATGTCCTTAGGTTAGTTAGGTTCAAGTAGTTCTAAGTTCTAGGGGACTGATGACCATAGATGTTAAGTCCCATTCAGTGCCATTTGAACCATTTTGAACCCATTCTCCTACCCCCTCCCCTCCCCCCTAACCCTTTCCCATCCAGAATACGACTTGCTGTTCAACAATTTTAATGTGGTGTGCCACAGATGACTTCGAAGTCAATAATAAAAACAATAGAATATAGCAGATGTTTCAATACAACAACAATAACTTGTTTACATTAATGCTTATTGCAATGTTTTAGCATAGCTTCCAAGAAATTACACTTCAGAGAAATACAGCTGGGAAGCAGGTTCTACATGTGTCTTTCAATTGATTTAAAAAGTTGAAAGACAATAAACAGAATCTATGAATTTTGACTCTGGCATAATTTCCACAATATAAAAACGAAGGACGACAGTGTTTCATTTAGCACTACGGTTTTAAACACAGATCTGGAAGGTATAACTACGTGAGTGTGTCAGAGAAGGGAATGATTGTTGTTTCGGTCATTTCCACCTACGTTTAAAAAGTCAGTTTTCTGTCATTTTTTTAATGGAATGTTTCCTGCGTTCTGTCTTGCCCTATTCAACATTTTATGACTTCCTCGTTCTAGCTTTCTACTATTTATTTATTCGCTACTTCCTTTTAGTCTGTTATCTAGATACAAGAACACGCCATATCTTGCTCAAGAATTGGTACACAGGGTTTTCATTTTAACTGAAGGCATTGAAATCGAAAACTACACATCGAATTAAAAAAAGTTATAATTCCAATTTGTTTGTCTGGGAGGGGGACATCGAACGGTACCATATTTGACCCGCCACCCCATCACGTGCGTGGGGTGGCGGGAGGCAACTTTGAAATCTTCAACGAGAACCCCCGTTTCTTTTGTTGCAGATTACAATTTTTGTGGCAAAATCTGCATCCGTTTTGTGTGAAGCATTTTCTTCGTTTCGCCACTGAAGGTGTTATGATCGGAGGAACAGAAATGGGTACACAACAGTAATTTACAACATGCTACTCACTGGCCCTTGCCAACCAGTGGAACGCGGGACCCGACATCGATGCTGCGAGGGCAGGACAGGCCAGTATTTTATTTCTGGAAGGAGTAATTCTGGGTGGTAACTTCCCTTCAAAAAAGAAGTTCTCATTTAATCAAAGCGTGTGGTAAGAATGATATCAGTTGTTACTCCATAGTCATTTTGTGGATATCTCCTCTTTTGTTATCAATAATTCAACGCAGTTCGAAAAGAAAATTGCTTTTCTCAATTAAAATATAATGAGACTAAGTTATTGTATTATAGTAACGTTACTATAAGTATCCTTAGAGATGTACCTTTAACAAAGTGTTGTTTTATGGGGCCAACAGTGTTTTGTGGGACCATTAATACCCCACAGAGTGGGAGGTACCTCCACAGATGTGCGTGAAACATTGACCATATCATCACTATCAATGTGTATCGTCCCAGAACAAAAAGGTGTTTTTAGTTTTCTCAGTGGGAGTGGAACGCCCCAATTTCTTCAAAAGAATGCAGATTATGGATGTGTGCAACTGTACAATTTTGGGGGGAGAGTAGAAATGGATAAAGAGACTCCAAAAGGGATGACACGATGTCAGCAATGAATAGCAGAGAGGAAGACCTATGCCAATTCCAGGACACTTTGTTTACATTGTATGTTTTGACCCACTTTGTTTACATCACACCTTTGATCTCCCCTCTTATCTAACATGTGAAAAGTCACACCCCTTCTCCCTTCCCCTTCTCTCCAACCAATTACAGCGAAGGATTAAAAAATTCAACTTCCCCCTCACCCCACTCTCCTTCCAAGCAGAGCATAGTATTGAAATGATGTGTAAAAAATAGCACCATATAAGCGGTTAAAAGTGAAAAATTACATAACCCTCATTTGAAAGTCAAAGATTGGCATTTTTCCCTGCGCGCAAAAAAGAGAGAGAGAGAGAGAGAGAGAGAGAGAGAGAGGGAGGGAGGGAGGGGGGGGACACTTTAAAGAGTGCTCAAAAGTATCTGAACATTTTTTGCACCGTATTTATTCCAAAAAATTACATAAAGAGCGTAACTTGCTGAGCGCTCAAAAGTATCGGAACAGTCTGAATATTTTGTGGGATATTCAGCAGTACTTGTTCAAAACAGTTACGTAAATCAGTACTTGCATGTGTGCAGAGTTAGAACAGGCCTTGAAACTAATTATTTTCCACATCTGAATTGTTGTCAAGTGTCACAAGATAGGCAGGCAGGAATCGACCGAACTTAAGTCGCTGTCTAAATGTTTTTGCTTCTTCTGGCAAACTTTGTCTTGCTGTCGTAAAATCAGCATAATATGACACACATGTCTAATTTCAAAACACACTTGAGCACTACGTCTAAGACTCCCCTTGTTGATGGGAGTCAAGGATGCTATTCTTGTGTCAAAAATTCGTTTCTCACTATTCATTCCATACTCGTAATGTTAAAAATGTTTCGATTGCAGAACTTAGTACGGAAAATACAGGCAAAATGGTCTCTGAATAGTGTTTTCAGCCCTGTGTTAATGCATTAGTTTTTGGTGCGACAGCAAACTATAAACTACTTTGCAATGCTGCAAGTTAAACTTTTTATGTAGTTTCCGGATTAATATGCCTCAGAAAGAGCGTTCAGATACTTTCGAGCATTCTGTATGTACTTTGAAGTCCTGCTACATAATTTCTATGGATAAATGTAGCTCAAAAGAGCATTTGGATACTTTTCAGCACTCTGGAATGTACTTCGTGTGTGTGTGTGTGTGTGTGTGTGTTTGTGTGTGTGTGTGTGTGTGTGTGCAGTTCACAGGCAAATATCTTTAACTTTTATGGAAATAATGCAACTTGGCCCACTCTTATGCATCATTTTAAGACTATTCTCTGATTAGCTGGTTAGAAGGGGTAGGGGAGGAGGACTTTTTGATAGATTGATGTGACTGCCTGGCGAGGAGGAGGGGTGGGGGGAGGGCGCCGCATTATCACGTAATACACTCCTGGAAAATGAAATAAGAACACCGTGAATTCATTGTCCCAGGAAGGGGAAACTTTATTGACACATTACTGGGGTCAGATACATCACATGATCACACTGACAGAACCACAGGCACATAGACACAGGCAACAGAGCATGCACAATGTCGGCACTAGTACAGTGTATATCCACCTTTCGCAGCAATGCAGGCTGCTATTCTCCCATGGAGACGATCGTAGAGATGCTGGATGTAGTCCTGTGGAACGGCTTGCCATGCAATTTCCACCTGGCGCCTCAGTTGGACCAGCGTTTGTGCTGGACGTGCAGACCGCGTGAGACGACGCTTCATCCAGTCCCAAACATGCTCAATGGGGGACAGATCCGGAGATCTTGCTGGCCAGGGTAGTTGACTTACACCTTCTAGAGCACGTTGGGTGGCACGGGATACATGCGGACGTGCATTGTCCTGTTGGAACAGCAAGTTCCCTTGCCGGTCTAGGAATGGTAGAACGATGGGTTCGATGACGGTTTGGATGTACCGTGCACTATTCAGTGTCCCCTCGACGATCACCAGTGGTGTACGGCCAGTGTAGGAGATCGCTCCCCACACCATGATGCCGGGTGTTGGCCCTGTGTGCCTCGGTCGTATGCAGTCCTGATTGTGGCGCTCACGTGCACGGCGCCAAACACGCATATGACCATCATTGGCACCAAGGCAGAAGCGACTCTCATCGCTGAAGACGACACGTCTCCATTCGTCCCTCCATTCACGCCTGTCGCGACACCACTGGAGGCGGGCTGCACGATGTTGGGGCGTGAGCGGAAGACGGCCTAACGGTGTGCAGGACCGTAGCCCAGCTTCATGGAGACGGTTGCGAATGGTCCTCGCCGATACCCCAGGAGCAACAGTGTCCCTAATTTGCTGGGAAGTGGCGGTGCGGTCCCCTACGGCACTGCGTAGGATCCTACGGTCTTGGCGTGCATCCGTGCGTCGCTGCGGTCCGGTCCCAGGTCGACGGGCACGTGCACCTTCCGCCGACCACTGGCGACAACATCGATGTACTGTGGAGACCTCACGCCCCACGTGTTGAGCAATTCGGCGGTACGTCCACCCGGCCTCCCGCATGCCCACTATACGCCCTCGCTCAAAGTCCGTCAACTGCACATACGGTTCACGTCCACGCTGTCGCGGCATGCTACCAGTGTTAAAGACTGCGATGGAGCTCCGTATGCCACGGCAAACTGGCTGACACTGACGGCGGCGGTGCACAAATGCTGCGCAGCTAGCGCCATTCGACGGCCAACACCGCGGTTCCTGGTGTGTCCGCTGTGCCGTGCGTGTGATCATTGCTTGTACAGCCCTCTCGCAGTGTCCGGAGCAAGTATGGTGGGTCTGACACACCGGTGTCAATGTGTTCTTTTTTCCATTTCCAGGAGTGTAGATAACAGGGGGCGTGGCTGCCGACGTATTGGATTTTGAGGCCAGTTACTGGATTATGGTATGTAAAGAAATTGGGTCGGAACATACAATGTTAACAAAGTGGACTGGAATTTTCAGACATTTTACTAATGCGAAATGAGACAATGATACCGGCCGGAGTGGCCGAGCGGTTCTAGGCACTACAGTTTGGAACCGCGCGACCGCTACGGTCGCATGTTCGAATCCTGCCTCGGGCATGGATGTGTGTGATGTCCTTAGGTTAGTTTGGTTGAAGTAGTTCTAAGTTCTAGCGGACTGATGACCACAGTAGTTAAGTCCCATAGTGCTCAGAGCCATTTGAACCATTTTTGAGACAATGATGAAGCAGATCTACAGTGAATATATGCCAAAAGCTCTTCATCGTTTATGCCAAAAAGTCTTCATTGTTGACGAAAATACCGCGGGAATAAATACAAGTCACAGAGCTGTTCACAGTATAATTGGCGATGAACTTGGCTATAATGTGCAATCAGTAGGTACGAAGGCTGCTGTCGTATGATCAAGGTGTACATACTAGAGGATATATTAGCAACAGTTGAGCCACTGTGGACGATATACTTCTCTTGACAGAACTGTGACAGAACTGTAATACTGGCTGCACCACTACAAACCGGAAAGTAACAGACAATCGGTGTAGGGAAAGCACTTATCGCCTATTACCAAGCGAACTTAAAGAAAGCGACATTCTAAGGGAAAGGCATCCTTATATTTTTAGATTTCGGAAGTTCGGTATTGATAAATGAAATGTCGTGTGTCTAGGGCCTCCCGTCGGGTAGACCGTTCACCGGGTGCAAGTCTTTCGATTTGACCCCACTTCGGCGACTTGCGCATCGGATGGGGATGAAATTATGATGATTAGGACAACACAACATCCAGTCCCTGATCGGAGAAAATCTCCGACCCAGCCGGGAATCGACCCGGGCCCTTAGGATTGGCATTCTGTCGCGCTGACCACTCAGCTACTGGGGGGGCGGACTCGGTATTGATGTACCTCCACGAGACAATCCAACCGTGAATAGATGAGATGTTGGGAAGGAAGCTATAGATTGTTATACACTATGTGATCAAAAGTACCCGGGCACCTGGCTGACAATGACTTAAAAGTTCGTGACGCCCTTCATCGGTAATGCTGGAATTCAATATGGTGTTGGCCCACCCTTAGCCTTGATGACAGCTTCAACTCTCGCAGGCATACGTTCAATCAGTTGCTGGAAGGTTTCTTGGGAAATGGCAGCCCATTCTTTACGGAGTGCTGCACTGAGGAGAGGTATCGATGCCGGTCGGTGAGGCCTGGCACGAAGTTGGCGTTCCAAAACATCCCAAAGGTGTTCTATAGGTTTCAGGTCAGGACTCTGTGCACGCCAGTTCATTACAAGGATGTTATTGCCATGTAACCACTCCTCCACAGGCCGTGAATTATGAGTAGGTGCTCGATCGTGTTGAAAGATGCAATCTCCATCCCCGAATTGCTCATCAACAGTGGGAAGCAAGAACGTGCCTGAAACATGAGTGTAGGCCTGTGCTTGATAGTGTCACGCAAAACAACAAGGTGAGTAAGTCTCTCCATGAGAAACACGTCACCGCCTCCGAATTTTACCGTTGGACTACACACACAGGCAGATGACGTTCACCAGACATTCGCCATACCCACATCCTGCCATCGGATCGCCCGCCACATTGTGTACCATGATTCTTCACTCCACACAACGTTTTTCCACTGTTCATTCGTCCAATGTTTACGCTGCTTACACTAAGCGACGTATCGTTTGGCATTTACCGGCGTGATGTGTGGCTTATGAGCATCCGCTCGACAATGAAATCCAAGTTATCTAACTTCCCGCCTGACTGTCATAATACTTGCAGTGGACCCTGATGCAGTGTGGATTTCCTGTGTCATGGTCTGGATAACTGTGTGCCTATTAAACATTAAGACTTTCTTCAACTGTCGGCGGTCTCTTGTAAGTCAACAGACGATGTCGGCCTGTACGCTTTTGTGCTGTTCGTGTCCCTTAACGTTTCCACTTTACTATCAGATCGGAAACAGTGGACATAGGGATGTTTAGGAGAGTGGAAATCTCGCGTACAGACGCATGACACATGTGACACCCAATCACCTGACCACATTCGAAGTTCGTCAGTTCCGCGGAGCGCCCCGTTCTGCTCTCTCACGATGTCTAATGACTTCTGAGGTCGCTGATATGGAGTACCTGGCAGTAGGTGACAGCACAATGCATCTAATATGAAAAACGTATATTTTTGGGGATGTCCGGATACATTTGATCACACAGTGTATTTTCTCACATGGGATGTTGTTTCTCCGTGGTAACACACACTGTTTAGGGCTGCTCACACTGACACTAGACCTGATCTGAAATCTGAGATGTTTAAAGATGAACCATAGGAAGCATCAGTTTACATTTGTTTGGAAATTTGTAAAATAATTGTGGAATTAAAAATCTGTTGATGATGTTTAGGCCATGGTTATGTTTATTGTCCACGCAAAGAATTTGACGTTTTGAAGGTATCCATAAGCTCATGGACAAGTGGAATAAGTGTGTTACGAACCAGAGTGTCAGTGACCATAAAAAAGGTCACAGAAATTTCTGTAAGTATTTTGGTAAACAAGTTATAATAAAAATTCTATTTTCTAGTGACTTATTATAATGGAAAGGGATGAACTGCACTCTTCAGTACAGCTGGCACTGGTTCAAAATGCTGTTATCAAGCTTTGAAAAAAAGTATTCTAAGTATCAATCGATTATGTAAGTTCCCAGATGGATAGAGCAATTAACTTTAAAGAATAACAGAATATGTTAATATTCAGAAATTTTTGATAATTGTTGTTGTTGTGGTCTTCTGTCCGGGACTGGTTTGATGCAATTCTCCATGCTACTCTATCCTGTGCAAGTCTCCTTCATCTCTGAATAACTACTGCCGCTTACATCCTTCTGAATCTGCTTACTGGATTCAGCTCTTGGATTTCTTCTACGATATTTAGCCCTCTCCCCGCATCTCACCCGCCCCCCCCCCCCCCACATTTCCCTCCAGTACTAAAGTGGTTATCCCACGATGTATGCGAATGGGTCTTATCAAGCGATCTCTATTCCAGTCATTCTGTGCCACAAATTTCCTTTCTTCCCAGTTTTATTCGGTACCTCCTCATTAATTACTTGATCTACCCATGAAATCCTCAGCATTCTTCTATAGCACCACAATTCAAAAGCTTCTATTCTCTTCTTGTCTAAACTGTTTATTGTCCATGTTTCACCTCCATATGTCGCTACACTCCATACAAATACTTTCAGAAACGACTTCCTGAAACTTAAACCTTTACCCGATATTTAACAAATTTCTCTTCTTCAGAAACGTCTTTCTCCCAGTCTACATACCATACCCTCTCTACTTCGGCTATCATCCGTTATTTTTCTGATACAATAGCAGAACTCATCTACTACTTTAAGTGTCTCGTTCCCTAACCTGACTTCCTCAGCATCATGTGATTTAATTCGACTACATTCCATGAACCTTGTTTTGCTATTGTTGATATTCGTCTTATATCCTCATTCAATACACTGTCCATTCCTTTCAACTGCTCTTTCAAGTTCTTCTCTGTCTCTGACAGAATCACAATGTTATAGAAAAACGTCAAAGTTTTTATATCTTCTCCATGGACTTTAATTCATATTCTAAATTTTTCTTCGGTTTCCTTTACTGCTTGCTCATCGTACATATTGAATAACATCGGGGATAAGCTACAGCCCAGTCTCACTCACTTCTCAACCACTGCTTGCCTTTCATACCCCTCGACTCTTACAACTACCAACTGGTTTCCGTAAAAGTTGTAAACTGCCTTTCAGTCTCTGTATTTTACCTTCAGAATTTCAAAGAGAGTTTCCCAGTCAACATTGTCAAAATCTTTCTCTAAGTCCACAGCCGCTATAAACGTAGGTTTGACTTTCCTTAACCTATCTTTACCAAACTATCAGTTTAATAAATTATGGTTGCAATAATTACGGCTCCAAATATCCTTCACTTTCGTTATTTGTATGACGCGTTTCAATGTAACTAACACCACTCAACCGAGTATACGTAATAATTATGCTGTAGTACGGACCATAATTAACAAATAGGAGACTAAATTGCTGAAAGGGCGTGTAAAGGGTCAAACATTTTATTTCAGGAGAACTTCCTGTTCTCTGTACGTTTATTTAGAGTGCTTTTGTCGGTTACATTCTACCTTTTCTACGAGAATATTAAGGCCCTATGTACCACTTTCCCGAAAGCAATGAGAAAATTTAACTGCTCTTTTTTAAAAAAACGCATCGTCCTTTGGATGTGTAAGAAGAAAGTGCGCAAGGGTACCTAATTGTTCAAAGGAAGCTTGCCCTCTGCAATATGAACTCAGAAGCTATTAAGACTGCGTAGCTCACAATATCTGTTTCCATAACTTTCATAATGTAAAACAGTCAAAAGTATCTGACATCAAAGAACTGAAATAAAGACAGTTTATGTTCACTCTCTGTCAATTCTTATCATGAAAGATAATGAAATTTTTTGGTTCCAAAGACAGCTCATTATGGCGTTATAAACAAAATATGTCACCTCATTAGGCTGCTGTAACATTGACTTACACTGTTTCATTTTCTTTCAGGCTCGCACAGCAATATGTATGAGAATCCTAACTGTACTGGAAAGATGTAACCTGTCGCCTGTTACATGACCTCGCAGATTCCATAACTACACTGCTCTGCATAACTTAAGGAAGAGATAGATAAAATAATATAACATGGTAACAACTCGGAGGAAATGAATGACAGTGCGGGAGCGTGTTGCCAGAAGTCTCCCAGTGGTGCACAGAAAGTTGTACAGCACTTAGTGTGAGGTCAGCGTGACTGAAACGTCAAATGGGACTGGCCCCGCAACGCGATGCAGTTGAAGAAACGGGAAGGAAAGTTTGTGTCTATCAGCAAGCAGTTGCGGTGCACTGCGATGGTGTTCTTCATTCAAATATGGCCCGTGCACAAGATCTAGATGACTTCAGACGGTGATGCATCGTCGGAAAACTGGAAGAGAGACGATGTATGATGGGTGCAGCTGTGGCTTCTGGTGTTGCTCGCAGCATTGGTTCACGTGTATGATGACCAGCACGTTGTGTTCCGTTGACATCCTCACCGTTGAAGATGGTACCAGGAGCATAGGGGTCTGACCAATGAGTAGTGGATTAGCGTGCTCTTCTCGGATGAGAGCAGATTCAGGTTGAGTAGTGATTCGGGGTGTACCCTCATATGACGAGATGTGGGAGCCCAGGAACACTGTCAAACACGATGATTTCGGTGTCCGGATCCTGTAGTGTTGGGAGGCATAATGTTGCATGGGCTTACTGACCTCCAGTTCTTTAAACACAGTACAGTCGTTGGTCAAAGTTGTGTCACTTTGCACCTCCTCCTGCGCCTTTTTTTTCAGGGATGCATTCGCCTCTGACTTCATTTTTGTAGATGACAGCCGGCCTTTGTGGCCGAGCGGTTCTAGGCGCTTCAGTCTGGAACCACGCGGCTGCTACGGTCGTAGGTTCGAATCCTGCATCGGGCATGGATGTGTGTGGTGTCCTTAGATTGGTTAGATTTACGTAGTTCTAAGTCTAGGGGACTGATGACCTCAGATGGTTAAGTCCCATAGTGCTTGGAGCCATTTTTTATAGATGACAATGTGCGACTCCATCGAACAGCGCAGGTGGAGGATGTGAGGTAATGGGCGAATTGTGGTGCCCTGAAAATATTCAAAGTTCGGAGCTGGCGTGGCCGCACGGGCCCCCACGTGGTGTCGGACGCCGGCCGAAGCAAGAGGGATCCAGCCCGAGCGTGTTGCTAGGAATTCCATGGTGACGGTGTGTCGATGAAAGACTTGTATGCCGAGAGTGCCAAAGATGGCGGAATTTGTGAAACCATCATGGCAGACATTTCACAGTTCGTATACAAATTAATAGTAGCCAGATGAATCATGATACCTCAAAAAGAAACATGTACATTACTATTATTTGCACGATGATTCTGATGGTGTAATCAGATTTTCAATATCTTTATTAGTTTAAAGTTTAGCATCTGACGGTAAATTATACAATTAAAACCCAGCAACGAATTGCAAAATCTAAACGCTTCATCCGATTTCGTCGATCGACATGTCATTAAAAAGCTATTACTGTAGACCTAAATTAGTATGAATTACAGACGTGTAACTTCATTAGTATGTGAGTTATTGGAGGTCAAAGTTGAAGATTACTATTGATCGCGTCAGGCCATAAATAGTCCGCAGTTACGTGAAATAATGGTAGCAGCATGCTTATATAGTTATTCATCTATGTCTTTGTTTATATCCGATATATACTATTCGTGAAGAAATTGGTTAAATATTTACTTTGTTTTAGAAAGCACAGAGACATTTGGCCACTGGCCTAGCTTCTGCTCTATCCCTTTGATATATGTTTATTAATTTGTGTATGTTTTCAGTAATGTGAGTTAGAGCGTGTTTATGGTCCAGCCATAGGAATATTTATTTAATTTCAAGTTATTTAAAAGTAAATCCAGTATTTCGAATGTGTTTCAAAATGTTTGTGAGCGTGCGTTGGCTTGGAGACAAGACGGAATCGCTATCGCTAATCACAGCGCTAGTTACTAAGGGAGGCGACTACCGAAGTGAATGGAGGGAGAGTCCGGGACGGTACGGCGCGGCGGACGCACGGTCGTGAGAGAGACTTGGAGAGTGTAGAGCGGTTTGCGCATGGTCGCGGGTGATAAAAATACTTCAGAGTGCCGACTTGTGAACTGGTGAGATTTTGGTGGTTTCTACAGTGAAGACGCAGTATGTGTTTGGAAGTGAATATCTCGCGAGCTATGTTGTTGCTCATAACAGATTACGTGAAGTAGGAATCGATTGTATCCATGTTATTCAAATTATATTTTATTTAATTCCTGGACCATCGACACCATTAAGCGTTTTGCAGAAATATACCACATTATGAAAAGTACTTCTACTATTGTACTCATCATTTAAAGTCATTAAGATAGTACCTGCAGATTTTATTTAATTGCAATCTTTCATTTATAAATTTCTACGTTACATTCGCAGTTGCCGAGTGATAGGAACCTTCGACCATTCGATTCATGTGTATATTCATATTGTATACTGTGGACTCAGCAGTATTTGGCTTGTAACGCGGCAACTACGTATCCCAGCCCCTAGACAACGAAACCAGCCAAAACTTTTGATATTTCAACACTGAGTCTTAGGGAACATAGTTGAGGGCCACACCATCACACCATTTTATCATTTGAAAGCCCGCAAGGAGCTCTTGGAACGAAAGGATTTCGGCGAATGGACTGACCTGCCCATTTCCCAACTTAAATCCCATCAGGCATGTGTGGGATGCTTTCAGGAGACGTACAGCAGCACGTCCACATGTACCAACAACCATCCAGCAGTTTCAAACTGCGCTGGTGGAGGTAAAGAACACTCTACTACAAGAACTCCTTACCAACCTTGTGGCCAGCATGGGAGCATGCACTGCCATCCGTGGCGATCATACACTCCATTAAGAGCTATGTCTTGCCTTTTGTAATGTCCGGGAGACCATCATAAATCTCGGCGACTTCAATTATTTATTGTATTGGAATGAAAGTGTCATATCTGTTTGTCTCATTGCATATTTTTCAGTCCTTTCTGTACTATAATGTAGCAGTTGTTTCTATGTATGGTCCAAGTGTCATAGAGCTATATTACTTGGCAGTGACACATCATGAGCAAGTTACTTCCGACCTTAAGTTTCGCACAGTAGTTTATTTCCGAGTCTGGCGACTACGGTCAGTTATTGAGAGAAATAGGTAAAAAAAATGGTAATGGCCCTTCGAGATATGTGACAAAAAGGATACAAAAGGCAGTCATGTTATCTGGCATACAAGATGTGAAAATGTTATTTATGATTTTCGCAGAGGATGCCAGAGTAGAAGAAGAAAACTGTAAAATTCAGACTGAAGTAGTGACACAGCATCCTAGTGCCCGGTTAAATTATTTTTAAACGTTTCCTTTGGTATGATATAGTGGATTCTAACAATAGTTGTATGTGTCATGTACCGAAGGCTGGCTTGCAAGAAGAATGCTCTGATAGAAACAGTATTACATGTTACCTGAAATGTTAGTCTTTATCAATAGATTCTTTTTTCCTTGGAAGACTGGGCCATATTTCCATATGAAATTCCACTGTATCACTTTCTTCATTTTATGTAGCCCTGTCGAGCAGCGCAAAGACCATACTGCACTTAATTTGCAATTAACACCATACAGTCTGACATATAAAATATGACGAATCCATTTCGTAGTTCCATTCAGAAAACGACTGGGTGAGCTCATTTGTCAGTTAGATTAGTAGACCGGAAAGGAGCAATAAGCTAGCTGGTGACAGTAGTTTGTTGTCTTGAAGGCATAGACTTCTGGAATGCTGGTTCTTATTGACAACTGGTCCCAGGGACATCTGCAGACCTGTACTCTAATGTCAACATGTATGTTAGGGACTGTGAGCAGCAGATTCATGTGGCCGTTGTAGAGGGATCATGCAAAATGACATATCTACAGATGTTCGCAGTAATCAGTAGATATGAGATCTGTAGCCCGATTACGATATGCGAGAAGAGAATACGCCGTAATCGTCACAAGCAATTTTTTCTTGGCTTAATGTGAGTGGATTAAACGGATTGCTTCCTTGTTGAACGCTTCCAACAGTAAGTATGCCCATATTCTCAAAACTTCAGAGAGTCTGGTGCAAGAAACTGCCGCTTGTAACTGAGATGTTCTTAGTCCCACGGCATCGTATTATTTAACCAGCGACCTGGATTATTCATACGTATAATACCACGCCTAAAATAAATCGGAAAGGGCTACTGACACCACGGACCACAATCAAAGAGACGTAAAGGAGGTGGCTCTTATCGTCTGAAGATTTTATTAAATAATTCCCTAATAATAGCTGTGATAATGAACGAAATGGCGACCTCAGTAAAGAAATCTGTAGGCAACTCTTTGTCCGCTTAGGATTTATTTGGTTTATTCTATTTCCAAAAGCTGACTGGTGGGTTTAATGAAGTATAATTGACATTGCAAGAAAGTGCAACAAAATATTTCCATAACTGGATATTCATTTTTTCTCTTCTAACGATATATCAGTGAACTTTACCAAAATATCACGAAGCCTTAAGAATTCACTAATGTTTGAGAATATAATTGTATGGGAAATTTACTTACTGGTACAACTCAGATTCCTTAAAACAAGGGATTCAAAAGCTATCAGAATTCTAAATATTTATAGCGCCAGCAAATAGGCTGCAAACAGATTCTGTCTCTTGCCTTCTACTACTTTTTCTTTCAGTAAACGAAGTAAAACGAGCCCTGCTATTACACTGCTAATGCTAAATTTCACTGTTATTACAGCACACTCAGTTTATATCAGTTGTTAGGAAATCGTCAGACAACTACTGCTGCTACTATTATTACCACCTGTTGCTTTCTGTGCTAAATACTGTAGAACGTTTCTCTTCTGGCAACATTAACGACAAGACTCTTTGTAATAAAACCTTCAATTTCAAGATACGTGTATTTTTATTGTACATAAAAGAAATTAGAGGGAAAAACACGTATAACATTCCTAGAAAAGGTCTCTCTTATAACATTACTAAGAAAAAAGAAAGGTTGCTGTAACATTCGATCGGCATCTGGATTGACGGAGACAAAAAAAGAGTTCATGGGGACTAGGTCGAGAAAGGAATCGTCTGTACCATTTTCCAGGACGCGATCTCGACATTCGCCAGAGGTGATGCAGGAAGACTTAAATTAAGATGGTCGTACTGGACATGGCCCCACTCTTCTCCTGTAGGCGAATCCAGTGACTTGACCATTTCTATATTTATCTCACTTACAAGTAACGCCTTTCCCTTCAAAAATCAAATGGCTCCAAGCTCTGTGGTACTCAACATCAGTCCCCTAGAATTAGAACTACTTAAACCTAACTAACCTAAGGACATCACACACATCCATGCCCGAGGCAGGATTCGAACCTGCGACCGTAGCAGCAATGCTGTTCGGGACTTAAGCACCTAGAACCGTTCGGCCACAACGGCCGGCGCCTTTCCCTTCATAAAGTACTGTGCAAGTTAGGAGAACCAGCTATACATTCTTCTTATACTGCACACTAACGCTCATTAAAATTCACAGACCTCGTGACTGGTAACTTTTTATTGCCGAATAGATACATAACAGTGCACAATTGATTACACAATTGTAAATGAGCTACAACACTGAGGTTACAACGATTTACAGTCCTCACACACTGCAATGAAAGCCTCTAAACATTGTAACACGGAATCAGAGAGAGCCTGGAACCATGCTTCCTTCTAGCGGTTTTATGTATGCCCACAAAACATGAGCGTGGTAGACGAAATACTTGTGGATCAGCCATTTCCCGTACATGTTCGCCGGGTGATATTTCAGGCGAATTTGCAGACTAAAAGAAAGATCGAATATTCCTTGACACATTAGACCGGGCTTTTCCTGGTGAAATACGGTATGTGTTGTTTTCCGAACGAGGGACAGCACTTTCGGCTCTATAATAACCCTAACGCAGTGTTTGCTGTCGAGATCGCCCTCAGTACATAGAAGTCGAGATCGCATGTCGTATCGAATGGCGCCACAATGCATCACTATCGTTCGACCGCTATGTCGCGCTCAATGCTGGTGGGTCGCCACGGCAGCGTCCATCACGTATGCGGGTATCACTAATGGAGGGATTCTGGCGGCAGGCAACAAAACAGCCTGCCCCTCAGCACGCCAGTCCGAGTTGCTTATGGATTCTGGACAATGACAGCTCACTCCCGTCTTCTATTAATTCGTTCGACAGACACGACACCGCTATTGCAGTGCGCTCTATTCTTGCCACAGGGTCAGGATACGACAACCCAGCTAACAGTGAATTATCCTTCTGGTCCTTTAGTATTAACTCAGATTAACGGCAACGAGACATAGTACTTGTTTTCATATTCTCATTCCTTTCCAGGGCTTTATACTGGTTGCAACGGTGTAACGCTGCTCGAGAGAGGACATTGCTGTGCCTACGTGTACACAAACGTAATAACTTAAGCTCGTACACTTTTCTACACATTCTCAGAGTCTGGCGCAATTTGGTGTATAGCAGTTCGTACAAACGATAGTCTCTTCCGAATTACCTAAATAGTCAGGTAATTTGATGGAATCTGAGCGAAAATGGGAATTCTTCTTATTGAAACGATCACTGATTCCTCCTGTAAACTATATCATCGCAGTTGAATTGATGATGATGGTAATTATGACTGTGATTATGATAAAATTAATCAAAAAATGGTTCAAATGGCTCTGAGCACTATGGGACTTAATATCTGAGGTCATCAGTCCCCTAGAACTTAGAACTACTTAAACCTAACTAAGGACACCACACACATCCAAGCTCGAGGTAGGATTCGAACCTGCGACCAGAGCGGTCGCGCGGTTCCAGTCTGAAGCGCCTAGAGCCGCTCGGCCACACCGGCCGGCGATAAAATTAATCTACATCTATATCTACATAATAACTCTGCAATTCACAGTTAAGTTCCTGGCTCATGGTTCATCGAACCATCTTCAAGCTGTTTCTCTAATGTTCCATTCTCGAACAGCGCACGGGAAAAACAAACACATGTCTCCGTGCGAGCTCCGATTTCTCTTATTCTATTATGTTGATCATTTCTCCCAACGCATACGGACGCCAACAAATATTTCGCGCTCTGAGGAGAAAGTTGGTGATTTAAATTTCACGAGAACATCTTGCCGCAACGAAAAACGTCTTTGTTGTAATAATTGCGGACCCAATTCACATATCAGATACCTGACATTCTCTCCCCTGTTTCGCGATAATACAACATCAGCTGCTGTTCTTTGAACTCCCTTTGTGCCCTCTCTGTTCCATCTGACACGGATCCTACACCACACAGCAGCACTGCAGAAAAGAGCGGGCAAGCGCAGTGTAAGTGGTCTCTTTAGTAGACCTATTGCATTTTCTAAGTGTTCTGCCACTAAATCGCCGTCTTTGGTTCGCTTCCCCCTCAACATTATCCATCTGATCGATAGTATTTGAGTTAATTGTAATTCTAAACCCTATGTATTTAGTTGAACTGGCAGCCTTTAGATTTGTGTAATTTATCGTGTAACCGAAATTTAACGGATTCCTTTTAGCACTCATGTGGACGACCCGACACTTCTCATTATTTCAAGTCAACTGCCACTTTTCTCACCATACGGATATCTTGTAGAAATCATTTCGAAAATAGTTTTGAGCATCTGATGACTTTACAACACGGTAAATAACAGTATCATCTGCAAACAGTTTAAGAGGCAGATAGTACTTCTGTTTTACTCGATTACTTCCTGTCGGATACTACGAAATGGGACATTTCTGACAGGAAATCACGAATCCAGTCTCACAACTGAGACTATTCTTCGTATTCAAGCAATTTGATTATAAGTAGCTTGTGAGGAACGGTATCAAAAGCCTTCTGAAAATCTAAAAATAAAGAATCAATTTGACATTCCTGTCGATAGCACTCATTGCTTCATGAGAGTAGAGAGCTAGTTGTCTTTCACAAGAAAGATTTTTATGAATCCATGTTGGCGATTTGTCAATAAATCGTTTTCTTTGAGGTGACTGATAATGTCTGAACACAGTATATGTTCCAAAACCCTACCGCATACCGAAGTTAGTGATATGGATCTGTAATTCAGCGGATTACTCCTATTTCCTTTCTTGTGTACTGGTGTGACCTGTGCAGCTATCCTGTCTTAGGTACAGATGTTTCGACGAGTGAGCGGTTGTATATGATTGTTAAATATGGAGCTATTGTATCAGCATACTCTAAAAGGAACCTAACTGGTGTACAATCTGGACCGGAGGCCTCGCTTTTGTTATCTGATTTAAGTTGCTTCATTAAACTAAGGATATCTACTTGTTAAGTTACTCATGTTGGCAGTTGTTCTTGATTGGAACTATGGAGTATTTACTTCGTCTTCCTTGGGAAAGGAATTTCGGAAAACCGTGTTTACGAACTCTGCTTTAGTGGCACTATCATCAGTAACATTTCCATTGCTATGGCGCAGTGGAGGTATTGGTAGCATCTTGCTGCTGGTGTACTTTTCATACGACCACAATCTCTCTGGGTTTTCTGCCAGATTCCCAGACAGTTTCGTTGTGGAAATTATTAAAAACATCACGCACTGAATATCGCGCTAAATTTCGAGCTTGTGTAAAACTTTTCCAACCTTGGGGTTTTGCGTTCTTTTAAATTTGGCATGCTTTAATCGTTGCTTCTACAACAGTGCTCTGATCTGTTTTGTGTATCGTAGGGGATCAGTACCATTTGTTATTAATTTATTTGTTATATATCTCTGAACTGCAGTCGATACTATTCCTCTGAGTTTAAATCTCATTTGGTCTACGCTTACATAGTCAGAGTGGAAGGAGTGGAGACTCTCAGGTATGCAGGAATAAATCTAATAGTAATTACAGAAATTTCTATAAGTATTCGTCAGCATTTATTCAGTGTAATTGTAATATGTGTGTACATTGTATTCGGCGTATGTCATTTTAAAGCACGCATGGAATGAGAGATGTTAGATATATGTTCGTTGTTCTCATCTCCTATTCTGCAACATGTGCGTGTACACAATATGTAGCCTTAGCATTCCCGCAGTGAGTCCCCGTCTAGAGTTATATGGGCAAGGACGCAGGAAAGGGAACAGAGAAACTGAGTGGCAGACGGTGAAGAGAGGGAGGGTGAGGGAGGGAGAGAGGGGCTGAGGTGAGGCCGCATTGTGGCTCCGGACAAAGCTGAGGAATTGCGGTCCACGGCCCTCTCACCCATTCAGGCGTTCCTCGTTTGCTCCGCGTGTGCCGTGTTATGCTGCCAGCGCACAGTCTCATCTCGCTTTCATTCCCAGCTAGTATTTGAGTCTGCATATCGACTAAATCAAAATCTTTGTCGTCATCACTGGGCTATAAAGAATCATACACTTTGGTTTGTTCTCTCTCTCTCTTTCTGTCTCTTTCTCTGTGTTGCTGACTGTCTCCCTCTGTCTTGTTATTATTTGCTCATTTTCCTTCAGACAGGGTCTGCTCTACAGCTGTACTCTGAGAGTTACTGCAAATTGCGTTATAAAATTTGTTATAAAATAAATTAAAATTTCTTCTTATCCAGTACATTGTTAGAGTGGGGGAAAAATAGGTGCTTACCTGATACTGTAATTTTTTTCTTCTCGGTCACTTCGGTAACGATAAGTAGAGATCTAACGAATATTCGTGAACTTGTTCTTGATAACGATTCTTTGTGTTTCCTGTGAAGATTTTCTCGAGATTTCGACGTCTTGTGCGGTTTGAGACGCTCTTGGCGTAACAACAGTTAGAAAGGATCTCTGGCTTAGCTTCGGACGCTGTAGTAGAACCTTCACAATGGTTCTGTGAGGCAGCTGCTCCTTATGAGGTGTGACTGTGATCAGATCTTCTCTCTTGGCACGACGACACCCATATGGTCTCCCTGGTAGTCCAGGTTCGGTGCTGTTGCCCTGATCCTGCGTACATCTGGGTGTTTTCTGTTTCTCCTCTGTTATAATTTACCAAGCGAGTGGGTGCAGTTGTCAGCATACTGGAGTCTATACCGTGTCCGTCGGGATTTACCACAAAAGACGTTATTTTATTGAAAATATGACCGTGCAGATATTGGACCACCCTACACCGTGTTATAAAGAAATTTCAGTACTTGTGATAAAACAATTCCACTTTTGTGTTCACGTACTGACAGTTTGTAGTAAAAATGAAGCAGAACATGTAAGATAAATGGAAGATCGACATGGAGCAGACTGCGATGAGTTATGCTGCATCACTGAATCACAGAATAAATCCTCAGCATAGTAACCACAACGATCTATCACACCATCATAAAGGCAGTGCAGGTACTAAACTTTTATTTACTACAATGGCGGACGTAACACTACCACTACTATTGTAATTTAGTATTGTTTTACCTAAGTAACAGATACCCTGTCTCTGTTACCACGTATAACCCTCTTAATAACATTTTGTTTAGTTCCCAAATAAAGCACACTATGGGAGGACAGCCCTGTTTATAGGAAAAGCTAATCAATAGAGTTACCCTTTTCACAGGATTTGACCGTGTGTCTTGTTTCTAATGGATAAGTAAATCAGACTATTCACTTCTTTCCCTCAGATCTTGCCAGCGGTTAGATAGAAACGCAGTATGAATAATATTATATTGAAGCTAGGACTACTCAGTTACAAGTTCACTTAGTGGTTTAAAACATGTACTAATGGTCGCCAGCCTATTCAGGCAACGATACAGTAAAGAATTGGAAAAGCAGGAGTATGCATTTTGCCAGTTTCTTGCTATTGTTTAATTTGGTTTTTCAAATAAATATTACTCCACTTAAACAATGTTGGACTACACCCTTATACATTACATTTTTAAAAGAGAAAAAGCCCAGTAGATAACGCCAAGAAAGCTAAAAACATTTGGCCAGGGGGGACCTTTAGAAAAGCATTTTCCATAATCAACAAACTTAAATACTAATATACTTAGATACTAAAGCGCACACTTTTTATACAGAACATTTCACATCAAGAAAACCTCTTTCTTTCTGAAATTTACTTTCAAAAGCTATTACTCTTTGAACTGATTCTGCATAGTCATTTAAGAGGTTCTAGTAACTTGGCTTCACTCTGACTGAATTTTACATAAGCAAACTTTTACTATAACACTTTGCGATAGTTATTTGCAGTCTCCATCCGAGGCATTTTTGTGCAAATTTGCAGGCAAAGCTTGTCCTGCTCCACAGTGATGTTGCCTCGATCACTGCTGCCGCGTTTGCTCTAGGTAGCACGCCAATTCGCCCTTGCCACCTTTTCTACTCCCCAGAGCCAGTTTCGTTTCAAACAAAAACACACTGGCCTTTACATAACACCTATTTGTTTACATTGCTCCTAAGCGTGACCATTCCTTAAACTGTAAAATTTACATCAACATGAATAATTTATACACACATGTACTTTTAAATACAAAATGTCATCAGAAAATTATTTAACGTAATAAACAATTTGCATAGTATTTTAAATACATTACTCACATACAATGCAAAGAACTTCAAACTCCAGTATAGCAAGCTTTCCATCTACAGAAAATATAGTAACAGTATACGAAAATTTTAAAGCAAAAAGAACTATCAAAATTCAAATGAAGGATAAACAAATAATGTTATACGGAGACAACACGCTCATAATGAAACTTTATACCTGAGTACCAAAATATCTTCTAATGAAGGGTTGTGAAAACAGTTAATAAAATAAATCAGTTGTCTTTAATTCTTGAAATTCAGAATGTGAACGCAACCTGTTAGTGAGAAACTGCACTTTGCTAGCAAATATCACTTAGCTGGATTATTGCTGTGACGCTCAGATTCAGTGCCACACAATAATTTCCATATCATTCCTCATTCGCTTTACTTCATGATACGTTGATTATTACGCAGTGGCACACCTCTTCTTGTAGTATGTCCATTATAAATATTCCTCCATAACTATTTCATCGATCGTCACAGAATGCTCGCAATTGCACAGTGAGCATTTTCATGACGAACCGGCTGCCACAGACTATTACTCTCAAAGCAGTTACTAGTGCACTACTCACATAAGGACAACAAATGTTTTACATACTTTGTTTCTTCTTAACACACTTTCTACTTCTCAGTATAGTTCAACTTTTGAGATAATTGATTTACACAAATAATATTATTTGCAAGTACTAAAGTGTTCAGATATGAAAGAAAATATTTATGCAAACAGTTCCCTAGACTACTAAGATGGCGTTACTGGCTATAGTTTCAGAATAGTGGCACATCTTTTGAAATATGCCAGGTCGTATTATGAACCGAAATTTATAAACTCACAAATAAAATGTATGCATTGCTTTTATGTTTCACAAGTGAGTGACTAAATGTCTTTATGTAACTGTGTCGTTACAACTCGCATTTGGGAGGCGCAGTGGTTTAAATCTGCAGTCGGCTGTCCAGATTTAGGTTTCCCATGATTTCATTAACCCGCTCGAGGCAACTGCAGGGATGATTCTTTTGAAAGGGCACGGCCGATTTCCTTCCCCATCCTTGACGCATTTCGAGCTTGGGTTCGGTCTCTAATGACCCGAAGTAGACGGGACGTTAAACTCGAGTCTACCCTTCTTCTATTATAATTTCATCCCTTTTGGAAACAGGAGTGCAGCGGCTGATTCCACTCTTCACAGATAGATCTATAGTTGATTGTGAAGATATTACATTATTTTGGAGATAACAAAAGATTATTATTCAGTGTGACGATAATGAAGCTCTTGCTAGTGGAGAGGTGCTTTAGATGAGGATTTCTTCCTGTGTTGTTACTCGATTTATACGAATACAGTTTGTAGACGGCTGTGATGGCAAACCCAAGACAACAGTAGCTCGCCGGCCGGGATGGCCGAGCGGTTCTAGGCGCTTCAGTCTGGAACTGTGCGACGGCTACGGTGGCAGGTTCGAATCCTGCCTCGGGCATGGATGTGTGTGATGTCCTTAGGTTAGTTAGGTTTAAGTAGTTCTAACTTATAGGGGACTGATGACCTCAGATGTTAAGTCCCATAGTGCTCAGAGCCATTTGAACAATTTGAAACTCTGTTTTAAGAGACGACGACACTACCCTCTGACCAGAGGCAGGCATGAAAATGGCTTGTTCAACTGTCTGCGCGCAGCGTCGTTAAACCAGGTAGTTATTACGTCACGTACTGAGCATAGATACATGCCGTTTTAATCATTACGCAAAATAATAATGTTTCTTACTTAAAAACATCAGCAAAATTGCAATAAACTTACACACTGCGTTTGCTACGTGTGCACGTTATGTACAATCATAATCGTTTACGTAGTGCATGTTTCCATACAATAATACTTAGTAATAAGCATTTCCTCACCACTCTTTGACAACGAATATGGAGATCCACAAATTTATTTTTTCGTCTTCTGATCCCTGGAAAGAATTTTCTGCGTCTCACATGATGCACTCCGTCCATTGTAAGGTTTGCTCGCCGCACAGGTATCTTACACGTAACACACAAGCAGTCCTATCGTGAAGGTTAGTACGGCGGTGTAAACTCCCGACCCTGCTACCCTAACGGCCAGAAAAGACTGGAAGACTTACTCATGCACGTCAGGTCGATAACCTGCAGCAGACAGCTGTTCGTGACGCATGCTGCTCCCCTCTCCGTGACATTTCACTGGAGTTTCATCGTATTAGAGGTAGGGGTAATGTTGTCTCTGTGTGTCATACACGGAAGGATGATGAACAATTCCTGACCTTCCATGAAGAGAAGTGGAGCTAGACAGAAATACGCTTTACTGCCAACCTCGTTCCTCAAATAAGTTAATGAATCTTGCGTAGTGAATAAATGTCATTGTTGTAACTGATTCTCTCACAGTAAGACTACACTGTGATCTGATTACTTAACGTTTTTATATTTGCAACACGTGAAATTCAGAAGTCAAATATCAATTTTCCGAAGCAGTTCGATAAAACCCTCAGAAGTTCTGCATAAACTCGACTTTGAAGTTTTCCGAGAGTCCTTAACACCGTAAGTAAGGTCCATTATTTCATATATGATGTGGGTCTGTAGTAAAATGCTGGCATGGGTGGTCGGCGTTCGGTCCCAGCTGATACAAATTTTTACTAGCATTTCCGTGAAATGTAAAATACATAAAAATGGAAAAAGATCGGTAGCGCTTGAGACTGGTAATTGCTGGATCGTTGATTCGAGTCTCGTTTCGATCATTTTTTCGTTTTCTTATGGTTCTTTTCTAATATCTACGTCATTTAAATGTAAAATTCGTCAAATATATGTTGATAACGCACATCGAAATGATATTTTCTATGAAAAATATTTGTGCGATATATAATTAGAGAAAATATGACATCCATTCACTTTTCATTGCAAACATAAATTCTCAGTTTCCAATCTACTATAAAAGATTGTGAATAAAGATTTTACAAATTAAAATTCCATTGCAAATTACATTTTCTCTCAGCTTCACGCAAATGCTCATAGAACTTGGACCTTTGTTTAAAATTCCACTGCATCTTGTAATGGAGCCACAGCCACCCACAAGACGTGACAGCTGTCTAACAAAGAGGACGATGTCCCTACAAAGTAGAGAACATTTTATTACGGTATTTAAGACACAGAGTTGCATCTACTTGCTTTGACAAATTTAGTTTTGAGTCCTGAACTTCCCCTACCATAAATATAAAAAAATTAAACAATCCAGTTGCCATGTGGTCCCCTTATGAGTTATAACAGTGCACACATTTCGTTTTGTATTGTCGTAACTTTTACCGAGGTGAATAATTGTTTAAATCCCTATATTATTCCCTTACGATCATCATGATTTCTCTTTCCCATTGTTTTCATAAACCACCTTAGGCTACGACGGGATTCCCCTCCTGTATTTACCCAGCTATGTGAGTACTGCGGGGGGTTGGGTTGTTTGGGGAAGGAGACCAGACAGCGAGGTCATCGGTCTCATCGGATTAGGGAAGGAAGTCGGCCGTGCCCTTTGAAAGAAACCATCCCGGCATTGGCCTGAAGCGATTTAGGGAAATCACGGAAAACCGAAATCAGGATGGCCGGACGCGGGATTGAACCGTCGTCCTCCCGAATGTGTGAGTACTGCGTCTACAACTGTTTCACAAGGGATGGTCACGACGTTGGGATCACAGATTTACTGCAAACGTTGTTCACCTTTAGTAGGCAATTAAAGCAACATAATGTTCCAGTAGTAAGGTGCACTACTCTGGCAATTCCGAGAAAATCGCAAGAGAAGTCTATCATGTAACTGATGTATTTGTTCCTCTTACGAAGCTCGAACTCTAACCACTTGAACGCCATGAAACCTAACGTCTCGCACCTACGCACAGATAAATCAGTTACATAAAAGATACGTAAAATTTCTCGAGCGATTTCCTCGGAATTGCCAGCGTAATGCACTTTACTGCTTGCAAAGTACGTTGTTTTAATGGCCTATTGAAGGTGTACAGAGTTTGAAGTAAATCTGTGATCTCAACGTCGTGGCCTCCCCTTGTCAGTGTCGATGTGTTCTCAAAGCTAACTTTTCCTCTCGGATCCTTTGTTTCGCAGTTTCTCTGAGGCAACGTAGATACACAGGGTGTAAACGAAAACTGTTTACAGCATACCACGGTGCTGTAGGGGAAATCGAGAAGAGCAATTTCATAGAGGACACTTGCAGTCTATTAAGCCGGGAAACAACCTAACTTGGCCTACAAAAGCAACAGCTCATGCTAATCGCGAGATTTTCAATATCCTCTCGCTTTCTTCACCATTGGCTTAGTCGGCTATTCCGTTAACATTATTGATTTTAGGTTGGCCGTTAGGGTAATGAAAGAAAAAAAGACTTTTGTAAACCTTGTGCAAAAAATAATTACGTTGGTAATTCTGTTTAAACTTAACCCGTACAAGCACAACTGTTTCGTAGTTAGAAGGCCTGACAAACAATGCGATTTAGTTGTTAATTTGATGCTGCTAAATTCACAATCGTTTGAAGTAAAATTTACATAAACATCAATTTTACATTTTTTAAATGCAAGAACGAGGGGTTTTTGGTATTCAAGAACGATTTTTACCAAACTCTCACGTGGCCCTCATGTTTTGTAGCTTAATCGGCTTTTGTAGCCAAATTTGAGGCTGTTTCTGGCTTAATAGGTCAAAAGTGTCCCGTATCAATGTGTTCTTTTCGACTTCACCTACGCCAATGTGGTTCAAAAATGGTTCAAATGGCTCTGAGCACTATGGGACTTAACATCTGAGGTCATCAGTCCCCTAGACCTTAGAACTACTTAAACCTAACTAACCTAAGGACATCACACACATCCAGGCTCGAGGCAGGATTCGAACCTGCGACTGTAGCAGCAGCGCGGTTCCGGACTGAAGCGCCTAGAACCGCTCGGTCACAGCAGCCGGCTATCAAAACAATGGATTTGTGATTCAAATCAGGGATTTCGTTTTGAGTATTGTCATTTTCCCATTCTGATAATAAAAGAAGTATAAACGTAACTGCAACACACGATGACTTGGTTGGTCGAAACTGAATGTCAACATGGCATGGGCAACGACATCGAGAAATGAGAAGTGATGCCTATATCAAAACAGGGGAAACCTTTGAAGATAACTGTCTACAATCGAGAACTGGAGAATGTGATGCAGTTCAAGTACTTCCCTTCATGCCCACTGCACAAACGAAATTCAAGCAAGAATCGCCATGGCCAAAGCCGTATTCAACAGGAAGAGGGCTGTGCTGAGCAGCAAGTTGAGCTTGGAATTAAGGAAGAAACTGGTGACGTGCTGCATCTGGATCATTGCACTGTATGAGTTAGAGACGTGGAACATGAGAAAAATGGAGATAAAATACCTGGACAGTTTTGAAATGTGGTGCTCGAAAAGAATAGAGTGTCAGGTAGACAGATTGGGTGACAAAGGACGATGTACTGGGAAGAGCAGGAATGAAGAAAACTATTCTGAACACAATTATTCAGAGAAAGGGCAACTGGATCGGGCACTTACTTTGGTATGAGGAGCTCGTACACGACGTTGTCGTCGGGAAAATCGAAGGAACTACAAGACGGGGAAGAATATTTTTTCAGTTTATTGGTTTTTGAGAGGTGCCCATTTAGCCATCTCATTGTAATGTTAATTATGACAATGCGAAAATAAGGACAACTGAACACCCGGTCCCATGCGGAGAAATCCTCCGACCCGGCTGGGAGTCGAACCCGGGCCCCTTCGCTTCGCCATGCGTCGCGCTGAACGCGTAGCTACCGAGGCAGATGAAATAAGAAGAAATCAACATCCGGATGACATGAAAGGGCGGAAGGACTTACAGCAGACTGAAGTAAGAAGCTGAAGACAAGGAACATCGGCATCAGAATTTCTCCGTACGAAGATACGGACCTGCCACTAGGCATAACACTGCATAATAATAATAATAATAATAAAACTTGTAGAATCTAAGAGCCTCAGTAGTGTATTTGACGGGTTGTTTCCATAGAGGGACACTGATCAGTATCCACAACAATAATTACATGGTCTTACCTAAGATGGTTCCATTCGAATATGCCTCGTCCCTTCAGCTGTCTGTGTATCAACTAGTTCTATTAGTTTACAGTACATTGCGTGCATCTAGCAATGTGTTTGTATACCTGACCAGTTTTGTAACATATTACCTCCTAATGGGACGGAACCAGGCGACTTTAATTGAAAACCGTGCTGAAATTGTAGTTCTGCATCAGGAAGACTACTGTAGTAGGCCGGTAGCAACAAAAGATGGCTTGTCCCAATCTACAAGGGTGTGTACATTGCATCAGGTCAAGCATACTTGTGCCAATGCAAGTTTTTGCGATATGGAAGACACAAGTAACAACATACAGGTGAAATCAGTTAATATGCGTACAGACTGTAAGTGAGAGGACTCGAACTGCAACTGAAATTCGCAAGGAAGTAAATAGTATGCGAGCAGTTCCAGTCTTTGTCTCACCAGTGCAACTTCGTCTTCGTGGGCAAGGTTTAAAGGACTGCTTAGCGCTGAAAAGTCCGTTTAATTCCTCTTCCAAGGATACTGCCGCTAAACAGGCATGTATTAATGTCCAGAATGTAGATCAGAGGGATGTATATTGCTTTGCATAGTCACTTTTAGCTAGCAATAGAAATTACCCAAAAGACGTCGTACAGCATAGAAGTAAATCCTAAACGTCAGATGTCGTGTGCATTACTATATCCAAGGCATCTCTTTTCCCATAAAACTCCAGGACCTACCAAAATTCAAGAGACAGTACCCTGATTATTCAATTCATGCATGCACTGCGGATGTTGATGATAGCAAACAACCCTATGTATGCATCAAAATCATGTCCAGCCCACTCTCCTCCCAGCTGAGTACAAGAAAAGTGCAGGGTACTTTTTCCATAGATGTCTCAACTCGTTTACCAAGAGTAGGTATCTGGAAAGGCTCAAGCTAGGAAGCGGTACTGTGGAATCCTCTACTCAGGATGAAAAGTTATTAAAATTTAAGAACATCCACTAACAGGTTCAAGGCTCCTTCGTCATGTACGCTGATTTAGAGTGCCTCCTGTCACCTGTGGCACATTGTGAATGCAACCCCACTGCCTTCTATACTACCTTTACAAAACAGCATGTACCATATACAGCAACATATCAACTAGTGTACTCGTATGACTCTAGTCACAACAAATTCGACTTGTATGTCAGGCATAATTCTGCGAAATGGTTGTTCGTTGATCTCGAAAAACTTCTGTGGGAAACTGGTGAGATTTCTCACAACATTGATCCCATGATGGACTCGCAGTGGTATCATACAGTCGAGTGTCATATTTGTGGGGTGCTGTTGGAGAGAGAAACGAAAACTCCACATAGAGACCATGATGATTTAACAGTGAAGTTCCACAGCACAGCACACAATGCATGCAACTTGAACTATCAACTGCCATGGTGCATACCCATTTTCTTCAGCAATTTGAAAGTGTATGAGGCCCACTTCGTGTTCTGCAGCTGATTGATTTCGGTTTGGAGGATGATAAGGTCACTGTCATTCCTGATACTGTTGAAAAGTACATATATTTTTGCAAGAAACTTACACCAAGAATAACTCTCCGATTCCTGGATTCACTTCATGCACGCATCTCTTCAGGAACTTGGTGAGACGAGGCATCAGGAAAACTTGCATGCTACCAGAGTTGCATAACGCGATGATGCAAAGTTTCAACCTTTGACGAAGAGAGGGAGGGGGGGAGAGTCATTCCACATGAATACCTCGTTTCAATGGAGAGACTCTACAAAACCACGTATTCCAACATAACTCTATTCTCAAGTAAACTAATAGGCTCTGCCATAACAGATGTGGAGTATGATGTTTGTTGGGAGATTGTCATCCCTGATTTAGAAGCATATCCAACAGTATGTAATAACACCGACGTATACCTGCTTACGAACATCTGCCTGGGCATATACTCTCTGGATCGTGCCCTCTGTTCTGCTGTGTCAGGGTTTTCATGGAATACTGTGTTAAGAAGAACATTTGTCAGGCTCAAACTGTTGGCCGATATTGACATCACGCTCTTTCTGAATACGGTATTCATGTGAAACTTTGCCGATGAGTAATTCTGTTAAGACAAATAACCCTCAGATATGTGAGGAGCAATACGGGCCATCTGACGATTTACGTTTCATCCTTACCTGTGTATAAACAACTCCTACAGGTACGCCATGCAACAAAGTCTACCACTTGGACGGTTCTGGAGGCTGCCTGAGGAGGAAATCGCCAAATTGGAGGACAAGACGGAATGTGTCTGAGGATGCTGGTGAGGTACACGTTTTGGAGGTAGAACTGGAAAATCCCACCAAAAATGGTTCAAATGGCTCTGAGCACTATGGGACTTAACATCTATGGTCATCAGTCCCTTAGAACTCAGAACTACTTAAACCTAACTAACCTAAGGATATCACACACATCCATGCCCGAGGCAGGATTCGAAAATCCCACCCATCTGAACGACACACATAGCGAATTGCCACTGTGTCCAGAGCGCCTAGCCCCACAAAATGACTCCATCCCAAAGCCGTTGATAATACTGGGGAATTAAGGAAGTTATATTCTACGCTACAGAAATCTCCAGCAATGTCTCAGGCGTGGATGGAACTCGTTAGTATCACCACAGCTTCTCTTTCAAGCAGCACTGCTCGTTGAAGAAGTACATTGATGTTAACACCAAACAGAGGGATCGCGTGACATGTGACTTTGAAAAAGACTTTTACAAGTTAGTGAATGATTCTGTTTTCGGAAAAACCATGGACAATGTTAGAGAACATCACGAAATTCATTTAGTTTATTACTGGGATAAGTGTTATGGAACACGAGGTTACATGGGCAGACCAAATTTCAAGTGGGTCTCAATCTTCAATAAAGGACTAGTTACTGTGGAGACGGCCACGGTTTTAGTGCAATTAACAAATCCTCGCTATATCAATACAAGTGTTCTACACCTCTTCCAATTTCAGATATACCACTTTCACTGTGAGTCAGCGAAGAGAAACTTCACGGATCCCAAGTTACTTTATATGGATGTAGAAAGTTTCATCTACTGAGTGAAAGGCTACAATCCACATGAAGTAATTAGCTATACTCACCCGCACAAAAAGCGGGCCACTCTTGAATTCCAATTTGTAGGCCGCTCCTGACTGCATGCAACCGACACAGCATAGCTGTGTAGCAGGTGCTCTAAACCCTCTGCAGTATAGTCGCTTGACTATACACAAGAGGTACCGCAAGAGACTACTAGAGGACACTGCTCTTTATGGCAGTCAGTCCAGATGTAAACCAATAGCGTCATACAACAAATATTAGTAAAAAACGTTATGATATGAGATAATCCACTCTATCTGCAAGAAAGCTTTGAAGACAGACCCCGACAATTACAGAGGAATATCATTGCTGGACATAACATGAAGGATTCTCCCTAAAGTCCTTTTGAACAGGGCAGAGTCACGATTGGACCCGCAAATCGGGGAATACCAGGGAAGTTTTACAAAGGATAGATCATGTTTGGAACAAATACTAAACCTAAAAAACATCATGGCACACCAAAAATCAAGGGCAAAGACATACGTAATCTCCGTCATTGATCTAAAGAAAAGCATATGATTCGATTGATAGAGAATCTCTGTTATCAGTCCTGGAAGAAATGGGTTTGGATAAGAAAACAACTAATATTATAAAAGCGGCCCTTACAAATACATTTTCGAAAGTTAAATTTATGGGCGAATTATCGGAAACTTTTGAAACAAAAATGGGAGTGTGACAGGGGGATGGGCTCTTACTGTTGTTGTTCAATTGTGCTCTTGAAAACGTAGTCAGAGAATGGAACACAAATATTATGAGTGGTATAAGACTGGGTTGCAAAAAGAGAAACCTTAAAGTAAATTGCATCGCTTTTGCAGATGATATGGCCCTGTTTGCTGAAACAATGGAAGACGCACGGGAGCAAATCCCTGAACTAAAGAAACAATCAGCTAAAATAGGTCTTCACACCTCCTTTGAAAAGCTAAGTTACTGACAAAAGTCAAGAGATCATGTAAATACCTCAAAGTTCAAGAACCAAAGATTGAAATAGTAAAAGAATTCAAATATCTTGGAGAATGAATTAGTTGGAATTCTGGGGAAATCAAAGCAATGGAATCCAGAAAAGATAAACTTGAACTGGCCTTCCAACTAACAAAAAATACTACATACAACAAAAAATCCCTTTCACGGGGGTCCACAATTACACATTGCAAGACAATGATTAAGCCAGAGGCACAGTATGCAGCAGAAACACTAACTATGAATTTCAGAGGCCAAATGGAGAAACTGGAGCTAAAGGAAAGAAAAATTTTAAGAAAAATCATTGGACCAAAATTTCCAGACAATAAGATAGTATATATCAAAAATGAAACTCTCTACAAGAAAATTGATAAACTTTCAGATACTATGCGAAAAAGGAGGATAAATTTTTATGGTCATCTTCTCAGAATGAATTCCAACAGATTAACCAAACAAATCTTTGACTTTTTCCGTAACCGCAAAACGAAATCCAACTAGATTAAAGAAACTGAGAAAGACCTAGCAGAATTAAAGGTTTCAGAAAATTCACTTATCGATCGAACAGCTAAATTAATTACTAAAGATGAAAACATAAGGTTCCAAGACAAATCTACACAATAGTCCAAACCCTTCATCTCGGAAGATGAGAGGAAAAGATCAGAAAGAATGAAGAAATGCTGGGCCCTAAGAAAAGTACAACGCACAAAGAAATGATTGACCCTGCGTACCCCAACGAGAGTGAAACGAAAGAAGAAGATAATCCTTAACGCTTGTAAATTAAACTTCACTGAAATAAGTCACACTGCAGAAGTCTTGTCACACTCATCAAATAACATGACAACCTGTTGTTCATGGCCTGAATTTGAACCAACTGTTAACGAAATAAAGCTTGTGTGTCAGATCGAGACTCAACTACGTGTAAAGAGGCTTAAAATATTGAATAGTTCACCAGTATCAGTTTAAAAGGCGGAATGTCCAAACCTGGAAACAAATGACGATAAGTTGAACACTAACCCAGGAACACCATTAAGTTTATATTGCCCTGAGAAATAACCACAAATGTTATGTAATAAAGTGCAGGTCAGAAGTGTGAAACGCAAAGAAGTAAAGCTGTGGTGATGGAACCTATATGAATTGTTAACTAAGCACACTCATATGTCAGATATTAAATATATTCACCTATAGCGTGATATTGGAACGACGATGCAAATGGGCATGGAAGGGATTCGAAGTCGCACCTTTTCCTTTTGTTTTATAGCCACAAATAGAAATGAAATATTTATGGTTTCTGCAACAGTAGCGAGTCGTGCACAGCGTCCGGATACCCTGATTTAGGTTTTTCGTGATTTCCCTAAATCATTTCAGGCAAATGCCGGGTTGGTTCCTTTGAAAAGGCACAGCCGACTTCCTTCCCTATCCTTCAGTAATCTAATGAGACCGATGACCTCGCTGTTTGGTCTCTTCCACCAAATCAACCGCAAGATGTTCACATGTTTGGCTAGAGGTAACGCAACGAATAGTTCTGTGCTGTCTAGAACTGCAACCACATGCATATCGTTGTTGTTGACCCTACATGACGAGGTGTCAACTATCAAATTCGCTTCACTCGTAGTTAGGGGGGACACAGAGGACAAACCCTGATGAACACTACTGTAGCCGAAAATCAATAAGATAAAGAAACAGAAACAAGTTGAAATGAGAAGGGGTGGGAAAGTGTAAAGTGGGTGAGCTGCTCCACGCATAAGGCAGCTGAAGGCCCCCTGGGACATGATATGTGATGAGAGAAGCACCCTTTGCATCTGTCCGGTGTTTCCCCATCCAACATTACCACAAGAAACTAGCAATGAGTACAAGTCGATAAAAATCTCAGAAAAGAGGACTATGACGACGAGACAGTATATTAACGACAGATGTATCAGAATAAGACTTCAAAGGTGGGAAGAGCAGGGACTAGGCCAGACCACTGAGCACGGGCAGCCATGGGCCTCCTGGTTTGGAGCAGTCGATGGGTCATCCCTTCGGTCCCTCAAGCAGCCTACGAGGCCAGTGTTCCATAGCTCGCAGAGAGGCATAAAAAGAATCTTCACAGGTAAAGCATAAAACCACATCAACTGTTTTGTCCTCGTCCACTAATACCAGGGGCAGAGTGTCAGCAAGTGTGAGGTTTCGCTGTATGGTGGCCAAATTAGGGCAGTCGAATAGAGTGTGGGCCACCATCAGACAGCCACCATACCTTCAGTGGGATGGAGATCCTCTAGTCGTAGGATGTGGCGATGGATCAGCCAAGTGTGCCCAATGTGAAGCTGACAGAGAACGGTAGTTTCGAGCGGCCGATGTGGCTGAGCAGTTCTAGGCGCTTCAATCTGGAACCGCGCGACCGCTACGGTCGCAGGCTCGAATCCTGCCTCCGGCATGGATGTGTGTGATGTCCTTAGGTTAAGTTTAAGTAGTTCTAAGTCTAGGGGACTGATGACCTCAGATTTAAGTCCCATAGTGCTCAGAGCCATTTGAGCCAATGGTAGTTTCCCTGTGAGAAGCATGAAGGGAAGACTGCAGCAGGATTCTGTTTATTGCTCGCAATTTGTTTGAAGAAACTAGGACACACCAATCTGTATTCCACGCCCCAACAACCAATAGTGTAGAGTCGACCAAAGGCCCAGTTCCAGTATTCCCATCTCCAAAGTTGGCATTCAACTAGGCCAACCAGTCAGCATGTTTGCTGCCTGGGATCCCAATGTATCCTGGGTTACCGGCAAAGATGACCTTCCATCCAGCTTGGTGGAGTCCAGAAAGAAAGTTCTGGGTAGTCCATTCGGTGGGTGTCCAGGGAAGCACAGATGAATATCCTGAACACTACTTAGGGAGTCACAGCAGATTATGAACGTCCTGCCAAAGGAAGAACGTGACCCCAATCCTGGGCGTCTGTTGTGCGAGGTGGATCTCCCTACCAGTAAAAAAAAAGGACAAGTTAGTTTGAATGCTGAGAGGAGCCTTGAACATGTACCATGTAGCTGAGTAGCAGTTTTTGGCACCTTATCTCCAGAGGAAGAACCTTAGCCTCTGCCAGTGGGCGGTTCACAGGGCTGGTCCGAAAGGCATCCATAGCAAGTCAGACCCCACAACTATGTACCAGATCCAGTATCCGCAATGTTGAACGCCATGCTGATCCAAATGCTAGGCTTCCATAATGAAGATAAGACAGGATCAGAGATCTGTAAAGCCACAGAAGTGTCCAACCGTCTGCACCACAGCTGATGTTACTGAGGTCGTGAAGATGATTGAAGTGTGATCAGCACATTCACCTAAGTTGGCAAGGATGGGGAAGCCATGTCACCTGGGCATCAAAGACCAGTCCCAAGACGCAGCAATACTCCACCACAATGAGCAGCTCATCATTGAGGAGTTCTGATTGTGGATCGACAGTGCATCGGCTACAGAAGTGCATAATACGCCTTGGTGGCTGAAAACCGGAAGCCATTGGTGAGAGCCCTGGACTACGCGTTTTGTATGGCGCCCTGTAGTCAGCTTCCAGCAACACCCTAAGTTTAGGAGTAATAATAAATGCAAGTTGAAGAGAACAGCGGTAACGTGTTCATGCTGGGCAAAAACTGACCAGGTAGAAGACTATAAGATGACCAAATTGTCAGCACTAGAATGGATTTGGTAAAAGTCGGCAACGGAAAGAGTCAATAGACCTCAAGACTCAAGGTACGAACATAGCCGTAGGCTCGCCATTTGTTTGAGCCAACTGCATAGAACATTAGTGAGACTAATTGGGCAATATCTGTCCATCTCTTGGGGTTATTCACCTGGTTTCAGTACTAGGAAGATGGGAACTCACTCTCACTCTTAATGTGGTTGCAAAGGACAAGGATGTGATGTTGGCAGTCCAACGGTAGGTTTTCGACCATTTAGCTGTGCATGGGGCCTGGTCCTGGAGCTGTGTCAGAACAGGGGGCTAGGTCACTGAGGAATTCCCATTCACTGAATTGAGCATTATACGGTTTCAGGTGACACATAGTGATCGGCAAGTGAATTCGCTCCATCCATACAAAATACATTCTGATGATTCTCAGATACTGAGATTCCTGTACAATGCAGAGCAAAATGTTCAGTGAGAGCCTCAGGGTCAGTGTAGACAACACCATTAAGGGAGACACCAGGTACACCTGCGATAGACTGGTGTCCATAGAATCGTTGAACCTTTGCCCAAACCTGTGAAGGAGGGGAATATGGTTCAATGATAGTAACATACCATTCCTGGTATTCTTGTTTCTGTCTTTTATTAGATAGTAGACACGGGTACAGAACCGTTCAAAGGCAATGAGGTAGTACGAGAGCCTATATGTGATGTCTAAGGGCCACGGAAATTTGTGAAGTCCACCAAGGTGCTGTCTTCCGATGGGGGGATTCCTAGGAATGGGGTATCGCTAAGCCTGCTGCCGACAGAATGGCTGCAGTTGTAGCAGGTGGTTACAATGAAAGTGCAGCTACTCACAGAGGCCCAGTGTGGGCTCCAATTACCGTATAGCAGCAAAACTTAGTAGATATTTTAACGTGTTAGTACAGAACCAATTAATGCTGGAAAAAATTAGTTCCCATTTTGGTCATCAGGAGCAAATCTAGTACTGAACAGCATCTCGTCAACTTATCTAGTGCTCATATTGAACAAATTTTGTAATTGGCAGTGAATAACGATACTTTCTCACTTATTTTATCTTTTCTGCACACATCCCGTTCCTAATCCATTGCATATGGAAACGTTTATCTATGTCTTTCTTGTATTCACAGCCCAGATTTGCCGTGGATGACTAAGATTTCTCCAGTGGAAATCGATTCCACATGAACATCTTAGAATATCTTTCAAGTTTCTCTGCCATGTGAAAATTACCGTCCACACTGGATCTTTCCGAGTAGCTGCACTTCAATTATAACAACCTGGTACTCTGGATAGACACATCAGTACCTCCGTGTGACAAGGTACTAAGGGTGATAGCGAAGGGGAATACATCCCAGTCAGCAATGTTGACGCCCAGGCTGAGGGAGGGAAAGGAAAGTTGTAGAATTACTGTTACACAGGTCATCTTGGGCTCTGCAGTGGATGGAGGGGAGCAAACGAGGGCTGCAAATGGAAAGATCAATGGCTAAATAAGATCCATACATGACAATGAAGAGTGTGAGAGCACCAGTAATCAAGAGACAAAGATCGAAGTCTGTAAACACTGTTTCTATAGCTTTACCATGGCTTGTGTTAATGGTTCCACTACACAAAGGGTTGTAGTCATTGAAGTCACCCAAAATGGGGAAGGATGGAGGGAGTTTAGAAATCACTGCAAAGAACACATTACGAGACACTTCATTATGGGGAGGAAGATGCACATTACAGATAATGAAATCCAGAGATATCCTCATACCAACAGCCACAGCCTCAAAAGTTTTATCCAGTGGCATGTGTAGCCCGTAGACAAAGTAAAGAGCATATGTGCAAAGAGTTTCTTGACGCTCTGTTATCCTCGGTTCGATTCTAAAAATAGCTTCAGTAGCTGCAGAGAGTTAGAGTTTGCATTGCTGTGAACCAAGTTTCCTGGAGGGCAATACATAAAGCAGGGAAAACGCATAAGAGACAATGTAGCTAGGCCAGGTGGTGGAAAAAACCTCTACATTTCCACTGGAGGATCACACTATCATTATACTGTGGTTGAGTGAAGGGACGAAGTAGGTAGGTCATGCCGCAGGACCACCTGCTGCCAGTTGTGAGAATACAGCATCAGTACATATTGGTTCTGAATAAGGTCATGTAGGAAGGGGGCGGGATCCTGTGCCACAGGGGCCACCAGGAATTCTGCCTCACGTACAGAGTCAGAACATACAGGTTTTGGTGGCATGTCTCAGGGTTTTCTTCTTATCCCTCTTCTCCTTGGATGATTTAGACGTCTCGAGGTCTTGTCTGTCCTGTTTTCAGGGTCAGAGGAGGACCGTGAAGACCTAAGAACAGAAACCTATGGCTTCTGCTGTCGCTGGCTGATATCCGGTTGCAGATCAGCAGAATCTTGGGAGGAAGGCATCCTGAGCGACCCTATTCTGGTGGGAGACGCCACAGGAAGGTGTTACTTTTCTGGTTGAGGATTGGGGATCGAGGATCCTGGTGTGTGGGGGAAACAATAGGACGAGGGTTCCCAACCAGCAGGAGAGTGAGTCCTGAAGTAGAAGGCACAAAGAGCAAGGACACTGTCACGAGATATAATGACGTCATTGTAGTCACAGAAAACGTCATTGTCATTTTGTTGTTGTTGTGGTCTTCAGTCCTGAGACTGATTTGATGCAGCTCTCCATGCTACTCTATCCTGTGCAAGCTTCTTCATCTCCCAGTACCTACTGCAACCTACATCCTTCTGAATCTGCTTTGTGTATTCATCTCTTGACCTCCCTCTTCGATTTTTACCCTCCACGCTGCCCTCCGATACTAAATTGGTGATCCCTCGATGTCTCAGAACATGTCCTACCAACCGATCCCTTCTTCTAGTCAAGTTGTGCCACAAGCTCCTCTTCTCCCCAATTCTATTCAATACCTCCTCATTAGTTATGTGATCTACCCATCTAATCTTCAGCATTCTTCTGTAGCACCACATTTCGAAAGTTCTATTCTCTTCTTGTCTAAACTATTTATCGTCCACGTTTCACTTCCATACATGAATACACTCCATACAAATACTTTCAGAAACGACTTCCTGACATTTAAATCTATACTCGATGTTAACAAATTTTTCTTCTTCAGAAACGCTTTCCTTGCCATTGCCAGTCTACATTTTATATCCTCTCTACTTCGACCATCATCAGTTATTTTGCTCCCCACATAGCAAAACTCCTTTACTTCTTTAAGTGTCTCATTTCCTAATCTAATGCCATCAGCATCACCCGACTTAATTCGACTACATTCCATTATCCTCGTTTTGCTTTTGTTGATGTTCATCTTATACCCTCCTTTCAAGACACTGCCCATTCCGTTCAGCTGCTCTTCCAAGTCCTTTGCTGTCTCTGACAGAATTACAATGGCATCGGTGAACCTCAAAGTTTTTATTTCTTCTCCATGGATTTTAATACCTACTTCGAACTTTTCTTTTGTTTCCTTCACTGCTTTCTCAATATACAGATTGAATAACATCGGGAAGAGGCTACAACCCTGTCTCACTCCCTTCCCAACCACTGCTTCCCTTTCATGTCCCTCGGCTCTTATAACAGCCATCTGGTTTCTGTACAAATTATAAATAGCCTTTCGCCCCCTGTATTTTACCCCTGACACCTTCAGAATTTTAAAGAGAGTATTCCAGTCAACATTGACGAAAGCTTTCTCTAAGTCTACAAATGCTAGATACGTAGGTCTGCCTTTTCGTAATCTTTCTTCTAAGATAAGCAGTAGGATCAGTATTGCCTCACGTGTTCCAACATTTCTACGGAATCCAAACTGAACTTCCCCGAGGTCGGCTTCTATCAGTTTTTCCATTCGTCTGTAAAGAATTAGCGTTAGTATTTTGCAGCTGTGACTTATTAGACTGATAGTTCGGTAATTTTCACATCTGTCAACACCTGCTTTCTTTGGGATTGGAATTATTATATTCTTCTTGAAGTCTGAGGGTATTTCGTCTGTCTCATACATCTTGCTCACCAGATGGTAGAGTTTTGTCAGGACTGGCTCTCCCAGGGCTGTCAGTAGTTCTAATGGAATGTTGTCTACTCCGGAGGCCTTGTTTCGACTCAGGCCTTTCAGTGCTCTGTCAAACACTTCACGCAGTATCATATCTCCCATTTCATCTTTATCTTCATCTACATCCTCTTCCATTTCCATAATATTGTCTTCAAGTGCATCGCCTTTGTATAGACCCTCAATACAGGGTGTTACAAAAAGGTACGGCCAAACTTTCAGGAAACATTCCTCACACACAAATAAAGAAAAGATGTTATGTGGACATGTGTCCGGAAATGTTTAATTTCCATGTTAGAGCTCATTTTAGTTTCGTCAGTATGTACTGTACGTCCTCGATACACCGCCAGTTGGCCCAATTGAAGGAAGGTAATGTTGACTTAGGTGCTTGTGTTGACATGCGACTCATTGCTCTACAGTACTAGCATCAAGCACATCAGTACGTAGCATCAACAGGTTAGTGTTCATCACGAACGTGGTTTTGCAGTCAGTGCAATGTTTACAAATGCGGAGTTGGCAGATGCCCATTTGATGTATGGATTAGGACGGGACAATAGCCGTGCCGTGGTACGTTTGTATCGAGACAGATTTCCAGAACGAAGGTGTCCCGACAGGAAGACGTTCGAAGCAATTGATCGGCGTCTTAGGGAGCACGGAACATTCCAGCCTATGACGCGCGACTGGGGAAGACCTAGAACGACGAGGACACGTGCAATGGACGAGGCAATTCTTCGTGCAGTTGACGATAACCCTAATGTCAGCGTCAGAGAAGTTGCTGCTGTACAAGGTAACGTTGACCACGTCACTATATGGAGAGTGCTACCCGAGAACCAGTTGTTTCCGTACCATGTACAGCGTGTGCAGGCACTATCAGCAGCTGATTGGCCTCCACGGGTACACTTCTGCCAATGGTTCATTCGACAATGTGTCAATCCTCATTTCAGTGCAAATGTTCTCTTTACGGATGAGGTTTCATTCCAACGTGATCAAATTGTAAATTTTCACAATCAACATGTGAGAGCTGACGAGCATCCGCACGCAATTTTGCAATCACGTCATCAACACAGCTTTTCTGTGAACGTTTGGGCAGGCATTGTTGGTGATGTCTTGATTGGGCCCCATGTTCTTCCACCTACGCTCAATGGAGCACGTTATCATGATTTCATACGGGATATGCTACCTGTGCTGCTAGAACATGAGCCTTTACAAGTACGACAAAACATGTGGTTCATGCACGATGGAGCTCCTGCGCATTTCAGTCGAAGTGTTCGTACGCTTCTCAACAACAGATTCGGTGACCGATGGATTGGTAGAGGCGGACCAATTCCATGGCCTCCACGCTCTCCTGACCTCAACCCTCTTGACTTTCATTTATGGGGGCATTTGAAAGCTCTTGTCTACGCAACCCCGGTATCAAATTGTAGAGACTCTTCATGCTCGTATTGTGGACGGCTGTGATACAATACGCCATTCTACAGGGCTGCATCAGCGCATCAGGGATTCCATGCGACGAAGGGTGGATGCATGTATCCTCGCTAACGGAGGACATTTCCTGTAACAAAGTGTTTGAAGTCACGCTGGTACGTTCTGTTGCTGTGTGTTTCCATTCCATGATTAATGTGATTTCAAGAGAAGTAATAAAATGAGCTCTAACATGGAAAGTAAGCGTTTCCGGACACATGTCCACATAACATATTTTCTTTCTTTGTGTGTGAGGAATGTTTCCTGAACGATGGCCGTACTTTTTTGTAATACCCTGTATACTCCTTCCACCTTTCTGCTTTCCCTTCTTTGCTTAGAACTGGGTTTCCATCAAAGCTCTTGATATTCATACAAGTGGTTCTCCTTCCTCCAAAGGTCTCTTTAATTTTCCTGTAGGCAGTATCTATCTTACCCCTAGTGAGATAAGCCTCTACATCCTTACATTTGTCCTCTAGCCATCCCTGCTTAGCCATTTTGCACTTCCTGTCGATCTCATTTTTGAGGCGTTTGTATTCCTTTTTGCCTGCTTCATTTACTGCATTTTTGTATTTTCTCCTTTCATCAATTAAATTCAATATTTCTTCTGTTACCCAAGGGTTTCTACTAGCCCTCGTCTTTTTGCCTATTTGATCCTCTGCTGCCTTCACTATTTCATCCCTCAAAGCTACCCATTCTTCTTCTACTGTATTTCTTTCCCCCATTCCTGTCAATTGTTCTCTTATGCTCTCCCCGAAACCCTGTACAACCTCTGGTTCTTTCAGTTTATCCAGGTCCCATCTCCTTAAATACCCACCTTTTTGCAGTTTCTTCAGTTTTAATCTAGAGTTCATAACCAATAGATTGTGGTCAGAGTCCACATCTGCCCCTGGAAATGTCTTACAATTTAAAAGCTGGTTCCTAAATCTCTGTCTTACCATTATATATTCTATCTGATATCGTCTAGTATCTCCAGGGTTCTTCCATGTATATTTACAGAATAAAAACAATCATATTTCTTCTAGGCTTCCTGATGCATGGGTCGGTCAAAAGCCTTGTATTCCTGGATTTTCTTTTCTCTTTGGAAGACAATGCAGTATAATGAATATGGGGAATAGTGCTCCCCACATGTAACACAAACAGGAGGGGCACAAGGTGTGTTCATGTGTAACTGATGTCCACATCTCTGCAGATGGGGTTGATAACACAATGCGAATACATTTGCCTAGATCTCATGCATCTGAAGTACCACATATGAGGAGGAAGCCATAGTTTCCATTGCACTGATACGCCATCACCTTGACTTTTTCAGACGATGAGTCGCCTTCAGAGACCAAGATTAAGTCCCCTGTATCAACTATACCATTCTTTGGGTTCGCTGAACACATTGTGCAAAATGCACATTCTGTCTCTCCAAACTGTGATGTAACTCATCATCAGCCTGTAAAAGGAGGTCGCGATAGAAGGTGATACTCTGTAACATAGTGAGACTGTTGTGGGGGATGATAGTTAGAGGGATGTCACCCAGCTTATCACATTCAAACAGCGCCCATGACTGAGCAAGGGATGCCATTTAAATCAGAAATAAACCACTTTCTATTTTCGAAATCGCTATTACTTCACCAAAACGATCCTCAAGGTGTTCAACAAAGGATAATGGCCTTTTGGATAGGAAAGAATCCTTGTTGGTCCTACAGGAAACTAAGTATCATGGGGAGTATGTCTCCCATTGTTTTTTAGTGCTACCCTCCTCCCAGTGCATAGACAGGGAAGGAAACATGGTTGGGTCATCTGTCTCCACACTGTGGTAATACTTTGCTTGAGAAGAGACTGCTGTGGTCGTGCAGCCACCAGTGGCAGATAGTTTGCCCCTCTTCATTTGCGAGTCATCCACCTTGGTGCCACCCACACTAAACATGGGCTCTCCCCACGGGCTCCACCCCGCCATGGCAATGGCTACCTATCCAGGTAAATGTTGCCCAGAGTCCCTGTTCCCCAGCTACAACGCGCACATACTCCTTGACATACATGTGGAGTTTACAGCGTAGGCAGCAATAGTGCGATCCCTCTGCGGTCAGGGAGCTGCCACCGTGCAGGTACCTGTTTAACCTCACCCTTAAACGGGATTGCTAACGAGTTGGGTTTTGGGCGTATGTACAAGTTTTGGCAGAAAGAAAGAGCGCAAAGATAGAAGGGCACAAACAGTGGAATGCCAACCCCGTTGGGAAACCTTCCCCGAACAATCCACACTTCTGTAAAATCTGGAAGAGGGATGGTAGGTCAAACCCAACAATGAAAAGTTGTATAAAGTGCCGGAAGAGAGAAAAACGAGAGTTCAAAATCGTAGACCAAATTAAAGCACTGTCCGCACCAGGAAGAGCATACAGTGGAAAGGTAAATTGGAGGAAAAGAATAGTAGAAGGATGGACTTGCGACACGGAAATGTAAGTAGCGCTGCAAGAACCAGGGGCCTGTGTTTGTCAGGCACATACTCAAAAATGAGTCAGCTATGACTGTTGGTAATTCGAGCGATGGTGAAAATCTGAAATGTTGGTTGCTTTACTCTTAGCACGTAATAAAAACAATAGTATAGCAAACTCGTCACTTGGCCAGTTTCACTCTATACAAGGAACTAAGCAGGCAGTGGCCTAAAAATTTTATTTCAGATGTATTGTTTGTAAACAATGTTGTTTCCTTGTTATGTAAATCGAGACAATAAGAGTATCTGTGACGAATACTTTATTACTTTCGAAGTCTTGAGAAATATTGACTGTGTTGCTCACATAATGGTTCAGAGATTAAGAGGTATCTTATACGTTGGAACTTCAATTAGTGATATGAAACACTGTAAGACACAACCTCCAAATGTTATACGGAAGTAAAATAGCACGTTTATAAATATTTGTACATGTTATTTAAGAAAGTTCCTGCAGTTAATCTGGGGTGCCTTGTAACCTTTACCTTACGCTTTATAGTCCTGGTGTAACTTCATTGTTCCTGAGTAGAGCGTCGTTATCCACAGATCTTACTACAGGTTAGATAGTGTTATTTGTTTTCTCTGTCCGTTGTATGACGCAGTGAGTGATTGCGTTTATTGCTAACTGTCAAGGTACTGCGTAAATGGGCTTTAACTGTGACGCATAGCCTCTGTAGTGTTATTCATTTTGTTTACATGTCCCACTAATTTGCTACAATGTTGTGACACAAGTCGCGTTAGTCGCTTTTCCTCTACGAATGTCATATTGTTCGCATCCAGATCGGTTGCATTCGTGGTGGAGAGGCTGAACTGACTAACAGAAACATAAAACCTTAGTTTAAGAGAAAAAAGTTTCTATTGCGCGTTTTGTGGAGTCATTTTACTAAAGTCTGGTTTTGATTCATACACTGACATGTATCTTAAGAGCAAACTTTGTAGCTCTTCACTTGTTTTCGACTGATTATTGCCTCTGTAAAAGCATTTAACGCCTCGTAGTTACTTTCTCTACAGCAAACTTTGTGTTTCCCTTCTTATCGTCTTCCAATATCTCAAAGCAATTGCCAGGAAGTTATATCAACGTAGGGAAGGGCACGAAAGTTGCTCCGACAAAGTCAGTAATTTAAATGCTTAAAAGTCTCCCAGTTCTAAAGGCTACGCCGGAATCTATATTCTGATTTGAAGAAATGTGGAGAAAATGTTTGTCGTACTGATTTTCTACGACGAATCGTAAGAGCAATCGAATTCAGAGGCGTAGGCTGGCAGGGGGGGGGGGGGGAACAGTAATCGATTGTGACAAACATAATTTAAATGCTATTTGTGCGACATTTTAAATAATGCCGAAGCAGAATGAATTGTTAATGAAATTCGCATTATCAAAGCTGCGAAAAAACTTTAGGGCACATTCTTCGTCTTTTAAGTTTCCTAGGACAAATTTTAGATGCACCCACTGCCGAATCTGCGTTTGGTTCTTCAAAATTCCTTTAATTATTTAGCGAATTACGGTGTGGAACAACACGACAGTATCTGCTTATTAAACGTAACAAATTACTTTCATGTAGCAGGCTTCTTCTCAACATCGATACGATCGTCATACGTGAATTTTTATTGAATTAGTTTCTTGAGAGAGGTAGGTATATTTATGACTTGAATTGCTATCGCAACCACCTTGATTGTAGTTGTCTGGATATGGTTGCTTGCAGCAAACTACGGACTGAAACTCTGTATCAGGTGTCTCGCAACGAAATATTGCTCACAATATTTATTTCAACACTTGATTGTTACACATATTTGTCTCAGTACACGATGATCCATAAATGTGGAACCACCGTTCTAAAACAAAACCAGATGGATAAAAAGAACTTTAAAGTCAAATAGTGTGAGATGGGAGAGGGGAAAATGCCTGTGAGGTTGTTTTAAAAACATGGCGATCATTTAGGAAGCCGCATTCTTTCGTGCGATTCGTAATCTTTAACGGAAATGGGGTGATGCGAAATATCGAAGATATAGTAATTTGCAGGAGAAGAAGAATGATGTCTTTTATTTGAGCATAGCTTCATTCATTACTGAGTTATGTCGCATTTTGTGCAGAACATGGAAAATGCTTTGGATAACACATTAAAGCTACAGGATGTCCTTCACGAATGGTCCAGCACATTGCAAAGTTATTGTTGTCTGCTTCAGCAATTCATTATGGACTTTAACATTAATATCTCTGCCGGCAGATGATATCGATAGCGGATCTGAGGCATTACGGTTAGCGTGTGTACGGCGTCGTTACGATGTCCGATCACAAGGTCATTTGCGCAGACCCAACAGCAGCACAGAGCTAAGCGAGCGACCGCGGGGCGGTGTTCTTTAGTATTCCGCATGAGCTCTGTTAAGTTTGAACATTGACTTTCTGGCTTATGTTCTTGCTGTTTATAAGTGCGCTGCTGACAACAGCCTTGGCTATGTTCCTGGATTACACGTTCGTGATAGGTGTGGACACTTCCGTGGCCTTGTGTTCTTTACCCTATCGTGCCCATGACGACGTATTCGCCTTCTATTCCAATGTTATGGATCCTAAGTCTATATAACTTTGGCAGCAACAGCTGTCAGTGCAGCAGCATCAGCAGCAGCTACTAGAGCAATAGTTTGGGGCTCAAGAGCAAAGGTACAAAGAGCTCGTATGGTTCAAATGGCTCTGAGCACTATGGGACTTAACTTCTGAGGTCATCAGTCCCCTAGAACTTAGAACTACTTAAACCTAACTGACCTAAGGACATCACACACATCCATGCCCGAGACAGGATTCGAACATGCGACCGTAACGGTCACGCGGTTCCAGACTATAGCGCCTAGAACCGCTCGGCCACTCCGGCCGGCAAAGAGATCGTATCTCAGCAGCAACAAACACATCAGTAGGTGACCGTGAAAAGGTCCCCACTGCAGTTCGCTGGATTCGACGAGTCGCCAGAAAGTTAGGAAGTCTACCTCTGGCGTTTTGAACTCCACCGTTTTGCTGGTAGGCAGAAAAGTGCTTTACTTTTGTCTTCTAATAGTTGTTTATATAATTCAGATACAGTGAACACAGCAACTGTTACACACGTAACCAATTCACAAAATCAGCAATAGCAACACACGTACAAAGCACTGGACACCCATTAGAAAACACAGAAGAAAATCTTAAATAATCCACTGCTTCCAAAAATGAAATACATTAATTTTAACGGAGGAGCTATAAATTTTGTACATCACAAGTAGCAAGGGGAAAAAATTCTCATTGACCAACTGGATAGCGAATCACTTACTTTTTTCAAAAGCTTGTCCTGTTAGAAGTACTTTGTCAAAGCTTTTCGATACAATATACCACATAACTCTACAAGAGCCTCCCATATAAAAGATACAGTATATCCATTCGACAGTGTACAAAGCAGATACTACACACACTGAACAAAGGACGTAGGATGTGTCGGTATGAAGATGGTTCAAATGGCTCTGAGCACTATGGGACTTAACTTCTGAGGTCATCAGTCCCCTAGAACTTAGAACTACTTAAACCTTACTAACCTAAGGACATCACACACATCCATGCCCGAGGCCGGATTTGAACCTGCGACCGTAGCGGTCGCGCGGTTCCATACTGAAGCGCCAGAACCGCTCGGCCACCCCGGCCGGCTCGGTATGAAGAACTAGAAATCTATGTGTAAGGAAAGAAATAGGATATTGCAATGCCTGTGTTGTTAAGAAGTACTATGCAATGTCCCTTCCGACATGCACGCATGCATGCCATATTGTATTTATCCGCCGATACCAAGCAGCGACTCTCAATTACAGGAATTACATAATGTGTACTAGTGCAGGTTGTGACGCATGAGCTACGAATTATTGAAGTTTGTGTCTGGTCTTAAGTCGTGCACGAATAGCTAAAGCGGTTAAGATGACCGCTAGCGTAAAGCGGGAAATCTGTTCAGGTCAGCACAAATTTTCGTTGTCGTCATTCCATTACACATCTGATGATGGTACGTGATCGAGTTGTGAATACATTTCATGCACTGAAAGAAACTTAGGGAAAATCTACTCAACGAAAATAGTAAAACAGGCTCAACCAACTGTTTCGAAAGCTCAGCGACTCTGCTCCGTCCTCAGGGTCGTGTGGTTTTTTTCGTAACGTTCGGGTGGGTCAGAAACGCCCTGCCTCCTTGGTGTTGCGACGTATAACATGCACGTCGAAAAACCCTTCAATCCTGTCCGGAAAGCGGTAACGAATAGTAACAGAAGCCGATGTCCGCATCGCGCTGCGAACTTCTGGCCAGGCAGTCAGCTGGCCGTCTGTGAACAAGTTGCCTGCCGCCCACGTGCTCAGCGGCAGCGTGAGGACAGCGCTGCGGCACATAGTCACAGCAGCGGAACTTGCAGTTTCCTTCCGCCACGGAAGCTCACATCGGCTTTCATGCTGTTTGGCCAGTCCGTGAAGTTCCAGCTGGACACTTATGCGGCTGTGTCTTTCAGCAATGAGGAGGCAGGTGGCCGGCTAGGTTCGCCTTCGTTGTGACGGGTCGGATGCCGTGTCCTGTTGTACTGCTGCAGTCCATTCCTGTCCTCGAAGAAGTATCGCTGGAAAAACACTGAGCGCGTACTAACCATCTCTGTCGCGTGCTCCCATACGACTACTCCCTGCTCCCTGCCGCCGTTGGATAAGCAGCTGCAGCAGCAAGTCGTATACTCCTAGCTCACTCATTTGTTACATAGTTTAATTCTTAATTTCTTTGCGTGTTTTTGGTACTTGCATTGTTTAATTCATAAATTTCGGGCGTATTATAGTATTTGAGAGTTGTAGCATCGCGTTTTAGTACCTGAATAGTGTAAATTCGCGTAGTCGTCTGTCATCTGTTTTTGTTTTGAACGGCCAGTGTCGGTTGGTCACAGCCAGTGTGCTCCCTGCCGCCGTTGGATAAGCAGCTGCAGCAGCAAGTCGTATACTCCTAGCTCACTCATTTGTTACATAGTTTAATTCTTAATTTCTTTGCGTGTTTTTGGTACTTGCATTGTTTAATTCATAAATTTCGGGCGTATTATAGTATTTGAGAGTTGTAGCATCACGTTTTAGTACTCGAATAGTGTTAAATCGCGTAGTCTCCTTCCGCCGCCGAGCAGTGTGTCAGCAGTGCACAAGTGGCAGCATTACTGCATTTACTAGGCAATCTTGTATTTTAATAACCGCTTCAATTTTGTGTCGTTTTGTTTGCGCTCTCTGTAGATTAGTTCAGACGTTCTTTGCACAAGTTTTTAGCATGGATAGGGACTGCAACTGCTGTGTTCGGATGCAGGCTGAGTTGGCATCCCTTCGCTCCCAGCTTCAGGCAGTGTTGGCTTCGGTCACACAGCTTGAGGCTGTTGCCAATGGGCATCACTGTGGGGGTCCGGATGGGGGTTTGTCGGGGACGGCCAGCTCGTCCCACGCATCCCCCGATCGGACTACGACTGTGGTTGCCCGGGATACTGCCCGCATTGAGGCTGATCCCTCACCTGTGGTAGAGTGGGAGGTCGTCTCAAGGTGTGGCAGGGGGCGAAAGACATTCCGGAGGGCTGAACAGAAGGCCTCTCCAGTTTGTCTGACGAACCGGTTTCAGGCTCTGTCTCAGGCTGATACTGATCTTCAGCCTGACATGGCTGCTTGTCCTGTTCCAGAGGTTGCCCCTCAGTCTGCAAGATCCGGGCAGTCGCAGAGGGTGGGCTTACTGGTAGTTGGGAGCTCCAACGTCAGGCGCGTAATGGGGCCCCTTAGGGATATGGCAGCAAGGGAGGGGAAGAAAACCAAAGTGCACTCCGTGTGCATACCGGGGGGAGTCATTCCAGATGTGGAAAGGGTCCTTCCGGATGCCATGAAGGGTACAGGGTGCACCCATCTGCAGGTGGTCGCTCATGTCGGCACCAATGATGTGTGTCGCTATGGATCGGAGGAAATCCTCTCTGGCTTCCGGCGGCTATCTGATTTGGTGAAGACTGCCAGTCTCGCTAGCGGGATGAAAGCAGAGCTCACCATCTGCAGCATCGTCGACAGGACTGACTGCGGACCTTTGGTACAGAGCCGAGTGGAGGGTCTGAATCAGAGGCTGAGACGGTTCTGCGACCATGTGGGCTGCAGATTCCTCGACTTGCGCCATAGGGTGGTGGGGTTTCGGGTTCCGCTGGATAGGTCAGGAGTCCACTACACGCAACAAGCGGCTACACGGGTAGCAGGGGTTGTGTGGCGTGGGCTGGGCGGTTTTTTAGGTTAGATGGCCTCGGGCAAGTGCAGAAAGGGCAACAGCCTCAACGGGTGCGGGGCAAAGTCAGGACATGCGGGGACCAAGCAGCAATCGGTATTGTAATTGTAAACTGTCGAAGCTGCGTTGGTAAAGTACCGGAACTTCAAGCGCTGATAGAAAGCACCGAAGCTGAAATCGTTATAGGTACAGAAAGCTGGCTGAAGCCAGAGATAAATTCTGCCGAAATTTTTACAAAGGCACAGACGGTGTTTAGAAAGGATAGATTGCATGCAACCGGTGGTGGAGTGTTCGTCGCTGTTAGTAGTAGTTTATCCTGTAGTGAAGTAGAAGTGGATAGCTCCTGTGAATTATTATGGGTGGAGGTTACACTCAACAACCGAACTAGGTTAATAATTGGCTCCTTTTACCGACCCCCCGACTCAGCAGCATTAGTGGCAGAACAACTGAGAGAAAATTTGGAATACATTTCACATAAATTTTCTCAGCATGTTATGGTCTTAGGTGGAGATTTCAATTTACCAGATATAGACTGGGACACTCAGATGTTTAGGACGGGTGGTAGGGACAGAGCATCGAGTGACATTATACTGAGTGCACTATCCGAAAATTACCTCGAGCAATTAAACAGAGAACCGACTCGTGGAGATAACATCTTGGACCTACTGATAACAAACAGACCCGAACTTTTCGACTCTGTAAGTGCAGAACAGGGAATCAGTGATCATAAGGCCGTTGCAGCATCCCTGAATATGGAAGTTAATAGGAATATAAAAAAAGGGAGGAAGGTTTATCTGTTTAGCAAGAGTAATAGAAGGCAGATTTCAGACTACCTAACAGATCAAAACGAAAATTTCTGTTCCGACACTGACAATGTTGAGTGTTTATGGAAAAAGTTCAAGGCAATTGTAAAATGCGTTTTAGACAGGTACGTGCCGAGCAAAACTGTGAGGGACGGGAAAAACCCACCGTGGTACAACAACAAAGTTAGGAAACTACTGCGAAAGCAAAGAGAGCTTCACTCCAAGTTTAAACGCAGCCAAAACCTCTCAGACAAACAGAAGCTAAACGATGTCAAAGTTAGCGTAAGGAGGGCTATGCGTGAAGCGTTCAGTGAATTCGAAAGTAAAATACTAGGTACCGAATTGACAGAAAATCCTAGGAAGTTCTGGTCTTATGTTAAATCAGTAAGTGGCTCGAAACATCATGTCCAGACACTCCGGGATGATGATGGCATTGAAACAGAGGATGACAAGCGTAAAGCTGAAATACTAAACACCTTTTTCCAAAGCTGTTTCACAGAGGAAGACCGCACTGCAGTTCCTTCTCTAAATCCTCGCACCAACGAAAAAATGGCTGACATTGAAATAAGTGTCCAAGGAATAGAAAAGCAACTGGAATCACTCAACAGAGGAAAGTCCACTGGACCTGACGGGATACCAATTCGATTCTACACAGAGTACGCGAAAGAACTTGCCCCCCTTCTAACAGCCGTGTACCGCAAGTCTCTAGAGGAACAGAAGGTTCCAGATGATTGGAAAAGAGCACAGGTAGTCCCAGTCTTCAAGAAGGGTCGTCGAGCAGATGCGCAAAACTATAGACCTATCTCTCTGACGTCGATCTGTTGTAGAATTTTAGAACATGTCTTTTGCTCGAGTATCATGTCGTTTTTGGAAACTCAGAATCTACTATGTAGGAATCAACATGGATTCCGGAAACAGCGATCGTGTGAAACCCAACTCGCTTTATTTGTTCATGAGACCCAGAAAATATTAGATACAGGCTCCCAGGTAGATGCCATTTTCCTTGACTTCCGGAAGGCGTTCGATACAGTTCCGCACTGTCGCCTGATAAACAAAGTAAGAGCCTACGGAATATCAGACCAGCTGTGTGGCTGGATTGAAGAGTTTTTAGCAAACAGAACACAGCATGTTGTTCTCAATGGAGAGACATCTACAGACGTTAAAGTAACCTCTGGCGTGCCACAGGGGAGTGTTATGGGACCATTGCTTTTCACAATATATATAAATGACCTAGTAGATAGTGTCGGAAGTTCCATGCGGCTTTTCGCGGATGATGCTGTAGTATACAGAGAAGTTGCAGCATTAGAAAATTGTAGCGAAATGCAGGAAGATCTGCAGCGGATAGGCACTTGGTGCAGGGAGTGGCAACTGACCCTTAACATAGACAAATGTAATGTATTGCGAATACATAGAAAGAAGGATCCTTTATTGTATGATTATATGATAGCGGAACAAACACTGGTAGCAGTTACTTCTGTAAAATATCTGGGAGTATGCGTGCGGAACGATTTGAAGTGGAATGATCATATAAAATTAATTGTTGGTAAGGCGGGTACCAGGTTGAGATTCATTGGGAGAGTCCTTAGAAAATGTAGTCCATCAACAAAGGAGGTGGCTTACAAAACACTCGTTCGACCTATACTTGAGTATTGCTCATCAGTGTGGGATCCGTACCAGATCGGGTTGACGGAGGAGATAGAGAAGATCCAAAGAAGAGCGGCGCGTTTCGTCACAGGGTTATTTGGTAACCGTGATAGCGTTACGGAGATGTTTAACAAACTCAAGTGGCAGACTCTGCAAGAGAGGCGCTCTGCATCGCGGTGTAGCTTGCTCGCCAGGTTTCGAGAGGGTGCGTTTCTGGATGAGGTATCGAATACATTGCTTCCCCCTACTTATACCTCCCGAGGAGATCACGAATGTAAAATTAGAGAGATTAGAGCGCGCACAGAGGCTTTCAGACAGTCGTTCTTCCCGCGAACCATACGCGACTGGAACAGGAAAGGGAGATAATGACAGTGGCACGTAAAGTGCCCTCCGCCACACACCGTTGGGTGGCTTGCGGAGTATAAATGTAGATGTAGATGTAGATCAACATTTTCGGCTTAGACACTTTTACAAGTTTTTGGTTCACAACAGAGGACCTAGTTAATTTAGCGTCAGGTACAGTGCCTTTCTTCGATTTTGACGCGCTGTGCATGTTTATAAGCAATTTTTAAACAGACGCCGCTGTGGGCACTTAACTTTACGGCTCAGATTTATTTGAAGCCTTCTGCGGTGCCTAAATTTTGCCGAACTCGCCTATTTCCTTTTACGGTTCGTGAGGCTATTCAAGCAGCAATCGCACGGCTTCAGGAACAAGGCTGTATCTCCCCAGTTACTTTCAGTTCAATGAACAACGCCTATGTCATGAAAAACCGAACAGGTCGTTACGTATTTGTCGTAATTTTAAGCCCAGAGTTGACTCTCAGCCTGACATTGATGTAAACGCACTGCCTCACCTGGAGGAGTTGTTGTCTACGGTAGCTGAGGGCCACTGTTTTTCGAAAACTAATTTCAAGGATGCATACCTCCAACTGTCGCAACATGAGGCTTCATGGCAGCTGCTAGTTTTAGTTAAACACGACATTCGGCTTATAAAGGTATAAATGCTTGCCGTTTGGGGTTGTTAATGCACCTGTCATTTTCAAAAAGTATTTGGAGCACTTGATTCAAGGTATTCCGCACTATGTCAACTATTTGGAGGATGTTATCGTTCCCGGGGGCGATGTACGTGCAACGTCACAAGAATCTAGAATCACATTTTAATTGACTCCAAGAAAACAGTCTGGGAACGTGCACTTTCTTTGTCAACTATCTGGGACATATTCTTTGAGAGAAATGTGCCACGTCAGAGCACGACGAAGTTAACGCGAGAATAAAGCTGCCGGCGCCAACCAACCTTAAACAGTAGCAGTGGTTTCTAGGGAAAATAACGTATTACGCCAACTGTGTCCCTCAAGAGGCGCAGATTGCAGATCCCCTGTCAGCTGCGCAAGAAGGGCTTAAAATTCGTATGGCTGACAGCCTGTCGGCAGGCGTTACAGCACCATCGTAATAATGGTGTCAAGGAGGCCTCGTGTCTGATCTACCATTGAAATTGGCGATGTATATGTCCCAGTACGGTATGCGGCAATTTTATCACGTAAATTGTCAAATGGTTCTGAGCGACCAGATGCCTTTGCCTCCAAATCGTTTAATGCTGAGCTGCTCAATTATTTCTAGATTTAGAATAAGGCTTGATCGATTATTTACGGAGTCAGGAAGTTTCATGTATATTTGAATGGGAGAAAATTACACATGTTGCCTAAACACAAACCCTTGATTTCCTTGTTCGGGCAATATGTCAATGCAGACATCATCAGGAAACTGTTATTTTTCTCTGTCTCAACAGCTGAGAATACCCTTGGATGAATTCCTGCTGACCACGTGCGAGGTCGCCTCGGTGTCGTCCCACGACCCAGTTTTTCAAAATGATTTCGCGCTGCACTACCGGCTCAATGTCACACATGGCGTCTTCAAGTTGACCACGGAGGACTCTGACGACTGGGTCATCATTCCGTCCCATACCTTCCAGTTACTTCATGCATCAGACTGGGAGGTACCGTGCATGAAGGAGTTGGCCATGTGACAGATTTACTGGCCCATCATCGATGCTGACATTGAACGCACACGCCATTCCTACCCTGCCTGTTACCTCAATCAAGTGTCCCCAACTCAATGTTTATCGCCATAGCTCTGCTCTGACTGCCGTTGGTAGAGGACTCTCACAGATTTTTAGGGCCATTTCTCGCCGTTTGGTTGCTGCTGGTACGCACTGTCTCGAATTTTCTGTTTGTCACACACATGTTGTCGACCACCACCCCTGCAACCATTTGTGTCCTTGAGAAAATTTTTGCCACTGACTGGGCACATTGCACCCTGGTATCAGACAAAAGGCCTCAAATTATGTCGGATTAGTTCAAGGTCTTGCGTCATGACAGCGGCATCGACCATCTGAATACTGCCTCTTTTCATCCTACCTCCAACGTGGAGGGTAAGTGGATGGTCTTCACCGTCAAGACACAGATGCAGAAGATGCCTTGCAGAGCTCCCTCCTGAAGTATCAGTCCATCCCCATCAATATGTCAGTCTGGCCGAAATCCTGCATGTGTGCAGGCATCATATCCTGTTAGACTTCATGTGTTCCATGCAATTTGTGCATCCAGCTTACGGGTCCACCTACACACAGGGTTTGTGTGTCTAGACATGCACGTTCAGCTGGCATGTGGGATGGACCAAACAATTTGCCTACAAACGGGTCTTTCACCCTCATCCTGCACCTCTTGCGCCACGGAATGACCTGTGCCAGGTTAAGTCCCATAGTGCTCAGAGCCATTTTTTTAGGGATTTGTGATCGGTGATCAGTTGAAACTTAGTACCATGAAATACACGTGAAACTTCCTGACGCCACATATGATAGCCAATGCTTCTTTCTCAATTTATGAACAATTCCTATGCTTCACTTTCAGTGTTACAGATGAAAAAAAAAAAAAAAAAAAAAAAGATTGAAATGGCTCTGAGCAGTATGGGACTTAACATCTAAGGTTATCAGTCCCCTAGAACTTAGAACTACGTAAACCTAACTAACCTAAGGACATCACACACATCCATTACCGAGGCAGGATTCGAACCTGCGACCGTAGCGGTCGCGCGGTTCCATACTGAAGCGCCTAGAACCGCTCGCCCACCCCGGCCGGCTACAGATGCAAATGCAGTCGGCTGTTCCGTATCATCAGCTTATGTTTAGGACAACATGGCACCAATGACACAGTCTGCTGCATCCGAGGCAAGCGTTAAACGTTTGCAGGGATGGAATGTTGCTAGAAAATGGGCCGACCTAAGGCTCTTTTTAAGTTACAAGAAAGCTTTGAGACACTCGACTGGCAACGCAAATTGAACTTTATTTTTACACAGTTGATTATATGGTTGGAAAATCTGGGTCACATTGGGAATAAACTTTTCATAATAATTTACTTTGCAAAGCACTACTGTAATTCTTTGAGGTTCTTAGGAGCTAGTAAGTTAGTGATTGCATTCTAATGACACGTCGCGGATGTGATCCCATCTTTACTTGATATATAAGTATGTCCCAAGTAATTGACGCTTGCCAACGTCCTTCCCGCAGTAGTAACACCGGTTCCCGTCAGATCACCGAAGTTAAGCGCTGTCGGGCTGCGCTAGCACTTGGATGGTTGACTATCCGGTCTGCCGAGCGCTGTTGGTAAGCGGCTGCACTCAAACCTTGTGAGGCAAACTGAGGAGCTACTTGATTGAGAAGTAGCGCTTCCGGTCTCGTAAACTGACATACGGCCGGGAGAGCGATGCTCTGACGACATGCCCCTCCATGTCGGCATCCAGTGACACCTTTGGGCTGAGGATGACACGGTGGCCGGTCGGTACCGTTGGGCCTTCCAAGGCCTGTTCGGACGGAGTTAAGTAACTGACTCTTGGCTCAAAGAAACGACGTCTGTCAAGGCAACAACGCAGACCATGGAGATGGAGTCGATCAGACAACATCTGTAGGTTGCGCAGGTGTTGCTCCTACGTGGAACCAGTAATTAACAAATCTTTTAAGTAATTAACACAACATGGTATACCTTGGTTGAGTTGCTTGACGTGTCTCCGAAATATCATGGGAGTGCTTGCGACGTCAAATGACAATCTGTTGTAACGATACAGGCCGAATGGCGTATTAATCACTAAAAATTGTTGTGCCTGATGATCCACAAGCAGTTGAAAGTAGGAGTTATTGAACTCTGCGTTCGAAAAATAGTGGCTTCCAGCCAGTTTTTCCAACAGTTCATTCGGCCTAGGAAGTGGATGCAAGTAGACGCTTACTTGAGCGTTAACGGTAGACTTAAAGTCAACACAAATTAGAAGTTATCCATTAGGTTTCTTAAATACGACCATTGTCATAACTAAAAACAGGATTATATGCATGATAAAAACCTTAAAATATGCATGAAAATATGTGTGAAAACGCTTAAAATGCATGAAAAGTGTCGAAATATGCAAGGAGAAATAATAAAAAAAACATAGAAGTTACTACGTGCATTATATCTCATAGTTGAACTTATGCATATCAATTACGAGGAAGGGTGCCGGCCACGCGAAAAATGGTATATTTAGAACGCTGATATCATTTTCTGAATGCTTTCTGGTAGAGGTTAGGAAGAGGGCCTTTCTGGGATTATTTTCTGAAAATTTGCAAAATGGGGCGCATATCGTGTTTCAAGAGTTATTCCTTCTTTGCCATTGTTGTCGGTAAAAAGCCGATGCGATGCGAGGGAGTCGCAGCGATTCAGGACCAACTTCGACATACACTCCTGGAAATGGAAAAAATAACACATTGACACCGGTGTGTCAGACCCACCATACTTGCTCCGGACACTGCGAGAGGGCTGTACAGGCAATGATCACACGCACGGCACAGCGGACACACCAGGAACCGCGGTGTTGGCCGTCGAATGGCGCTAGCTGCGCAGCATTTGTGCACCGCCGCCGTCAGTGTCAGCCAGTTTGCCGTGGCATACGGAGCTCCATCGCAGTCTTTAACACTGGTAGCATGCCGCGACAGCGTGGACGTGAACCGTATGTGCAGTTGACGGACTTTGAGCGAGGGCGTATAGTGGGCATGCGGGAGGCCGGGTGGACGTACCGCCGAATTGCTCAACACGTGTGGCGTGAGGTCTCCACAGTATATCGATGTTGTCGCCAGTGGTCGGCGGAAGGTGCACGTGCCCGTCGACCTGGGACCGGACCGCAGCGATGCACGGATGCACGCCAAGACCGTAGGATCCTACGCAGTGCCGTAGGGGACCGCACCGCCACTTCCCAGCAAATTAGGGACACTGTTGCTCCTGGGGTATCGGCGAGGACCATTCGCAACCGTCTCCATGAAGCTGGGCTACGGTCCCGCACACCGTTAGGCCGTCTTCCGCTCACGCCCCAACATCGTGCAGCCCGCCTCCAGTGGTGTCGCGACAGGCGTGAATGGAGGGACGAATGGAGACGTGTCGTCTTCAGCGATGAGAGTCGCTTCTGCCTTGGTGCCAATGATGGTCGTATGCGTGTTTGGCGCCGTGCAGGTGAGCGCCACAATCAGGACTGCATACGACCGAGGCACACAGGGCCAACACCCGGCATCATGGTGTGGGGAGCGATCTCCTACACTGGCCGTACACCACTGGTGATCGTCGAGGGGACACTGAATAGTGCACGGTACATCCAAACCGTCATCGAACCCATCGTTCTACCATTCCTAGACCGGCAAGGGAACTTGCTGTTCCAACAGGACAATGCACGTCCGCATGTATCCCGTGCCACCCAACGTGCTCTAGAAGGTGTAAGTCAACTACCCTGGCCAGCAAGATCTCCGGATCTGTCCCCCATTGAGCATGTTTGGGACTGGATGAAGCGTCGTCTCACGCGGTCTGCACGTCCAGCACGAACGCTGGTCCAACTGAGGCGCCAGGTGGAAATGGCATGGCAAGCCGTTCCACAGGACTACATCCAGCATCTCTACGATCGTCTCCATGGGAGAATAGCAGCCTGCATTGCTGCGAAAGGTGGATATACACTGTACTAGTGCCGACATTGTGCATGCTCTGTTGCCTGTGTCTATGTGCCTGTGGTTCTGTCAGTGTGATCATGTGATGTATCTGGCCCCAGGAATGTGTCAATAAAGTTTCCCCTTCCTGGGACAATGAATTCACGGTGTTTTTATTTCAATTTCCAGGAGTGTATTTGTCAGGAGTGTAGCTTTGTACGGAAGTGAAGCTTTTGAAACATGATGCTACAGAAGAATGCTGGATACTAGTTATAACTAATGAAAAGATACAGAATCGAATTGGGAAGAACAGAAACTTATGGCACAACTTGACTAAAAGAAGGGTATCATTCAGAAGCATCAAACAACTGTCAATTTGGAAATTGGAAATTTGTTGCAAGTTCCTATGGGACCAAACTGCTGAGGTCATCGGTCCCTAGGCTTACACACTACATAATCTACTTAAACTGACTTACGCTAAAGAAAACACACACACTCATGTCCGAGGGAGGGCTCGAACCTCCGACGGGGAGAGCCCCGCGAACCATGGAAAGGGGCCCTACACCGCTCGGCTACTCCACGCGGGGAAGATACGTGAAACCAGTCTCTGAACTGAAGACTAAAACCACAAAAAATTGTTCAGATCAACTTACGGTCACCTAGATTTATAATTTCATTAGTTATCGTAATTTGTTTAATTAGTGCAGTGAAGAAGATATGGCTGATTATTTCCGAATCGGAGCTTCAGTTACGTCTCTGATGAACTTGTCGTCGACAGTTGTTTAACTCAAATCTTATTTTCTTGCTTTCGAAGCTCGGTTAATTAGTTGTGGTTGAGGGAAATGGAGTGGGTAAACTGTGACAATATCTAATGATTTCAGGTCGTAGCTCTGTTACATCTTGCCGTAATATTAATAGATGAAATGTGTTATCCGAGTAACGTTGGCGTTGTAACAGGGTGCTTATGTCATAATGCCGAATAGATGGAATTTTTACTGCTGACTCATGGTATTCTTTTTATTAATGAATGCAGTCCTACGTACGAAACTAATTACATGAGACAGGTATGACCTATAGTGGAAGTAGCAGTGGCTTCTTGGGCATTGCAGGGACGTGCTGCAGAACCTGGGTAAACATGCGTAATATTAGTGTTACATTGTGGTTTTTAGCTACGTTTCATTAGGCTACACGCGAAATGCAGTGCAACGGTGGTACCGATTAAGTTGGTGGTGTGCAGCGTCCAAAGTCACTGGCGTCCGATAAGAACTTCAGTAAGCATCCGCTTTCCGTATCGGTATCTGGCAACTGAACAGACATACGTTAAGCCATAACTCTGAGGCGTGTCGTCTCACAAAAGCGGTGTGGTTGTGCGCGGGTAGGATGGCACATGTGAGATAACCTTTCTGACCGGCTGGCGGTGCGGGATCGCAGTTGAGTGATCACAGTGGCTGCCCCCGAGATACGGGCAGTGGGGAGCGCTTTGTGCCCAACAAAAGGACAGCTGTTTCTTTTGAATTCCTGCCACAGCGTCGTCTCATCTCTTCGAGGCCACCCGCAAAGCTGCGTCTCGCACAAAAACGAAAAGGGTAAAAGCGATAGCTGAGCCTTGCGGCTATAAAAAGCAGAGCATAATAATAATCGTCTGATATATTAGATATGTGTTCGGAAGCATAAGAAGCTCGTTCTTTGAAACCAAGAAAAAATGTAAATAAAAATATCAGTTTCGTATCGACTGTAATGTTACTATAAATTCCAGTCCGTTTCCCTCGGAATAAATCAACGATACATTTTCAAATGTTCTTTTTCATTCTTTATCCTAACTCATTACCACACAACCCTAGAAATTAATTTTAGCTACTGAACTGTTAACACGTCTCCTTTCTGTAATCTTACCTATACGGGGCAGTAAAATTAAAACGAGACAGTTGGAAAAAAGTAATTAAACTGTTCATTATTTCAAAATTAATGGTCATACCTATTAATACACGTATCCTACTGCGAGACAAAACGGTCAGTGCCTTCATGGAAAAATGTTTGTCGTAGCCTATGTAATCATGACTGTAGCCAGGCGTGCACCTCTTCGGCCGAAGCATATCGGCCGCCAAGAATGCCTTCTTCAGGGGTCCAAACATGTGGAAATCGCATAGAGACAGAGAAGGACTGTATGGATGACGTGTAACGGCTTCCCAGCGAAAGTCGAAGCAACAGGCAAATCAGCTACGGGAAAGACATGGTGACGTTTTCATTTGACTGCAAGAGTCCGCTGTTCCAGACTTTCTAGAACATGGCTTCAGAGTTAACGCACAAAAGCACGTGGACACTGCGAAAATTAAAGACCGTCATCAAGTCCAAACGCCCATAAATGTTGACGGATGGCACCATTCTGTTGCAGGATAATACCTGTTCACATGTTGCCATGGTTGTTTGGATTACGCTGCAGCAGTTCCGCTGGGAAGCCCTTACGTATTCTCCATATAATCCCGGCCTCTCTACATGCGATTTCAGAATTCTGGGGGCCCTGACGAAAGACATTCGTGGCCGTCATTGATAGTTACATCTGTGGCGAGTCACCTGATTGGACTGTTGATGTGGTCGGACGAGTCTCGTTTCAAATGGACACAACTCAAAATCCATGGACCCTGTGTTTTAGCAGGGGACTGTTCAAGCTGGTGGAGGTTCTGTAATGGTGTGGGGCATGCGCAGTAGGAATAATATGGGACACCTAATACGTCTAGATACGACTCTGACAGGTGTATCCTTTTTGACCACCTGCATCCATTCATGTCCATTGTGCATTCCGACGGACTTGGGCAATTCCAGCAGGACAATGCGACACTCCACATGTCCAAAATTCCTATGGAGAGGCTCCAGAAACACCTTTCTGAGTTTGAAAATTTCCGCTGGCCACCAAACTCCACCGACATGAACATTATTGAACATTCTGGGATGCTTTGCAACCTGCTGCTCAGAAGTGATCTCCACCCCCTCGTACTCTTACGGATTTAAGGACAGTTCTGCAGGATTCATGGTGTCCATTCCCACCAGCATTACTTCAGACATTAGTCGAATCCATGCCACGTCGTGTTGTGGCACTTTTGCGTGTTCGCGACGGTCCTACACGATATTAGGGATGTGTACCAGTTTCTTTGACTCTTCAGTAGAATACAATTGCCGTGTAGTTTCTACAGGTAAACAGCACGAACGACGTTTATCAGCTAAGGACGAAAAATGCTTTACACTTTCAGAAAAAGTGAATACGTTAGTTTGTGATCGTTAGATTCTAAAAAAAAATTATGGAGACTTATCTTACTGTGAGACTGAGTTACTCCCTTTCAAGAGCTCCCTTCCTGACAGTAATGTGAGAGGGTTCGTATGCACCAAAGACAGTGCCACTAATCGTTTTTCGCCATAACTAATTTTTTATTATTGTTTTATTTACTTATTTATTTCTTTGGAGCGTCCTTACTACCCCTTCTCGCCTCTGCTTACGTTCTCCAATTATAACTTTACCGGCGAGGTTATTCACTGCTACTCTTTTTCTCGATAAGTTCTTTTAGTGTCTATTATTGTAACATATTTTCAAAGTACGTGTTTTTTCACGTATTTTAATAAACAAATGGTATCGTTCTTCTTGTGACTATTTGAAAGTCTCATATTCCGATTAAAAGTAAAATATGTCTCCTTTTTGGAGCAATTGTTTTATCGTAAAGAAACGAAAATTGTTTTTTCTTCATGAAAAATAACTTAAGAAGTTCTTGTCTTCCATAAGCACAAGTGATTTCATTCATATTAGCTAAAAATTTAAAAGAAAGGTTAATATCGTTTTCTCGACTGATAAGATTGATAATTACATGACGTAACATGATATTACTAGTGGTAGATTACGAATATTAAAAAATTAAGAAATAAACGGTAAAACAGTAGCTGCTTCCTTGTAACTGGGCTTCTTTACTTCGTCACAGCACGATCCATATGATATTTGAAATTTTTACCTTCTCTTATTTTTGGAAAATTTGTATACTTTGCTTTTGTATTTTTTAGTCTTAGCCAATAATGTTGTGTAGTGAGACAGAGCCAGTAGTATTCTGTTAAAATAAAATAAGTTGCATGTCCTTTAATGCAGTTAGTTACATTCCATTTTGCTGTTGGGAATAGTATCTCGTCTGGAGCTAGGAAAGCTGCTGGCTTTACAGTGTTGGGGGACGTTCTGTTGATGGAGCCGTTTTTTTGCGTTGCGCAGTGACGTATTTCGTCCACACATTTTCTCGTCAGTATCTGTTAAATTGCATATGGTATACATCGGTGAACCTCAAAATGTTTGCTGTGTGGTTCGGAGTAGGTAACTATTTCCCTGTTAATCGCGAAATAACAGGTAGATTTCACTTTAAATGGTCACAATTCTTGATATTTTTCCAGATTGATGGCGAATCAAAATTTGTGTTTTTGTGTTGAGTTAGTTGCTGTCCTTGATTTCCATTAGGTTCATATACAATGTGATGACAAAAGTCATGGGATACCTCGCAATATCATGTCGGACATTCTTTGCCTGGCGTAGTGCAGGAACTCGACGTGGCATTGTCTCAATAAGTTGGAAGGCTCCTGCGGAAATACTGAGCAATGCTGCCTCCATAGCCGTCCATAACTGTGAAAGCATTTCCCGTACATGATTTTTTGCACAAACAGACCTCTCGATTTTATGTCCCTTAAAGGTTCGATCTGGGTGGCTAAATCATCGCTTAAACTGTCCAAAATGTTCTTCAAACCAGTCGCGAACAGTTGTGCCTGATGACAAGGCATATTGTCAGCCATAAAAATTTCATCGTTGTTTGGTAACATGAAGTCCATGAATGGCAACAAAAGGTCTTCAAGTAGCCAAACATAAGCTTTTCCACTCAACGATCGGTTCAGTGGGACCAGAGGACTGAGTCCATTCCATATAAATACGGCCCACACCATTATGGAATCATCGTCAGCTTGCACAGTGGCTTGTTAACTACTTTGGTTACATAGCTTCTTGGGTTTGCGCGCGACCTGAAACGTCTCTCACTAATTGAAATCTGACTCATCTGACCAGGCCACGGTTTACTAGTCGTGTAGAGTCTAACCGATTTGGGGGCGTCCATTAATTACGTGAGGCACTGTTTTGCAGTAATAACTTTTAATGGTGGGAAATATGAAAAATGCAAGATTCTGGAGAAAGTAGGGGTGAGATTTGGACAGAACACAGCTACAGGACTGCTGGAACTGGATGAGCTTCGCGTACATGAAGCGGAGTTAGCTGCTCAGCAAACGACAAAAGAAGCAAGAAAGAAAAGGTGGAGGCAAGCACTGGGCTGTTGTGACACTGAAGAAGACACAGAATTTGGGCCAGGGCAATTCTAGTGCATAAAACACGCAGAAATGTAAGTTGTATAAGAATTTGTAATAAAAAAGTTTCAAGCCTCAATATCTCTGAACTACATTTTTCTCAAAAAATGACCCTTTTTATAAAAAAAAGTACTGATGATAGAGACAGGAAATTTTCACAGCATGCCAAGTGTGATATTCAACACATATGGAACTAGAATAATTAAAATATGCTGAGTTGTTTTGTTTTTGTGTTAATTTATTTACAAAATTATGTCAAAAAATTGAGTGTTTGAAAAAAATGAGATATCATGCCCCACAATACAATTTTAGTAATAATTCTAATTCAGTGTATCTAGAAAGGTGCATTCAATCATTATGGAAAATTGTAAGTTGGTGTCTTAAAATGTTACCGAGATAATGAGTCACAAAATTTGATAATTTAACATTTGCGGCGTAGGACATATAATGTCCCCTAACTGGTCCAATCCAGCCACGGAAATCTAGATTTTATTACCATTATTTATGGCACTTCTGTATTGCCATTTCGTTGAGGTTTCACCCCTCTTTACTTTTTTTTCGGAGTTCCACAGCCTTTCCTTTTGTCTATTTCTTCATCACTGTCGCTTCCAGAGTCACACATTGTGGTAAGAAAACAGTTCAATCCAAATTTTAAACCGTAATACCCGTTCAGAAACACACGATTAGTAAGCGGACTAATGAAAAACGCGAAGCAATACCGAGTGACATGTATTATTAAATAATATTGCCTTAGGTCTGCTTGATTGTGGCTACAATACCGTGGAGGGGTAGAAACAATAACTACATTGTTGGAAATGAGCGAGGTGTGTTTATATGTATAAATTTCAATGTGCGGTCCACCATGCACCAGCACACGAAGAGCGAACCTCACGGATTGTCACACGTCGAGGAACAAAGCTTCTGTGTGCGCACAATGGGCTGGAGCGGCTACATTCGACTTAGGTTTAAGCAGTAGACAATTCTACTTAAAATCACATGGCCATGTTGGTTCCAGTAGTCACTGTTGAGACCGCACATGAGACACCATCAACTGAATTAGAATGAATATTCTTTTGCGAATTTTAGTAGTTCCTGTTGTTTAAGTATTTTATTGTTCAATTTTCTCACTGTGATTCTAGACTACGTTATGTCTTAAATAAGAACAAATGAGCAAGTTATGTTTTTTAAGTGAATCCAATGCTGTCAAACACGGATTTAAGTACTCACACCAAAAATACGCATTTTTAAAAATCTCACATGAGATTGGGGGGAGGGGGGTGAATGGGTCGAAATAAATCTCACATCATACCAAGTGGAGAGGCGGCTTCGAAAAAAAAAAAACCAAATCGCTTCACGTAATTAATGGATGCCCCCAATTATCACAAGCCCAGAAGACGCACTGCAGGCAATGTTGTGCTGTTAGCAAAGGCACTCGCGTCGGTCGTCTGCTGCCATAGCCCATTAACGCCAAATTTGGCCATGCTGTCCTAAGACAGATTTTCGTCGTACATCCAACAGTGATTTTGGCTGTTATTTTACTTAGCGTTACTTGTCTATTAGCACTGGCAACCATCCATAAACGCCACTGCTCTCGGTTGTTAAGTGAAGGCCGTCAGCCACTGTGTTGCCTGTGATGAGAGGTAATGCCTTAAATCTGGTACTATCGGCAAACTCTTGACAAAAAAAGTGACAATGCACTGTTATTTTATACTTGTGTACGTGATACTACCGCCGTGTGTATGTGTGCATATTGCTATGTCACATGGCTTTTGTTGCCCCAGTGTATATCTCTTTCCTTTCCTCCTTGGCTTGTCTGAAGTTTATAGCTAAATGTAGCTATATCCTATTAAGAAGTGTATGAGATGGAAGAGGGCACTGTTTATATATTGAACTTCAGATGGGCAATGCAGACTCCTTGAAAATATATCATTGAGCAAATGGACTTTTAAGATAGTTGGTATATTTTCCCACTATTTATACATATTATACACATGTATCAAGCTTTACTTATTGACGACATCAGTCAGACGTTCTCATTCTTTGTTATTAGTTGTTAGTGTAGTGTTTTACTTGAAAAATGTGTCACAAAGTCTCCTATTGCTGATAAGTTTCTTTTCCCTATGCTCTGTGATAGTGGCAAGGTGTGGCCACAGAGTTAATTTTTGATGTATGTATACATTACCATGGATTCCTTTTAGACTTCATCTATTTTTCTGTCACTGTAGATGTAAAATGGTACCATTTGGATATGGTTGTGGAAAATCAGTTACAATATGAATTTTTAACTGAAATTTTTGAATACATCAACTGAATACTAGACTTCTGGAAATGGAAAAAAGAACACATTGACACCGGTGTGTCAGACCCACCATACTTGCTCCGGACACTGCGAGAGGGCTGTACAAGCAATGATCACACGCACGGCACAGCGGACACACCAGGAACCGCAGTGTTGGCCGTCGAATGGCGCTAGCTGCGCAGCATTTGTGCACCGCCGCCGTCAGTGTCAGCCAGTTTGCCGTGGCATACGGAGCTCCATCGCAGTCTTTAACACTGGTAGCATGCCGCGACAGCGTGGACGTGAACCGTATGTGCAGTTGACGGACTTTGAGCGAGGGCGTATAGTGGGCATGCGGGAGGCCGGGTGGACGTACCGCCGAATTGCTCAACACGTGGGGCGTGAGGTCTCTACAGTACATCGATGTTGTCGCCAGTGGTCGGCGGAAGGTGCACGTGCCCGTCGACCTGGGACCGGACCGCAGCGACGCACGGATGCACGCCAAGACCGTAGGATCCTACGCAGTGCCGTAGGGGACCGCACCGCCACTTCCCAGCAAATTAGGGACACTGTTGCTCCTGGGGTATCGGCGAGGACCATTCGCAACCGTCTCCATGAAGCTGGGCTACGGTCCCGCACACCGTTAGGCCGTCTTCCGCTCACGCCCCAACATCGTGCAGCCCGCCTCCAGTGGTGTCGCGACAGGCGTGAATGGAGGGACGAATGGAGACGTGTCGTCTTCAGCGATGAGAGTCGCTTCTGCCTTGGTGCCAATGATGGTCGTATGCGTGTTTGGCGCCGTGCAGGTGAGCGCCACAATCAGGACTGCATACGACCGAGGCACACAGGGCCAACACCCGGCATCATGGTGTGGGGAGCGATCTCCTACACTGGCCGTACACCACTGGTGATCGTCGAGGGGACACTGAATAGTGCACGGTACATCCAAACCGTCATCGAACCCATCGTTCTACCATTCCTAGACCGGCAAGGGAACTTGCTGTTCCAACAGGACAATGCACGTCCGCATGTATCCCGTGCCACCCAACGTGCTCTAGAAGGTGTAAGTCAACTACCCTGGCCAGCAAGATCTCCGGATCTGTCCCCCATTGAGCATGTTTGGGACTGGATGAAGCGTCGTCTCACGCGGTCTGCACGTCCAGCACGAACGCTGGTCCAACTGAGGCGCCAGGTGGAAATGGCATGGCAAGCCGTTCCACAGGACTACATCCAGCATCTCTACGATCGTCTCCATGGGAGAATAGCAGCCTGCATTGCTGCGAAAGGTGGATATACACTGTACTAGTGCCGACATTGTGCATGCTCTGTTGCCTGTGTCTATGTGCCTGTGGTTCTGTCAGTGTGATCATGTGATGTATCTGACCCCAGGAATGTGTCAATAAAGTTTCCCCTTCCTGGGACAATGAATTCACGGTGTTCTTATTTCAATTTCCAGGAGTGTATAATCAGTTAATTTACAAATTGTAAATGAGTATCACAGAAAAATATTGAAAACCAATTAAATCATACATTTCCTCTATGTATTATGAATAAACAAAATTGTAGGCAAAAAATTTAATTAAACCCCTTATTCAGTTATTTAACTGATTTTCAGTCCTTTGAAATATTATTTATATTTTTTGTTGGAAAAATATTTAAAATTTCGCCTACAGCGCTAGTGAGGTAAAAATTTTTACTTTAACTAAGAAATAACCACATTGTGAATTCTATGTCAAATCTTTAATTATAGAAAATTTGCAAAGTGTAAAACATACAGATGCTACTGATTATTTCAGAGTAACATCTAGAGAAGAAACATCCTACTTATTCAAATGCATTTCTGATATTTCTGAGGTAACAGATACAGATATTTGGGAAGAAATTAAAAAATCAAAATCTCTCTTTTCTATGACTGTAAAAAAACAGCAAATTATGAACTTTTTAAATATCACTCATATTTGTTGGTAAATTATATTTTAGCATTAAATAAATAACCGAAAACCTTATATAATTTGAATTAACCAATAAACAATTTACCAAAAATTATAGGAAATTATAAAACGTTGAAAACTGTAGAAAATATAAATATAAAAATTAAAAATACACTCCTGGAAATTGAAATAAGAACACTGTGATTTCATTGTCCCAGGAAGGGGAAACTTTATTGACACATTCCTGGGGTCAGATACATCACATGATCACACTGACAGAACCACAGGCACATAGACACAGGCAACAGAGCATGCACAATGTCGGCACTAGTACAGTGTATATCCACCTTTCGCAGCAATGCAGGCTGCTATTCTCCCATGGAGACGATCGTAGAGATGCTGGATGTAGTCCTGTGGAACGGCTTGCCATGCCATTTCCACCTGGCGCCTCAGTTGGACCAGCGTTCGTGCTGGACGTGCAGACCGCGTGAGACGACGCTTCATCCAGTCCCAAACATGCTCAATGGGGGACAGATCCGGAGATCTTGCTGGCCAGGGTAGTTGACTTACACCTTCTAGAGCACGTTGGGTGGCACGGGATACATGCGGACGTGCATTGTCCTGTTGGAACAGCAAGTTCCCTGGCCGGTCTAGGAATGGTAGAACGATGGGTTCGATGACGGTTTGGATGTACCGTGCACTATTCAGTGTCCCCTCGACGATCACCAGTGGTGTACGGCCAGTGTAGGAGATCGCTCCCCACACCATGATGCCGGGTGTTGGCCCTGTGTGCCTCGGTCGTATGCAGTCCTGATTGTGGCGCTCACCTGCACGGCGCCAAACACGCATACGACCATCATTGGCACCAAGGCAGAAGCGACTCTCATCGCTGAAGACGACACGTCTCCATTCGTCCCTCCATTCACGCCTGTCTCGACACCACTGGAGGCGGGCTGCACGATGTTGGGGCGTGAGCGGAAGACGGCCTAACGGTGTGCGGGACCGTAGCCCAGCTTCATGGAGACGGTTGCGAATGGTCCTCGCCGATACCCCAGGAGCAACAGTGTCCCTAATTTGCTGGGAAGTGGCGGTGCGGTCCCCTACGGCACTGCGTAGGATCCTACGGTCTTGGCGTGCATCCGTGCGTCGCTGCGGTCCGGTCCCAGGTCGACGGGCATGTGCACCTTCCGCCGACCACTGGCGACAACATCGATGTACTGTGGAGACCTCACGCCCCACGTGTTGAGCAATTCGGCGGTACGTCCACCCAGCCTCCCGCATGCCCACTATACGCCCTCGCTCAAAGTCCGTCAACTGCACATACGGTTCACGTCCACGCTGTCGCGGCATGCTTCCAGTGTTAAAGACTGCGATGGAGATCCGTATGCCACGGCAAACTGGCTGACACTGACGGCGGCGGTGCACAAATGCTGCGCAGCTAGCGCCATTCGACGGCCAACACCGCGGTTCCTGGTGTGTCCGCTGTGCCGTGCGTGTGATCATTGCTTGTACAGCCCTCTCGCAGTGTCCGGAGCAAGTATGGTGGGTCTGACACACCGGTGTCAATGTGTTCTTTTTTCCATTTCCAGGAGTGTATAAACGAATGCTTTGTTATTGGTAAAAATTTCCTGTTTTTATACTTAGAGTATTAAACATTTTTGCAACATAGGTAACAATTAATTTTTTATTTAATTTATCATCATGTAAGGTAATCTGAAAATCAGCTTTAATAATTTAAAACCTCATGTACAACTGAATATGATTTGAATGATCCAAGGCAACATCAGTATTTATATTTATTTTAATGTCTTTATTATAAATACTATAATTATACTCACTTTTTTCATTTACTAGAACAGGATAAATTTGGTAACTCTCAATCTTTTTCATTAATAAAGATTGAAATCAATTAACTTTTTAATTTAAAATAGTTAACTTCTGCTACTTTTTATTCAAATTCATTGGCATCAGCTATGTCATTTTTAAAGGAATTGTTGTATCTGAAGCATTAAGATGTATCAAATTATTAATTTTATCAGTAATATTTATTTCTATATCCCAATTTCTTATGTCATAAATAGGAACAAACAGAGATTGTTTTCATTCATAATTTATAGAAGTACCAAATTCTAAATTATTTTTAAAAGAAGCCATAACCTTAATTTCTTGGTTTCTTTTGCTGCAAATATCGCATCAGATAAGTTCAAATTTATATATATTAATTCAAATGGCATATTTTTTCATAAATTGTTAGCAATAGTTTTTTCTTAACTTCAGTGATCTTGTAATTAAAGTGTAAAACTTCTCCAGTACTATCTCTGATATCCACATATAATTTAACAGCACTCCCAATAATATCTCAAATGCAAATCACATCGTTTTTAAATATCTATTAGGCTCCTGCAGCATTTTTATAACTTTCTCTTACAGAGATGGATAATTATTTTCTTGACAACTGATGAATTTACTGAAATGAATGGCTCATTTAAAATTAAAAAATTATATAATTAAATGAAAACTGAATGGAAATAAAATAAAAATTCCAAAAAAGGAATTAAAAGATAAACACAATATGCTATCAAAAATTCTCTTTGTGGATGTGGTGAAACAACATTAATGATTCATAATGTAGATCCAGGATGGTTAAATTTTGATAAAATTAATCATATACATATTTTTTCTTAAAGTTTAGCTCACCCAAAATATCAATTGTGTTTTAAAAGATGCAAAAAACGTAAAGAAGTTGATATCATAATGATGAAGTTATACCTCAGACGAATAATAAGATAATTTGGTTGTTATACTTCATATTTCATTTTTCTAGGTCAATATATAGTTAAAGAATATTTTACTAGAGAAGGTAACAGAGAAATAGACTTTCTTTCTTTAGCCTAAACATTTTCAAACATACCAAAGCAATTAGGGATTATCTAGATTTTTACAAAATTTTGAGACTACATGATACAAATTTAAATCCTGTGTATGATGAGATTGTTGGTGTCAATTTAAAATCTAATGATTTTCAAGAAATGTGTAGTAAATATTGGAATAATGGTAAATTTTGTTTTTTAAATTGGGTCTGACAAAAAAAAATTAGTGTAGGTAAGTTCAAGGACAGACTTAAAAAGTATAAAAATATAAAATTTTTAGAAGTATAAAATTTTTAAAAATAAAATATAAAATATGATCTTAAAATTGAAATTATTAATTTTTTATTATTTTAAATAGTTTAAAATATAACTCTAAAGTTCTTAAAAAGAAGACAAAATAGAAAAAAAGAAGAAGAATTTAAAATAGTGAAAGAAACATTCAAGAACAGAATACGAAAAAAGCAAAGAAGTAGTTCAACTCATTTCTGATGCAAGTGAACAAGTTTAAAAAAAGAATTGAGAGTTTAATCGATGATGTACTGACACCTATTAAGTACAATAGTGAAATGTAAATGGATAACCCTAATCATATTTGGTGTCTGAAATGTAAAAAATTATTTAGATAAAATTTAGAACATACCAATAATTCAAAAATATGATAGTGATAACAGAGATCATATGTGAAGTGAATCAAATATATAAGATGCTTTGAGGAAATATACAGAGGAGGTTAAAAACAGAAAAATGTTGGAAAATGAGGACAAAAATGTAAAAAAAAAAACAAACATAAGTGAGAAATACTAGAGTATATCAATCAATGTGAAGGTTAAGGATTTAAAATAAGACATATCATGTCATTTAAATTTTTTTGTAAATTACCTGTAAGATTTGATGCAGATAAATTAACAGTTGGTTGTAGGCCATATGAAACCACAGATGGATTAATAACTCACTTAACTGAAAGGCATCTCACTATAGACACCTGAATGAAAAATTTACATCTTCTGGTTTATTAGACTAAGCACATATTTCATTCAAGAGCAATATATTCTGATAAAAACTCAAACACCCAAAAGAAACCAATTACACTTATTAACTACAATAATTGTTGCTATTTATTTTCCAAAATTATCAGAAAAATTAGACTCAAGTGTAGATGAGGAAACAGATGAAGGATTAATAAAAATACAGAAAAAAACAGCTGAATATTTTTGGATGAATGGTGTTATCATCTAATCATTACATTGACAGTAAATTATAATGGAGGATTTGCTGGAAATAGAAATTACTGTAATGAAAAAGTTGCAAGAACACAAAGATTAAAAAATAAATTGAATGATATTTATTATTAACCATTCAAAAGGTATACCTCACTAAACTACCTTTTTGATAATTTACCTCTTATCTTTCTGGAAAACAGAATAATATGGAAAAGGTTCAGTAAATACTTTAATTAACAGACATTCTCAAGAAATGGTTCAAATGGCTCAGAGTACTATGGGACTTAACATCTGGGTCATCAGTCAACCTAGAACTTAGAACTACGTAAACCTAACCAACCTAGTGACGTCACACACATCCATGCCCAATGTAGGATTCGAACCTCTGACTGTAGGAGCAGCGCCATTGCAGACTGAAGTGTCTAGAACTGCTTGGCCACAATGGCTGGCAAACATTTTGAAATATCTTCCTGGTAATTATTGTACTACCGGCTGGTAAAGGAACAAAATTAGAAGAAAGATTAGCTAGTGATGGTCAAGTGATAAACAAATTACATGAACTTCTAAAAAACATGATATCGTTTATAGACATAATAAACAATTAGAAAAAAATGTGAAATACATAAAAAACTTAGAAAATTAACTGCAAAAGCACTTAGAGTAATAACATTTTTTGAAATGAAATGAGGATAGAGGTTGACGAAAATGGTTGGGGATTACAAATTTATTCAAAAAAAGATAGTTTTATAAATACATAAAATAAGCTAATCTTATATTGTAAATAATGAAAATTCATTTTTTAAAATCTTTATAAAATTACTATCTATATAAATGTTTATTATCGGTATTGAATGTTTCTTGCCACCAAATGGTAAAACTAAATGTAGAGCAAATAAAATGAAATTAATAATGAATGGTTAAATAATAATCATACACAAACTACAAACAGAAAAAATGATAAGAAATTGACATACAACACTATGTATTGCTGTTGAGAAAAAATTATTGAATATTTAACCAAAAGTAGTATGGAGGTAGGTCTCTAACTATCAGCAGTTCACTCATTAGCTGGTGGAGGTGCTGATATAGTAAAATCAGTTCACAGTAAACAAAAAAGATGCAGAATTAGAAAAATTAAAAACAAATAATTTAGCAATTCAGACGAAAAAGCTAGAGTAAGAAAATTGGAAACATACAAATTAGCAAAATGATTATAAATATATTAATCCTTTATCAAATTTTGATATTATAAAAAATACTGCTAAGCAATAAAAATTTCAACTTATGAATGTGGTATTGTTAAATTAACTATTTCTGATAATGTTGGTACTCATTGGATTACTTATCATAAAACAAATACCCAAGAATTGTTTTTGACACGTTTCATGCTAATATACTAATAGAATTAATTAGTTATATAGGAAGCAGTTATTTAAATTATAATGCTGAGAGGTTGCAAAGCTTTGATGAATGAGTGTACAGTCATTTATGATTATTTTGTTCGAACTGTAACACATAATTTTAAATTTAATAATGTATTATATTTAATAAATTGACATTTTTGGAAATCAGAAGAATTAATAATAAGAATAAAGAGATGTGTGTTAGAAAAAAAGAATACAGGAGGAACAGAATAAAAAATTATTAAAGGGAGATAGATTTAAATTAGAAAATATGATTAAACAATTTGAGAACGCATTAGGTATAATTTTTAAATTATACTTATATTGCTTTTGAATGTAGAGGGTTAATAGATGTAAAATGCCTCAAATGCCTCAGATGCTGTTAATAAACGATATTTCGAACATAAATCAGTGTGAGCTAAAGCAAACCATATTACCAAAGCTGAATATGAAAATATCTAACACAATTAATACCCATGTTACTAAAACTATATAGAAAAAGACTTTTAAAAAGTTCATTTGAAAATTGACTATACAACTATTCTAACACAATTCAACAAAAGAAAAATTTATTATAGTGCTTTTCTAAGATATATATAAGTATATAAATTACATTTTAACACGTAATTACGCTTTATATGAATGTGATGGATGAAAAGATTTTGATAAATAATCAGCATTGGCGGCCGAAGTCTTCCGGCATAAGAAGTCTGCCTCATTTTGCCAACGGCCTTGTCAAAGAGGGTGGAGGAGGGGATAGAGGTTCAAGGCACTCTCTTGTTCTAGGGGTGGGAAATTGCCCCTAAAGGCAGAAGAATCAGCAATGATCAACGACATGAGGATGCAGAAGGCAATGGAAACCACTGCATTAAAGACATGTAACATGTATCCACAGGACATGTGGCCTGTAATTGAAGAAGTGTCATGATGATCTCTCCATTGGCTAAAGATTCCGGAATAGTCCCCCATTCGGATCTCCAGGAGGGGACTGCCAAGGGGGTGGTTACCATGAGAAAAAGATTGCATAATCTACGAAAGGATAACGTTCTACGAGTCGGGGCGTGGAATGTCAGAAGCTTGAACGTGGTAGGGAAACTAGAAAATCTGAAAAGGGAAATGCAAAGGCTCAATCTAGATATAGTAGGGGTCAGTGAAGTGAAGTGGAAGGAAGACAAGGATTTCTGGTCAGATGAGTATCGGGTAATATCAACAGCAGCAGAAAATGGTATAACAGGTGTAGGATTCGTTATGAATAAGAAGGTAGGGCAGAGGGTGTGTTACTGTGAACAGTTCAGTGACCGGGTTGTTCTAATCAGAATCGACAGCAGACCAACACCGACAACGATAGTTCAGGTATACATGCCGACGTCAGAAGTTGAAGATGAACAGATAGAAAAAGTGTATGAGGATATTGAAAGGGTAATGCAGTATGTAAAGGGGGACGAAAATCTAATAGTCATGGGCGACTGGAATGCAGTTGTAGGGGAAGGAGTAGAAGAAAAGGTTACAGGAGAATATGGGCTTGGGACAAGGAATGAAAAAGGAGAAAGACTAATTGAGTTCTGTAACAAGTTTCAGCTAGTAATAGCGAATACCCTGGTCAAGAATCACAAGAGGAGGAGCTATACTTGGAAAAGGCTGGGAGATACGGGAAGATTTCAATTAGATTACATCATGGTCAGACAGAGATTCCGAAATCAGATACTGGATTGTAAGGTGTACCCAGGAGCAGATACAGACTCAGATCACAATATAGTAGCGATGAAGAGTAGGCTGAAGTTCAAGACATTAGTCAGGAAGAATCAATACGCAAAGAAGTGGGATACAGAAGTACTAAGGAATGACAAGATACATTTGAAGTTCTCTAACGCTATAGATACAGCAATAAGAAATAGCGCAGTAGGCAGTACAGTTGAAGAGGAATGGACATCTCTAAAAAGGGCCATCGCAGAAGTTGGGAAGGAAAACATAGGTACAAAGAATGTAGCTGTGAAGAAACCATGGGTAACAGAAGAAATACTTCAGTTGATTGATGAAAGGAAGAAGTACAAACATGTTCCGGGAAAATCAGGAATACAGAAATACAAGTCGCTGAGGAATGAAATAAATAGGAAGTGCAGGGAAGCTAAGACGAAATGGCTGCAGGAAAAATGTGAAGACATCGAAAAAGAAATGATTGTCAGAAGGACAGACTCAGCATACAGGAAAGTCAAAACAACCTTTGGTGACATTAGAAGCAACGGTGGTAACATTAAGAGTGCGACGGGAATTCCACTGTTAAATGCAGAGGAGAGAGCAGATAGGTGGAAAGAATACACTGAAAGCCTCTATGAGGGTGAAGACTTGTCTGATGTGATGGAAGAAGAAACAGGAGTCGATTTAGAAGAGATAGGGGATCCAGTATTAGAATCGGAATTTAAAAGAGCTTTGGGGGACTTACGGTCAAATAAGGCAGAAGGGATAGATAACATTCCATCAGAATTTCTAAAATCATTGGGGGAAGTGGCAACAAAACGACTATTCACGTTGGTATGTAGAATATATGAGTCTGGCGACATACCATTTGACTTTCGGAAAAGCATCACTCACACAGTTCCGAAGACGGCAAGAGCTGACAAGTGCGAGAATTATCGCACAATCAGCTTAACAGCTCATGCATCGAAGCTGCTTGCAAGAATAATATACAGAAGAATGGAAAAGAAAACTGAGAATGCGCTAGGTGACGATAAGTTAGGAAAAGTAAAGGGACGAGAGAGGCAATTCTGACATTACGGCTAATAATGGAAGCAAGGCTAAAGAAAAATCAAGACACTTTCATAGGATTTGTCGACCTGGAAAAAGCGTTCGACAATATAAAATGGTGGAAGCTGTTCGAGATTCTGAAAAAAGTAGGGGTAAGCTATAGGGAGAGACGGGTCATATACAATATGTACAACAACCAAGAGGGAATAATAAGAGTGGACGATCAAGAATGAAGTGCTTGTATTAAGAAGGGTGTAAGACAAGGCTGTAGCCTTTCGCCCCTACTCTTCAATCTGTACATCGAGGAAGCAATGATGGAAATAATAGAAAGGTTCAGGAGTGGAATTAAAATACAAGGTGAAAGGATATCAATGATACGATTTGCTGATGACATTGCTATCCTGAGTGAAAGTGAAGAAGAATTAAATGATCTGCTGAATGGAATGAAAAGTCTAATGAGTACATAGTATGGTTTGAGAGTAAATTGCAGAAAGACGAAGGTAATGAGTAGTAGTAGAAATGAGAATAGCGAGAAACTTAACATCAGGATTCATGGTCACGAAGTCAATGAAGTTAAGGAATTCTGCTACCTAGGCAGAAAAGTAACCAATGACAGACGGAGCAAGGAGGACATCAAAAGCAGACTCGCTATGGCATGAAAGGTATTTCTGGCCAAGAGAAGTCTACTAATATCAAATACCGGCCTTAATTTGAGGAAGAAATTTCTGAGGATGTACGTCTGGAGTACAGCATTGTATGGTAGTGAAACATGGACTGTGGGAAAACCGGAACAGAAGAGAATTGAAGCATTTGAGTTGTGGTGCTATAGACGAATGTTGAAAATTAGGTGGACTGATAAGGTAAGGAATGAGGAGGTTATATGCAGAATCGGAGAGAAAAGGAATATGTGGAAAACACTGATAAGGAGAAGGGGCAGGATGATAGGACATCTGCTAAGACATGAGGGAATGACTTCCATGGTACTAGAGGGAGCTGTCGAGGGCAAAAACTGTAGAGGAAGACAGAGATTGGAATACGTCAAGCAAATAATTGAGGACGTAGGTTGCAAGTGCTAATCTGAGATGAAGAGGTTAGCACAGGAAAGGAATTCGTGGCGGGCCGCATCAAACCAGTCAGTAGACTGATGACCAAGAAAAAAATCCCAGTTAATGATATGACCAGTTAAATGGTTAAGAAACTTTTGAAAGAGTGTTAAGTCTGGAACGCCCAAGAATTTTACAAACAGCCAATGATAAAGAATTTTATAATAAAAATTTTCAGGACTTATCTAAACAATTTGTACAGAATTAAGGGCTACAGTTGAAAGATTTAATAGAATGTTAAAAGGAGAGTTGTGGAAAAAAAATTCTTCAAGGTAATTATAAACTGATTCATTTAGTTGAAAAATTGAATATAGTAACACAATTCATTGAACAATGAAATAGATGCTGAGAGTAGTTAATGAAAAAATTATAAATCAACTAATAATAATAATAAATGAAAAAGTAAAATTGGTGATGAATCTCAAATCAGTAATTTTACAGAAATATTAATATTAACATATGTTTTTGAAATTGAAGGTATTATATATTTAGTTTCAATTACATGTAAATTGAAAGATGTAAAAGGAAATTTTTGTGAAACAAAACTACAAGAAACAAAATTTTCAGAACATATCTTGTAGAAAAAGTTATAAAAAGGAAAGATTCGAAAATTTTTGTTACATTAATTGGTTTTGATAATTGTTAAAATATCCTGATATCATGAAATAACATTATAATATAAAAAGTGAAAAATACTGACATAGAGACTAATATTAAAATTAAATTTTTGGAAACTGAATACATTTAAGGATATGATTAATCAAAATGTTAAGAAATTCTTTTGGGTAATTCAGTATGTAAAAGTAATTAGGATTATATTGAATTATTGAATATTCTTTAAGTTTTTGATACTACGTTACTGAATAGGTTGCATAATCGAGTATTAATATTTCATTATGTTTAGGATGGTTATTCCTAATTCAATTTATTTTTCTACCCTTCTTATTTTTATTCTAACAACATAATAAAAATACATTAAGTTGTCATTATATATTCTAAAAAATAACAAAATTCTGGCCCTAAATTTTCATTATATATTTGTTGTCCAACATATGTAGCCATTTCTTTGATTAAATTATTTCTGTGTGTTTCTACAGCTCCATTAAATGATTTTTCATACAACTATTCTAAAATTTATTTAGTTCTTTTAGGTGATTTATCAGACCTTTATTTGTTGTTTTACACTATCCTTAAATTTTGATTCTCGATGTAAGTGAATTGCTTGTAATACTTAACAAGTTACGAATATTTAAATAATGTTGCCTCTTCTTTTGTGATTTAACATTTAAATAATGAAGGCATATTCACCAGTAAGTATAATATGGGGGAATGAGTTTTGATGACCCAGAGTTCTAGATACCCCTTTAAGATTCGAAAATATACCTTATCTTCACTATCTACTTTTTCTTGTATAGCATCTAAAAGTTTCTTAAATTTCTGTAATTTTTTTTACTTTTTAACCAAGGCTATTTTTTTCTCAATACTATTTATAATTTTGTTTATCACTGTATTTAAATTTGTTGTTGTTGAAGGATTCCATTTTTATAAAAATATTATTTTTTTGTTATTTTGTCGTTTTTGGTTTAAAATAGATAAATTTTCTATGAGGATGAATATATTTAGATAGCTATAAAATTTCCATATATTTTACAATATTTTTTACATTATCTATCAAAAATAGTGTTTTTTGCTGGAAGCTGTCAAATACAAGTAGTGTAAAAATGTAAAAGTAGAGAAATCTACTGATAATTTTACTTCGCAGAAATATACAAATGATTGTTACAGACCCTTTTTAAGAAACTGTCTTAAAAACCATATAATAAAATACAAACTCTTAATGTCTCTGGAAAATATGGTTGTAAATATTGTTACAGAGAGTGTGAAGACCACTCAAAAATAATATTATGTGTTAAAGTGATGAAAACATAAATTCCATAAATAATGAAAACTTAAACTCAAAAAATGCATAGATTTTCAAGAAATTAAAGATATAAATTTTTGTATAAGAAACCAACATCTAGTGAGGGATATTGATTTAACTGTAAGATAATGTGTTCTAAAATATTACGAAAATAAACAAATCTACAGTAAATCAAAATTTTACTTTTATTTTAATATTGAAATTAAAATTAAATTCTGCCAGTTAATTATTATATAATGTTCATATAGTAATTTATCTGTTTATTTTTTCAACCCATATTTTATTTATCATTAGGACTTAACCATTTTTTTATTAGTCTCAGCACAATAATTTAACTGTTTAAGGCTTATCATTATTTCATAGTTGTTTATTTGTCAATATTATTAAACAAAATCTCTGTACTTTTCTTATCTTATTTCATGTTTAACAACATTTTTTAACTCATTCAGATTTTCCCTTCCTTGCCATAACTTTATAAGCATACGGTTTCGTTATTGATCAACTAATTACTTCCATTATTTTTGTATTGAGTCACCTTTAATTTTTCATCATATATTTTTATTGACTTGCGGTATACTGTCAATATCATCTGGTCAATAATCATTAGTACCATATGTATTAATAAATTTTTTTATGTCTTCATAGAAATATTTAGTTTTTATATCACAGATGTAAATATCAATATCTTGATAACAAAGTTAAATGTTTTCCCCATATTTCGGTTTAATAAGATTATAGTTAAAATTATATTAATTCTTTCCAAAAATCAAGTATACACCTACGAATATAAGTTAGTTAATTGGACCAAATTTTAATTTTATTCATTTGGATAGGAACTAAATGTTCATTAAATATTGTTCAATGTTTTAAAAATTTGTTTTTGCTATAATATTATTTCATTTCTGTGAATTTGAAACGAATTTTATATCTACTCATTTTCTTAAATTTTTATCCAAATATGAATTATTCTTTAACTGGAAAAAACATTTTTCACTTTCAGTTTTTGCTTTAGCCCTCATTTCTGTATTTATTTGTTTATGCTTTCTCAACAACTAGGTTGTTAAATTTCAAAATTCATGTATTTCTGTTAATTTCATCCTAAAATAGAAATATCTTTTACGATTTCTAAAGTGAACAACATAGTAATATTAATTATCTACAGTACTTAATTACTTTTCCTTTAGTTGCTCACATCATTTTCCTTTCAGGAGCTAATGGTTGATCTTTCTGTAGATTGTATAAATATTTAGAATATTCTAATTATATTTCTATAGTATAACCTATTTTAGAAGTGTGTTCAATTTTGCTTATTTCTTTAGAATTAAATGAAGTTTGTCAAGAATTTTGAAACATCCACATGGGAAATATTGACTCATAACATAAACATAAAAATTATTTACATTTAAGAATATGAAAAATTTTGGAATGATGGTTTAATCAAAATCTTCTATATAATTGTTATTTGCTTTAAAATACTGTGATATGCAACATCTTATGCATTTACCAGTGATTAAAATCATATCATAATCATGCAACTGAATCAAGTGGTTTTCCTTTTTTAACAATGCATTGTAAGATAAACTTCGAGCGGTTAAAATAACAGTAAGGGCCTAAATCATAAGCTTTTACCTAAGTTAGTCTAAAAGTTTCCAAAAGTTAGCTAATAATAAACAGTAGTTTTTAAATATAAATCATGATGCTCTAAGCAGCTTTCTTTATTAATTCTGTTTCCAAATTAGTTATGCATGTTTATGATCTCTCCACCATTATCACACTCATTTAATTTATTGTGAAACTCTTCTTTTGATGTAAGTTACTATTTTTTAAATTTTTACCCAAGTATCTATACATTCATAAGGATAAAATCCTTTTTCATGTACCAAAAAGAATAGATCTTCTGGAAATTCTTAATGTTTTTTTTTAAATATGAAGAATGCCTATCAAGACTTGAAGCCATGAATTTAAATGTGTCGGTAAATATGCAAATAAACTGGTATGAAACTTGGGTGTTTTAGTTTAAAATGACAATTTCAACATCTTGGGTTTATATGGTTCCCTGTTAAATAAACATGATGATATACTTTTTATTATATTTGGTATCTGTTTTCTGCACAAAGAACACATTGTAGTTTAATTATGCCTTGATTGTTTATCTAAAGTCAAAGGTTTCATTTCTTTCACTTCCTCCTCAGCATATATACTGCCATTTTTTTAAATCTCCTTTCATAATTTCTATAAATTTTATGAGAGTTTGGTCCCCTGCACACAACAGGATTTTTAAAGTGTCCGTTTATATATTTAATATAATAAAAAACCGCTTGGTTCATGTTCTTGAATTTTGTGTTAAGGTGGGATTTTTAATTTCAATTATAATTCGATTTGATTGATTTCTTTATTTCAAAGTTTATAGAAACCATTAATAATATCATTAATTTAAAATAAGTTTCATTACCAGCATAGACAACAAAAGGAACTTTTTGAGTATGTTAATAATTCTTAAGACTTATGTATGATACCTTCTCTGACAATTGTGCTTTTAATGGTGTATTATTTAAACAAATTTTTTATAACCATTTGATTATTCTTATAATGAAAATGTAGTAAATATATGGCACAGATAAATTTTGTTTCTTCATACCTTTTATCTGAGTTCAAATTAATCTAGATTAATTTTTGTCTGATAATAGTAGATGTCATTTGCTTTTTTAAAATAGAAGAAATTTGTATGTTCTTGTTCTTTGATTTTGTTATTTTTAATGAGTAACTTGGTATTATTCATCAGTGAATAAAAACGAATAGCCATATTAATTTACAATCGATATTTGGAGTAGTAACAACTATGGCTTTTCAAAATTTTCAACTTTTTGATCAATATCACTACCAACATTTTTATAGTTACTAGCTCTTTGGGGATATTTATGTACTTCAGATAATATTGATTTTATTGACCATAAAAATATTTTTGATCATTATTTTAATGTTAATACAAGCTTATTTGTTTTTTAGGTTTTTTTTTAAATTCAGTATGTGACAAACCTTTCAATGGAGTATATTTATTAATTGCTGACTGTACTGAAATAATTCTATTTAATGCCCAACCAGAACTATGGGGTTGAAAATTTGCTGAAATACTTTTTTATTTTTTAAATTTTTTGATCAAATCTTTTTCTGTATTAGTCATATAGTTTTTTGTTTGATTCACATATTCTGCATGTTCGTTTGTGGTCTGCATTCTATACTCACAACAAACAATAAAATTTATTTTCAAACTGTTATAAAATTTTAAATTTGCTTTCACTGTTTTCATAACTTTTTGATTTTGATGGTTTCATAAATAAGTAGGCTCTATTCAGATTATATAATTTTCGAAATCAACCAAATATTGATGAACTGTTTCTGTATCATTTTTTGTTTTTCTAAATACACTCCTGGAAATGGAAAAAAGAACACATTGACACCGGTGTGTCAGACCCACCATACTTGCTCCGGACACTGCAAGAGTGCTGTACAGACAATGATCACACGCACGGCACAGCGGACACACCAGGAACCGCGGTGTTGGCCGTAGAATGGCGCTAGCTGCACAGCATTTGTGCACCGCCGCCGTCAGTGTCAGCCAGTTTGCCGTGGCATACGGAGCTCCATCGCAGTCTTTAACACTGGTAGCATGCCGCGACAGCGTGGACGTGAACCGTATGTGCAGTTGACGGACTTTGAGCGAGGGCGTATAGTGGGCATGCGGGAGGCCAGGTGGACGTACCGCCGAATTGCTCAACACGTGGGGCGTGAGGTCTCCACAGTACATCGATGTTGTCGCCAGTGGTCGGCGGAAGGTGCACGTGCCCGTCGACCTGGGACCGGACCGCAGCAGCGCACGGATGCACGCCAAGACCGTAGGATCCTACGCAGTGCCGTAGGGGACCGCACCGCCACTTCCCAGCAAATTAGGGACACTGTTGCTCCTGGGGTATCGGCGAGGACCATTCGCAACCGTCTCCATGAAGCTGGGCTACGGTCCCGCACACCGTTAGGCCGTCTTCCGCTCACGCTCCAACATCGTGCAGCCCGCCTCCAGTGGTGTCGCGACAGGCGTGAATGGAGGGACGAATGGAGACGTGTCGTCTTCAGCGATGAGAGTCGCTTCTGCCTTGGTGCCAATGATGGTCGTATGCGTGTTTGGCGCCGTGCAGGTGAGCGCCACAATCAGGACTGCATACGACCGAGGCACACAGGGCCAACACCCGGCATCATGGTGTGGGGAGCGATCTCCTACACTGGCCGTACACCACTGGTGATCGTCGAGGGGACACTGAATAGTGCACGGTACATCCAAACCGTCATCGAACCCATTGTTCTACCATTCCTAGACCGGCAAGGGAACTTGCTGTTCCAACAGGACAATGCACGTCCGCATGTATCCCGTGCCACCCAACGTGCTCTAGAAGGTGTAAGTCAACTACCCTGGCCAGCAAGATCTCCGGATCTGTCCCCCATTGAGCATGTTTGGGACTGGATGAAGCGTCGTCTCACGCTGTCTGCACGTCCAGCACGAACGCTGGTCCAGCTGAGGCGCCAGGTGGAAATGGCATGGCAAGCCGTTCCACAGGACTACATCCAGCATCTCTACGATCGTCTCCATGGGAGAATAGCAGCCTGCATTGCTGCGAAAGGTGGATATACACTGTACTAGTGCCGACATTGTGCATGCTCTGTTGCCTGTGTCTATGTGCCTGTGGTTCTGTCAGTGTGATCATGTGATGTATCTGACCCCAGGAATGTGTCAATAAAGTTTCCCCTTCCTGGGACAATGAATTCACGGTGTTCTTATTTCAATTTCCAGGAGTGTAAATACCAAGAAAAAGAAAATATTTCTTACAACTGTTTAGCTTCATCGTTTTTAAAAGTTCATCTCTGTTTTCAGTTTTAGAATATGATAAATGTTTCTAAACTTTTCTTTCGATTCTTCTCTGATTGATGATGTGTTCAATTATAAAATTAATAAATTTACCTTTTCTTAATTTAAAATATCCCCTTATGTTATTTCTACTACAATGTCATGAAGTTCGTCAGAGAGTAGCTGTTTAACTGCTCACTCATTTAAAAGGAAAAAAATAGATTTTTAAAAATGAAAAACTTAATTTAATTTTTAAGAAATGTTTAGAATTTTAAAGTTTATATTTAAAAAAATTATATATGTAATTGGTTTCATTTCTTAAGTAGCTTAACAATTCTAATTGTTTGAAAAAATTGATCATTCGGATAAAATTTTTTATTCATTATTACTGTTTGTGAATATTTGAATTCTGGACATGGGTGACAATTTTTATGGAGCTTAACATGAGATCATGAGATCATTTTGCCAAACAGAAATAACAAATTCATCAATAGACATGATTTTAATTATTTCATGTAATTAAACTAAAATAAAAGTTGTGAAACAACATAAAGCTAATAGGCTTCACTTTGGGAGAATTTTGTAGAAATATAATATCGAATTTTTAATCTGAAAATAATTATCTCACCAGTGATATATGTGAAATTTTAAATATTTTTCAATTAAAAATTTAATTCAAAACGATTGAAAATCAATTAAATAACTGAAGAATGAGTTTAATTAAGTTTTTGTATAGAAACGTTTGTAATAGTAATATTCAGTAAAAAGTTTTTGTTTTACATGATTTATCAATCTTTTTTATGATATCTGGTCAAAATTTTTAATTTAACTGATTACATTATGCAGTTAAAAAATTTTAAAAAGATACTCAGTTAAAAATTCACGATTTTATGGAGAAATGGCAAAAGTGTGCTCATAATACCATTTTGCATCTACTCACTGTATCCTTGAACATAGGCTTGTACGTTTGTTACCAGTTTCCTGTTATTTGCAGTGATGGTGTGCTGGACATCACTCATGAGCTAAATACCTATGAACTTCATTTTCGACAATTTAGTTACTTGAACATCATTATGTATTTATATGCCATTTGCACAATGCCTGAAATCTTTTTATTCACAATGGCTCCATACGCGAGTTCATACTGTATTTCACACAGTGTTGCTTTTATCTTAGCAATGATAACTCTATGCAAACTCTACTGCTCTAGGTCGTTAAGTGAAGGCCATCGGCCACTGCACTGCTTGTGGTAAGAGGTAAAGCCTGTAATTTGGCACACTCCTGATACCATGAAAGTCAGAATTCTAGATTCCCTAACGATTTACGAAATATAATGTCTCATACATCTAGCTCCAACTACCATTTGCGTTCAGAGTCTGTTAGTTCCCGTTGTGTACCAAAATCACATCGGAAACCATTTCACAAGAACCATGTGAGTATAAATTACAGCTTCGCAGATGCACTGCCCTTTTATACGTTGTGTATACGATAGTACTGTTATCTGTGTATGTGGATATCGCTATCCCACACCTTTTCAGTGTATTTCCTTTAACAGCCTTCAGTTGTGAGAATGGCTGTTCCATGTCAGTCCCATTTTACGGATTAGTTGTGGCACTGTATATTCCTAATTTTTCTAACTGGATACATGTTATTTCCTGCAGCAAGGGTATGTCAGTTTCTGCAAAATACAAGGATTCTTGGAGTACCTAACGGTAGTGCTGATTGTACTATATTAATGTTTACTGCCGCGCCTGTTCACGCTTGTTGTTAATTCGAGTCCTGTGCCACTGAGTGGTGTTCATATTCGTCATTGTAGAAACGGTTTGATGCTTCTCTACCTGGTTTCTGTCCAGTGAAGTGTTGTCCTCGCTCTTCATTCAGGTATACGTTGACCTCCTAAAGCTTCTTCCATTTCTTGGGGGATCTTCATTATTTCTGGGACCACGTCCGTTCCTTCTATTACGACTGCCCACTCTCTTGAAGACGTTGCTTTGGGTTGTTCCTATGTCGTTATCTCGCAACATATAACCTCATTGTGTAGGTCAGGGCGAATTTTTCCCTTTCTTTAAATTCTCTGCCGTTTGGACTTAAGGTGGAGGAACTTTCTTCTCGTTGACATGTTTGCTGCACTCGTTTTTACGCTGTCATTATCAGGTGTCTGCTCGACTTGATTGTTTTCGAGTCTTGTAACTTTCTCACGTAGGAGTTCAGCCATCTTTTGAATGGGTTCATGCGCTATACTCCGCTTCTTCTTATTATTTGTAGAGGGACTTCCTGTCATATTTTCAGATTTTCTTGTTGCAGGATGTGGTTCGTGGCTCCTGTAGCGATCGTCATCGCCATGTAATATTCTTTCTTCTTTTCTGTGCTCTGTTAGTCTTGCGTAGCTACGTTTGTTTCTGTGGCCAGCTTTTCAGGCGATACTGCCTCTTTGGGATTACTAATTTCCATAAACAGATTCTTATCCAAAGAGCGTTCATTCTCAATCCCGTCGGCCGTCGCAGTGCCAGAGTACTAATTCCTGGGTGTCGCTGCGTTGGTTAACGGCAGTACTATCATCGTCAGGGGTTTTACACCTTCGCCAGCTGGAAGCTGGGCGACTATGTGCGGATATGGCCGGTTGCGCTACATGTCGAACAGGTTGTGGTTACCCGTCATATATGACCACCACACGGTAACCACGTATAGAAACATATGACGGGATATGTTGCAGGAGGTGTACATTGAGCTTTCTGCTCCATTTAAAACTGGAAATTTGTGGCAAGACGATCATTTTCGGCGTAATTATTCACCACGTCGCCATTTGAGAAAATTACTGCATTTATTAGCTCAGCAGTTGTTTCACATGTAAGTTCGAACATCCTGATAGTACAGAAACTAACTCTTGCATGGGTCGTTTCCATCGCTCTGTTTGAGTTTCATTGTCCCCACACAAGATTCAACTATTTGGCCACAGAGCTCGGTATTCTTCACGTGATTTCCCAAATGGAGACAAACTGCACCAAAGAGTATGTAGCTATACTACTTCTGTTATCGCAACTGTGCGGATTATCTCGGTATACCTCCCTGCCGATCCAAGCTATCACCAATCGTGCATGTTATTCATGCTCGCCACTTAGACATCCCCGCAGAAGGCAGAGCGTACCGTAATTGTGCATCCACCGTGGATTGGTGGATTCATGGACCATCAAGTAGAATCAGTTATATGAATGCGTGATGTCTGTTCTTTCGGACACGTACGAAAGAACAAACACTACGCATTCACATAATTGCGTACTTGCTGGCTACAACAGCAAGGCACTTAACTTACCCAGCGGAGCATTGTTTACAACTGACAGCAGCGAGACGCGGCCGTTCCGCACGCATCTTCTTCTATGGCAACTGTGGCCGTTTCGTAGAGGTGGTTGATTTTCATGTGTATGTGTGAAACTGTAAAAATATTAAATGTGATATGTAACTGATTTATTGAGTGAAAAATTTATATATATATATATATATATATATATAATGCATCAGTTTTATTTATTTCGTCTGCATGTTCCTTCAGTTTAATGGGACGTTGACATTAATCTGACACATTGTAATATTAATACAAAAAAAAATCATCCACTCTGAAAAATTTCGGATGACCTGTGTGAAAAGGTACTATACACTCTTAAAGGTTATCAATGAAAGAGTACGGGATAAAGGCAATGAATTTTACTGATGAGGCTAAAGTATTTGACATAAGCATTTCTGTGTTCGTATGCGCGTGTGTGTTTATTAATATTTTGATAATTAATCGGTTACTTTTGATCATGACGCACAATTCAGTTAAAGAAGAAGCAGCATAGGGAAATACTATAGTATAATTGGATACTTCTGAACATGACGATCTTCAGCAAAATATATTCCCTGTCAATGATTGTTTCATTAAAAAAATTCCTACTAACGCCATTTCAGATTTTTAAATGCTGTGACCGGCTGTCAACACTTCTTCCCGCCAGCGCCATCTTGCATCTTTTTAATTTCCTGCGTCATTGGGAAAAGTAGCGTGGCTTGTGTCGTCATAATGATGACGTCAAAGATAAGGGGGCGTAGCTTAAGACGTCATGGGTAGAGCACTGATATGTTCACGTGATTTCACTAATGGAAACACACTGCGCCAAAGAGTATGTAGCAATACTACTTCTCTTATTCCTAGAGCAGTTCATTCACTAAAGCACATTTTACTAGTTCTTCTCCATTGCAATGCACCAGATGCCACTAAGCGACGTAATGGCGTCACAGTAAGTGAATAATAACTTTGGGTACGAGTAGTGAAGCTCACTTTGAACCTCGAGATAATTTTCGAAAGTCACAACTCTTACCATTGTGAACTGCTTCTGTAAACGTCCGATAGCACTCAAAGCTAGATCAGTGTCTGACCACTGAACTCGAAATATCATCGTTCTGCATTTGACATTCAACTTGGTTACTGCAACAACGTCCCCCGGAATCTTCGTTAAGGCAAGGTCCACGGATGACAGTTTAAAGACATGAAACTCATAAAGCTACACCAAAATCAAGAATTTGAATTTCAGTGGAAACGATACTGTTTATTGGCAAAGTAAGATCTTTTCCAGTTGTCTGTTAGCGTCTCGATGTGGCTCAAGGTTGCCGCTAAACAATAACACCCACTTGGACTACGTCAACATGCATTTCACTTTGCTAGTCGTGATCGTCATCTGCTATCGATACAGCAAAGCTGTCACAGTAAAATGACACTTGGCTGAGCCGTAACGACATCATTCTTCTACCACCCGTCGTACTAGTCTTCCAGCAACTGCCTTCCTGCTTACATGACGACTCTCAGTTGACTCCTCGAATTTTCGAGTGCATAATAATTCTCGAAATTTGTTGAACATTTGAAGCCCTTTGATCAACCTTTGCTGTGGATGGAGAATTACGGACCTGTTTCTTGCCTTCGGATATTCCTTTTTATTCAGAACCCTCTACAGTTAAATCAGTTGTTCGATCAGTATTTACAGCTGTCAGAACCATTATTAACCTAATTCCGCAAACAGGTGACTATAGAAATTTCCATAAAGTAAGAATTAACTCTCTTGATACTGCTGGATCGAAGGGACAGCACTGAACACTGGCAAAGCATTCACAATGCAGTGCAAGCTTTTCCACTTCCACAGTTTCCTCGGATTTGAAGAAAATTCTACTCGTCAAATGCAATCTATTAACAGCAGAAGTGTAAGCGTAGTCTATCTTTCACGTGCTGAAGAACGTTTTCCCAAAAACTTAGTGGATGCTTACCTTCATCTCACTGACTGACTACAGCGATCTCTCGCACCGGAATGAATGCTTATGAAATCAGTCCCCACATCGAAATCCAGATAGATTAATGACTCTTGTGACACCCCGTTACTAGCACTTTGAAAAATATACTCTAAAAGCTAACACAAAGTCATTAAACTGAACATGTAGTTCTGTGCTGTACAACTCTTGTTTTGGTAATCCACCTATAAGCGCTGACTACGAAGAGGCTGTCAGCAAGAAGAAAGATAAATGCAGGACCAAGTAGAAATAAAAGAAAGGCTAGTTGCAAATCAAATTCTTTTCTTAAACACTAAATGATTAGCTTAGAAAATAAGATAATGAAGTAACGTGTTTTTCATTATCAGTAAGCTGAGAGTAATACTATTTCGAAGCACGAATATAATTCACTGTTTTCTCTGGAAATGAAGGTAAGAACACCAAGACAGAATAAGGGCAAGAAACTGCTACCCGAAAATTCAGAGGACGGGAGCTTTCATTAATTAAGCGGAAGGTCTAGGTTGCACCACGGTAGTCCGTAAATTCTTTCTTCTTTAGCTGCACGGCTGCGGAATTTTAAAGGAAAGTTACGAGGCTGTAACGGCAATGAGGCAAAGCTTTTAATGAACTTCCCAAAGTTTCGTGATATTCAGCCATTTATTTATTTTAATGATTGGGCAGTCTTCCTGACGTAATGTAGCACACAATATGTTCTGAAGTGCCTTACCTCTGTTTATAAGAACTTCCAACATTTGCACTGATAACTGATTAATCTAAAAAACACTCTTTTGGAACGACAGAACTGACTTTGTAACCCTCGTAATCACCCAAAATTTGTGAGCACAACATAAAAAGTTCATTTCCAACGAATTCCATATTTTCTAAAATAATCCTTATAAGGTAACGAAAGTGTAATAATATTATAATTTTAGTCTTTCATAATCGATGTGCTAATAAGTAGAACACATTTACACACATACAGCTGTTATCGGTGGAAAGACTCATGATAATATATATTACATTTGTTTATTAATGATCATCTTCTCTAGTAGAGCATTTCTCATCGTAGATTTATTTATTTATTTTTGGCCAAGACATCATATAATAGACACAATAAAATTGTTAAGTAAAACTGTAATTTGTAGTATTGAAACAAACTCTTTTAACACATTCGTGTCAGTACTTTAAAACATATTATACTAATGAAGTTAGTTGTCCATCAAGTCCTTCAGGTCTTCAACTTCCAAATTTACCCCAAAAAAAAAACAACCTCAATAGCCTTGTTATTTGCTGCCACCAAGTCGTCTAAAGAGCTTTCTGCAGATTAGCAAGTATCATGGCTCTTACAGTTCGCAACATTCTCAGCGTTCATCAGAGCTGATGCAGCCGCATTTCCTTAGATTTTCTTTACACTCGGATACGTCTGTCCTTAGGTGAATGAGGACTTACCGAGTCGTATAAGGGAGTTCGAACCCCCCTCCCCCCCAGAAAATGCCTTTTTCGGATTGTTCGATGGGTCTATTAGAGACTAGTTTCGCCACAGTTCAACTTGGTGTTTGTTAGCCTATAATATGGTTGCTTTAGCTGATTGTAAAATGCTCTTCCTTGATTCTAATCTCAGTGACTAAGTATTTGTCCAAATATAAGGCGTCTGGGATCTGCCTCTTGCTTCCGTTCTTCTCTTTACTTCTGGGGGAGCTATGTCCATAAAGTGGTATGACGTCCTGTCTCGTTCAGTGTTAAATCTACTTGTTTTCTATTAGCAAAGTTTCACCAAATGGTTGCCGCATACTCCGCCGCGGAAAAACGTAAAGACAAAGCAGATGTACGAAGAACTGTCAGCTGTGCTCTTCATCTACTGTGTGTCAACTTTCGGATTGTGCTGATCTGGCGTATACTTTCATTTTTGTAATTCCACAGTGTTCCCTACAGGTAAATGTGTGATGAAGGCTAACTCCGAGATATTCCGAATTAGCGCAATGTGAAAGGCAATATCCGTACCATGTTGCATTAAGTTCCTTTTTGCCTCTTTGCTGCTCAAATGGAAAGCACAGACTTGCATTTTTTTTCTACAGAGTTCGGCTTTAAACATATTCTAATAAACAGCTAAGTTCTTGATCTCTGCCGTTAGTTTCTTTCACATACCTTCGGAAGTTGGTCCTGCCCAGTGATGACTGTATCATCTGCATAGATAAAGGAAAATATGTTCGGTCTGATTGGCTGGTCATTGGCGTGTATATCAAATAGCAATGGAGCGAGAACACTTTCTCTGGGTCCGCCATCGACTCCTTTATCTTTGTAGGGTACCAAAGACTCGTCTAATCTGTAATAAGAAATGGATGAATTGTACCAGTCTACATCTTGTCACAGAAGGTAAGATTTAATCCTAAGTCATTGTTACGCGGTTCCTACCCATGTAATAAATACATGATTTTCCAGTTACCAGTAACATTTCATTTCTTCCATACTAGCCTATATCATAATATATTACAACTCAAAAGTATGAAGACATTTGCTCTACTTACATGTGAAGGTTTATTATTACAGCTATAACTGAATGAACAACGTATTAACAGAGTTTCATTGCCCACTTTCTTAAAGCAGTCATACACAATTCATTGTTGCTGTGAACTTTCTGTATCTGGAAAAAGTTTATTTCGCAAAGCTATGTTTCATTCCTTGAGTTTTAAATATCACTTCAGCACTCTCATATATTTTAGGCATATTCAGTTACTGTTCTGTAAGCAATGTTAGTCTAAAAGTGATGTATGAGACACAAAATATCTAAATGAAACTGTCAAAATAAAATATTCATAGTCATAGTTCAAATGACTCTAAGCACTATGGGAATTAACATCTGAGGTCATCAGTCCCCTATTCATAGTTACGCAAATAATTATTGTGATAATCATTTATGTTGTAGACCTCTGAGAACACCCAAAACAATTTGGTGAAACATATTTGGTTAAAAACAGAATAAAGTTCGGTTCAAAAAACATGTAACGGTTATTCTTATCTACAAGATAAACAGCTTTAAAATTACCAACGAGGAAGAATGGCTGGGAAGTATAACAACATGAAATATCTGTTAACGTTAAAGTTTGAAATTGGATTTCAACTGTAATTTGTCAGTACCTAGGCTGCGTATTTTTCACTGAATTTTTTTATATTTAGAAATTTTTTATGTTAATATATCTTAGTATTAGCAGTTTCAGATCACCATTTTAACCATGTAAATCAGATCTAGTTGGTAATAACGGAGTTTATTTAATTTTTGAAAATGTGACTGATGAGAATCCTCTCAAGATTCTTTGAATATGCGGGTGTCTGTGTTTGTTTGTAATGTAACAAAAACAGCTGAATGGCTTACATTTCATCTCCCGTCCCCTCCTCCACCTATTGCTTATCACCGCTACTATCTATCCTCCAACCTTTATCACACTCTCAAATCACTAAAAATAGCGAAATCAGCGAAAAATGCGAGCACATACTTTCACCGGAACTCGAAACTGCAACTCCTTAGGCCGACACATAAGTTCGGGAGATGTTCCTGAACATAAGTTGGTTTCCTACTTCTCACCTATCAGATTAACACAATATCCTTCAACAAATGAAATAATATTGTCGTTAACTATATTTGGAGTACACTGTCAAGCCGCATTAAACTGGCTACCTGTTAAACGCCTGGAAAACCACACGTTGCATTGCTGACCGCTGCGAAACGTACAGGAACAGAGAGGCAGTGATGTTTGGAAGGTACCGACAGGGATGTGCAACCGTGCCGACTCCAGCGCCGTGGCCAGCTGCACTAGCTTTGTCCATGGCGCAAAGAGCCCGATCGAGGTCACCCCATAGATACTCGACTGGGTTTCAATCCGGGGATATGGTGGCCAAGAGAGTGCGGTAAACTCATCCTTGTGCTCTTCGAACCACGCACGTACAGTGAGAGTTGTGGGACACTTTGCCTTGTCCTGCAGGTAGCTGCCACCGTGCCGAGGTGAAACATATTGCATGTCGGAGTGAACATAGTTCCCAACGGTAGGTGCATGCTTGGGTTGATACGGGATGCCTTCCAGAATGACGAGATCACCCAGGGAAAACCACGAAAACGTTCCCCAGACCATAAAGCGCCCTCCTTATTTGCTTTCAGACCTCTCACGCCGTACACGCCAACGGCCATTTTTCCGATGGAGCATAAAACGTAATTCATCTGAAAAGGCTATCTGATGCCAGTCAGAGGACGTCCAGTTGTGGTATTAGGGTCAAACTGCGGTCTTCGTCGCCCACGAACGGCTGTCAGCGTCGGTGCACGAACCAGATGCCTTCTGCGGAGGCCCATATGCAGCAACGTTCGCTGAACCGTCGTTGACGAGACACTGTTGGTAGCCACTTGCTTCATCTGGGCTGTCAGTTGCCCAACAGTTGCATGTCTATTCGCCTGTACACATCTCCGAAGTCGTCGTTGTTCACCCCCGTCATACATGGCGCGTGCTGCAGCACAGTTGCCTCGGCGCCGGTTTTCTATACTTTAACCACGGCGATATGCAAACAGTTTACAAATTTAGTTGTTTCGGAAATGCTTCCAACATTTGCCGAAAGCTAATGATCATACGCTTTTGGACGTCAGATATATCGGTCCGTTTCCACATTAAGACAGCGACTGCACTGTTTTTCCGCGTTCTCAAGACACACTCTATACACCCTCCTTTGCTAATTCTACTGCGGCGGCGCGGTTCTTTCCGTCCCTTTACGACGAACCTGCACCTACCTGTGAACATTGTCTCAGCAGATCATCAGTAGGAAAGCCGAGTGAAACCTACTGTACTTCGACGTGAACCAGGCTGCAATTTAAGTCACTATTCTACGTTTCGGGAGAATGTTTTCACACAAATGAAAGGTAGGAAATTTTGTCCTCAATTAATATATTTTGAAACTTAGGTGAACAAGTATCACTGCCAAGCCCGTTCTAGTCTTAACACAGTCACTCACAATCCCTTTCACTCACGTCAGCAAGTTTATGGTGTTGCATTTCCCGAAAACGTAAAAACTACAAAAATACTGATTGTTTTTGATTGATAATGCTCGCCAAATATTAAGTCTGTCGGTACCAAATGCAGTCACAGTTTTTGGCCACCGACATGCTCAATACGCCACGCGGAATATATGTCTTTTCTCGTCACAAAATTCACTTAAAAATGCCGAAATTTCTACACGCCCATCGGAATAATTATGCCGTCACTTTCCCACTCTTTTGATGTATGAAACACTGCTAGATCGGGCAACTTATCGTTTCCATCGGAACTACTACTACTCACGTCCGAACTGTTTCATAGCTAGGCTCCTACTCCTCTCTATAATACTCTGTCTTCTCTACCAGCAGAGAAAGGCGCGCGGAGAATATTGCTTTACCATTGGTCAGTTTACTCAACAGCCAATAGCAAAACAACATTCTCCCGCGTCACTCCGCGCTTTTCATCAATAACCAATCGCAAAATAATAAACCTAACGACTGCACTTTTTACCGACGTAATTATCTAATATGCTGAAGTTTTGCTTATGCATAAAGTTATTTACTATTGTTATTTATACCTGAATTGACTTTCCCTTTACCATAAACTTACTTTACAAAACTATTCTACAAAAATCCCCTTTGTCCATATCCATACTTCTTCGAAATGTTCCCACACTATATCCTACTACATAACTCGTTAAACAATTATCTTCATATTAACCTTAAACCACACTCACGCAACATTCATACTGCTAAAACACATTTATAACATTTTACATACACAAAAAGACATAATAACACTTTATGAAAATACTAGAACAGTTTATGAAAAACATTCTATTACTTTAGTGCACTCTAGTGGGCACAATCGAAACTAAAATCACAGTCCCCCTATCCAATATTGTCCTCTATCGGCTGATACATAAACTACGTTCGCGTCCAGTCTCGCGTCACCATCTGTCACTATCCAGCTCTGAGACACATCTCCCACTTAACCGCCTCCAAGGCAGGATCGTTATACGGCGCTACGCCTCACTACCACCGGCCGTCTGTGAAGGGTTATTGCACGCTGACGTCGAGAATAGGTGGTGGTCGTATTGATGTGACTGGACCGTATATAACATTACTTATAAAATGTCATACCTTAATGGACTGTGTAAGTATCTTAAATTTGGATTTCTATGTTCTTTAAAGATTCGACATCGCGAATGTAAATCCTTTCGTCTAAGAGTACAGGAGATGCACTAAGAAGTACGTCGGCAACATTCATACATATGATTCTCGATCTCCCAACTAAAGTATGTAAAGTACATTGTAACATTCCCGTATAAATAAGAAAATATATAATAATGATGTTTAACCTTTCCGAACAGAAAATAAAAATAAAAATAATTACATTTGGATAATTAAATTCTGACGTATGAAAACTGATAAATCTTAACTTATGAAAAACTGATAAATTTTGACGTAAGCCCTGTGAAATCAATCTGAATCTGTCCGTGAGAAATAAACTGAAAAATTCTTATCTTGTGATGGTGTCGCCGGATAACATTGTCTATATATCTGCTTGTAAATGGCACAGTTTAGTGCAAAGCTGGCCTATCTACTAATACTGGATAATACTTGTCCAAGATCTGAATTACTAGAAAAACTGACTTCACTTAGTGACACGGCTGCACAGCTGTCTGATTAGTAAAGAGCACATGACTATGATCTGACAAAAATTCTGGAATGTTTTAATTTAGATAAATGACTGGATCGGGACTGGCAATGACTTAAGGGGAAATTATACTTTTATAGTTGACTGGTAAAAACAATTATATTATGAAAATTTTTTACGTTATTGATAAAGATCTACATTCCATTACACGGGAAAATGGAATATATTACAAATCTGGGTCAACTGGTGCTGACGAATTACAAAAGAAAAGATTGAAACAAATTCAGATTAACATCTCAGATGAGTGATGTAACTACGCGCATGCCAATAAAAATAATAAAATTTACCTTACAATAGATGGTTGAATAATTAAACTGTTGATTTTCCATTACATTAACAATTATTCATTTGTTCACCATCATCTCATTCCATGGTATCATTTAGCTCTGCGGATGATCACAGTTATTATTCAGTTTCATATAATAGAATCTTACAATTTGTTCTGCACTGTGACTTTGCCAACTACTAACTATAAACTGCGCTGTACCAGCGACAGACTACAACTACACTGTAGTAGCGAGCGACTGCAACTGCCGCAGAGACTGCTCTGACCTGTGACTCTATTGCAGCTCTCTTTTTAACAGGGGCAAAAATATTTTATGTCTCCGGCAGCGCCTGTGAATTGTCGTTCTAGCAAGTGAGCGATACATCGAGATTACATTTGCTCCAGCAGAGTGGTGACCCCTTACAACATTCAAATAATATTTTTCTGAGGTCGCATAATCGTTGACATCCTTAGTAACACTTCCAAGTCACAAGAATCAAGGTCTTTTCTGACACACGTTTGAACATCTGATTTTTGTGCCTAGTTTCGTGGATTAATTAAGCCCAAATAATTTCTTAAACAAATCCGAGACTTAACTGTTATTTTATTAGCATCTGTAAGTAGACACGTTATTTATTCACGACGTTAAGAAATCTGTAAAGCGGAGCAATTTTTTGGCATTAAGCAACTATTCCATCCGCTAGCTGATTACTGTACGAGGTCTGTTCGTTTATTTTCTGATCGGTCATGAAATGAAAACCACAATGAAAATCCGATGAAGCTTTGTACAGATGGCTTGGGCAGCGTCTCTATTATACCCGTCGATCGCGTTACGTCGCTCTTTACAGTCTGAGCCCACAGTCAGCAACTAAAGGTGCCTAGGAACCAGTTCCTCATGCCTACTGAGACATTTCGCCTTGATTCGTGCATGCCAAAGAGCGAAACTGTCATGCGTTTCCTTCTTCATGACAATTCTCGGCCGTACGCTGCACGCCCATAAAGACGCTCCTGCAGCGGTTTCGATGGGAAGTGTTTGATCACCCACTATACAGCCCGGACTTGGCACCCTCTGAGTTTAATCTCTGCCCACTTGAACCGCTGGTTATGAAGACATTTTGGCACAGACAACGAGCGGCAGGCCAGGGTGGAGAATTGACGGTATGCGCAGGCGCCTGCCTTCTGTGATGACGGTGTTGGAAAGTGGGTACCATCCTAAGAAAAATTTCAAAGTCGGTTGGTTGGCTGATTTGGGGGAGGGGACCAAACAGCGAGGTCATCGGTCCCATTGGACCAGGGAAGGGTGAAGAAGGAGGTCGGCCGTGCCCTTTCAAAGGAACCATCCTGGCATTTGCCTGAAGCGATTTAGAAAAGTCACGGAAAAGCTAAATCAGGATGGCCGGACGCGGGTTTCAACCGTCGTCCTCCAGAATGCGAGTCCAGTGTGCTAACCACTACGCCACCTCGATCTTCAAAATCGGAGCGGCGACTACGTAAACAAGTAGTTGGAAGATGTAGCTAAATAAAAATATTTAATTTCTACTATGATTTCCATTTCGCGACGTATCGGAGCTTAATAAACGAATAACGTATACTGCTGCAAGGATTTTGCTACACTCTCTCATAGTGTAATATTGTTTTGTAAGATTTCCCTTTACCTGAAACGTGGCCAGATTTCAGTGTAGGGATAACATCCTGAATAGTCGATTTATCTGAGAGTTCTTTTTTCAGACATAAGTGAACAGAGATCCACAACAGGACTTTATGAGTTCCTTCTCGAATATTTTTGGGCCTAGTGGTAATGGATTTAATCTATGCCAAAGACCTTTGCAGTGCTTCTAATATGTTTTCTGCGGTTCCTCATACAATAACGAAGTCAGAAGAGCATTTTCATTTGTTCATTCTAGTGAGATTTGCAGAGCTTTTATTTGGTGCAGTTTGCAGTGCAATTTCTTCTTGGCCTTAATCTGCAAGTATCAGACGATACCACTCTATGAATTGAGTTCTCATTGCGCAGTGACATGTTGTTCTTCTACGCTTCAGTTAAATAGTTGACTTGTTTAACGAAGAACAGAATTTTCTCTAAACTTTTTTTTTGTACTATTGATTTGTTTCGCACATATGCTGTTTCTTGCTTCTGCTTCAAAAAGTATTTTACGTTTTGATGTTTTTGTATTAACCAGAAAGTTTTTTGTTTTCGCTACAGCTCTTGAGCACTGAAGTTTCCACCATGCAGATAACACTTCGTTCTTAATAATCAGTGGTTATCCACCAACTTTGATTCCGTTGCGCACAACGAGTGTGTATTATTACAAGGAAGGACAGGAATACAGCAATCAGCCGCAATCCCACTGGCTTTTTATTATTCGTGCATATCCAATTTCGAGCTGTAAATAGCCATCGTCACTGCATTTGAATGAGTTGTAATCCAAGAAACTCACAGCAGTACATGTCACCATATGGCTTTACTACTGTACAAGCAGATGGACACCATCTGTCTGTACACTAGTGAACTCGTATGGTGACATGTACTGCTGGGAATTAGCTGGATTATAACTCAGACGAATGCACTGAAGATGGCTGTTTATAGCTGAAATATGGATATGCAAGAGTAATAAAAAAACCAGTGTGATTGCGAATGACTACTGTATTCCCATCCATCCTTATAATGAGTAGCTACTTTTTTTTTAAGAATTACTGTGTCCATATACAATTTGCCTGCATCTGTGGGATTCAAGTTGTTTGGAATAGAGTGCAGTGCTTCCAAAGCTCTTGTGGAGTGAAACCCGATATTATTCTACACTTTCGCTATTTCTGTTGTTGTTTATGACTTTAAGAGAAGGTGCAAATCAGTTTTCTTGGTGGCGATGGAAAAATTTGCACAATATTGACGAAAGAAGAGTGATGCTGAAATGCTGCGTTTATTCGTTAATTTTTATGGGCCAAATTGCACATAAACTGTAGGAAAACTGTACAACAACACTTTGGCCAAGTGATTATGGCGCAAATACAAACCTCATGGATTTTCACTAATTGTGCAGTGTACTTGTTCGTGCGATCTGCAATACTGTGTAACGATAGGATACTGCAATGGTTGTTTTGTTCCGAAGTAGGATGCAATGTTCCTTCGGACAGACACGCATGTCCGAAGCAACAAGCACTGCGGCGATTACAGCCGTTATGAAATACATGAAATGTATTAGCAGTAGCGAATACGGACTACCATCAACTGTATGATGGAATGAAGATAGCGAAAATGTGTGCCGGTTCGGGACTCGAACCCGTATTTCTAGCTTATTGCCATAAGAAGGAAATCCACATTCGAATCCGGTCCGGCACAAATTTTAATTGTCGTCATCCCATTACACAGCTGATGGTTGTCCATATTCGTAACTACGAATACATTTCATGTACTGTGTAAGTGTGACTCTGTGCCTTTGACAAAGGTGATCGTATCCCGATTCCACATTTACATGTACACTTTACGATGGGTGGCGGAATATACTTTGTGTACCACAGTCACCTCTCCACTTTCCTGTTTCAGTCACGAATGGCACGTGGGGAAGGACGATTGCTTGTAAGCTTCCGTGTGAGCTTGAATCTCTCTAATTTTACGTTCATGGTCTTTTATCGAGATTTACGTAGGAGGAAGTGGTGTATTGGTCGAATATTTTAGGAACGCAAGCTTTCGGAATTTGAACAGTAAACCACCCCGGGTTGCAGAAGGCTCTCGCGTCCGTCGGGCGTCGTAATTGATTGGTAATGGTGACTGTTGCCGACTTACGTGGTGGGCCTTAATCAAAATGATATTTCATTAAATTTTGATTTACAATTAAATGCTTTTGTGAATTTCTCTTTTAACAATAATAATCTTCAGTAAAAATATTTTGTTGCGTTAATGAACGTTAGTCTCGCTGAATCTTAAAACATGATCATATACTTTGAACAATGGAATAAATTTTTCATGTTAATTTCCTCGGCTGGTCAGTTCACTTTAAAGCAAAAAATCTTCAGTTATTAATTACAATTGCGGCCCACACACGCGCGAGAGTATTTTTTTACCTCCATTAACCATTGCATTGTAGTCGGAGTCCTGGCTCTGGCTCTCGGCTGTGGTACTGAAAATAAGAATCTTAAAGCTACGTATTTCCTGCAACGTCGAGCGGCTGTGGAGAAAAATGTATATTATATTAATAGCGGGCGAGTTTTTCGCTTCCGCTAATTTTTATAATTTAATATCGCCACGTAATGGCGTCGATGGCTGCATCTGCCGCTGCGATTGTTGCACTGTAAATTACTCGAATGCAGGTTAATTCAAGGAAGGCGGACATGAAATCGGTTTCACCTCTTACAAATTGAAAGTGCACAATAATATTAAATCAATATATTATTTGCTTAATTAGTACAAATATGCTTACATCTGCCAGCACTCGCAAGATGTCCGTCTTCACGCAACCAAGACAAGAGAAGAAGTGAAGACGACTAAAAAAATTAACAAAAGAGCGTATCTTGTCGTCTCTTTAGCTCATTTTATTATATTTCTTTGCCCTTGAAACTTAAAAGAGAAGTTATTATAATACGGATACACGAGAAAAATATATATTATTCAATTTTTAAATGTCTTTTCTTTATAAATACAGTTTTTTAAGTCTTTTCTTATTATTTCACTGGGGACGCTATAACGCGTCTCCTGCATCGTCTGGCACTGAAGTCGACTGAGCATCTCCGCGAAGTTCAAAAATGGTTCAAATGGCTCTGAGCACTATGGGACTCAACTACTGTGGTCATAAGTCCCCTAGAACTTAGAACTACTTAAACCTAACTAACCTAAGGACATCACACACATCCATGCCCGAGGCAGGATTCGAACCTGCGACCGTAGCGGTCGCGCGGTTCCAGACTGTAGCGCCTTTAACCGCGTGGCCACTCCGGCCGGCTCTCCGCGAAGTCTTCGCGCTTAGTTAACGAACCTCTAACGAAATAGCTGCTCTTCTTTGAATCTTCTCTGTTTACTTTACTAATTCTATCTGCTAAGGAACCTATACTGACGAGCATCTCAGTTCATTTTGTCCAGCCTTAGCCCGCTAAGAATGAAGTATGCGTATTCTCGCATCTTTTCTGACTGCCTTAGTCATTGAATTTTAATATGTGCTCTGTGATCTGTTTTGGAGATGCGCTCCTGTTACCCACCTCCCGGATCTTTTAAGGATACTGAGCGCATTTTGGACGAAAAACAATATGAATTTCCATTAGGAACAACATAAGACTTTTATTTATTGATTTGTAGGCGAATGTTGGTCAACATTACTTGCATCAGTAGTCCTACAGTATTTGAAAAGCAATCCTTTCATCATACTTAATAATACGTTCAATCTGCTGAAATTTTCCTGCATACGTCAAATATTTGTACATCATGATAAACGAATCGTACTGTTTCAGAAAATGCACGTATTCTCTACTGCCAATCTACTAATAAAATATTTTGCTTTAGGGACTATCCTGTCTTCAGTTCTACAGCTATATTCTACAAATCGTCATAAAATTAGTAACAGAGAGAACTTTTCACGAATATAAGAAACATCATCGACCCCTTTCCATCGACGAGGAGGTCGCAATAAATGGAACAAAAGCTCTAATAGGACAAATATAAGGAAAGATACCGGACACGTTCCTTTCAAAGAAACCATAGCAAAACTTACTTTAGATATTTAAGGGACCTATGGAAGGCCTCTATCTACGGACCGGAAATATGTTGGAAGGTCATTCTACCAGAATATGAGTCAAGAGCTTAACCATTGCAACTTAATACGTTTTATAGTATAGTGTAATAAGACTTTTTGCCCATTCTAACGGATGGAGCATGAGGACAATGACTGATTATACGAACCACTCAAAGTGTCATTAGCCTAACTTTATACTTGTGGTCTTTCTGGGATTGATATGGGAAATGCTGAAGAATTTTCTTAGGAGTCTACCATGCACACTGCTTCTTGGACTTTTCTAAGTAGACAGACTTCTTCAAGTGACTATCAGATACGATATTTCACCACGGACATTACTCTCAGTCCCAATATTAAAACCCTGTGATTATCACCATCGCCCGTCTACATCTACATGATTACTCTGCAATTCACAGTCAAGAGCCTGGCAGAGGGTTTCACCAAACCACCTTCAATCAATTTCTCTACCTTTCTACTCTCGAACAGCGCGCGGGAAAAACGAACACTTAAATTCTTCGATGCGAGCTGTGATTTCTTTTATTTTATTATGATGATTATTTCTTCCCATGTAGGTGGACACCAACAAGGAGAAAGCTGGTGGTAGAAATTTCGTGAGAAGATAGTCCCGCAACGAAAAACGCACTTGTTTTAATGACTGCCACCTCAGTTAGCGTATCATATGCGTGGCATTCTCTGCCCTATTTCGCGATAATACATAATAAGCTGTCCTTCTCTGAACTTTTTCGATGTCTTGCGCCAATCCCATATCGCACGGTAACACTCCAGAAGAGGACAGAAAAGCGTAATGTAGGCAGTCTCTTTAGTAGCCCTGTTGCATTTTCTAAATGTTCTGTCCATAAATCGCAGTCTTTCGTTCGCTTTCCCTACAACATTGTCTATGTGACAGTTTCAGTTTACGTTATTTGTGTTTGTAGTCGCTAAGTATTTAGTTGAATCTGCAGAATTTAGATTTGTGTTTTTATTATAGTATAACCGAAATTTAGCGGATTTCTTTTAGTAGTCATGTGGATGACTTCACAATTTTCAGTATTTAGAGTCATTTGTAGCTTTTCACACTATGCGGATATCTTGTCTAAATGATTTTACAGTTTTATTTGATAATCTGATGACTTAAAAACACGATAAATGACAGCAACATCTGCATACAATCACCTTAGTAAATGCTCGCTTGTTATCTTTAGTTAATCCGGCTTTATATGGTTACCATACAGTTGACCAATATCTCGTAATGTGCAGTATCATGTATTCTAAAAACCGTAGCCGGATTCTGCCTCTGCTTAATTTTAGCACCCTGATGATAGAAGAAGACGTTGGCCAAACCCACAGATGGCCGATGTAATGTGATGACCGGCAGCTCCTCCTAGAAACGCCCCAGCAGTTGAGCAGCATTCCCCATTGTGAGTGGAGGAGAAAGCTACTCCCTTCCATTTGCGTCAGCTCTTGTTTTCTTGCCCCTGCGTTTTTCCTGAAGCTGTCAGCCGCAGCTGCGCAGGAGGAGCTGTGCGGAGTGGGGGCGCGTGCTAAGAGGAGATAAGAGATTCCCAGCCAGCGGCGCAGTCTCTTAAGTTTTGATTCGCAGAGGCGACCGCCGACCGGCGTAAAGCTGGCTGCTCTCGGATTAGGAGCCGGGGGAGGACCTTTGCACTCGCAGCGCCACAAACAGAAAATTTCCGCATGCCAACTGAAAAGGTAGAACAGCTCACGCTGAAAATAAACGGGAAATCGCTGTAATGATAATATTTACGTTGAAAATACATTACTGGGAATTTATCTATTTTATCCCATTTTATTCTCAACGCACACAAGTTTTATGATTTCAGAAAGTAACAGAAGACACAGGACTGACAGAAAACACATACAACTAATACTAACTGATCTAGCGCAGTGGTTATAACGGATGCGTCTTTAGAACAAATGAATTTCAAATCACTGTTGAGCAGTTATCCTTGATATTTGATAGCTCATTAGTTACCAATGACAACTGTAACCACTCAGTGAGAGTTTGACTACGGCTACGTTTCTATTGTTGTATACGGAGACGTCCGCTGCGCCTTTACCGCTTGCTCAGTTTAACTGATTGTCGGTGATAACTTTTCCATAGTTGTGGAGCGGCGGTTGAAAATATTTCCCCATGGTGGTACATGAATTTTCGTCACAGCACTGACGTAACCTGCAGCTGTTGTTGGTACTGTCGCGAGTGAAAATTGTTTTTAGCAGTGATCAACATGAACGGATTTAATAGCGAATTATAAATTATCTAGCGACGAAATTTCTCATCTTCAAGCTTCATCGCCGAGCACAAGCTGATAATGAAAAGGATTTAAGCTTTACTGACGTAATGTTCGCGATACTTCTGTGCGTGGAACGCTGAAATTTTACGTCTGTGGGCGCTAAACCATTATGTCCCTCATTATCGAAACCCCATAAAATTTTTCAAGTCTTTGTCAGCAAAAGAATGTTTCAAAATTCGCATACTGCTCAAATGGACATTCACAGACAAATGTGGAACTAGGAACTGTATCATTCTCAGGAAAGTACTAGTAAAAATTCTCGATGTTAATAATTTACAATTAAGACTGAGTGAACGGTATTCTTCAGACTGCAAAAAGCATCCCCATGATAAAAAACAAAAATAATGCAACTGCATGCTCAGAATGCATATAGTTTCGTTGTGTTCGGACATGTGATGGTCATGTGTTTCACACGCATCGGAACTGTACCCGTCATCATTAAGCTGACGTACGCCCACTGAAAACCGGACACACGTGTATAGCTTTTTAAACAAAAAGTTTTCCGCACAATCGCTTCCAAAAATATTTTACATTCTTTTTCAAACGCCCTTATATGACTTTTATTTTTTGCAGCTGTTGTGCACTTTTATTATCCTAGATTACAGAACGTTTTGCCGGTTTTGGTCATTTTATTATAGTATATACGCTTTATAGGTTCTGAATATAATTGCTAGCTGCATTTATACTTCCAGTAATTTAAATCGCCGAAGCATTTTTACTTCCTTTAGAGAGTTCCTGAACGCTAAAACAATATGTGTGGTGGGTCTGTGCAGCTGCGAGACTTAGAGGATAATAATAATGACCGATACCGCATAAAACTATCAGCAACCCGAAGGCTGGTTTGAACAGCACAGTGCCTTACAGAGCGTGGTACTATTAGAGATAGTATGCTGTTGCCGGTGCCTTCAAGTCAGGTGTATGCTTAACGTGGATTCCGAACCACATTAACAGGGTTGAAATGAGTGAAAATTGTCAGATAAAATCCCGGGACAGCCTGGGAATCGAGCCCGAGGCCTTTGTATTCGTAGTCTGGCACTTCACCACATTTTTCTTGTCACCGTACCACCCCTTCTAGCCCGTTCTCCACTTATGGCTTTGTCGGCGAGCTAATCTGCTACATTTCCATTAAAAAAACGTTACCGATATGTACTGTCAATATTTTTCCATTCAATTGCCTGTGCTCCTTTAGAAGAGGGACTAGTAAAGAAAAGAGGTAGTTCTTGAAATAAACAAAATGTAACATTTTCTTATAAAATTATAATGCTTCATCTTGTTGGACTTGTAACTTTGTCCTTCAGAGCGAATAAATTAAAATTATTTACCTCTCACTAAGACAAATTAAATTGGACAAAAATAAGAATTTTAGTCCTCTTGGTATTTCAGTTGTTTTTGGCACTTAGTTCAGTTGATTAAATCATTTGAAGGGTATAAACTATCGTGATAACTGAGTCTTCAACCGCACGTATAGATCTCAACAACCACTTTTTGTGTTTTTAGATTGGAAACCTAAAACGAATTTGCTGTTGGGTGAGCTTCATGTATGTATTAAATGTGAAAGTCTCACGTTTTAGAAGTTAGTTGAAATAGGGCTTCTTTACACAGTTAGAACTGTATGACTGCGTGTATATTTATGGTTTATATTTTATTCTCAGTTTCGGATATGTTAGTGTTTTCCGCATTTATATCCATAGGCGGTCCTGGAGACCATTGTATATTGTTTCTTTAAGTTTGTCGCTTCTTTCTATTACACAGGTTTTACATCATCTGTACCACGTTACGTCAGATCATCAATACTTTCTATTGCAGACTCGAAGTTAAGTTTCATTCGGTGGGTCCGGTGGTTCGTCTGCCCAGGACACAAGTTCTTTCTGGGAAGATTTTTTCTGCAGCTCATGCAGTTCTTTGACATGCTACACAGAGACTGGCGCGATTTCGTGGTCCTTTTTCTCTTTTATGTTTTTCGATATTCAATATAGGAGTCTGGATTCCTCATCCTACCTTCTTGGTTTCTTGCCTTGTCTGTTTTGAACAATGGGCCCTTATTGATTTCTACTTTTGCAATGAAGGTTTGGAAGACCGGCGCAGAGTAGAAGAGTTTTAGTTAATGAGTAAATTTTTCACTAATTTTTCCAGAACGTTGTCTTCGTTGGTAATAGATTCGTCGTCGCATTTGTTTTCTGCTTGTTTATAACTGATGGTTTCACTGTTTTCCAGTTCTTCTTTGCTCTCACTAACGCTAGCTCTCATTTTCACATCTGTGGCGGGGCGCCCACGTACGCCGCCAGCACGACTGCAAACCTAGCGAGGTGGCGCAGTGGTTAGACCACTGGACTCGCATTCGGGAGGACGATGGTTCAAACCCGCGTCCGACCATCCTGATTTAGGATTTCCGTGATTTCCCTAAATCGCTTCAGGCTATGTCGTGATGGTTCCTTTGAAAGGGAACGGCCGATTTCCTCCCCTATTCTTCCCTAATCCAATGGGACCGGTGACCTCGTTGTTTGGTCCCCTTCCCCAAACCAACCAACCAACCTCGACAAAAACTTTCGTATCCGGCGCCGCCTGTGAGAAAGCAGTACGGGAGCGCCTACTTCACTCGATGGCAGCGCCACCGCCGGACGAGTGTTCTGGCGCCTCGCCTCCTTGTGCTTCAGCTGTGCAAGGAGAAGGTTCCGCTCACAACACATAAGTGTTGTTGTAGGGTGAACATTGAATGTGATCGAACTTGAACTGGAATTGTATTATTCAGTTAATATTCCCTAATGCTTGTGTAATTCTCCTGCGCGGCTCACCGCCGTTGTATGTAACTGTGTGTTGTTGTTGTCAATAAAGAGCTTTAGATACTACAAGTTCCACTGCATATGCCATTACTTCTGTATGACTTTGTGCAATGTGCGGTTGTACAGGGCGTCTATGGTCATAATGTTCACTGGGGTTTTCAGATGAATTGCATGCGGAGCATGTGCTAGGCTGGTTTTCATGACCAACGTATGTCCTATGACCGCATACAGTCTCGTAAGAGCGTATGCGCTTTTGTAATCCTGCTTTATCTATGCCAAAATTTTCAGTTCACGATTCTTCTCTGATACCGTAAACTGTTCTATACAGCTAAGAATGTTTCTCTCATAGGTCGCAGGCCAAGACCTGCATATGTTATAAACACTGTGCGAACAGAACCATCATTACACCTAAATTAAGTGCTATCATCAGTGTTCCTGGCCATTCACTCATAAACGTCGTTATTTGTCCATTTAGCATACACACAATTTATGGCGTTGTTAATCTGACTTTCTATCACTCCCTCATCAAGCAAATTGACATCATTAATCAGCCGTTTCCGAATGGCGAAGGATTCAGACTTTAAGGTGTTCTTTTCAAAACTAAATTTGATCGTTTCTATCCTCAACGGAGACATTACCTTTACAGTTTAGTTGACGCTTTCCTTGGGCACAAACGACACTCCGCAGTGGACTTGTAAAACTTCGACGGGCTACCATAGACTATCATAAGTAGCCACAGACTACGGTAGTTTTGCAAGTAGATTTGGTCAGTTAATGTCGTACCCACGTTACCTGTGCATTAGGGGTGTTGCATACCTGATGGGCGTTACCTCACAACGATATCTTTCTTTGCGTATGCGATCTGTGTCTTTCTAGAGTCCCCTAGAAACGGGAAGCGGTGAACCGTTTAGAAACTGAGATAGGGTCAGGTAATCAGTGAAACATTTTTGTTCTACATAGTTATCTTCCTGTCTGTTACTTAGGAATAAACAATATTTGTACCAAAATTCAATCTGACAATGTTTAATTGTGGTTTTATTGGAAAATTGTTGATTTGTAACGTCAAACAGAGGAATGTTTTATTAAAAATATCATATAGCGTTAGAAAACGCAATTTCATCAAAATGAGGTAACGAAAACGCAAAGCAAAAATATATTAAACGTCGCTTAAATACTTCGTCGATAAAACATGTTTCTCTTACTCACAGCCCGCATCTCGTGGTCGTGCGGTAGCGTTCTCGCTTCGCACGCCCGGGTTCCCGGGTTCGATTCCCGGCGGGGTCAGGGATTTTCTCTGCATCGTGATGGCTGGGTGTTGTGTGCTGTCCTTAGGTTAGTTAGGTTTAAGTAGTTCTAAGTTCTAGGGGACTGATGATCATAGATATTAAGTCCCATAGTGCTCAGAGCCATTTGAACCATTTTTTCTTACTCACAAACGACTTTCGCATTTATTAAAAGTAACCAAAAACTCTTGCCTTTGACGATGATGAACATTCTATTGCGCAGAAAATAACAGCAATATATATATATATATATATTTGTGTCTGTGTTTGTGTTTGTGCATTTAAACTGTGCTTGCATCAAGAGTAATTGCTTTGGTTGTATAAAAGGGCAGAAGTTAGGCGATCAACTAATTGTTACTACTCATAAGATAAAATTTGTAGTCTGTAAGGATATAAAATACGCAATTGACTAGCAATGAACGACGTGTGATTCTAATTATGTGCAAAACAATCGTAAAAAACAAGAAAGGCAAAGAGAAGTCGTCAGCTCCCAGTTTCTCTCTTACACATTCATTTTTCTTTCCTTACCAATACGTCTTCTATGTACTCGACCAAAACTATCAAACCGTAATCTTGGTGGAGCACAATCCTACTCCGCAGTAAACAAACGCTCTGGTACACACAGTCGCATTCTACTTTCGCACCCCACGACGTCCAAACACTGATGGTCCCACTGAGCCAACGGTATCAGTGAGCGCTGTGCATATAATCGCAGGCGTCGTCATTGAAGGAAACAATCAGTCCATGCGTTCATAACTATTGATATGAACATGGGGAACTCTTGGAAGCAAATATCAGAAGACTCTGGTGCTGCGTACTTCAGCTCGTCATAGTAAAGACATATAAATGTCCTCACATTGCTTTAAAGCGGAGCTCAGACAACATACAAGTTATTAAGACTTTTATCACAGCTACCGGGCAGTCCGCTAAAACAAGACAGAAGAAGATTTTGCACGTTTCTCCCACAAAAAAATCTGAAACAGCAAACCATATAGCGTGAGAAAATGTTCTATATTTGAACCGTGCGTTATAACTTTGCAGTGAGTTATGCCTTATGTATCCTTTAGTGAAGCAAAGCAAGCTGTCCCGAGTGATTTTTTTCTCTTTTATTTCCATCCAATAGGTCCCTCATCAGTTCATTATTCGCTCCCTCGGTATTGTGTAGAAGAAGTCGGCCTAGTGAATATCATAACTTGCCACAATGTGTTCCACATAGCTGAGTCCTTTTCCTCCTGTAGGAATGCCCAGACTTTCTTCGGAAGAACATAGTTTCTGACAGTCTTAGCAGACCTGCTGTAATTTGTGCCCATGAATTTTTGTGCTGGGATTCAGTTATCCTTCTCAACAGAACTTATGCCTCTTGTGCTTTTCCCGCTCTTACAATGTCAAAACTTCCTTTACAGTACATTAACTGTACCAGAGTACTTTAACATAGTACGTATTAATTTTGTACAGTTTTGGTATCCTTCACCTGTTACTGTATGGCAATACTTTTTTTTGTACACTGTCATTAATTACCTTCATCCTCCACAGTATATTGCTACATATGTTCCGCCAACAACAGCAATGCTGTGTAAATATATACGTTATGTTAAATGGATGTTGAATCAACTAGCTTTGGATTTTTTTTCTGTATTGGATTTCGATTTCCCCCCCCCCCCCCCCTGAGGGGGGAGGGAGAGGGGGGGCTTGCTGGCAGCAGCACAATACGCCACTCTGCAACCTACAGAAAAGTTAAAAAACAGAATCAGAATATATGCAAAACAAACAAAAGCAGGCGATACAACGGTGACCGTTAAAAACTGAAACATGGAGAAAAAGATACGAAGAAAATATAGCAACAAAACGGTCGGTGATGCTGATGAAAACACATAGTAAATAGACAGGCACAATTTAAGAAACACGGCAACAGTCTGGTTTCCGTTCGCACGAGATAAAAAAACAAAACTGGCGACTCTCACTTAAAACAGCGCTATACAAGCTACATGGGCGGCAGAAGGGGAAGGGGGAGGGGGAGAGGACCCGGACCAATGAGGGGGAAAGCCTTGGATTGTCCCCACCATCAGATATGGCATACATTATTTAGAAAATAGTTCAGGAAAGTTTACCTACCACTAGTTTTGTTGCAATATCTACTGTAAAATGTGATTTACCTATATATGTCTCTGTACTTCGCAAGCCACCGACAATTGTGGAGATAAAGCCATATACACTATGTGATCAAAAGTATCCAGACACCAGGCTGAAAGTCACTTACAAGTTCGTGACGCCCTCCATCGGTAATGCTGGAATTCAGTATGGTGATGGCCCACTCTTAGCCTTGATGACAGCTTCCACTCTCGCAGGCATACGTTCAATCACGTGCTGGAAGGTTTCTTGGGAATGGCAGCCCATTCTATACGGAGTGCCGAACTGAGGAGAGGTATCGATGTCGATCGATGAGGCCTGGCATGAAATGCCAAAGGTGTTCTATAGGATTCAGGTCAGAACTCTGTGCAGGCCAGTTCATTACAGGGATGTTATTGTCGCGCAACCACTCCGCCACAGGCCGTGCATTCTGAACAGGTGCTCGATCGTGTTGAAAGATGCAGTCGCCATCCCCGAATTTCTCTTCAACAGTGGGAAGCAAGTAGGTGGTTAAACATCAATGTAGGCCTGTGCTATGATAGTGCCACGCAAAACAACAAAGGGTGGTGCCGTAACACCACCGCCTCCGAATTTTACTGTTGGCACAACACACGCTGGCAGATGACGTTCACCGGGCATTCGCCATGCCCACACCCTGCCATCGGATCGCCACATTGTGTACCATGTTTCGTCACTCCACACAACGTTTTTCCACTGTTCAA